>NC_053159.1:166571252-167181252 GCF_016835505.1 Polypterus senegalus
GCGTACACACTCACTACACTCCCTCTCAGGAATAGAACCTCGGGGATCAGCGTCAGAGGCGAAGCCTCTAATGTTGCGCCACAGCCTACCAGGTAACGCTTGTGGTTGGTCAGCAAGTCGGCTAATGCCACGGTGTGGTTCGTTTATTTCACAGTATGTAGATTGGGGTATATATATATATATATATATATATATATATATATATATATATATATATATATATATATATATATATATATATATATATATATATATATATATATATATATATATATATATAGTAAAATACCCGCGCTTCGGAGCGGAGAAGTAGTGTGTTAAATAGGTTATGAAAAAGAAAGGGGAACATTTTAAAAATAACGTAACATGATTGTGAATGTAATTGTTTTGTGATTGTTATGAGTGTTGCTGTCATCAAGGATTTGATTATCATTATTTCTTTCAATCAGGTTCGTATTTGGAGGATGTGTTGTGTTCAAGTTACATTCCATTTTTGTCAACCGTTGTAAAGATAACAGGTTTCATTTATCGATTCCTTTCTTACTGCATCAACAAACAGCTCGTCTTCCTCTTTATTTGAGACATCACACATTGCATGCACGTGTTGTTTTTTTTTTTTACACTGTGTTCCTTTAGCTGGACATTGACTTCTTCC
The DNA here is from genome assembly GCF_016835505.1 of Polypterus senegalus. NCBI lineage: Eukaryota > Metazoa > Chordata > Cladistia > Polypteriformes > Polypteridae > Polypterus > Polypterus senegalus. The sequence continues at coordinate 166,571,908 of NC_053159.1, forward strand.
ACCATGTGCTTTGTTTCCGCAGTAGCTGCACTTATGAATATGCTTGTATGTGTCACACGCTTCATATTGTTTTGCTGCCTTCTCAATTGTGTAACGCTTTTTTGTTCTGCGCTCTTTCCACGGCTTTATTTAATGTTGGCTAAGACCCCGGCACTTAAAAGTTTCTCTTGCAGTTTCGCTGAGTTTGTGCCAAACGCCACCCTGACCATCTCATCTTCCTTTCCATGAGCACTGTCCTTCGCGGCAGAGTGTTTCTATTGGATTGCCGCTGACGGACGGCACTCAATTACGTGGGAGGCGTGATGATGCAAGACGCACGACGTAACTCCGCCTCACACGGCGACAGAACTGCCCGCTATGGCCGTATACAGTATATGAAAGTAGGTTCCACTTATGACCATTATGCCTAGAATTTCGAAATGAAACCTGCCCAACTTTTGTAAGTAAGCTGTAAGGAATGAGCCTGCCAAATTTCAGCCTTCTACCTACACGGGAAGTTGGAGAATTAGTGATGAGTGAGTGAGTGAGTGAGGGCTTTGCCTTTTATTAGTATAGACTAGCAGAATACCCGCGCTTCGCAGCGGAGAAGTAGTGTGTTAAAGGAGGTACGAAAAAGAAAAGGAAAAATTTTTAAAATAACGTAACATGATTGTTAATGTAATTGTTTTGTCATTGATATGAGTGTTGTTCTCATATCTATCTATCTATCTATCTATCTATCTATATATATATATATGTTGTTCTCATATCTATCTATATGTATATATATATATATATATATATATATATATATATATATATATATATATATATATATATATACCCGCTTGGCAGCGGAGAAGTAGTGTGTTAAAGAAGTTATGAAAAAGAAAAGGAAACATTTTAAAAATAATGTAACATGATTGTCAAAGTAATTGTTTTGTGTATTTGGCGGCAGCGTCACAAAGTTTTTTCGTCTAGCTGCATCAGAAAATGTACCACGACGCCTGACACGCCTCCTTTTTACTGTTTTCTCACAGCTTGGATTGCTGCTGTCATATATATATATATACACACACACACACACACACACACACATATATATATATATACACATATATACACATACATATCTTCATATCTACATATCTATATACATATCTACATATACACATATATATATATATATATATACATACCTATCTACATCATATATACACACACATACATACATACACACAAATTATATATATGTGTGTATATATGTATATGTACGTACGTACGTATGTATGTGTGTGTGTATTTATATATATATATATAATGTAGATAGGGTGTTTGTGTATATATATATATGTATATATGTATATATATATATGTATATATATATATATATATATACACATACATACATATATATACACATACATATACTTGTGTGTATAGCTTTTAAATATATGTGTGTATAGCTTTGGTCACTGAGTGCAAGGGAGAAATAATAAAATATAGTCTATAAGTTATTAAACAGTAAAACATTAACGTTTTAAGAAGTACAGGTACATTGAGCACTACTGGAGTGGTTCCGGGTAAACTACATTTTAAAGACTGTGTAACACAACAGGTAAGTAACTAACAGCAGCTAAAATATATATGGATCATCTCTCGGTAGTAGATCCCTTTTGAAAGGCGCTACACGACGGCTGTGGTATAGAAATTACATTTTGTATGTGAACGTTCAAATTTGTGCCTCTGGTAATGTGCCTTACCGGCATTTAAAGAAAATTAGTTTTGTGTCCTCTGCAGTGTTAAGCGAGAAAGGCTTTGGTTTGGGATAAAAGGAAAAAAGGTGTAAAGAAAGGAAAGTTGCCTTTTTCTTTTATATAGTATAGAGAGATGTGTTCACTGACGTTATGATCGCCTTTTGGGGACAGTCGCGGTGGGTCTTGTGTAGACTGGTGAGACGTCCTCGCCATTAATCGGCTGTGATGGCACAGTCAGTCCTCCACTCGTGGGCGTGTCTTCATAATCCGGGGTGAGAACCTCATAATCGTATACGTGCAAAAGAAAGTGTGAATCGCCTTAATATTATTTTGCCGTGGTGTAGAAAAGGGGTCCCGTGTTTGCACTTGTCTGGGCTATAGCGCAGGGGGAGGATGAAAAAAATTAAAAGTGCTCACTTTGACTTAAGGCAGAAGCGCAGTCAGCGTCTCAAAGGCGGCACAGCTATGCAGCGCTGGCTGCTCGACTTTTGCAGGGCAGGAAACCACAGTTTTTGCAGACACGTTCATGATATCAAAAGTCTCAGCGCTGTTTGGAGGTCATTCATATATTATATGATATATATATATATGTCAAATAATGCAAAACAGTACGCGACATGTGTTTCGCCCTAATTCTGGGCTCATCAGGCGTACACACTCACTACACTCCCTCTCAGGAATAGAACCTCGGGGATCAGCGTCAGAGGCGAAGCCTCTAATGTTGCGCCACAGCCTACCAGGTAACGCTTGTGGTTGGTCAGCAAGTCGGCTAATGCCACGGTGTGGTTCGTTTATTTCACAGTATGTAGATTGGGGTATATATATATATATATATATATATATATATATATATATATATATATATATATATATATCAAAATACCCCCTCGAGTGGAGAAGTAGTGTGTTAAAGAAGTAATGAAAAATAAAAGGAAACATTTTAATAATAACGTAACATGATTGACATTGTCATGAGTGTTGCTGTCATATATATGCCTGCCTAAATAAGTCACCCTCGCTTTGCTCTTACTTTATTTACCGTTCATTTAATCACGGCTAGTGGCGGAAAAATTATAAAATGGAAGGAGGATGGCTTTACCAAAACAATTATTGATGGCGAATCAATTATTCATAAAGCTTGAATTGGTGATGTTTTTCTCTGTTAACCTCATATTTTTCATACTTCTTCTCAAACTAAGGTGGTGCGAGGGTAAAATGAATCGGGATGCACTGATCAGTGTAATCGGTGTACCAGGAAATCATGCATTGACAAAAGCTCCCCTTTGCTTGTAATGCAAAGTGTGATTAAATGCATTATTTTTTAACGCGTTATGGAGCACATGCATCAAAGCTTCTCAGCTGTGCTTGTGCTTAGAAAAGGAAAGATTTTAAAAATAACGTAACACGATTGTCAATGTAACCTTTTGTAAGTAGTGCCTGGAGGATTCAGTGTGGAGAAACTCTATAGAGACAGCGTGTGTATTAACTTGTGGATTTTTCTGTGAGTATTTGGTGGCAGTCTGACGAAGTTGCTTCGGAAGACGGCGTTAGCTGCGGAGCTCAGCTCAGAGCCAAATGAGATGAATGGGAGGAGATGATGACGTGACTCCCCCACCCGCCTTAACTGTCAATCCCCCACAAACACAGTCTCTCGGAATTTGCATAAGCACACCCCTTCACCTACAATTTTCACTTAGTTATAAAGTGATCAAAACTCTCGTTTATATCCTGCGTCCTCTCATTAAACTTGTATCCCTCATTACCTGTGGGCATGTGAAACGCCAGCGGTAGCCTGTCTATGAACTTAATTTAAAGTTTAGGTTTACACCTTGCTTTCTTTCCGAGGTAGCAACAGTCATGAATATGGTAGTATATGTCACTCGCTCGCTTCTTATTGTTTCGCTGCCTTCTCAATTATATAATGCATGTTTTCTTAAGCGCTTTTTGGAGGTCTTCCTGGTTTTCTACGCACTGCGTTGACAGTCAGTTCACGTGATTACGTGAGCGGCGTGATGATGTCACACGAAACTCCGCCCCCCCACGTCATTCCAGCTCAACTCCATTACAGTTAATGGAGAAAAATACCTTCCAGTTATGACCATTAGGCGTAGAATTTCGAAATGAAACCTGCCCAACTTTTGTAAGTAAGCTGTAAGGAATGAGCCTGCCAAATTTCAGCCTTCTACCTACACGGGAAGTTGGAGAATTAGTGATGAGTGAGTGAGTGAGTGAGTGAGTGAGTGAGTGAGTGAGTGAATGAGTGAGTGAGTGAGTGAGGGCTTTGCCTTTTATTAGTATAGATTACTATAGAAAAAAAGGTAGCCGTTTCCTTTTGGCATTAGTGTTTGATTTATTGTAATGCACTGGGATCACTCAGCCAAAGGCATAAATGAGAAACATCTAGTAGCATCTTCATAGCTTCACATTTTAACAAAAATAAATAAAAAATGTTTGTGCTATAGGGAAGGGCCCTCCATTTGTCTGTTCATTTTTCTAATATATTGCAGTTGGAATTGTACATTATGGAGATTTCTTCTACAGTGAAGCAGAAGGTCAGATAAAGAACAAAATATTTACAGTATTTTCTCTGTACTTTTTAAAATCTACATTCTTAAATATCCTGAATATGATAGATAGATAGATAGATAGATAGATAGATAGATAGATATATAGATAGATAGATAGATAGATAGAAAATTTAAGGAAATTTCAGGGTGTAGCAGCAGACAATAATGGCACAAACATAATGAGAATTATCATAATCTTAAGTACAGTATACTAACAAGGAACAAGTACACATATAACAAGAGTTATCTATAAGTAAATTACTTACTAAGTAGGTATTTACTAAGTGTAATGATTAGAATTGCACATACTTATCAGTTGCAGTTTAATTAGTATAGGATATCAGTTATTGGTTCAGTATGGCAATGCCGTATATTAACACAGTATACTGGACATGGCATCATTGTCTGTTAGACCAGCTCAGTACCATTCAACACATAGGAATAAGACCACCTGGTGGAGGGGTGACTCATTATACAGCCTGATGGCTGGGAGTACAGGCGACGTCACTTAGTGGTCTTTGGAGAAATACAGTTGTTTCATTCTGTTACTGCAGGTGTTCTTCTGTTGAGCCAAAGCCTCATATAATTAGTTGGAGTCATTGTCCAGGATAGTAAGCAGCTTCCTGAGTGACTGTCTGTTCTACCACTTCCTTTCGTAAGTCCAGCCTGATCCTGTCTGTTACCTGCACTAATACCATTCCTACAACAGATTATCACATTGACAATGACTTTGGCTACAACAGACTGGTAGAAAACACGTAGGAAGGGCTTGCAAACACCAAACAACCTCAGCCTCCTTTAAGAAATAGAGGTGACTCTAACCCTTCTTGCATATAGTCTCTGTGTTGCTCCACTGAGGCCTGTCATTCAGATACACCCCAAGGTACTTACATGTCCTCTCCACCTCCACATCTTCACCATCAATGTGAACTGGAGGTATAATGAGTTTGACCCTCATTATGTCTACGATTATCTCCTTTGTCTTACTGATGTTGAGCTGCAGGTTGTTCAGTTTACACTATTCAACAAAGTCCTCCATTAGTGTCCTTTATTCATTCTCCTGCCCACCCCTGATACACCCAACTATGATGTAGCATCAAAAATGTTTGCAGATGACATAATTCAGTATTATATGAAAAGTCTGAGGTGTATAGGATAAACAAGAAGAGAGCCAATGCAGCTTCTTGTGAAACCCCTGTGCCACTTCTGGCCATATCCGATGCACATGTTCTTACACCACACAAACTGTGATCTACTATCAGTGCTCTAGCATCATTGACTGGCGCTTCTCCCTCAGCAGTTTGGGTTGTATGGTATTGAATACACTAGATAGGTCAAAAACAATAGCCTCTTCTCACTCTGCTGTGCTGATTTTTACAGATCGGAGTAGGCTCTAATAAATGAAAGCATAGTCTACCCCATATGTGGTTCTGGTAAGCAATCTGCAGAGGGTCCAGTGACCTGGGGTAGAATGTGAGTCTATCTTAGCCTTTCCAAGGTCTTCATAACATGTGAGGTCAGAGCCACCGGTCAATAGTTATTTAAGACTTTCGGCTGCACTACCCTGGGTGCTGGGACCACACAAGATGTTTTCCATAAAGCAGGAACCCTTTATAGAATCGCACTCAGAGTGAAGATATGCTAAAGGAATATACATAGTTGCTCAGTGCACTCTTTCAGTTCCTTAGAGTTAATACCATCAGGTCTGGCAACTCTGCATTGCCTGAGTTTCTATAGTTCTTTCTTCACTTGATCCACTGTGAAGGCCAGTTCTTGGTATCTAGACCACTGGAAGAATGGTGGGTGTAAGGCATTGTAGATTGTTCATGAGGGTGGAGATACTGACAGTTAGTATGCAGAAGTTTGAATGGAAAGTTCTGGAGGATGGAGGGTGTGTGGACAGTGGTGCATCATCTTGCAGAGTAATCTGCACTGGAGTTTGGGAACAAGGGGAGGAGAAAGCCACAGGTTGCTGAGGCACATTGGTGGGTAAGCTGTGATCAGGAAGGTCACAGTCAAACCTGTTAGAGAACTGAACAGATTCAGGGAAGTTTTAAATGAGTGCTACTTTTTGGAACACAATTTTTAAAGCTGCTTTCTTAAACCCATTGAATATGTTTTATTTATTTTAATTTCTAATATTACTGCATTTCCCAAAGCCTCTGTTAAATAGAGGGAAACAGAGGATTCTTCCAGACACATTAAGGTGGCAAGCTAGTAATGCAACAAAGGCCACTACATTAGCACTGAGGAAAGAGGCATCAGGGGTAACCTACAAAACTGCATTTCAAGTTAAAGGGCAGGGGACAATGAGTACAGATAAGAGGAGAATGCTTCATGTAGAATGAGGTCATCAGTGGAGTCCCTTACAGGTCTGTGCTGGGACCATTACATTTTTAGATTTAGATTAATGACACAGATTTCAGTAGAACTAGTTAACTTGTGACCTTTGCAAGATGATACTAAAATTGGAGCAATGGCAGACGCTGAGAAGGCAGCAAAAACAATTCAGAAAGATTTACACAAGCTTCAAAACTGGGCGAACACTTGAAAAATGCAGTTTAATGTAGAACTTGTGTTACATGTGGGCAACAGGAATGTCAGTTATAAACACAAGATATCCTACAGAAAGCAACCACTAAAGAGGATTTGGGGTTTATGTTGACACAACAGTCTCATTATCTAAGCAAAATTCTAAAGAAATTAAAAAGCTAAATAAAATGTTAGGTTTTATCTATAAACTTGAATATAAATCAAAGGATGTTATACCCATACTACACAACACACTAGTGAGAAGACATCTGGAGTATTGTGTGCAGCACGATACAAGAAAGACACAGCAGCACTTGAGGCTGTGCAGAGAAGAGCAATAAAGTACATCCCAGGACTTAAGGACATGTCATACTGTGACAGAATCAGAGTATTACACTTTTTTAGTATTGAGCAGTTGAGACTGTATAGGGACCTAAACCTGGTCAGAGGTGTTAATAAAGTAGATCCAGTAGAATTCTTTTAACTTAATGGTGAATCACATTGTACCCCTACCATGGGACAACAACTTTGCCCCGTGCAGCTGCATGACCAGAACACCACTATCATGATAGCAATAATACACAATATTCTTAACAGAAATCTTTCGGAGTCCTGTGATGTGTGTGTGTGTCTGTCTCGCGCGCCTGTGTGTATGTCTGTCTCTGTCTCTGCACAGGGAATGCACAGGAAGAGGCTGAACACGTGCCGTGTGGCTCCGCGCAAGCACACTTCACCAGAAGACACACACGGACACCTGGACGCACACAGGGGTTTTATTAAAGAGGATACTATGAAAGGGGATATGTAGAATGTTGTGTGTTTTAACTAAGTAAGGGATGTTTCACACCACAGGCCAATTAAAAATGGCACTTTGTTTTTTTTTTTTTTTAAAAGAGTAAAATAACAATAATAACAATACCAACACATTAAACTAGTTAAAAAATATATGTTAAGGTATCAACAAATAATGCAGTATTTGGTCCCTTTTGTCCATTACCAGTGTGAGACAAATGTTAATATTTCTCCTATGTATTCTGAGCTACTTCTTTAGATAGATAGATAGATAGATAGATAGATAGATAGATAGATAGATAGATAGATAGATAGATAGATAGATAGATAGATAGATACTTTATTAATCCCAAGGGACAATTCACATAATCCAGCAGCAGTATACTGATACATTAAATTAAAAATGAGTTGGTAGATTTGTAATTTTTTTGAAGGTGTAAAGAAAATAAAAGGCTGGTATACTGTAAATTGTTTTAATAATAAAATGTGGAACTATTTTTCTAAAGACACGGATATTTTTAGAATAAACATTAAAAACAAGGCTTAAGAATTTTGTAGATTTTGCTTTCTGCCAAAGCACATAGAAATAATCAAAAATTAATGTGCCTACCTTTGAAAGAATGACTTCTTCTTTCAATCATGCTCCTGGCTGGAATCACAGATGCCTCTACAAATCCAAGTTCATTTTTGTGACCTATTGCTGATGGAAACCCTATAATTGCTGGACTCATTGACTTCTTCTTTTCATCTCCAGAGGTAGAAAAAGATGAGGAACTACTTTTTCTTTCCTCAATGTCCCTCTTTGAACAGAAGGTATAGAAAACCTTGTCTTCAGGGGTTTCACCAACAGTTTTACTGCTTTCTCCTATGGGAATAAAACAAAGCCATACCAGTTGGTGTAATTCAGTACAAGTGATTAGAAGAACACACAGAACATCAACTAATAAGTGCCACAATACAAGAGCAAAAGAGTTCATCCCTAATATGGATGCTGTTGAGTGTGCCAATATTGTTGGGGCAAAATAAGGAGAAAGCAAAGGTCTGAAATAGGAATGATACCATCTGAGATGGCAGGTGGCTAAAGCACAGCCTAACATGACATTATACTATACGTATATACATACATACACAGGCATTCAAAGTTTTGAATCATGTACCATTATATTAATTTTAAAATATATCCTACCCATTACTGCTTCAATTGACTGATTTATAATTTATTATTTGCATATAACTAAAAGCCCCATTTTCAGCTGCCCAATATGCCAATGTCCTAATGGTAAACTCTCTTGGCTAACCCTTAATTATTCAGGTTTACATTCAAATAAGTTATTAGAGAAACCTTTGTAATTGAGTTAGCACAGCTGAAATCTGTGCACACTACTGTCTTGAAAGATTAAGAAAAACAGGATCTAACCAAGACAAAAAAGAAGAGGAAGGCCCAGAATAAAGATTAGAAATCAAAAAACATAGAAAATATGTTTGCAAAATGAAGAATTGTTGTTGGCTTCTTTCTTAAAACAGCACATATCAAACCTGAGTGTTAGCTGCAACAGTGACAAATAATTCATTCTTGGACTTATCCATCCATAATACACTTTTACAGTCAATGTGTGTTATTTTTACTTTTTAACCATTTCTTTTTTATTTGCCACTTTCAGATATGGGTTTTTCTTTGAAACTCTGGCTCTAAGGCGAGAATACCAGGATCATCTTTTCGCTGTTGCAGATGACAATGGTATTTGATTCCTGCTAGTCCAATTCCAAAAGTGTGTCTCACAAATACTATGTAAGTCTTTCCCATGAATTCAAAAATACACTTTATACATTTACGCAAATCGGTTTTAAAAAAACTAATTAGAACCAGATAAATAAAGTGACTTACTCGGCATACATGGTGAACTAATGGTGGGGACTGAATCTGATAAGTTAAAATATTTCAGCACTTGAGCCGCCTAGGTTGCCACGTAGCCAACGAGCTTTTGATTTGTAGCCATGCGAGTCTAAATTCTATAAAATCTATTGTGTGCCTTTTGTCAAAAAGAGTTTACTGCTGACAATATCCACCTGCTTTGTTTATTTAATTTTACTACTGTTCCCATTCTCATTGCCTAGAGTTTTTCACTGCCAGTCTACTCTATATGTGTTCAGTCATTTTTTTATTCAGCTTCCCCAGTGTTTAGTCTCTTATGAAAGATCTTGTGTTGCTCCGAGGACCACTGAGAGTTAGTTCTGCTGTGTACACCAGTTTGCAGGAAAAGGCCCCAGTTTCTAGAAATCCAAAGATTGTACCAGGTTTCTGTAAATTATTGATTTAAAACATATTCTTGGATGTTTTTTAAAGTACATTTAGATAATTTGCTTTATAAAAGATACTATACAAAAACAGTAAATTGATAAATATGTATTTATTCCTTTATAACTCACTTATCAAGTTTGTCACGGAATAATAATAGATCATTTAAAATTACGAACATTATCAAATCTTTAATTTAAGGGTGCAAAGTGGGATCCAGCCCTGGAGAAATCAACAGCCTGTAGCAGGTCCCATCATGCACATCCCCATACTCACACAAGGCAAGTTTGGAATTGCTAATAAAGGCAACATTCACATCTGTGAGATATGGGAGGAAAATAGAAATACCTGGATGAAAACTCACACAGAATGTGGATAATGTACAAAAAATACATATATCTGGATGCAAACTTTGACCAAGAATAATGGATATGTGTGGCAGCAGAGCTAACCATTGTGCCACCATGTGGCCCTAATAAACTTTTTTTTTAACAATATTGGGGCATGCCTGTAATATTCATAGTAAATTAAAAGAATGTTATCTTTATAGCTATTTTTGATAGCCATTTGACCTCACCAATTAAGGTAATTTCACTTCAAAAATGACATTCCTTTCTTTCCCTTATAATTTGTATCTAACTAAAGAGGCAATCAGGTGGCTCAGACTTATTAATTTCTTTAATTAAAGATCTCACCCTAATAAAAACAAAAAAACAAACAAAAAACACTCATACTGGATCTTCCGTGTGCAAATTAAAGCAAGCTTTACTGAGGACACTAGAAAAATTTAGCCCTATTGCCCTTTCACTTCACTTATATTAGCTTCCATCTACACACCCTTAGGCAAAAATGTTATTTTAGTGTTGTTAATAAGGGCTTCTTGAGTCCACATCATGATCAGGCTAAAACTGAGAATCTCATCTGGATCACTACGATGACTCACATCACTGCTGAAATTGCTGCTCTCATCAGGCAAATCCTATTCTACTTCCTTTTCTGACAGAGCTGTCAGTTTAAGATATTTTTACCTAAATCTGTGTAACTGCAGCCACTTCTAATTTCACCAGTTTGCATTTATTTTGATATTGTTATTTTTATTACTTTGCTAAAAATGCCTCAGCTAATTGTCCATATGTCTTTCTTTTACTTGTTGGGTTCACTATGATAACAGGCTGATCCGGGTGGGCATGAGCTCCATATCCCAGTAACAATTTCAACTAATCCTAAGGGGCCTGAGTTGCCTCGAAAGCTTGCATATTGTAATCGTTTTAGTTAGCCAATAAAAGGTGTCATTTTGCTTGGCTTTTCTCCATAAACTAATCTTAGGAAATTTTAAGGGGTTTCTAGAGCAGCTGATATACATAATCCCTCCAGTATGTCTGGGTCTCCACCCAGAAGGATGTGCATGCTGTATGTCATTTCAGCTATAGAAGAACTGTGTGACCAGTACTTCATGAAATGGGTTTCCATGGTTGAGCCACTGTACACAAGTCTAAGATTACTTTGTGCAATGTCAAGTGCCTGCCTGGGTGCTCTGGAAGATTGGAAATGCATTATCTGAAGTGATGAATTATGCTTCACTATCTGGTAGTCTGGTGGATAAATCTGCATTAAGCAGATGGCAGGGAATGCCTCCTTCCAAACTGCATAGTGCCTACTATAAGATTTGGTGGAGGAGAGACAATGGTCTGGGGCTGTGTTTTAAGGTTTAGGTTCCAGTGAAGATTAGTGTAGGTTGTAATAGTTGTAAAATTGGAGGTGTGTCAACTCTATATTAATACCCATGGCTTACCATGGCTTAGCAATGGAATCATCCAACATGCTCATATAAGTGTGATGGTAAAATATCCACAAACGGTTGGCCATATAGTGAACAAATTAATACCAAAAACACAAAGAAACATCTTGCTCTGCAAATTTATGGAGTAAATAGTACATCCCTGCAAGTCTGGAAACCTATATCCTTAAAAAAAAAATCCATATAATATATCCTAGCACGTATAATCATAAAACACAGATGAATAAGACTGGTAAACTCTCACAATGCCTTGGGTTTCTTTGTATGATAAAAGTGCTCATCCACTGTCCCATGGCCAGGACAGAATATACATTACTCCTCCAGGATTCAATGAATTAATCATTGATCACAGATGGCTGTGTATCTGCAGCAATGATCATCCGAGGACAAGACCAATTTTGGGATGCCAGGCAAATAATGGTGGTGCAGTGTTTGATAAGGATAAGTCATGACACACACTAAAATCTAAATAACACTTCACTGCTCAAATTCAGATCAAGTGGTCCACTCTACCCAGTCCAACTCCTTTATATGTCTCCATCATTCTAAAAAGTGGTGATACATGAGTGCTTGTTTTATATATAATTTTTAAAAGAATATTACAATTTTCATATTTCATTGTTTTACTTTCATTAATCTTAATGTATTTAATTAGAATTTCTGGTAATTTAAGTCCCCCAGTAAAGTCATTCAGTAGAATGTGTGAGGTTGAGGTCTTGGCTGCACATCCAACATCTCTTTCTGCTAGCAGATTACTTTTGGCCACGTCCATCAGTATATGCGCCTAGAAGAATAGGAATTGTGCTGAAATTACATAAAGGGAAGGAAAAAGATAATAAAAGAAGCAACCTGACTATAGGGCAGCCCTTGGCTATTTACTGTTTTTGACTTTTTTCCTTTCTCAATTTTTTTTTTAACATTTTGTACCTTTCAGCACTTCCTGTTTTTAAATCTGTGTTTTGAATTTCAGACTTTAATAAGTAATATACGATATACTTTTTATCCAACTTGCTCATGACTTTGCAGTCTCTTACTTGGCCAGGTCTGCACGGCCCCCCATACCTCCCCCCCACCTTTTCTCACGTAGTGTCACTCTGCTGTCCATCTGCAATTGTATGATGTTCATGCCCTTCGGGCTGTGACTAAAGAGCAACGTTGAGAAGAAGATAACATGCTCTATTTGAGTAGTGCAACTGCAACTCTAATAAGGCTAAATACTCTGAGAAATAGATGCTCTCTTCTATTACTTTTTATGTTCTCTTCTATTTCTTTTTTTTAATGACTTGCTGCATTGGACACAGTGGGTGCACTTCTCTCTCCCAGCCCCATAGGCATTAGGTCTGATTACTGGCTTGGTCAATGTCTGTTTGTAGTTTATGCACTCTTCGTGTGTTTGTTAATTTTCTTCAGGCATTTTCTTCTCGTTTTTATATCCCAAATGCATGCAGGGTGTGATAACTGGTGTTTCTAAATCAACTTTGTGTCAGTGAATGTAAGTGGGAGCATACTCTACAACATACCTTTCACCCACCTAGAGTATTCTTCCTACCATGTGTTTAATACTCCATTCAGTTCTCAAAATTAATATGCAATATATATAATTAAGTGAACACAGCAGGAACATGTTCAGATAATTATGAAACATCTAAATACAACTGCCTATTTAGATATGTCACAGCAAAGGTGGATGGACATGTACTGAATTATCCAGTCACTACTTTCTATTTAAAATTTCAAAGGACAATTTTGAACTTTAAATAGCAAAAAACTCACTAATAACCATGTAAATATTTTGTAATGCAAAAAAAAAAATGTGAAACATCCTTGGGGTGCTATAGGGAGTAATTACAAGTTGATGACTTCAATTTGTATCACATTTCATAACAAGAAGCACATGCATGCAGCTCTGTGCCACTCATAGTAAGGGCAGTGATTTATTTATGTGATTAATAGTTTCTTTTACTTGTATACTGTGTCTTCTCTTGTTTGCCTGAGAAAATACAGCACCCAAGTGAGTCACCACTTAAACAACAGCTGTTTACAGCTCTGAAACAGGGCCGACTTATCAGAAGCTGTCATCGCAAGCTGTTGGGGGGATTAGACAGGCTGCCAAAAAGGACCATTTTGGCTGCTACTTAAAATCATCAGGCAGCTTTAAGGACACCTCTGCTCTGGTGCATCTACAGTACATTTATCCATGTGTAAACAGGAGTGGACAGTCTTTTAAAGCATATCAGTCAGCACAAATGCTTTGTACTTTCTGCGGATGAATTTTAGATTATCTCATTAAAGCATAATAGACTTACCTGTGTCTGTTTTCCGTTTAAAAGAAATCTTCCTCCTTCTAACTTTTGAATCTTCCCCTTCTGAATCAATGCTTTGCATAAAGGTGGCAGGCTATAAAAAACGTTAAATAAATAAATTGTCACAAACAAAGTGAGATATATATATCTCACTCTGTCAAAATAAACAATCAACTGAACTGCACAGCCTACCTCCCCAAACTGGACTCTTACATGGCGATTTTATAATAGCATTTTTGTTAGCTGTTTCTCCCTCTATTTTCAGATAGCATAGCAGCTCTTCAGTGGTTTCAATGCCCTCCTGCAGCTTTGTCAAGGTTACTCTATAAAGACTCCTTATTCACCAGCTCACACTGCTTCAGAAGTCAAAATGTTCAAAGCCTATGTAAAGGTCAGCTTCTCAAATGTCTTATAACATTTAACTCTTTCTTACATCATCTGATGTGTCCCAATTAACTTTTACACCCTGTATTTACCCACATTTGGTTTTTTTTTCAAAATAAAACAATATAACCTCTAGTTAGAACAATTTAATATGTCAATTTTAATTAGATTATGCAAATATCTATGTTTCATGTTCTATGTTTCATATTCTGCATAGTTTTTGCATAGTAGTTTCCCTTTAGGAGTCATAAATCTATCTATCTATCTATCTTAGTGCCTTTCATCTCTATCTATCTATCTATCTATCTATCTATCTATCTATCTATCTATCTATCTATCTATCTATCTATCTATCTATCTATTATATTGTGCCTGTTCTGTATATTATACAATGTCTTATCTATCTGTCTATCATTGCATTTTGGAATGTAAGCCATTTTCCTGTTAATTTTCACTACTGCAGGACCACTGGGGAAGTGGAACCTATTCAAACAGAAATGAGCACAAGGCAGGAACTATCAATGGATGCCTTGTATCCAGGATTGAGAATGACCAAGTAACCCGACATGAACATCTTTGTAATTGGGAGTTGGGCAGTTAAAATTAACGTCGAGACATGCAGTAGATACGTGGTCCACTCAGTCAACTGGATGAGAACTAAACCCCAAATGCCGAACACTATAAAACAGCAACAGACACAATCTCAGACAATTAAACAGTGCAGTTTTTACACATATATCTGAAATACAATACAGTTGAGTTAATTAGTTTACATACCCTGGCAGAATCTGTGAAATATTGGCTATTGTTTGGAAAATATAAGTAATCATGCAGAAAGTTTTCCTTTTAATAAATAATAATACTAATACATTTTATTTGTATAGCGCCTTTCCCATGCTCAATTTAATTTGGGAAAGTGCTCAGGCGAGGTGATTTATTATCACATAATTGTGTGTGTCCTTTTTAAATCATAAAAATAACTGAAATCACCTAATTGGCCTGATCAGAAGTTTACATACCCTTAAATGTTGGGGCTGATAATGTACACACAAGTTGACACACACGGGTTCAAATTAAGGGTAATTAAGGGAGAGTGTATACCCCTGTGACCTCTTTGATTGCAATCAGTTGTTGTGTATAAATTGTCAATTTAAATTCATGCAGAGCTGCACTGACTTTTCTGGATACCAAGCCATGGGGAAAGCATAAGAACTGTCAAAGGACTCCCAAGAAATTGTTGATTTGTATAAAGCAGTAAAAGAATATAAAAAGATATCCTGAAATCTAAAAATGCATGAAATAGTGTTCAAATTCTGATAAAAAAGTTAGGAGTTCTGTTGTTATCTGGCCAAAGTCAGGTAGACTAACCAAGATTTCAGCCACAAATGCCAAGATCATTTGTCGAGCTGCCAAGGAAAACCCACAAGTGGAGTTGCTGTTTCAAGATGCACAATAAGGAGGTACTTGAACAAAAATGGGCTGCATTGTCAAGTTGCAAAAAAAAAAAAAGCCTTTACTGTGCCAATGCCACAAAACAGTCCACTTACGATGTGCCAAAAAGCATCTAGACGAGCCACAAAAGACCAGAATTGAAGTATATGGTCATAACCATAAATGCTATGTTTGGAAAGGACACATGAAGGCCCATGGCAAAGGTACACCATCCCTACTGTGAAGCATGAAGATGAATCTCTGATGTTCTTGGGATGTGTGAGCTACAGCAAGTTGATCATTCGCAAGGCTACAGCAGAGAAAAGTGAAGGTGCTGGAGTGGCCATCACAGTCTCCTAACCTCAGTTTCATTGAGCCACTTTGGGGAGATCTCAAATGTGCAGGTCATGCAAGACAACCCAAGAATTTACGGGACCTGGAGGCTTTTCGCCAAGAAGAATTGGCAGCCCCACAACCTGAGAAAATTAAGGGCCTCATCCACAGCTATCACAAAAGACTTCATGTCATCATTGATGCTAAAGGGGCAATAAATAGTATTAAGAACTAAGGGTATGCAAACGTTTGAACGGGGACCATTTCACTATTTTCCTTATTACTATGTTTTGTTTAATGGGTATGCTACTCTGTGATGCCTTATAGTTTAATTTGGATTCCATTCAAAGTAAATGAAATGTCTTTCGCCAGTCATCAGTCATCTTTTCTTTAAAGTATGGTACACATCTTACAAATTCTGCCAGAATATGTAATATATGAGCAGCACTTTAAATAGGCAGTAAGAAATTAATATATATAATAATGTCTGTACTTTTTGTTTTTAATGTTCTCCAAGATGAGAATTATAGTAACAGAAGTTAAATCTCCAAAAGGCAAAAGAAATTAATGTCAGTAGACCATGGAGGAAAGTAAAACACCAGTAGATTATTTTATGCACCCATTCATTCATGAGATACCATTTGAAATTCAGGATAGAACATTAATGCAGTGACAGTTGTGTCCAAATGCTTATTGTTAAGTCAAATTTGTTCAGTGTGAACGTTGAATTCCATCAAGGCTGTAGCTTGCCACCACTCTCATTGATAGTTTTTATGGACAGGATGTCAAGGTGCAGCCAAGGATGTGAGGATGTCCAGGTGGGGAAGCTAGAGACAGCATTGTTGCTTTATGTGTTGACACCTTTTATTGGCTATTTAAAAAGATTACAATACAACTCGGGCCCCTTCTTGCCTGAGTTGCCTTGAAAGCTTGCATATTATAGATGATTTTGTCCTCTTTGCTTAAGCTTTCTGTGCCCTTCGGCATGCACTTGAGCAAGTCACTTCTGAGTTTGTGGCTGGGATGAGGTATCAGTGCCTCCAAGTCAGAGTTCATAGTCTTCGCTGAGAAATAAGTGGATTGCTCTCTCAGTGAGGTGGGGAACAACTGCCCTGAGGGGGGAGTTCAAGTATCTCAGGATCTTGTTCACAAGTGACAGAAAATGGAAGAATGATTGGACTAGTGTCAACTGTTCTGGAGGCACTGAACCAGACTGTGCTGGTGAAGTGGGAGCTGAGTCTAAAGACAAACCTCTTGGTTTACTGCTCGAAATGAGACTGCAAGTACAAGTGGCAGATCTGCAGTTTCTTTGCAGGGTGGCTTGTTAAGGTCAGAAGCACAGCGATTTGAGAGAGCCTCAGAATAGAGTTGTTGCTCCTCTGGATCAAAAGGGGCCAGTTGAGGTAGTTTGGGCACATCGAAAGAATGTCCCATAGGCAATATGCCCTAGAGCCGCCCTGGGCACGTTCCACATCATAGGGATCCCGCAGCAGACACGGAACATGCCGGAGGGGTTATATCTCTTGGCTTGTTTGTGAATTTCCCAGGAACAACTGAGGTCTGTAGCTGGTGACCAGGAAGTCTGGACTGCTCTGCTAAACCCTTAATATACTATTCCACAATGGTGATTACTGCCAAAGGTGTATAGTTTATTAACTATAGACATGCATTATTAAATGAATGAGCCCCTAATGTGTCATTCTAATATGTGAACGTGGTTCCTTTCTTAAAAAGCTGAACGTAAATAGCAGTAAAACAACTGAACAAAAAAATCTGTCAGTTTTCATAAGAACCAAAACAAAATGATAATAATACTGCATTAAACAGAATTAGCCTAAATACAGTTTATGATTAAATGCGACTTGCGAGTGGCTCGTTATGGTGGTGTACCGTGTACTGCTGATATCACCTCAGTTTCAATGAGACTCGGTTAGATTCCAGACACAGTCATTTTCTCAGACTGACATGTGGTTTGGAGAACAAGGAAAGTGTCAAAATACTGGAAGAGTATGAAAAAAAATCCACTTTCCTGTTAGGATTTTCATATGCCACAGTCTGTGGAGTTTACAAAGAATGGCGTGACTAACAAAATATTCAGTGAGCCATAGTTCTGTGGGCAAAGTCACAGTCCCCAGATCCTAATCCAGCAGAGTATCTCTGGGATAAGATGAAACAGGAGATTCACAGGTATGAATGTATTGCTGAGAAATCTACAGCAACTTTGTAATTTTATCAAGTCAGTGTGGACCAAAATCCCTAAGTAACATTTCTATCCTTTTTTAAATTCATGCCTCAGAAAATTTGTTTTATTCTGGAAACAAAATTAGGTCCAAAGCTGTGGGAGATGAGCTTAATAAAGTGACTATGGAGTAAATGTCTTTGAATACTGTATATTATGGTGAGTGGTGTGGCATGGCTTGGTAGTGCAGTGGTTACTGCTAATGCCACCTCTCAGTTTTCATGACACCAGGTTTCATTCCCTACCGTCATTTTCTCCCCATTTCCCCCTGTGGTTTTTTTCTGTCTACTACTGCTTTCCTCTCACATCCCAAAGATCACATCCCAATGCATGTTAACTTGCCCATTATGAGTGAACCCTGAGATGGATTAGTGTATCACCAAGGTCGGTTCCTTCTTAGTACCAAGTGCTGCTGAAATGGATTCCACCCTTCCAGAACAAGGTAATTAGATTAGGCAGTAGACAGGTTTATGTAGTAAATACATGAAGAGAATTACATATGTTAATTTTTATTTTCCATTCATCCATCCATCCATTATCCAACCCGCTATATCCTAACACAGGGTCACGGGGGTCTGCTGGAGCCAATCCCAGCGAACACAGGGCACAAGGCAGGAACAAACCCCAGGCAGGGCGCCAGCCCACTGCAGGGCACACACACACACACCAAGTACACACTAGGGACAATTTAGGATCACCAATGCACCTAACCTGCATGGCTTTGGACTGTGGGAGGAAACTGGAGCACCTGGAGGAAACTGTTAATTTTTATTTTAAAACATAAATGTTGGTAAAGTGTAATTACTTCCACCAGAACCAGTAACTACACAATAGCAACGTCTCTTTAATCAACTAATGCAGGAGTAGAAAACACTTTGTTACCAAATATGAGACTAGCTCCAGTATCTCGGGTTATCCTATAGACATTTTTAAAGTTTTACTTAGAAGAGATATGCAAAATTTCATCTCTTGACAAACTGTTAGTTTCCGTTTCTAAATACATGATTAATATAGTATTTATAGTAATATGTTGTGTTAATAGATATAATTGAAACTCGAAATTACACCTTATTAGAAGTACTTGGGACTCATAGTGGACTTTCCACAGATCACATCCTGACAGAAGCAATTAACAACGCAAACAGGATGCTAGGGCACATAGCGCGATGTGCAGAGTGCACGTCAATGGAAGGGACTCTGTGGCTATACAATGCATTGAAGGCATATCACCTGGAATACTGCGCTAAGTTCTGGTCTCCATATTAGAAATAGAGAAAGTCCTGAGAAGAGCAACTAGACTGGGACTTCAGAAAATAAGTAATGAGGAAAGACTGAAGCAATTGAATCTTTGCAGTTTAACCTCCTTAGCAATGCATTTTATTCCAAAAAATCATTTAAAAAGCACTGTTTTTTTTTACATGAAAAATTACATTTTTATTAAATCTCAAAAGTATAATAATACAAATAATAATAGTAATGATGAATAAAAATAATAATATGAAATGAACAATAATAATTAACAGTAATAATAATACTACTAATGATGCCAAAACAGTATACAATCTCAAAATGAGTCATTTGTGTGGGAAACCTTAAGCACGGTGAAAGACACAATCCAGCATCACAGTTGGGACAATAATAGTTTGTTTCTTTTCGGATTTCCTTTCCAGATTTATCAGTTTTTGAGCAGCAAACTGCACAAGTACAAGTTGGATTTAGTATTTTTTTCTGTTGGAGATATGTAATCAATAAAATGTCTACCAATAAGACGCTCTTGACTGATCCATGTAGTGCTGGGTCGACCGTGTCTCTTTAGCATTAGTGTAGACAGTGGATGTGTAGCAATGATTTATTCTACAAGCCTCCATGTAAAGTTTACATGAGATACAGTTTCGCCATCTGTTTGTAGAAAACGAATGCATTCCAAATGCACTGTTCCACCAGATGACAAAATATCTTGTTGTAGTATTTCTTTTGTTGCCTCTGCATAATGAGATAGAAAGTCAATTCTTGATCCGCGTGATCTACGCCGCCCATTGTGCTATTGTAGTCAACCATAGCACAAGGCTTCGTAACCTGCTTGTTGCCTTTTGCCTGTACAGTGACGTAGCTGCATTATGCACAGTGCTACTAACACAAACATATTTCTTGTCTTTCCATTTTAGTGCAAGCACTTTACACTTTTGCTAAACTACTAGAGCACCTCGCTGTAATTTAGCTCTGCCAAAGCCTTCAGGCATGCCAAGATGGTTGGGGTGCACTTTTCCACATGTGTCAGTGTTTCTTTGCAGTAAGATGTTAAATAGCTCTGGTAAAGTTTAAAAATTATCCATGATTACACCTTGATCCAGCAGTGCATCTATCAAAGTAAGCACCGATAATGTAGCAACACCATACTGATTTTATTTTGGATCAAACATTGTCCTTTCCCCTGTGTACAGAACCAAATTCCAAATGTATGTCGTTTTAGATTCACAAAGCTCGTAAAACGTTATGCCAAATCTTGCTCTTGTACTGTATCCATGACAATCTGCCCTTATAAGCCATGAGACTTTCATTGATGCTGACATCACAGTCTGGTATGTACATGGTCAGAAATTATGCTACAATGGCCTGGTATATCTCTCAGATTTTCTTCAGTTTGGGTGCTGGATGGGTATTTTCATCAAAGCCTCCATTGTTGGTAAAGTGCAAATATTTCATTATTAGTGAAAGCCTACACTCAGACATAATTTCTCCAAAGAACGGCAGCACTGACAGCACTTTTATAGCCTGAATGATTGTTGGTTCTAACACTTATGCAAGACGCATCTGTATAGTTGCCCAAGTGACACTCTGGACTAACGGTCTTAGCAAGGTTTTCGCAGCCCAAGTATCACTCGGGTCTAATGCTAAGGAGGCTATGCAAGTGGAGGTTATTTAGGAGTAGAAGAAGTACCAACAGTAGTTGTATTGTCACCTGTTCAGAGTAACACTAGACATAATAAAAGTGTTCACAGTAATGAAGAGAATTGATACAATATGTGCCAGCAGCTACTTAAAAATGAGTTCTTTAAATAGACCATAGGGAATCAAGTGGAATCAGTATAAGGATACATTTTATATGCAAGTTCTTTTACATACAGGAAACCTCTAATATGTGCAGTAAATTACCATGTAGTAGTTTGGGGACATTCAGATCTTGACTTGATAATACATTGCATACATAACAGTGGGTGACTAGGATTGACAGGATATGTTGGGCTTAATAGTCTGTTCCTGTACTAAAGTGTTGTTTTTGAGGCATTATGATACACACAAAGATCAATCATTTTGGCTGTATAAGAAGAAGGACTGAAGCTGGGTCATTGTGCCAACATTCCTCATTCACTTAAATGACTATTTAGCCATGAGACCTCCTGTGCTTCCTCTTAATGCTGTGCTGCTCAGACCAGGAAAGATCAACTCAACCATTCAGTTTTAAATATAATATAAAATTAATTCCATCTCTGGCACAAGGCAGTCAAAAGTCATGGATGGGATACCCGTCCATCGTAAGGTAAACTAAGGGGCACCCATTAAAATGTCAGGAATTTAAAATCTACGGATTTGCCAGGAGGTCTTTGGAGTCAAACCTAGAAAATGCAGGGAGCCAGTGAAAGTTGTACAGAATCAACATGGTCACTGATTCAAGTCTGAGTGAGGACTCTAGAAGCACAGGTTTGAAGCTTGGATAATAGATTAGATGAGACACATGCCAATAAAGAATGTTAGAACACAATAGGGGCTATAATAAATGTATGGACACACTTATCAGTGTCAGAAAAAACATGCAAATGAGAAGGTGCAAGAGACGTTACAGAAGTGGAAGAAAAAAAAGACTTGTGTTATAAAGAAAGGAATGAATAATTTACACCAGGTTGGAGTTAACTCTTTTCAGTTAGGTCTTACTGGCAGTTAAGATAAGCTGTCTTTTAAAAAGTTATGATGAATCTAGCATTTCATTTCTCTAAGGCAGGTTATGAGCTCAGAGAAATCTGAAAAAAGGCCATTTTTAACACCAAAATACTGCAAATCTATAATTCACACAAAATAGATAATCAAGACCAATGTGTGAATGATATAACCAACTTGGATTCTTGAGGGGCGCCATGTATGAAATATTTCACTAGACTGACCAAACTGCCCTTGAAACAGGACTTGGCCAAGTAAAGAACACACTCAGAATCACAGAGCACTCTCCGCTCTCTTGAGAGAGTAAACTATTTGAATAAAATACTACACTAGAAAAAAAGAGCTCAGAGCCTACTGCCATAAGTAAATCAAGAGTTACAATGAGCAAAGCAGCCATAAAGCGATGATGCATTATGAAAGCAGAATGAAAAGAAAGCAAGAAACTGTGAGTTAAAGGATAAGCTTACATTTTTCAAGTCAAAGTTATTTTTTATAATCATGGTATACTGTACATTAATTTACAATGGGAAGTTGTGTTCTGTTCTGAAGTGAAGAACTCACTTGGCTTGAAAATGAATATATTCTGTAAGTTTTAAGGCTATTTTTATATTTGTATTAATGCACTGTAGATCTCATTTTGAACCACAACGGGCACTTTGTTTCTTAAATTCAAAGAAATGCTTTATCTAAGAATACAATTTTCCATGACAAATTAATGAATACCATAAATGTAAAAAAATAATTTTGACTTGAGAAATTCCTACCTATCCTTTAATAAATCTAACATTCTTGCTTTCTACATGTAATTCTTTACATTTTCTTACATTAAATTTCAACTGCTCCAAATCTGCCCAAGTCTATATGTTGTCTAAATTCCTTTTGTAACAATTTACTATAGCTGATTCTTCAATATCTGTCCTTCCACCTACTTTGGTATCATCTGCAAACTTAACCAGCTTATGATTATATTTTATCCAGATTCAATATGTATATTAAAATGAGCAGCGGCCCAAGAATTGATCCCTAAGGGACGCCACTTTTAATATCACCTAATTCTAAAACATGCTTCCCTCACCATAACCTTTTGATTCCAGTGTTTTTGCCAATTTTGCACACATCTACAGACCACTCCCTGAATTCCCACTTCTTTTAGTTTGATCACTAACCTTTTGTGTGGTACTTTATTAAAACCCTTTTGAAATTCAAGGTAAATAATATCATAGTCACCTATCTGATCGCATGCTTTTTGTTACTCATCATAGAATTCCAGCTCAATAGTAAAGTACGGCCTTCCTCCTCTAAACCCATGTTGAGTATTTGCTAATACTCTTGTTCTAGACATGTGCTGACCTTTTCCTTAAAAACTGCTTCTGTTAATTTAACTATAATGCTTTTTATACAGGTGGATAATATCCAATAGGCTCCAGTCTTCAGGAATCTCCCCAGTGTGCAGAGCGTTTTGAATAATATGTGCCAAAGGGTTATATACAGTATATACTCACTAACTTCCTTAAGTACTTGAGATAAATGTTATCTGGTCCTGGTGATGTGTTAGATTTTAGCCAATGTAATCCAAGCAGCACTTCCTCTGCAGTTTCCAAGTCACTAAGTACCTCCTTAGTAGTCTCTGTTACTTTTTACCTTGAATGTTCTTTTACTACTAAAATACTGAAAGAATTACCATACTTTGGATCATCTTTCTCCTTTTCTATGACATTTCTCTCCAACTGTCTTTTAGCCTTCCTACTATCCTTTTGAATCTTTTTAATTTTAAAAATGGCCTGAACTGCACAAAAATAATCATGTAGATTTCTTGTGAGACTGTGAGCATATGAGAGCATATGTTAGGTCAGGGCATGTATGATCTCCCAAAAAGGAGAATCTTGTGCACTGTAATCATCCTAATTTCAGAGATATATTTGTACAGGGTATATTTGTTTCTTTGAGTTTGTTATGGTTGAAAGACATTGTTTTGTTGTAGAATCACACCCAAATCCATCTCAGGTTGCATGTTTTGCACTGTGGTAACTGCCGTTGGTCAGCCTTGAACGTACAACATGTGGATTACAAAGGCCCTTGGAAAGCAGTTTCCTATAGTGTGAACTAAATGAGAACTCCTTGTGCTGTTCATGCAGTGGCTGCCTCTAAGCAATTCAAAGTGGACCACTTCCTGGTGACGCCAGATGAGCTCTCTCTCACACTCAGCCCACATCTTACTGCACAGCACCATCTCTGCACATGTGGATAGTCGCGGAGGCCCTTGATAAGAGGATTGATAATTTAAACATAAAAATTCTTTATGAACAATACATTTCAAATATCAGTGCAGCAGGAGAGCTAGCACCCTGATTTCAGCGCTTGTATGCAAATAAGGCTTGATTGAGAAAAATAAAATTTTTCACAAAAAAAATTACAAAAATAGATTACTACTTTTACGTTGCTTCTCATTAATTTTATCACTTAATGACTTACTTCATTCCATATTTAGGTAGTTCATCAATAAGATAAATGAGCAAAAAATATATCATGAAACAATCATGTTCATAACACGAAAGGGCAGCGCACCTTTGACGTTTCATCTCGGAGGTTAAACGTGAGTTCCAGGTTTGTTAAGAAGTAATCCGCAAATTCTGGATACATGTCAAGAACTTCCAGGAGATCTTCTCTTTGAATTTTATGTAGGTCACAATATGTCAACGCTCGAACATCTGCATTTGATTTTCCAGGCTTCGCATACAGGTGGATCATTTCTCCAAAGATGTCATTTTTTCCTTTAAAACAGCAATATATAAATTAAGAGAGATACATAGATAGATAAGCAAACTAAATAAAAATGATGAAACTAATGCTAGAGAAGGACCTAAATATTTTGAATTAGTTCAGACGGGTGGGTTCTATGCAATGAATGGTTTGCTATGGAGAGAGCTTGAAGCTTTTTAGGGTACATTAGAACAAAACCAAAATAAAATTTGGCTGCACCTCCCTATGACAACATGGCCCAAATCAGCATCCCATGAACTTACTGACAGAAACACATATAATTAGTTTCTTCATATTAAAAGCAGTCTTATAAGGTGTAAATAAAATGAATCTCTTTTGCCTTTGTAATTTTTGGAAAAACTTTATGTTACACTTTAGCTTTTAATGGAAAAGATGCTGGAACTTACCATTTATTTGACCTATGAAATTAATTTAAAGCCAGCCTTAAAATAAATGAAGTTGATGGAGCAGGCATGCCAAACTTTAAATGGTTGCAGGTTTCATTCATTGCATCATCATAAACTTTGGGGCATATTAATACAATAACTTTGAAGGATGCCTGCTTCATAGACTGGACTGATTGGAGATAATTGTATTGCTCTGTATTGCATTTGGCAAATGCAATAAAAATTTGATTTCTGTAGCAAAGTATAAATCCATAGTGTACATCCTGTTTTTATTTTTAGCTGTCTCTTATACAATTTGATTTAAAGCATCACATCCCTGTAAGTGCGGCTTGACAACTGACAGCTTTTTCTAGCAGTAGTATTATGGTAGTACAGTAGTATTGTCCCATATGCAGAGTACAGTGAAATTCTTACTTGCATGTCCAACCAACTTGTAACACACATCATCAAACTCTCTGGTACCATGGACACATAAACAAGTTGCCACTTTCAAAATGTATATATAACTTCTGTATAATTATATGCAGTATATGCAAGGAATAGTCATAAAAGGTTCTGTGTTCTTTCTGCTCCATTCTCTCACAGACATGTTTGAACTGTTTTCATTAATGTTTCTCCACAAAATAACTATATACATAGCAACTCCTTCTATAACCTTTGCAAATTTTAAAAAAAAATTATTTTATGTAGTTAGATTTATGGAGCCATATTTATTTCCAATGGGAGATAATTTAGAGAATATCTACAAAAGGTTATAATAAAAGTCATCATCAGACTTCTTTCAAGATGTAATGCATAGAGTATCAAGAGCGACAACACAAGTGTGTTCAGGCAGCAATGTAAAATGTGAGGCGAAGTCTGTTTACAGTATGAATTTGGGAAAGTTCTGTGTTTGGCTGCTACAGCTCCTTAATGTCCCGCTAGGTCTTGCAAAGCATCATGTGGTAGAAGGGAAAATTAGTTTGTCCAAGCTGACCACCTGCTGATTTTTCCAGGAAAATACCTGGAAAGCAAGGTCACCTGCAAAGGCAGCATATTTTCTGCAAAAAATATGTTTGTGAATTTTGCTGATCAACACTAGTCACAAGATAGGAATTAGCCCTGGAAGGGCTGCCAATTCATCACAGGGCACAATCATAAATATACCTGGTCATATGGAGCCAATTTAGAGTGGTCCATTAACCTAATCTGCATGGCTTTGTAACATAGGAGGACACAAACATACATATTTGTATCAGTGACTATAAAAGTTTAACTTTAGATCAACCTAAATAATTGTGAACATTCTTGAAGGAAGATTTTCCTTCATTATTTAGGAGAAGTAGGTCCAATTAATAATCTGTTTTCAATGTTCAATTTATTGTACATACCACTCTTCACTGAGTGCAGTCACAGAGCACATTGAAATGTACTCAGGTAAAATGCAAGTATAAATGTTATATATTACTAAATATGGAATTTGAGAAGCATGTGAGAATTGTTCAGGATATTTATGAGGGAGTGAAGACTCGGGTTAAAAGCAGTGTTGGGGTAACAGACAAGATCCCAGTTAGAGTGGGTCTAAGCCAGGGATTGTCCTTACCTCTTCGATCTGGTTAAGGATGAATTGAGTCATGGAATAAACCTGGTGCATGCCTTTTCCAGATAACGTTGTGTTGTGTAGCACCAGAAATGAGGGAGTGGAGAGGAAGAAAGAAGGGGTATGGATAATAGAGGGTTGAAGATAAACAGGAAGAAGAAAGAATATACGAGGTTTAATAATGATCAGGATTCAGAAGTTAGCTTGAAGTGAGAACCATTGAAAACACTGAATATATTTAAATACCAAGGATCAGAGGTGGCCCAAGATGGAAAACTAGATGCAGAGATAACCCATGATTTGCAGTGTGGATGGAAAAATTGGAAGAAGGTATCAGGAGTATTGTGTGATCAATGAATTAAGGTGAAAGTTGAAGGTAAGGTTTTTAAGACAGTTGTGAGACCAACAATACTGTATGGAGCGGAGATATGGAAAGTAAAGGGAGAGCAGGAGAAGAAGTGGCAGAAATGAGAATGTTGAGATGGATGTATAAAGTTACAAAAAAGGACAGAATAAGAAATGAGACAATCAGAGGTAGAACAGAAGTTGGAGAGATTTCTAAGAAAGCACAGAAAAGTAAACTGAAGTGGTATGGACATGTAATGAGGAGAGACAATGAATATGTGGGCAAAAAAGTGATGGGAATGAAGTACAGGGGGCGTGAAAGCGAGAGAGACCAATGCAGATGTGGATGGATAAAGTAAAAGAAGATCTGAAGGAGAAAGGCTTGACTGGGAAGGAGGTGCACAACAGAGCTGGTTGGAGAAGGCTGATCAAGCACATTGACCCCACATAGAAGTGAGAAGTGATGAAGGAGAAAAAGAAGAAGACTAAATATACAATTTGTACATATAAATAGACATGTTTGTTAAAATAAACAGAAAACAAAGTAAAAGCTGATTAATATACATGAACACCAACAATATTTGTCCATTAATTAATTGTTGAACTATAGCCAATTGACAATGGAATTACTGCTGTACACAATATTACCCAAAATAAAAAAAGATGTAGAACATACAGTAGCTTAATTAAATTTCCAAAAAAATATTTTTTTAGCTTTGCACCTCGAAATTACTGTATCCAGAAGGTATTTTCATAACATGTAAAATTGGATTTCAGGCAGGTTAATGACCAGGAAACAGTCAGTAAATGCAATTGAGGCTACTTAACCTGGGATGAGGTTGTTTAGACTATTGGTCTTCCTAATTACAATATATTTGAGCTGCAGATTCAGGAATATCACAAACATAATTCCAAAACAATCTGTAAAACAAGACAGAACTCCTTCAAAATGAAATCC
This sequence comes from Polypterus senegalus, assembly GCF_016835505.1. NCBI lineage: Eukaryota > Metazoa > Chordata > Cladistia > Polypteriformes > Polypteridae > Polypterus > Polypterus senegalus. The sequence continues at coordinate 166,600,301 of NC_053159.1, forward strand.
AATGTGAATAAAACCAATGTGCTAAACAAATGGATCAAGATTTTTAACCCAAGTTCAACATGGGAGATATAAGGCCATTTGAAGTGATTTGGAAGTTTATGAGTTTGTACTCACTAGGAAATGTGCAGAAGCAATTATGAGGTTAACACAATGGTATTTTACAAATGATGTAAAAATAATACAAAGTAAACCCAAAGCGTTTCAGCGCAAGCCTGCTTTCAAGTCCTCAAAAAGACGTAACTGAACTACAATCAGATGCAGCACTAGACATTACTTGAAGTGCTAGTACAATAGTTCTCAAGCTCAGTCCTATAGCCCCATCATGGCCCCAGTTTCTGTTTTTAACTGGACTCCTGCCATATTAAGATTAGTTATCCTAATGTCAAGTTAGTTTTGCTGACTTTTTTATTGGAGTACAGTAGGTGTTTATGTATGTTACATGGAAATAGGTTTTTTATAATGATTTTTAAGATTTTCATTATCAATATCATAATTGTTATTATGCTTTTCCATGAGTTCTGGATATTTATGCTGTTATGTACTAATAAGCACACTGGCAAAAATGTATGTTCATCTCAAATTTTCAAAATATCGCAGTTTTGCCCTTTGCAACTGGCTAAGGTTACATCTACAACTAAAAAGTGACAAGTTGGAGAGATCATTTTTGCTGTATAAACAGGCCAGTGGAGATAGCCGCCTCAGGGCTAATATTCAAAATCTGATAATCTCTTTTAGTCATCATGTCTGAGTCAGACAGCACGCTTGGTGTGTTTGGCTTCAACTGGTCGAGCCAATGGAACACGACTCAAAAGAGTTTACACTTGATGAATCATAAAGCAATTTGCAGAGAAAACATATCTTAATATAGTAATGTATATAAAAAAATAATTAATAAGGCTGTGTAATAAACACTCCTGAAATGTGCTTTGCATGATTTTTTCCTCATGCCTACTCTCTGGTAGGTGAGTAACACTGCTACATCTATTTTCTTAAGTGATATGTAGGGTGTGAATTTCTTATGGTGCATGGAGTCACAGTTCTGTTCCATTTCAGGTAGAGATGCTTTTAAGTTGGATTTAGATTTTTTTCCTGCTTGTAAGTACACACACACACACACACACACACACACACAAATCAAAACCAAGATGCTAGCCACTATTCCATTGTGCCACCTTGGCGTTAGTAGCTTTTGTGAATTTCTTCACTGATTATAAAATTGAGAAACACATTAAAAGTGAGATTTAAACCACACCTATAGGATTGAAGACAGATAAAAATCAACTTATTTACTGATAATTGACATGTGCAGAATTTAGCATAATTGCCTAGCAGGTCTAGAGTACTCAATTTAAACATTTGCACATTGCCACCAGCTCTATGGGGGTTTTTGTCCTATTTCCTTCAAAATCTTAAAGATGTGAAGGTTAGGTTAGTACAAGACTCTAAATTGCCTTTGAGTGAGTGAGTGGGGGGCTGTGAAAGGAGGTCCTTGAAACGAAGGACTTCCTTTGCTGATATGACTGTGCTAACTTTGATAAGCTAGGATGAGGAGTCACCATATAGAGAGGAAGTGGAACAGCTGTCCATTTGGTGCTGAAACAACATTCTAGGTCAACATTGATAAAACTAAATTGTTGACTTTAAGGAAAAATAAAACACCCTGACCACATCCCAGTCTGCATCAATGGCAACGCTTAGGAGATTATAAACAGTGCCAAGTTCCTCAGTGTGCACCTGCTGTAACTGAGTACCTCACAGGGACTAACAACACCATTTCACTAACTATAAAGGCCTGGCAGAGACTACACTTTTTGAGGTGGTTAAAGCAAGGAAACCTCCTGTCTCACATTTATATGGCCTTTCACCCTACCCTAACATCTTAGATCATAATCTCTTGCTCCGGTTTAGGCACAAGTTACTTTATCTATCATGTCACTGCACTGATCTGTGGAAATTGCCTTGTTCTCTGTGTAATTCTGACAGTTAAATTTATTTACATATTGCCTATTTAAAATTTATATTGTGTGGTTTTGTCTGTTTGTGCACCCAGTCTTATATTATTTGTACTATAAGAAAACTGTCAGCACTGAACTTAATCATTTCGTCTCTCGGTGTACTTGTGTATGGTAAGAGATGACAATAAGCCGGAAGCCGGAAGGTAACATAACTGAGGGTGACGAAAGACAACTGTAACACAACTAGAGGGTCACTTTAGCTCACATAAGGATGTGTTTTTTTGTGGGAATGCTGTGATCACTCACATTTCAACCAAACAATTTTGGGATAGATGGATGGACGATAAAATAAGGAATTTGCAGAGGAATGGAGTGGAATCCAATATGCTCATAAACGTGAAGGCCTTTGAGGGTGTATGCTCACATTTTCACTCTTCTTAGTTACATTGAATAACCCAGTAAGGATAACTCAGAAAATGTCTGTCTCTTCATGCAATTTCTCCATTCCACCCTTGTTTGCTCTCTTATCCATTTAAATGTTTACTCTATTTCTGCAGCAGGGAAAACATTTGAAAAAGGCAAAAGAAGGTATAGGCTAGAAAAGTAGAGGGGGTGGAAATCAGAGAGATACAAAAGTGTGCAAACATATGCTGATGCAGTGGCAATTAGAAAGCAATACGTCTGTAAAGAGGAAAATGATCAAACCCTAGTTATTAATGATAACAATGTGCTCTTTCTTAATGGATCAATTTCCAAAACAAATGAAACAAAGTATGTACTACCAGCTTTCACTCCTTGGAATAAAAAGAGATCTGTTTAATTTGTTTAAGTTGAAAACTTGGCTGAAGAACACATTGCTGTAAAAGCGTACCTGATCTGCCCACACACATATGTCTAGAAAAATCCTCAAATATTCCATATTATATATACACATGCATATTATATACACACACATACATATACATATATACAGTGTGTATATATATATTGTATAGACCGAGAGAGACAGTAGCAAGGGTTGGGGTTTTCCGCCCCGTATATTGCAATCAAACAAAAACAGGTCAAAATATAAACAAAACAGTTCATATGCGCGACGCCGACTCCTGGCGTCGCGCCATTTTATTGGGGAGGAGCGGAAGTGGAGGAATGTCGGGAAGGACCGCAAGGGAGGATGGGAAGGATGACGTCAGGGCAAGATGGCGGAGGAAGGGCGGAAGTATCGCACTGCGGTCATCCATGCCTATGGTGCAGGACGGTCTTTTTCCTATGAGGAAGCAGAGGGAGAAAGTTAATACCCCACCATTCCCTGGCGCGAGTGGTTTCCCAGGTGCTGTCGAATCAATCCGCGCCTCCTACTCGCGTGCGTGACACGATCCCCCCCTTAGCCCAGGACCGTCAGGTCGGGCGGACCTAACCGAGAGGTCGTGAATACGAGAGAGGGCATCGGCATTGGCCTGAAGGGTGCCCGCCGATAAGTGACAGTGAACTTATACGGCTGTAAGTCCAGGAACCACCTGGTGACCCGCGGATTCGACTCTTTGTGCAGGGACATCCACTGAAGTGCAGCGTGATCAGTCACCAGAGCGAACTCGCGACCCAGCAGGTAGTACGGAGGTGGGTCACTGCCCACTTAATGGCCAAGGCCTCCCTCTCCACTGCCGCGTACCGGTCTCCCGGTCCATCAGTTTCCGACTAAGGTACATCACAGGGTGCTCGACACCATCGACGCTTTGGCTCAGCACGGCACCCAGGCCTGTGTCCGAAGCGTCGGTCTGGAGAATAAACGGGAGCCCAAAATCGGGCGTCCGTAACACAGGTGCCGACGTTAGGGCCTTCTTTAGGTCACTGAACGCTGTTCTGCTTTGTCGGTCCACACCACGTATAGGGAGCCCTTTTGTCAGGTCAGTCAAGGGTGCTGCTCTTTGAGAAACGGGAACAAACCGGCGGTAGTAACCCGCAAGCCCCAAGAAAGCCTGCACCTGTTTCTTGGTACTCGGACGGGGCCATTCTAAGATGTCTTTCACTTTGGAGCTCTGTGGCCGCACCTGTCCTTGTCCCACGAGGTAGCCTAAATATTTGGCCTCCTTTAATCCAAAAAAACACTTCCGGGGGTTTATGCGGAGGCCGGCTTTAGCCAGTGTTCGGAGGACAGCTGCGACCTGCAGTAGATGCTCCTCCCAGGTGCCGGAATAGATGACAACGCCATCCAGGTAGGCGGCGCTATAGGACTGGTGGGGCGCCAGCACTCTATCTACCAGACGCTGAAGGTCGCCGGGCCCGTGCAGCCCAAATGGGAGGACCTTGTACTGCCAGTGCCCGCTAGGGGTGCTAAAGGCCGCTTTCTCCTTTGCGGATGCCGTTAAAGGAATTTGCCAATACCCTTTGTCATGTCAAGGGTAGTCAGATATCGAGCCGCACTCCAGCCGCCAAGGAGGTCGCCAATGCGGGGCATGGGGTAGGCATCGAACTTGGAGATCTGATTCAGACGCCTAAAGTCATTACAGAACCTCCAGGAGCCGCCTGGCTTGGAGACGAGGACAATAGGGCTGGACCAGGGACTATGGCTCTCTTCAATTATGTCCATGTCCAACATACGCTTTCACCTCCAGTTCGACCTCTGCGCGCTTTGCCTCCGGAGTCGGTAGGGCCTCTCCCGGACGATTACCCGGCCCGTGACTATATCGCGGCTCAATCAGCGCGGTCCGGCCGGGTGACTCGCCACTACCTCGGGGATGGCTCGGAGTGTTTGGGCTAACTCCTGCCGCTGCTTGGGGGTCAGCTCTTCACCGAGGTTAAGGGCAGTTGTGCTTGTAAAAGGGAGAGTGACCTACGGAGCTGGGAAGCTCCTCTCTATCTCTCAGGGCTTTAACAGGTTGACATGATAGATCCTCTCACTTTCGGTCGACGTTGGGCTGTTTTACCAAATAGTCGACGAGTCCTTTCTCTCCTTAACCTCGTAAGGCCCTTGCCAGTGAGCGAGCAGCTTCGAGTGGGAGGTCGGGACGAGCACCATAACTCGGTCCCGGGCGAACTCCCTGAGGACGGAGTTGCGGTTGTAACACCGGCCTGCGCTGCTTGCGCACGAGTCACGCGCTCTTTTAGGAGGGGCCTGATCTTTGTGAGTCGGTCGCGCAGTTGCGCACGCATCAAAATATTAGAGGAGGGAAGAGCCTCGCCTCCCAGCCTTCTTTTAGGATGTCGAGGATTCCCCGGGTTGTCGCCCGTATAGTAATTCAAAGGGGAGAAGCCCGTAGAGGCCTGGGGTACCTCCCGGTAGGCAAAAGCACGAGCGGGAGGAGCTGGTCCCAGTTCCTGCCGTCGCGCTGACTACCTTGCGGAGCATCTGCTTAAGCGCCTGATTAAATCGCTCACCAACCCGCCAGTTTGCGGGTGATAGACTGACGCTTTCAGGTGCTTTATCTGCAGTAATTTGGCCACCTCCTTGAACGTATCCGAAGTGAAGGGCGTACCCTGGTCCGTGAGGACCTCCTTGGGTATGCCCACGCGAAAACAAGTTAACCAGTTCCCGTGCGATGCTTTTAGTATTAGCGGGCGCAGGGGAACCGCCTCTGGGTACCGGGTGGCATAGTCCACCATGACTAGGATATACTTGTGGCCACGGGTTGAGGGCTCCAGGGGTCCCACCAAATCGACCCCTATCCTTTCAAAGGGGATGTCCACGAGGGGAATAGGGACTAGAGGAGCACGGTCCCTCCTAGGAATCTGGCGGGTCTGGCACTCCGACAGGATTGACAGAACCGCCGGACCTCCTCATTGATCCCAGGCCAGTAAAAGCGGGCTTAATCCTCTCCAGTGTTTTTCGCCCCGAGGTGGGCCTAGGAGGTGAGCATGTGCCAACTCGCATATCTCCCGCCGGAAGGTACGCTGAATTAGCAACAACTTCCGCACCTCGCCCTCATGGGTAGCCACTCGGTACAACAGATCATTTCAAGGACAAAGAAGGGTTCCCGGTGTGGATCCGTCCGCTGTCGAGCTGTTAGGCAGAACAATCGCGTTCCGGGCAAAGCGCAGGGAGTCATCATTCCACTGCTCCCTCTTAAAGGAGGCCGGCGTGGACCGAAATTGATGGTCCAGGCCGAGAGGGTCTTGGGGCCTGGGCCCGGGAGAGTTCCTGGCTAGTCCCTTCTCCGCGGAATCTTCCGGTCAAGGTCCGTAGCCACGAAAGGTCCCCGAGACACCAGCCCCATAGGGCCTGCCCTTGTGCACGGCGTGGAGGCCGCGGGAGGGTGCCTTTTCCCCTCATGACAAGATCCAACGAGGCCCCGGAGCGCGTAATGGCTTACCGCTGATTCTTTTAGACCAGTCTTGTCCCAGGATCACTGGGAAGGGGGTCAGGTAACACAGCGACCGCATTTGATTGGTTCCCCCTTCCAGGTAAGATAGCAGTGAGCGGAACGATATGACCTAGTCCCCCCATGTACACAGGTAACCAACAAATGTTGCTTTAACCACTGTTGCGGTAAGACAAACGGCGAGCAACAATGGTAATGTTGCTGCCGGAATCAAACAAAGCCACCACGGCGTGCCCATTTAGCAACACCACTCCCGTGATTCGACTCGCCAAGGGATGCGGCGGGTACAATACCTCTCCGTGATGTCCAGCTGCAGTCCATAGGCTCCGGGCGTGTGATGGGGCAGTTTGGCAGCAGGTGGCGGTCTCGCCACACTTGAAACAGCGCGGACCCGCCTCTCTTTGGCTCTGGCTGGCGCTTCTGCAGCGCGCCGAGGGGCTCGGGGTGGCCGCCCGTCCCTGCGGTTCCCGAGCAGGCTTTTCTGACCCCCAAGTCGGAGGACCGCCAACTGACGCTCCAGGACGCCGAGGAGGCCCGACATGTTTGATAGGCGTGCCCCGACCTGCTGGGCGAGGGAACTGGGCATTGCGTTGACCAGGCCTTCACAGGCCACCCGCCGACGACTTCCGCCTGCCGGGCTCTCTGGCCGTAGCCAGCGCCCATCTTGCCCCAGAACTCAACGCCTGGGCGCGAAGCGGCTTTTCGGGTCAAAGACCCAGTTCCGCCATTCGCCGCCTGCTGGCCCGGCTAATGCCGAGCGGGCCAATATTTCGGGCTTGAGGAGGTCGTAATTAGCGCCTCCTCCTCAGGGAGGTCATAATAGGCCGCAGCGCTGGTCCTTTAGGTATGGCGCCAAGATGGACGCCACTGACCGCTGCCACTGCTCCGGTGGCCGCCCTCTCAAACATGCCCAGGTAGGCATCGACGTCCTCGAAGGCCCATCGGCACCATAGGATGAGGCGGCTGCCTGGGCGGGTCTGGTCTCGCCTGGGCTTCCACTAACCTGGCCTCGTGGCCTCCAGCTCCCGGTTGGTAGCGGCTTGCGCTTGCTGCAGGGCCTGGAGCTGGGCGCTCATTCCCTGCAGCACGGTGTTCAGGTCCTGTCCCTCCGCATTCCGGGATCTCTATCCTGCCGCTACGCCACTTGTAAAGAACCGAGAGAGACAGTAGCAAGGGTTGGGGTTTTCCGCCCCGTATATTGTAATTTGCAAACAAAAACAGGTCAAAATATAAACAAACAGTTCATATCGCGCGCGACTCCTGGCGTCGCGCCATTTTATTGGGGAGGAGCCGGAAGTGGAGGAATGTCGGGAAGGACCGCAAGGGAGGATGGGAAGGATGACGCCAGGGCAAGATGGCGGAGGAAGGGCGGAAGTATCGCACTGCGGTCATCCATGCCTATGGTGCAGGACGGTCTTTTTCCTATGAGGAAGCAGAGGGAGAAAGTTAATACCCCACCATTCCCTGGCGAGTGGTTTCCCAGGTGCTGTCGAATCAATCCATGCCTCCTACTCAAGTATGCGTGACAATATATATATATATATATATATATATAATATATTTACAGTATATTTATATTTCTTTGCTTAGAAAACTTGGGAATTCATTTTCCAAAAAATGAGTGCAAAGATTATTTCACACTTGTGCTGTGCAAGCGGGATGTGAACTGAATCCTGCAGTTGTGTGTGTATGTGCTTGTGGGGTGGAGGGATTCTCATATCACCTAAGTCCATAGGACAGCTTTTCATTTTTGTTAGCAATATTTTTGGTATAATGAGTACTGGTGAATTTTTGATGTTTTTTTTTGCAGTTTTCTCTGTTATTACAAATCACATTACAAACATTAAGAGCTGTTATTTGATACAATAAAGAACAATATTCATCATTATCTTCTATTTTATGATGTGCTTATCCAGTTCAAATTAATCACAGACTGTTTCTACTGATTCTAATTGAAAGCTAGCTATAGATAAGATGCCATCATGACACACACAAACAGAATCACATCTAAATGATTCAAAGATGCCAACCAACTTATGAGAACGTCTTCAGCTAATCAAAGGTAATCCACACAAACATCCAGTCTCCTAAGTGCCTTGAGCATGGGAAAGGTGATATATAAATAAAATGTATTATTATTATTATTACTATTAGAGTAAAATCTAAACTAGAATTGCTTTTTAACAGTTGTCAAAGACCCTGAAGTACCAACAAGTTGAGGAACATTTTTATATAAAGCTGGTCCAATTGAACTAAAAGCCTGGTCCCCCAAGGTGAAAAGCTTTTTCTGCAGAATAGACAAGAAGTTAGCAGACCTAAACCTAAGGGAACTAGTCAGTGTAAGGAGAACACATTGTGCAGTATCAGTTAAGGAAGAGACTCTTAAAATAGATCTTCTTTTCGAAACTAGGGTTAAATGGATATACTGTATGTTAGTGAAATTGTTAGTACTTGTGCAGCACTATTTTGAACATACTGCAAATTCTGGATGGATGTAAAGGTGAGGTAAGCAAACAAAGAATTACATTAGTCAATGTTGATGAAGTAAAAGCATGAACCAATTTTTCATTGTCATGCATCAATAAAATAGTCCAAGTTTAAGTATATTCTTTATATGATAAAAGAAATTTTTGCAGGCAATTGACATATGGGTTTAAAATAAAGTATAGAGACAATTATGACCCTGTGATCTGTAAATGAAGAGAGAAGAGAAGAATTAAATAACCTCTAAAGCAATGCGTGTAACAGTAGATTTTTTTATTCTGGCAGGGAATACCCATCAAAATAGCTTCTGATTTGCTGACATTTAACTGCAGGCAGTTCTCAGATATCCACTTTCAGAGGTCATCTAAGCATTGAGATGCATGGCCAAGAGCCATGTGGACATAAAGAGAAGTATGGAGAGGAATCTACATGTCATCAGTGTAAAAGAGCAACAACACACTACGCTGACACAAAATTCTACCCTGAAGTAATAAGTAAATTAAAAACAGCACTGGGCTCTAAGGTTACCCACGTAAGTGCCATTGTTAGAAGGATAATAATAATTATAATATAATTATAATAATAAATATAATTATAATTATAATAATATTGGCACGGTGGCGCAGTGGGTAGCACTGCTGCCTCGCAGTTAGGAGACCCAGGTTTGTTTCCCTGTGTTCTCCCTGTGTCTGCGTGGGTTTCCTCTGGGTACTCCGATTTCCTCCTACAGTCCAAAGACATGCAGGTTAGGTGCATTGGTGATTCTAAATTGTGCCTTGTGTGTGTGTGTGTGTGTGCAGTGGGCTGGCACCCTGCCCAGGGTTTGTTTCCTGCCTTGTGCCCTATGTTGGTTGGGATTGGCTCCAGCAGACCCCTGTGACCCTGTAGTTAGGATATAGCGAGTTGGATAATGGATGGATGGATGGATTATAATAACAGATCAACAGTTCATCCAAAATATATTTGCATCCATTCCCAATGTAAACACTCATAAAATTATAATGGCTTGTGTTTTAAATCCAGAACTAGATAGGTCTCCTGCCACAGGGGCGATGACATCTAACACTGCAAAGACAATTACACAGTTTGTAACTGATCACAACTTATCAGACCCCTGGAGATTTCTAAACCCAAACTCAAGAGCATATTCCTTCTACTCACCAGTGCATCATTGCATCATTGCTAATCAAGAATTGATTATTTCTTTGTAGATAATAATTTGTTGTCTACGATTAAATCTTGTAAGTATGATGCTATTGTCATCTCCGACCATGCCCCTTTGATCTTGGAGCTAAAATCATTATGCCCCACATACACATCTCGCAGATGGCATCTTAACCCACTTTTATTAGCAGACGACAAATGTACAGAATTTATATCCAAACAAATCGATCTTTTTAAGAGACAAATACATCCTCGGAGGTTTCTGCAGGATTACTCTGGGAAACCCTGAAGGCTTTCTTAACAGGACAGATTATTCATATCTGTCCCAGAAAAATAAATTGGAAACCAAAAAGGTACCAGAGCTAATCAGTGAAATTACTACCTCAACCTCTTAACAACTAAAGAATCTGAACAACTCATTTTTAAATCAAGACATTTAAAAACACTAAAATTTAAAACACTATTAACATGGAGAGAAAGCTAATAAGATCTTAGCTCATCAAATCCACAAAAAGTAAGTTCACAATGCAATCCCAGCAATCACCAACACAGACGGAGACAAAATCATTGACCATAAAAATGTAATGCACTCATTTAAAGACTACTATAAGTCCTTATATTCTACTGGGTTTAAAGAAGATAAGACACATTACAGATACCACAAATAGACACTCTCACTGCAGAGGAATTGGATAAACCTCTGGCACTATCAGAATTACTAGATGCTATAAACTCACTTCAGAGTGGAAAAGCAGCAGGCCCTGATGGCAAATATTATTAAAAAAAAACTAGCTCCCCTATTATTAGCAACTTTTACAGAAGCTAGAGACAATAAAATTCTACCTCAAACCTTTCACCAAGCATTAATTACCATCTTTCCTAAACAAAATAAGGACTTATTACAATGCAAATCATAAAGACCAATTTCACTTCTGAATAATGATGTTAAGTTACTCTCCAAAGTCCTAGCTAGAAGGATTGAGAAAGTGCTTCCTTCGGTAATATCACAAGACCAAACAGAAGTTATTAAAGGCAGACACTTTGCTACCAATCCTGCCTGTTTAATGTAATATATTCACCCACAAAATCTAACACCCTGGAGGTATTATTATTGTTAGATGCAGAAAAACAACATTAATTCAGATTACTTTAAACTTAAATTATGGTACCAGACACGGATGCCCCTTGTAACCACTGGCTTTTGCAATCGTCATTGAGCCACTGGCAGTTCACTGTCGAAATGCTTATGAGATAAAGGGTATTATCAGACAAGGACTGGAACAGAAAATTTCTATATATTCAGATGATATGGTGCTGTATGTATCAGATCCACAAAATACCGTGCCTGCAGTCCTAACAGCACTAACAGAATTTCGAAAGATTTCTGGTCTCAGAATTAATTTGAATAAAAGTGTGCTCTTTCCAGTGAATTCTCAAGCACGTAATATTAGCTTGGACACCTTACCTTTTACATTGCAGATCAATTTAAATATCTAGGGGTCAACATCACAAGTAAAAATAAAGCTCTTTATTAACAAAATTGTGCTGTCTGTATGAAAAAAATTAAGCAAGACTTGCATAGATGGTCTACCCTTCATCTCACTTTAGCTGAAAGAATTAAAATTGTTAAGATGAATATCCTCCCTAAGCTTCTTTTTAATTTCAAAACATTCCAATATACATCAATAAATTTTTTTTTAAGAAATTAGATTCAACCATAACCTAATTTATATGGAATTCAAAGGGCGACCCTACAAAGACCAAAGGTGGAAGGTGGCATGGCTGTACCTAACTTTTAATTTTATTACTGGGCAGCAAATATAAAAGCTATAAAAACCTGGATATGGACACAAATACTGTAGACTGAACAGACACAGGCTTAGTTAGCAATAGAAATAAAATCCTGCAGTACTTCTTTATATTCCTTACTTTGTATCCCAATAAGTACAAGTCATCGCCAATATACTAACAACCCAATTGTGCTTCACTAACTCAGAATAAGGAACCAATGTAGGAAGTATTTTAAGATAGAGAAGCACCTCTGTGCATATCTGTGGCACCTCTGTACGAGAACCACCTTTTTTCACCCTCTCAAACATATGCAGTTTTTAATGTCTGGAAAACATTTGGGATTAAATCACTTAGAAATTTGTACATAGACAACGTCTTTGCATCCTATGAACAATTACACTCCAAATTTAACTTTCCATCAACACATTTCTTTCACTACCTTCAAATCATAAACTTTTTTAAATAAAACCTGCCCAATTTTCCTCACCTCTCACCTACCTTGAGGTCTTGAGGACTCAGACAGCATCTCCGTAATATTTAAAACCATTTTACAGTCCCTCCCTTTCAAAGATCCAAGAGTACAGTGGGAAAAGGATCTCTCACTCCACATCTCAGAAAAGGAGTGGTAGGTAGCCATGCATATAATTCACTTGAGCTCCATATGCACAAAGCATACAATTATTCAACTTAAAATTATATATCAAGCACATCTCTCTCATTTAAAATTGTCAAAATGCTTCTAAGGCCAAGATCCAACCTGCAATCGTTGCAATCAAGTTCCAGCCTCACTGGGCCACATGTTCTGGACCTGCACCAAATTAACATCATTTTGGACAAAAAAAATCTTTCAGACAGCCTTGGTGTCAAAATCCCTCCTAACCCATTAACAGCTGTGTTTGGTGTACTTCCAGATGGGCTTAAAGTGGAAAAGGACAAGCAAACTGTAATTGCCTTTAATACACTATTGGCACACAGACTTACCTTGCTTAATTTGAAGAATTCTAACTCTCCTATTTTAAGTCAGTGGATAACTGATGTTATAAACTATTTGAAATTGGAAAAAATCTAATTCTCACTTAGACGATCTGTGCAAAAAGTTTTCAAAATCTGGCAGGATCTAATCAATAAAATTTTAGAATAAGCATTTTAATTAAGGAAGCAGATTTTCTCCCCTCTTTTTTTACTCTATTTTTATTCATGTATTACTTTATATATTTACTTATTTTTACTAGCTTAACGTTTTACTTTGCTGGCCTAGCTCTCTTTCTCATGGGTGGGGGGTGATTTATTTTGAACAAAGTCTTGTAAAACTTGACTTATTTTTATGGAATGTAATTTGATTTTAATCTATACTAATAAAAGGCAAAGCCCTCACTCACTCACTCACTCACTCACTGACTCATCACCAATTCTCCAACTTCCCGTGTGGGTGGAAGGCTGAAATTTGGCAGGTTCATTCCTTACAGCTTCCTTACAAAAGTTGGGCAGGTTTCATTTCGAAATTCTACGCGTAATGGTCATAACTGGAAGCTGTTTTTCTCCATTTACTGTAATGGAGATGAGCTTGAACGCCGTGGGGGCGGAGTTTCGTGTGACATCATCACGCCTCCCACGTAATCACGCAGTACATAGAAAACCAGGAAGACCTCCAAAAAGCGCTGAAGAAAACATGCATTATATAACTGAGAAGGCAGCGAAACAATAAGAAGCGCGCGAGTGACATATACAACCATATTCATGAGTTCTGCTACTTCGGAAACAAAGCACGATGTAAACCTACACTTTAAATTAAGTTCATAGACAGGCTGCGCTGGCGCTTGTAATTTAGTGCCTGCCCATATAAGGCAGTCCGTCAGCGGCAATCCAATAGCAAACTGCCACGGGTAAATATTCACGGGTGAAGGACTGTGCTTATGGAGAGGAAGATGAGATGGTCAGGGTGGTGTTTGACACAAACTCAGCGAAACTGCGAGAGAAAGTTTTAAGTGCCAGGACTAAGGTAACATTAAATACAGCCATGGACATAGCACGAGATGGCACCAGCACAGCTGGGAAACTTCGATGCATGTACACCGAACGGCTCACGTGAACTGACGCAGTGCACAGATAAAAAGCAACAGTTCCAAACAGCGTTGAACAAAAACAGAATTACACAATTGAAAAGGCAGCAAAAAATATGAAGCGTTTGATACATAAAAGCATATTCATAAATCCAGCTACTGCGGAAACAAAGTCAATGTCCCGCTAAAGGAAGACAGTGTAAAAAAGAAACCCGTGCATGCAGTGTGTCAGGTCTCAGATAAAGAAGAAGACGAGCTGTTTAGTGATGCAGTAAGAAACGAATCGATGAATGAAACCTGTCATCTTTACAACGATTGACAAACACGGAATGTAACTTGAACACAACACATCCTACAAATACGAACCTGATTGAAAGAAATAATGATAATCAAATCCTTGATGACAACAACACTCAGTAACACTCACAAAACAAATACTGTATATTGACAGTCATGTTACGTTATTTTTAAAATGTTCCCTTTTCTTTTTCTAGCTTATACTTCTCCGCTGCGATACGCGGGTATATATATGTATATATATATCCCGATCTACATACTCGAATAATTGATACTTTATTCACCATCAATGATTGTTTTGGTAAAGCCATACTCAGTGTATTCATTAGATGAACGGTAAAAAAGTAACAGCGAGGGGAGGATGACTTATTGAGGCATGCAGGCTGTAGTGCGCGTCAACTCTATCTGAATTGCGCGATCACATTTAAAAAAATATATCTTTTCAAGTTCTATTTAGTCCATATGTGTCAAACTCAAGGGCAGGACCACATCCGCCCGGCGTGTAATTATATCCGCCCGAGATCATTTTATATACTGTATTATTGTTATTAATGGCCCGGGTATATGAAGCGCTGGTAACACAATAAACTACAGATCCCATAATGCAGCGCTTCAGCTGCCTTGCCGAACACTTACCGCGTTAATCAAGTCTAGCTTATGATGCTGCAAGTTATTGCGAAGCTAGCTCACACGATGCTGAAGAGAAAAGTTGATTCTGAAAATAGAGCCTTTAAAACCGATGGGAGGCTGAGTATATGTTTACTGAACCCGTGTGTCTCATTTGTGGAGCTAATGTGGCTGTAATTAACAGAATTTAATCTAAGACGGCACTATGAGACAAAACATCAGGGTAACCTGAATGCAATGCAGAAGATACAGAAAGCAGAAGAATTAAATAAGAATCTGACACTTCAGCGGACGTTTTTACCCGTGCACAATCACAAAGTGATTTCAAGTGAAGCTGCTTTTATGGGAGACACAAATGTACCAGTGCAATTTGCCCCACTTTCCCTGTTGCCAAGTAATGTTAAACCAAGTCGTCACTACGGTGTTCCCAAATACGCCCTTTGCTGATAAACTGAGCGCACTGAGTTTGCACGGCGCTTTGGTGACTTTGAAGAACAAAAAAAGTCCGTCTACATGCGGCTCGAACCTTGTGCATGTTTGTTAGCACATATCTGTGTGAGAAGCTCTTCTCAGTGATAAAGACTAACAAAACAGCACACAGGAGTCGCCTCACTGATGAGCACCTGCAGTCCATCCTGAGAATCTCCACAACACAGAACCTCACACCAAACATAAACAAACCTGTGGCCAAAAAAAGATGCCAGGCGTCCAGCTCTAAAATGACATATGAGCAAAGACAACTGAATGATTTGATTTGTTATTGCTGAAAGGAACACATTTTATTTATATTTCTAGGTTTTGTTATGCAGCATGTTCATATTTGAAGTTGTATAATTTTGACAGGATATATTTTTATGGAGAGCAAAATCTTTGGGATATTTAAAATCTAAGTTTATTTTTTATATAAAATTACATAAGAGTAAAGAAATTTGAATGTTTGTTCTTTTAACGTTTACTTTATTTCTAACTTGTATAATTTAGACAGGATACTGTATATTTTTATGGAGAGCAAAATATTATAAGTTGTTTAAGGTTTGAGTTGATTTATTCACGAATAATATTCCTGTCTGTTTTTACCATTCCTATGAAAGATATTTCTGTCGACTAAATAAAAATTCCTTCTATTTAAAATTTAAATAGAACTTGAACAAATACGATAGTCTTATAACAATCAATGATATCATTAACAAGCTATTTTTGTTTGCCCTATTTGTTTCTCAGTGATTATCATCATGACCGGTCCAAAGGACAACTGACTACCAATGGACTTTTAAAATTTCATACACAGATGTTTTAAAGCCAATGACTATTAATAGCTTTTTTACAGTTAAGAAATTAGAAGTTAAAACCACCAATTATATAAAGAATGTATGTATGGATGTGTGTACATATACATTAAAATGTGTATATTTTGAATGATTTTTCTCAGTTTGTGTTTCCACATTATGTTTTCTTTTAATGTTGCACCTTTGCCTTTCTATATTTTTAGGTGCATTTGCATTTTAAGAATTAAGCACCAATTGCGAAAGCCCATGTCTATCTGTCTGTCTGTTTGCCTGACTATCTGTTCACATGAACCAACTTGGCCCCTGGTGGATCAGTTTTGTTGAGATGTGGCACACTTATTCTTTAAATAAATTTATCAAGGCAGTTTACTTTTTATTCAGATATCCTAAACAGATTGTGCTGTTTTAAAATTAAAAAATTTCCCATTGAAAAGCATTGCCGTATTTGTAAAGTCATCCATCTTAAAACAGAGAGACATGTTGTGCAACTTCAATAAACTTGTATATTTTGTATATTTTCCTGTTTTTCTTATACAACAATCATTTAGATGCCCAAAGCAAGTTTGTGAGATGTTTGTCAGCGCGCATGCACAAACAACTCACACAGTGATGTTCTTCTCCTGCTGCTATAGGTAAGTTAACTAAAAGAGCACAAAAACATCACATCTGAAAATAAATGAAAAGGAAAATCAATTATGTAAACATATATATGACTGAATTGATCGAACAAATTATCAGCAGATTATTATTGTAAAGAGCAGATGTTATCACCCTGCAGCTAAATGTTGTTTGAACTAATTGATAACACGGGAGAGGTGCAGCTGACCTAACTGATCTAAAGATAAGGCAGGTTTACAAATGGACAGTGACATTGGGAAGTGGGAAGCTTCAGTGGCTCTAGCGCCAGGGCCCTGACCTTTCAGTCCAAGATAAACACGAACAATTGCGGCAAGTTCCTGATCTTCTTGTCTATGATGTATTATTGGTATTCTAAAGTACTGTGTTTTAATTAATATTAACCTAGGGGCTCTGCCCCCTGCTCACTTTACTCGCCCACCACCGGGTTTGGTTTACCCGGATATACAATTTAAAGAGATTGTTATTTTCATGGGAAATGTTACATATGCTTTTCACTTTTACTTTAAAACTTTTGTAAAAACAATACTTGTCCTTTAATTAATGACTCAGGCGTGATTAAATCTTTCTTGCAGGACGTTTAATGCTGCTTGGGTTGTGAAGGGTGGGCGGCTGAATGCACGCTAAGTAAATGCTGTCGGATCATCTGCTGTCTTTCTGCTGCTGCTGGCAAGCTGTGTGTTCTTTTTGTCGCGCTTTGCGTTGATCATTTCAGAGCCTGTGCAGCAGCTGTCTTTTTGCCACATCGTGTCTCTGCCACTCGCATTGTGAAAGGTTGGGGGGGCTAAATGCACGCTAAGGAGAAGGGTTCGGATCATCTGCTGGCTTCCTGCTGCTTGCGAGCTGCATGTTCTGCTTGTCGTTGTTTTAAGAGCTGGGAGCACATGATGTCTGTCTGCCAAAAGCATTTCAACAACTGCTTGGTTAGATGTCCCTAAACTTGTTTTAAATGTGGTCTCACTGCCTTGTCTCACGTGACGTTAAAGTGTCTCTTGAGTGACGTCAAATTGTATCCGTGTGACGTTAAAGTGTCTCTTGCGGGATGCCAAATTGTCTTCCGAGAAGATCACGTCTCATCTCCCTAGTCTCCCTCCCAGGATTTTTTTTTGATAATAGAGAGATAGCTTGATGAGGAATGTGTTTCAGTTCCTTTAATCCTTTCATAGAGTAATAACGATCTAAAATAACAAACATGGAACAACTGACTCTTGGATAAAGAAAAAAAAATTGAAATACTTCAACTTTCACATCAATTCTCTTAATTATCAAATGCACCTGAATGTTACACCACACACACATTTTCTAACTTGTTAATTATTGTAGAGCACACTGAGATAATTACTGGAAGTACACTTATTGGGAAAAAATTAAAGTGAATGATAATGAATTGAAGTGGCTACTCACTTTTAAATTGCATTGTGTACTTCACACTGCATGGGGTTTATATGAAAGGAAAAATAAAAACCTGTTTCTGTAATAATCATCAAGCGCCACCATTTTATTTCTCTAGTTTATTTAATCACATGACTTGATTGATATCACACTGCAACAGACACAAAGTAGCATGGCTTCAGGAAAACTGTAAGCAAATGGAGAAACTATGGGCAGAGGCCAGTCAATTTCTAATAAGGTGAGTCTATTATAAGATATTTCTTGACAGTCATTTGAGTGAAAAAGTGTTCTTTAGTTGAAGTGGGTCAGCACAGCACATTTATATTGTAGTTTTTTTTCCCATCTTCTGAACTAAGGGCAGAAACTAAATATATCCCCAAGAAACACTAATCCCTGGCTATATGTCCATATGTAAAATGAATCTAGTTACACTAAGGTAAAAAAATTATGGAGTAAATGCATAGAACTGAATAAAGATCCCATAATTTCAGGTTTGTACTAGGAAATTAGCTATAAGACTGACTTAGAATTGTTTTATTTCCACTTTTTGAAGAAACTGAGTAGGAGTCAATCATAATAATAGAAGACCAGAAACGTACCTGGGAGAACAACAGAAACTGCTCTATTGGCTTTCACAAAAGATTTGACTCCTTTTGTGGGAGTACAATGAAAACTTTCCACAGAAATAACAAAATATACAGAGGATGTTTTAAATGGATAAGGGAAAAAATATAAATGTCAGCAATACTAAACTTGTGTGTCACTTTTTTTTCTGAAAATGTATACCGGTTTTGGAAAAGTATGACCTTATTATGCCAGACGTTTGTGTTAAAACAACTTGTGCTGGAACAGGATGAGCAATTCAAAACCATTTTTTTGCCTGAATGCTTACATTATACAAACAAGAAATAGAAAATAATAGCCAAATCATCAACTACTATAGAACAGCAGAGAGCACAGATTGTATTTATTGTGTCTGCCGGATCAGCACAAAAATATTCTCTAGAGAAACTCCACTTCAGTAACATTCAGCTTATCTAAGTGAAGTTTGCAGTGGCAACATGCCTAGCTGTTCAGCCCAGGCCAACCTAACCTACTGTATGTAACTTCTCTCAGCTCCTCCAAAAATAATCTTTGGCATTTCAAAAACCCATAGTTACAGTAATGTGTAACTCAAACATCCATCCATTTATTCCTAACCTCACTTATTTCTGTTCAGGATTATGGATGCCTGGTATCTGTCCCGAAAGCACTGTGCACAGGGTAGGAATCAACCCTGGATGCAACACCACTTTTCGCCCATATATATATACCCAAACACACTCACAGTGGGTCAGTTTAGAGCTATCAGTCAAATTAACATGTGCATCTCTGGGGTGTGGAAGGAAACTAGAGTACCCATACATGCAAGTTTTTCATTGTGTTTAACCATGTAATAAAATCTTCAAGGAGAACAGCTAGAACAGTAGCTCTAGCACTGAGGGGCTTGGGTATTTTTGTCTACAAATGCTTCAATATTTAATTACACTTCACTTAGCTTCATTAGCTTTGTACACCTCTGACCAGTTTTTATTTGTTTTAAAAAATGTGAAATTAAGAAAAACCTAGATTTAGGAGAAAAGAAAATAAGCAAAACATTAAGGGTTTGGAAAGAATGGAGGTGATTACTTTGCCTTTTCTCCCACCGAGTGTCTACATACCAACAGAAATAAACAAATTAAAATACTAATGAGGAAAAAAAACATTGCTGCTATTTGTTTAATGTATTTCTTGTTTTGAGTTTCCTTCTGTTTTGGTGCCTTAGTTTGTTTTTAGTGTTTTGACCTTACATGGTAATTCTAACACTAAGGTGCTTAAACTCTTCCATTCATTACTATTTAATGAACATCAATGTATCCATTTTCTGTTCTAAATTATCCACATCAGGGCTGTTCGGACATGATTCCTATCCTTGTAGCAATGACTGGAAGTCATGAACCCACCCTAGACAGGGCGCCAATCTATTTAAGGGCAAACTGGCACATTCACAGAAAAATACTCATACTTGACCAAATAAGAGTCACTAATTAACCTACCCTGTACATTTTTCCAAGTATAGAATAAAGCAGAAAAACATCCAATGCATTAGCTTTAAATACCACAGCGAAAATGTGTTAGATAAAATAAAATGAACAAAAGAAAAAAAAAAGTTTTTTATTTTCTCGAATAAGAGTAAGTTTTGACAAAGAATATGATAATAGTTTTGATCTACTGCATGATTGCATTCTTTTGTTTTCTTAAATGATCCTCATAGATACTGAAATTTGCTTTGTTATTTCTTTATGCTTTTACAATTACATGTGTGTGTTATCTGAATTTCTTATTACAGATGGGAGATGTCACTGAAGAGTGAAAATAGAAAATAGAAGGATTTTCATAATAGCAGCTAAGATAAGTTAACGAAACAAAGCAGTCATACAGAGGAATAAACAATACCTTCTTGTAACTTTGGATTAAAGAATACTTTATTGAACCTACAGATTTGTAAATACAGAGTATTCCTTCTCTCCTCTTCAAAGAACTAATATTGTGAATCCTTTTTACACACTGCCTTTAATAGGAACTAATCTTATTACCTGAGAGTAAAGTTTTCACTTAATGGAATTTGCAAAACTCTGGTACACAAGTAATGTATGCTGTGTAGCTGGACATTCAAAGAGAAGTTCCTTGTTGTGGGATGTGAGATGGGGTGACATTAGATGTGGTGGGGTTGGATGTCCAAATGTGACCATTTACTTTTCACACTAAACCCTAACCACACTATTCCCTATCCTGAATGGTTTACACTAAATCCTAACCACAGAAGCCCATAACCTTAACATATGTACTAAAACTGGTGTGATAAAACTGTTTAGACATTTCTAAAATTACACTGGCTTTATGGTGCTGCAGCTCTGTAAACATATGATAATGCTGCATTCTGGTATAGTAGGTGATGGTCTTTACCTTGTACAGTGAAATAAATAAATAAATAAACGATATTGGGCAACGGAATAATTACAGAATTTATTACTAGTGAATTGATTAAATAAATACATATCTAATGTCATACCTACCCTATACACTAACACTTAGACATGGTCCAGCAAGGTCAGGATTAGCGAATGTTGGAGGGCTTTGGCATCTGACCCCACCCATATCAATCCCTGCCCGCTCCCTTGCTCTACAGCAATGGGTTGTTGCATTGCTGCAGCTCCAACACAACTAGACGCTGTCTCAAGATGCTTTCATCAAATTAAAATCCCAGAAATGTATGATTTGTTACAGTGTGGTTTTGATGGTAACATGTGGAGTAACATTTTGTAACTCATAACAATTTTCATAATTTGGAACTGAAAAATCTTTACATTTCTTTTGTGTCATTCTGATGATGGAGGTGTAGCTAGAGGAAGGATATCATGGACTTTGCTGTACAAGTAGAAATGTTGAACTAACAGAATGAATCGTAGAAAAGACATTACATCTACTAGAATTGCTTACTTTGGTTAACATTTGACAATGGGACTTTATTGTAAAAATCTTGCTTGACTTGTTGCTTGAAAATTGCTTGTTTGTTTTTCAGTTTGGAAAAAAGTTTGATCATCAGAATTGTGTAGTTGTATCTTAATTATTTAATGAGCATTTTTCTTTAGAATAAGAATAACAAGGGAAAATGTTCCAGCACTAACAGGATTGTAATAAATAGTGAGAGGGTCTTCTGTTCTATCTGAGAATGAAATATGCTGCTCTGAATTTGCCTTTGTAGAGTTTCTGTATGGGTATGGGTGTTCCTTATTAGCTGATACTCCAACTACTAAGTGGCCATGTTATGGCTAACAATCATTGAGTCAGGTAAACAGAAACACACAGGTTTATTAAATAGTTTGTGAAGCTCCAGCTCCCTAGTGGGCAAAAGTTTTGCTGAAGCCAGACATATAATACATATGTCTGGAAACAACCATGAGTGACTTGTGCTTAAAAATGTGTGGGATGGCTCACTGAGTGTCACTTGTGAGTGTAGACTTGTAAACGTGTGGTGTGTGTGCAGAAATCACAATACAGGTTTTAAAAATAAACATAACCTGTTGCAAGGGAAAAGCCATTCTGTAGCATCCAAGTACACATTGGCATTCAATGGCATCAATGGAAGGATGGTAAACATGAACAATATAGGTGCGGTGTGTGCTCTCTGTTGTTCAGTGTGGCAGATAGCTGGAGCCCTTACCCAGCCGGACACCCGGAGCATGAAAGACCAGGGGAGAGTGTATTTTTCAGAACATTTCTCCCCCAGACCGACAGAGTGCAGCCCCCTTGGCTTGCAGTGGGGGCGCATGGACATTTGCAGGGCCCTATTTGGCTCCATTTCCGCCACACTTGGAGGAGGCTCATTGGGCACCTGGAGTCCTGGGTGCCCTATAAAAATGGGCCAGTCCCCACCATTCTTGGACCAGAGCTGAGAGGAAGAGGACAAAGCCTGAGGAGAAGTGGAGGCGGATGGACTGGTGGCAGAGAAGGGATTGTGTTGTGTCTCGGTGCTGGTTTACTGTGTGCGTAGAACTGTAAATAAACCGTGGGCTGGGTGAAAAACCTGTCTCCTGCCTGTCTGTGTCGGGGTTAGGTTGGCTATAGTCACATCAGTTATGACAAAAACATAGGAGTCAATTGGTAACTAGAAACAAATATATCAACTGCAAAATATGCATTTGAAGTAAACGGTGTGTCACATCCCATCAAAAGGCCTGCTGTTAAGAGAGCTGATAATAAAAAGCCACAACAGATGCAGATTATTTACTTGAATCAACATAATATGCCTAACAACACAAGTAAACTCAAGGAGAAGGCTGCACAGCATCCACCTCCTGACTGCACATCTAAACAAATAACTAAAGAAATTTAATATTATTGTATGATTGGAAATGCACACATGCCATGAAAAAATAGCTGCTACATTTTAAAATGTTGTATATACATAGACCACAATACTTATCTAAACTCTTATTTGTTGTTACATCATATAGTAGTGGAGTAGTTAAAAAGATATCATAGCAGACAGAGGTACTCCTCAAACATGTGGAGCCCAGTAGCTACGGTGATCAATGCATATGTATGTGTGTCTTCACTGTCACCGCACTCATTACAGCATGTAAATTAATTATCAAGCATCAGTTACATTGCACTACTGAGCTCCTGAATGGTTAACAGCAATTTTAGCTTTTTATTTTCTGTCAGCATTTTGTTCAGGATCCTTTGCTCTCTCCTTGATACTATGGTAGTGGTTTAAAACGCATGGACTGGAGGGTGTTTCAGGAAGAAGCCCTGTGGGTGTAGCCTTTTCAGTGCAGGATTTCACTGCTATTCACTAAACGCTTTATAATGGGTTGTTGTGACGATGTGGGTTCTGGCTCCACACTCCCTTTGCTGTTGGAAGCACATGAACCCAACACCGTCGATAATGTAACCGAGTGAGCTAGTCAATGGAGGCAAATTACTGAGCAAGGGGAAGGTAGAAAGTGCAACAGTGCTTTTATTAAAAACCAACAAAAACAGTCAACAAAATAGTGTTCCATAAATAGTGCAGTTTTTCAATAAATAAATCCATAAAATGAAAAAAACGTGGAGGTTAAAACAACAATAAGAAAAGACAATCCTTTAAAACGAGAGGTTAAATCTTCTTATGGAAGCAGTCTTAAAACATTAACAAATCCGGTGCTTTTCTGGTAGCGTCTCTGTTAGCGTCTCACCTGCTTATCCCGTTTGGGCTTCGCAGCAGGCAAGACGCTCTCTGCAGCTGCCCTCCTACATCACACATTCGAGACTGGAGACCTCCCGATCTCTGGCTCCGGTATGGCACTCATCCCAGTCCCGGAGAACTTGGTTTCCCCCAACGGCCAGGTCGCTCATGTTGGGGATTCCACCACCAAGCCTCCCGACTTCCGCTGCCTTTCCGCGGCTTCTCTGCGGCCCGTCGCCTTCCCTGGTCACTCCCGCTACCTGATCGCCAGCGGAGCGACATCAACACAAACGCCTGGGTGTCGGCCTAACACCCAGCTTCCACGCAGCTGTCCACGAAGCGCCGATCGCTGCGCCACCACACTCACGCACCGCCTGCTTCCTCTCCTGCTCCCGTAACCTCCGGCCCTCTCCTTTCCTTTTTCTCTCTCCATTTTTTACACGAACGCTTTTCTCCCCCACAACCGACTCGCTTCTTTTTAAACGTGAGGGGCCATCACAGCTGTAGCATTAGCCACGGGAGCAATCACGAATGTGGGCAGTTCCTCACCTGTGCACACGGTGAGAAACGCCCACATCGACGACTGCCCCGCGGCTCGCTACAACAACGCCTCACGGCCTCGGGTGCGGTGATTATCTATTTAAAATGAATGGCCTTTTCTCAACGAGCTGTGGACCCATAACACCACAGTTGTCCCCAGTTATGTATTCTCATTTGACAGTCACATCTGGACACATGAAACTAAGTGGTCATTAAATTGCTGACAGTCGTGTCCAGGTGAAAGCGCTGTATATAGTATTGCAACGGTTTGGAGTACACGCTCCCACACAGAAAAGCATTTTCCATAATATTGCAGATGTGTATCACCCTTGGCACTAAATGTTTGTGAAACAGATTTGAGTTTACGTTTTCAAAGCACCTAGCTGTGAAAAGCAAAATATAAGGCTATATGTTATATTAGAAAGGGGCATCTGAATTTGCAAATTAGGCCTTCCTACATTTCTCTGTTGTTAATATGCAACATTATAACACAGTTAAAGACCTTGGCAATAAGAAGTGCTACTGTTCCCCCTTTTTTGGAAGCAGAGGAGTCCCATGTGGAGTTCAGTGGGAGTCCTACTGGCCAAAAAAAAAGAAAGGGAGAAGAAAGTGTTTCTCAGTTTGGCACAAACATGCAAAACAAAGGGCACAATAAACTATTGCTAGATTTTTCGGAGTATAACTCAATGTACTATGCATTCATTTTCTAGTATATTACACAGTGAAATTATTATATCACATATAATTGTAAAGATTTTCCTTTGATAACCGAACTAAATTGTGCAATGAGCTGCTGCAGTCAGCTTTTTTTTAAAAATCTTTCAGCAGAACATGCTTGCCTATTTACCGAGAATTGCAACCACAATGTCATCCTTTAGGATCTCAATTGAGCCTCGGGAAAGGAAATAAAGTGCAGTCAGGACATCTCCGCCATGGACCAGAGTGTCTCCAGGGGGCGCATGTGTTGTTTTGAACCTCATTGCCAGAGCTCTCAGGCAACCTTTTGTTGCTCCTTTAAATGCCTTACAGTTCTGGAGCAAATTCTGGTTAAGATGAAGGCAAATGTCAGCCTGCAGACACTCTGGAAACCCCTTTAGAACCTAATGAGGAAAGAAAAAGATAAGAAAAATTAATGGACTGTCAAACAAACTGAGTAGAGACAGAAAGAAAAAGAAACAGGCAACCATCAATTTTCGAACCTGCTTAATCCAGCAGAGGAATGCAGGGGGCTGCAATGTTTTCTATGAGCAGGGACCAGCCTTAGACATCTTCAAGCATGCAACCACACTTCATACAATTGTATTAATTTCCTTACACTAATCATTTCAAGATTTTACAATTCCATATATGTGAAGAAAATGTTATTTATGATTATTACATTTTTACCTTTTTATTAATTTGTTTTTGTAGATGTTTCAGGCAAGTACTGTTTCAATGTGTAGTAAATGTTCATTTAAACTGTGTCATCTCTACTGCTAGATAATTCATAATTTGCCATCACAAAAAAACACAGCAACAAAAAAGACAAAGCATTACACAAAACTATCATATAATATATCTATCCATCCATGCATCATTTTACTGAACCCATCTAGTCCATACAGGGTCACAGGGAGCTAAAGCTTACTCTGAAAGCACTGGGTGTCCACTGCAGGGCACAATAATGCACACATACACACTCACTTGCGCTGGGAGAAACTTAGATTTGTCAATTAACTAAACATACACATCAAGTGATACAGAAGCAAACAAGATCACCCACACAACCATAAGAAGAAGAGCCAAAGTCCACATGGTCAGTTAACTGGGACAGGAATCAAACCCAGGTTCCTGGAGCTGTAAGGCAGCAGCACTCATCACAGTATTTCCCACAGAGTATAATTAGCTTTTGCTGAGGATAGGATAAAGATAAGGAGACCATGAGATGTGGCATATGAGATATCTCCTTTTTTTAAATTTTTACTAATGATCATAAAATAAAGTTTAACGGTACTGATGTTTAGTGGTGCCGATTCTATAGCAGTTCTAGCCCATAAATGATGAGAATATTATAGATGTAACTAAACTGACCATAATACCTCTAATGTAATCTTCTACAGACAAGTGATACAGATCATTTAACTGTTTAATAAAAGGGTGTGTTCATTTTACATTCTCAACAAAAACCCATAGTAATGGACCCCCATTTCTATAAAACAGTAAAATAAATGTAGAATAGCAAAGATATGCTTTATTTGATACTGTAGCAGGTTTTTGCAAGTTGAATGGGAGATCTGATCCTAAGCCTGCTTAATTTGCAGCCTTTAATGAATGAAGGTGGCCAATGGTTTTTAATTTGTTACAGGAACTCATCTCAGTTTGGTGACAATATACACACATACCATATTTTATGAAATTGAGCACAATTGTAAATTTATTCATTTGGAATACAAAAATGAATACTATAATTCTTTAAAGACCTAGAACAGATGGGACCATAGAACCACCTAAATTACAATTCTGCTACTGAGTTGCAAATATATACACAATGACACTATAGAAGGAATCCAAAGAATTTAATTTGTTCTAGTTTGGCTTGCCAAGGAAAGGAAATCTTGAACTAAATCCTCCCTGCATGCTTTGCTCTTTGTGCCAGATGCAATTCATTACTGCCAAGTAGGAGAAAATCCCTTGGTTTTTAACATCATTGCAACATTTAAAAAATGAAACGTCTGTATGGGAATCTATAGAAATCTGAATATTCTTTAGAACAGGTGCTTCTCCAATATACTGCACCGTCTCATTAAAAAATTCATTTAACAAATGAAAGTTAGAGACTTTGCTAAAAGCAGCCAGGCCAGATTTCCTAACCTTTCATCACTATCTATTGAAGAAATTATGGTTATAAAGGTACAGGTAGTATCACCAGACTATACGAGTGCTTCCAAAAGAATGATCTTCTATATGATCAGAATTGGGAACAGAACCTTTCAGTTACATTTTTGGATAATGAACAGAAACCATCCTTTGGTAAAATACACTCTTCCTCTGTCTATGTGAGACAAGTTCTAACTCAGCTCAAAACGGTACATCACACATACTTCTCTTGAAGTGATACTCCACCCAAAAATGATGTTTTAAATATGTTACTTACCCAATGTACTTTGTAGTAGTGGTGAAGAAAAAAGTTTAATTGCATGTTTTAATGCAGAATGGAGAGAAAAAAGTTTATGACATAACAGAAGCCAATAATGACCAACGCCATACAACAGCAAACAATTTGAAAAAAAATCAATGGAAAGAAGAAAAAAAATCGCATGTTACATGTGTCGTATAATCCACATACCAGTTATCCATTTATATACAGTATGCTTCAAAAAACATGCAGAATGCATGCTTTTTCGGTAAAATGTTATTAAATACTTTCTTCTGGAATAATCCATGCAAATCATAAACACAAAAGTAAAGCCTCATGGGATTGACTTTTTGAATTGAAGACCTGTCTCTCCCCCTCAATCATTGATCAAGAGTCCTGTAAATAAGATATAAAAAATATATATCATTTTGGATGGAGTATTCCTTTAATTCAGACTACGCAAAAATGCACCTGGATCAAAGCTCTAATTGAAAGGAACATTGACAGGCACCTGTTTCTCTGTTTTGGACATGTCTCCAGTTCAGATCTTATTTGAGTGAAACCATTCTAAGCAGTCTTGGGTTGTTGAAAATCATCTTAAACTCTCAGACAGCTCTATCCAGAGTAACACCCAATAATATGTTAGTGCTTAATTAACAGTCTATTACAGTAACTTCTCCTAAGTGCTCAGCAAGCCATTGTATCATATTCAAATAAACCTACCATAACAAAATAAGAAATTGATTCCCAATTTTACTTAATTAGAAAAAAATTAATTCACTTTACAAATACCAGTTCAAAAGTTTCTTTTATGGTCTGACGGGCAATTATCAATGTTGTCTTCATTTGACTGGATATGCTAACCTTTCTTCATTTCAACATTTCTTCAGATCTCTGAGATATTTGTTCATATTAAACATTTTGCCTGCCTGCTTTCTAAATGGGTAAGGAATGCATGCTGTACCTGACCTGAGTTGAATAAGGGGTTGTATTACAACATCTTATTAACTTGTAATGTAACCTAACATGACATTTTTAAAATGGCATAGTCCAGCCCATCCGCCACAGGGAGCTGTGGCTTATCGGAGAAGCACTCAGGAGCAGGTACAAGGCAGGAAACAGCCCTTGACATGGCACTAGTCAAGCTAAGTGTGAACTAATGCACAAAACTCCACAGGGCCAATTTAGATTAGCCTTTGAACGCAGCCAACGCCAACTTTGGGGAGGTGGGAGGAAGCCAGAGAACCCACAGAAAGTCATATCCAAGGGAGTATGCAGTCAATACACAGCCAACAAACAGGTGTTGGATTTGAACCCAAGGCAGCCTGAGCTATGAAGAAAGTACTATAAACTGCACTATCATGCCACACTGAAACTTTAGAGTAAATAAATTCAAGCAGAAAGTAAGAAATGTGTTGTTGATAGCAGTAAATATGTTATTTAAATTTAAATAGGCAATGAATACAAACTATTTTTATTGGATTTATTTTACTGAAAGTTAGATGATACATGACTTTATATAAATGAATGTAAACTAAACTTCATATTATCACAGGACCTGTATAGCCTTTTCTGTTCAAATATAAACGTCTACTGGGGGAGGAGAAGCTAAAATCATATAGCAATCGCTTGATCAATTCTATCTGCCTTTTGGCAAGGCAATCTCAAATTAATTAAGTGCACTAGGTCTTATCTCTGTATTTGGGATTTGCCATAGAAAAACCCAGCAAACCAAAATACTCATTTTTTGTGCACTGTGATTTAATTGGACTTAACATGCACCCAGCCGTGATTAAACAAAAAGTGACAAATTTATCTCACGCTGCCAGACATTCAGTTAAGTGTTTGACAGAGGTTACAGAAGACACATCCATCCTATAATTCACAGCAAATGAAAAATACAGCACATAGCGACCATCTAGTTATACCCTTCACTATTTTTAAAATGAATGAACATTCATGCATGCATGTAAGAATGTGTGCGCGTATCTGGTATTTCCATTATAGTGCTGTGCTGCTGTTGCATTTTTTGCCCTATGTATTTTTAATAATATTTTAGCTCTCTTATTACTTCAGTGGAAAAAAAAATGATGCTGCAGCACCTAGAATGGGGTCCTGCCATGTGCCCATCAGCTTACTGGATAAGGGAACCAGAAGATGAATGAATAACAGTAATGTGATAGGGTGCATTCTCTTTTTTGTATCTTTGCTTATGAAATACTTTACTTTAGTAAAAAATGAAAACTGAGCAATTGATTGAGCCACTTTTGCATGGACAGTATACACTCATCGAGCAGATTTTTAAGACAACTACCTTATATTAATACCGGACATGGCTTTCTTTTGCTCTCAAAATATCCTCAGATTTTCATGGCATAGACTTGACAAGATGTCGGAAACAGTCCTTTGAGATTCTGGTTCATGTTGACATAATTGCATCATGTAGTTTCTGCAGATTTGTCAGCAGCACATTCATGCTGCAAATCTCTTGTTCTACTACATCCCAAAAGTGTTCTGTTGGATACAAATCCAATGACTGGGGAGGCCACTGAACTCATTGTCATGATCATTAAACAACTTTGAGATGACGTTTGCTTTGTGACATGGTGCATTATCATGCAGGTGGTAGCTTTTAGAAGATGACTAAATTGTGGCCATGAAGGGATGCGCTTGATTAACAACAATACTTAAGTAGGCTGTGGCATTCAAGTGATGATTAACAGGTATTGATGGGCCCAAAGCGTGCAATAAAACATTCCCCACATAATTACATTACCACCAGCTTGGCCGGTTGAGGTAAAGGGTATGGATTCTTGCTGCTGGTACCAAATTCTGACCATATCATCTGTGTGTCTTAGCAGAAATCAAAATTTTCAGACCAGGCTCCATTTTTCCAGTCTTCAACTGCCAGTTTTGGTAAACTTGTTCCGACTGCAGCCTCAGCTTTCTGTTCTGGGCTAACAGGAATGGAAATATCAAGATCTTCTACTATTGTATCTCATCCATATCAAGGTGTGACGTGTTGTGGATTCTGATATTGTTTTCAGCTCATTACAGTTGTACGGAGCGGTTATCTGAGTTACCATTGCCTTTCTGTCAGTTTGAACCAGTCTGGTCACTCTTTTCTGACCTTTCACATAAACAAGATGTTTCTGTCTGCAGAAGTTCTGATCACTAAACATGTTTTGTTTTTTCTTACCCATTCTGTGTAAACTCTTGAGACTATTGTGCATGAAAATCCCAGGAGATCAGCAGTTACAAAGATATTAAACCAAGCCAGTCTGGCACCAACAATCATGCCACAGTCAAAATCACTGAGACCACATTTTTCACCATTCTGGTGTTTGATGTAAACATCAACTGAATCATCTGACCTGTGACTGCAAGATTTTATGCATTGTGCTGCTGTTATGCATTGTGCAGCCAAATGATTGGCTGATTAGAAACCTGCATGGATATAAGCAGGTGCACAGGTGTTCCTAACAAATTGCTCAGTGAGTATACTTTACTTTTCAAAAAGTCTGAATCTGGAGTTTGTATTTTTCTATGTCTGATTAACATCTGCCCTCCAAAAAATGAAACATTTATATACTGGTTATCAAAAGTGTTCCATACACAGTTTGTTCAGATATTTTTTGAAGTATTGTGAGCCTTTCCAATAAGACCAGTTAGCATAGCACAAAATGTGGTTTAGTTTTTAAAGGCATTGACCTTTAATAAACATGAAATTTGGTTCAATCCTGAACTCTAACTCACTGTGAGAACCCAAGCAAGCTTATTTTAATTAATTAATTGTGAAAAAGTATGCAAGCCATTATACTGCCTCATCATCTTTGAAGTCAACTTGGACAAAGATGTCAGCAACATGTAAACTAATCACAAAAGAATCAACCAAATTAAATTATATGAACACAATGTAAAGTTATGGGGCCTCAAGTTCCAATTACTACCTGGCATTACCATCGATCCAGCAGCAGTTAATGAAGCCAAGAATAAAAGCAGTTAACACCAAATTATGTGCTCTGCTGGGTTCTCCTTTGAGACACCTTTCTGCTTACTGCATTAGTAGTGGAATTTTATTGCAAGGAAAATCGATTCTAATTTACTTTAATACTTTTTACAGATATCACTCCATGCTTTCTCTATATGGTGGTGAAAAAAAAATCAAATAGTGGTTCCATCAGTGGCAGTGAGTGTGGTAGCAATGGCGGGTCACATAGTTAGAAACCCTCCAAAGTCAAATCCAGAGTGTGAAACAGTGGGAGCCACCTTAGTGTTCCATTTAAACTAAGAGAAATCTTTTCCTTAGGCAGTGAAACCATATACAATACTACTTGCAATAAAACAAATAGAAATATGAATGTGGCTCAGAACTCTGTTTTGTATTAGGATTTGGATTCCTATGGCTGATAGTTATTTTAAATGTTGAAATGGGCCTAACTACACCTTTTAATTTTCAAAAATTTAGGAAAAACTTTGGATGAGAATTGGACATTGATTTGCCAGTTCACATTTACTGTGGGATGCAAAAGTTTGGGCAACCTTGTTAATAGTCATTATTTTCCTGTATAAATCATTGGTTGTTACGATAAACAAATATCAGTTAAACATATCATATAGGAGACACACACAGTGATATTTGAGAAGTGAAATGAAGTTTATTGGATTTACAGAAAGTGTGCAATAATTGTTCAAACAAAATCAGGCAGGTGCATAAATTTGGGCACCACAAAAAAGAAATTAAATCAATATTTAGTAGATCCGCCTTTTGCAGAATTTACAGCCTCTAAATGCTTCCTGTAGGTTCCAATGAGAGTCTGGATTGTGGTTGAAGGTATTTTGGACTATTCCTCTTTACAAAACATCTCTAGTTCATTCAGGTTTGATGGCGTCCGAGCATGGACAGCTCTCTTTAACTCACACCACAGATTTTCAATTATATTCAGGTCTGGGGACTGAGATGGCCATTGCAGAACGTTGTACTTGTTCCTCTGCATGAATGCCTTAGTGGATTTTGAGCAGTGTTTCGGGTCGTCTTGTTGAAAGATCCAGCCCCGGCACAGCTTCAGCTTTGTCACTGATTCCTGGACATTGGTCTCCAGAATCTGCTGATACTGAGTGGAATCCATGCGTCCCTCAACTTTGACAAGATTCCCAGTCCCTGCACTGGCCACACAGCCCCAAAGCATGATGGAACCACCACCATATTTTACTGTAGGTAGCAGGTGTTTTTCTTGGAATGCTGTGTTCTTTTTCCTCCATGCATAACGCCCCTTGTTATGCCCAAATAACTCAATTTTAGTTTCATCAGTCCACAGCACCTTATTCCAAAATGAAGCTGGCTTGTCCAAATGTGCTTGAGCATACCTCAAGCGGCTCTGTTTGTGCTGTGGGCGGAGAAAAGGCTTCCTCTGCATCACTCTTGCATACAGCATCTCCTTGTGTAAAGTGCGCCGAATGGTTGAACGATGCACAGTGACTCCATCTGCTGCAAGATGATGTTGTAGGTGCTGGTCTGTGGGTTGACTCTGACTGTTCTCACCATTCGTCGCTTCTGTCTTTTCGAAATCTTTCTTGGTCTGCCACTTTCAGCCTTAACTTGAACTGAGCCTGTGGTCTTCCATTTCCTCAATATGTTCCTAACTGTGGAAACAGACAGCTTAAATCTCTGGGACAGCTTTCTGTATCCTTCCCCTAAACCTTGATGGTGAACAATCTTTGTCTTTAGGTCATTTGAGAGTTGTTTTGTGACCCCCATGTTGCTACTCTTCAGAGAACATTAAAAGAGGAGGGAAACTTACAATTGATCCCCTTAAATACTCTTTCTCATTATAGGATTCACCTGTGTATGTAGGTCAGGGGTCACTGAGCTTACCAAGCCAATTTGAGATCCAATAATTAGTTCTAAACGTTTTGGAATCAATAAAATGACAACAGTGCCCAAATTTATGCACCTGCCTGATTTTGTTTGAACAATTATTGCACACTTTCTGTAAATCCAATAAACTTCATTTCACTTCTCAAATATCACTGTGTGTGTCTCCTATATGATATATTTAACTGACATTTTTTATCGTAACAACCAACGATTTATACAGGAAAATAATGACTATTAACAAGGTTGCCCAAACTTTTGCATCCCACTGTACTTCACTGTGCCCAAAATAGTTGAATTGGACTGTTATGTTTCCCTAAATTCCACTCTAAACCCAGTTTTGGCTAATAAACTTCATGAGAGTACTGTTCTCCATGTGAGGAAACATTTCTAAAATTTAATTTTAAGCAGCTTTCTTTTTTGAAGGAACAATATAGTAAAATCTGTCCTCTGCATTATTGATCTCCTTCAAAATTTTAACCATCTATTCCTTAAGTCTTCCTAGTCAGGTCTTTTACTATGTTCTTCTTTCTTCCATTTAGTATCACGGGAGATTAAAGCTTAAACACTAACAATGGACAGAATGCAGGGCCCAACCCTAAGCCACCAGTCATTACCAAAGTGAATTCACATAATTGAAATTATTTAGGTCCCCATTTAGATAGATAGATAGATAGATACTTTATTAATCCCAAGGGGAAATTCACATAATCCAGCAGCAGTATACTGATACAAAGAAACAATATTAAATTAAATAGTTATTAAAATGAAAAAAAAAATGAAAAAATGAAAAAAAAAAAAAAACGTTTACTGTCTCTAGAAAGAATTTCCTGAAAGAAAATCTTGTAAACACTGGGAGAAAATATAAACTCCACATAGAGAAGGAATTCAAGCATGGTTCAAGAATTATGAAGCAACTGCTTTAATCTTTACAAATTTCTCAGTCTTTCTTTGTAGACTGAACTTGTGTTATTATTAACTTATTCATGTTATATAAGAACCAAAGTGATCCCAGTGCAATGAACTTTGGCTAAGCCACTGGATGATGTTCCTGAGGTGCAAGTGACAGGGCACCAGCTGAAGTAATTTAAATATAAAAACAATTGATCTTTCATTTGAAATTTTGTGATGGATCTCTTTCAAATCACATTCAAATTGCTTTCAAATCACAGTCTGTTCACTGCCCATATGGAGCCTGCTTATTGTTTTGAGGTTTCCTAGGTTTTCCTTAGTTTTTCCACAAAACAAATATATGCAGGCCAGGTCGAGTGGGGAGTTGAAAACTGGCCACCAACGTTTGGTTATGTGTATGTGTTCCCTGTGATGTTCTGGCATTCCACTTTTGGGTAGCTGCAGTAGCAGACACTGCCATTACATGGCTGTTTAATGTGTGTTGAGGCAATGAATGGATGGAGTTTCAGACTATTTCATGTAACTTTATCTTTGAATGTGATTTTACCTGGGTACACATACATAAAAAGAAATGCAGGTTAGGTTAATTGATTACTGTAAATTGGCATATATGTGACCGACCGACACCCTGTGTCATGGAGGTTCATCTTATGCGTGAAGCTGCTAAGACAAGTTTCTGAGCCCTTACAAACTTATAATTAGATTAAACCAGCTTGAAAAACAAGTAACATTTAATTACACAAATATTATTTGTTAACCAGAAGCGTCTAAAATTATGGCATTGAATGTGGCACAGTGGTAGCGCTGCTGCCTCGCAGTTAGGAGACCCGGGTTCGCTTCCCGGGTCCTCCCTGCGTGGAGTTTGCATGTTCTCCCTGTTTTAGCGTGGGTTTCCTCCCACAGTCCAAAGACATGCAGGTTAGGTGGATTGGTGATTCTAAATTTTCGTGAGAGTGTGGGTGTGTGTGTCCTGTGGTGGGTTGGGGCCCTGCCCAGGATTGGTTCCTGCCTTGTGCCCTGTGTTGGCTGGGACTGGCTCCAGCAGACTCCCGTGACCCTGTGTTCAGATTCAACGGGTTGGAAAATGGATGGATGGATGTTTGCATTCCAAAGTGTGAGCTTGATAATTATTAGTTATCCTATAAATTTCAAGAGCTGCCCATATATTTTTCCAAAATGTTTTTTATTGGTATTAACTTATTAGATTAATTGTTTAAACATTCTCATAAAATAACTAAATAAATTTGCTGCTCATCTCTAATAGGACAGTGAATCAGAACACATCTGTTTATGTACAGTTATAGCGTTCGACAGTAAGACATTGTGAGCCCTAACCTGCACTCCTCCATAAGACATCAATAATGTTATTCACACTTCTTCTTTGACCCTGAGAACTCAGTTGCAAGCTGTCCTGGAGAATAAAATTGTCATTTGAAACTGCACACTTCTTATTTTAAAAAAATATTTTATTTTTTGCTTAGTTTTTAAATTTTGATCAAATGGACCATGGTTAACTAATTTACAAAGGACTTTACAGGACCCTTAAGGCAATTTAACTATCTAATGTACAGGGCCAATTTACATTGAAAGCATCCTCTCTTGTGGACTAATAATTTATGACCCAAATACATTTATACATTCTTTCAGCATTTTACCAGTAATTTATAACTTGAATGTATTTGTTTTTTATTCCAAGGATTAATGGTGCTTTTAGTCTAAAACATACAGTCAGTTTAGAACTTAATCATAACAGAAAATTGATGCAGTATTAGATTGTACAGATATACTGAGGATTCAAGTTTTTGTGAAGAGCCACCAATCACTAGGAGAGCTAGCCAATCATATGTGTGCAATATCACATGTTCTGGAATCCCACGTGTGATTTCAATAAAAATAATGACTTGTCTGAAGGACCAAGACATGTCAGAATTAACCAGGTAAAGTGTTTCATCTGAACGTTGAAGAGCATAACTCATGCATCACATCAACTGCTGAATCAAACAGCAACTTAGAACAGCATCCACAACTTGACATTTGTGATTTTCAGTAAGCTTTTATAAGACTATATACAGCGTTATATACAGTGCATCCGGAAAGTATTTACAGCGCATCACTTTTTCCACATTTTGGTATGTTACAGCCTTATTCCAAAATGGATTAAATTCATTTCTTTCCTTAGAATTCTACACACAACACCCCATAATGACAATGTGAAAAAAGTTTACTTGAAGATTTTGCAAATTAATTAAAAATAAAAAAAACTGAGAAATCACATGTACATACGTATTCACAGCCTTTGCTCAATACTTTGTCGATGCACCTCTGGTAGCAATTATAGCCTCAAAAGTCTTTGTGAATATGATGCCACAAGCTTGGCACACCTATCCTTGGCCAGTTTCACCCATTCCTCTTTGCAGCACCTCCCAAGCTCCATCAGGTTGGATGGGAAGCGTCGGTGCACAGCCATTTTAAGATCTCTCCAGAGATGTTCAATCAGATTCAAGCCTGGGCTCTGGCTGGGCCACTCAAGTACATTCATAGAGTTGTCCTGAAGCCACTCCTTTGATATCTCGGCTGTGTGCTTAGGGTCGTTGTCCTGCTGAAAGATGAACCATCACCCTAGTCTGAGGTCAAGAGTGCTCTGGAGCAGGTTTTCATATAGGATGTCTCTGTACAATGCTACAGTCATCTTTCCCTTTATCCTGACTAGTCTCCCAGTTCCTGCCGCTGAAAAACATCCCCACAGCATGATGCTGCCACCACCATGCTTCACTGTAGGGATGATATTGGCCTGGTGATGAGCGGTGCCTGGTTTCCTTCAAAAGTGATGCCTGGCATTTACACCAAAGAGTTCAATCTTTGTCTCATCAGACCAGAGAATTTTGTTTCTCATGGTCTGAGAGTCCTTCAGGTGCCTTTTGGCAAACTCCAGGCGGGCTGCCATGTGCCTTTTACTAAGGAGTGGCTTCCGTCTGGCCACTCTACCATACAGGCCTGATTGGTGGACTGCTGCAGAGATGGTTGTCCTTCTGGAAGGTTCTCCTCTCTCCACAGAGGACCTCTGGAGCTCTGACAGAGTGACCATCGGGTTCTTGGTCACCTCCCTGACTAAGGCCCTTCTCCCCCGATCGCTCAGTTTAGATGGCCGGCCAGCTCTAGGAAGAGATCTGGTGGTTTCGAACTTCTTCCACTTACGGATGTTGGAGGCCACTGTGCTCATTGGGACCTTCAAAGCAGCAGAAATTTTTCTGTAATCTTCCCCAGATTTGTGCCTCGAGACAATCCTGTCTAGGAGGTCTACAGACAATTCCTTTGACTTCATGCTTGGTTTGTGCTCTGACATGAACTGTCAACTGTGGGACCTTATATAGACAGGTGTGTGACTTTCCAAATCATGTCCAATCAACTGAATTTACCACAGGTGGACTACAATTAAGCTGCAGAAACATCTCAAGGATGATCAGGGGAAACAGGATGCGCCCTGAGCTCAATTTTGAGCTTCATGGCAAAGGCTGTGAATACTTATGTACATGTGCTTTCTCAATTTTTTTATTTTCAATAAATTTACAAAAATCTCAAGTAAACTTTTTTTATGTTGTCATTATGGGGTGTTGTGTGTAGAATTCTGAGGAAAAAAATGAATTTAATCCATTTTGGAATAAGGCTGTAACATTAAAAAATGTTGAAAAAGTGATGTGCTATGAATACTTTGCGGATGCACTGTATACAATATATATATATGCAGCTGGGTTCGCTTCCCGGGTCCTCCCTGCGTGGAGTTTACATGTTCTCCCTGTGTCTGCATGGGTTTCCTCCGGTTTACTCCCACAGTCCAAAGACATGGAGGTTAGGTGTATTGGCAATTCTAAATTGTCCCTAGGGTGTGCTTAACCCTGTAGGTAGGTTATAGCAGGTTGGATAATGGATGGGTGGATATATATACACATATATATCTCTATTATAATTAAAAAATCTTGGGAGACAATACTTTTTATCCTGCGACAAGATGTGATTTTTTGAAGAGAGACATTTTCACGTCCCGCGAGACGAGACTTTGTGCCAAGAGAGTTAACCACGCCCGGGGCCAGAAATAAAAGACAAAGAGTAGATAACAAAGTAGAACATCGTAAAGAATTCAAAAACGTTGGCGCAATACACATGCAGAGGCAGGTTAGAGATAATGTAAGTATGAAAATTCGAAAGTCTCAAAAAAATGATAGTAAAGATCGCTTTAGCACAAACAAATGGAAATTATTAGTCAGCAAAATAAAAGAACAGCGAAAAGAGATTGAATATATTGTTCAGATTTAAACTTTAGGTCGGAGACTTGTAGATCGTCTAATTCGTGTTGCCATCAGGGAAAAGTAGTGTTTCTCCCCAATGAAGAGGCATATCCGCGAGAATTAAAAGATTGGTTGTTTGATGAAAGTGAAATACCACAAGAGAAATTTTCAAGCCTGTGAGACAAGACTTTATACAAAGAGATTTGGAAAAGTCCGTACACATCTAAAACATTTACAGCCATGCACACAGTTCAATTTATTTCTCATTTGCATGAATGCTATTGTCAGACACAGTTCGTGTTAAGAGAAAGAAACGATATTCACTCATGGGCAGTTATACATTGCGTTGTCACAAAGTAATTCCAAACATGGAATCAAAATTCAATGCGATATTGACGAAAAGGTAAAAGCGAAAAGAGATTGAATACATGGACATACTGTAGGTGATATGACAGAAGTATGTAGATATTGTTTGGCTTTAAACTTTATGTCGGAGACTTGTAGATTATCTAATATGTGTTGCCATCAGGAAAAAGTAGAGTTTCTTCCAAATGAAGAGGCCTATCTAAGAGAATTAAAAGTTTGGTTGTTGGCGTAGCGCACACAGGGGGGTTGGCAAGCGAAGCGAGCAGATAGATAGATAGATAGATAGATAGATAGATAGATAGATAGATAGATAGATAGATAGATAGATAGATAGATAGATAGATTCTCTGTACTTTGTTTTTATATCTAGAGTAATTAAAGTAATAAAATAAATATGAGGGCATCTGTTGCAGCAGATATATCATTTTCTCTGATCTACAAGGTTTTATCAAGGCTGAGAGGTTGCACCTCAATAGAAAGATCAAGTGCAAAAGAAATAGGACAATGGAAAGTGGCATATAACCACATGGTGTTTGAGGCATCATGTTCTTGGGGGCATCCATTTGTTAGTGCTGGAAACAGTGAGTCTCTAAGTGGAGTACTGAGGAATGACAGGCTTTAGGCATCACTAATACATACTTATGTATGCAAAACTGTGAATTTTTGTGTGCGTCTGTATCTGTGTGCGTGTTAATCTTTATGTTCTTTTGAACATACTGTAGAAAGGTGCATCAATGAGCTCTGCTTGGCCATTCTCAGAACCCACTACTTCTGAAGCTCAGTGACTATCAGTGCTTTTATCCACAGTATATTCAGTACATTTTTAACTCTGTTAATGTTAATTACTAAAACAATTTAATAATACCCTGTTGTTTAAATCACAACACACACATCAAAACACTATGTTATGCAGTGCTATGGTGGCAAACAGGATATTTCAAATTAAACACAGAATTAGTTGCAGTTATTATTAATATTTACTGAAGTGTATAAAATATTTCATTAAAAGGTATTATGTATAGTTATAGAGACACAAGTTCCATTAAAAGATTGAGAATTTTATGGTAATTTGTCTCACTTGTAGATTATTTTTAATCTCTTTTTATTTTATAGGCTGCGGTGGGCTGGCACCCTGCCCGGGGTTTGTTTCCTGCCTTGTGCCCTGTGTTGGCTGGGATTGGCTCCAGCAGACCCCT
Organism: Polypterus senegalus; assembly: GCF_016835505.1. Classification (NCBI taxonomy): domain Eukaryota; kingdom Metazoa; phylum Chordata; class Cladistia; order Polypteriformes; family Polypteridae; genus Polypterus; species Polypterus senegalus. The sequence continues at coordinate 166,640,342 of NC_053159.1, forward strand.
GTGACCCTGTAGTTGGGATATAGTGGGTTGGATAATGGATGGATGAATGGATTATTTTATAGGACATAAAATAAACTCTGTACGTACTATATAAAATAAAGTCTGTAATACTAAGTATGGAATCAATTTTTATTCTCTTTAATGATAGAAAATTCGAAATGCACCACTTTTTTTAAATATCGCATTTTTTTATTAAAAATGTCCCCAGCCTCACTAAGCTGAACCATTGTTTTTAAATATGCATCTCTTTAAAACTGTTGCTGTTCTCGATAGCTAAAGTACTTTAGAAATACATTCTACATTATTGACATTAGATTGAATAACTGAATGGCTAATGCTGTTTCTTGTTATTGCTTCAGTCTCTACCTCTGGCTTGCAGCTGTTGACACCATACTGTGACCTTGACTGAGTAATTTAACCTGTTATGGCTCTAATTCATTGAACAGGATTAAACAGCTATATTAATCATGACACACCAACAATATCCAAGGATTCTGAATTTCTGGTCAGGTTTCTCAGCCACCGCAGTGGCCTTAACTATTGAAATAAATCCAACTCCACCTTAAACTTCTAGCAAGTCCACCACTGTGAGAAGCAAGCCTACAAAGTTCAAAATAACCTCAAAATTCTCCTTTCATCATGTATTCATAACCTCAATTGAGGTAAATGTTTCTCATATTTGCTCAGATCACTTTGAGTGACTACCTGCCTCACCTTCCCACACAACTGCATTTTTTTGGTAGGACCTCCAATGCATGGGTCTTTGATTCAGTAGTCTGCTGTCTTCATGACCTGCTGTGACCTTACTCAAATCCAGTTCTCTGGTATGAGATACTAGAATGTTGCCTGATTTGAGAAATTCAGACATTATGATTCAGATCAGACAAATCGCTCCTTCTAATTACATTCCTCCAGGTGCATCCATAATTGAGAAATTAAGTCTTCCACAGCCACATTTCAGTACATCACTCTTACTGTCATTAAAAAGGATACATATTGGCTCCTCTCTATAACTAAAAGGTGACAATTTCACTCACTGGTATGAACTCCATCTCTGTCTACTATACAAAAAAGGATGGTCTTTTGGCCAGGAAGCCCTGCAGATATTTTCTTCAGCTTCACTCATTGGACTGTTATTTAGAAACTTAAAAAAAGAATTCTATATTTAAGGACTTTAATTCTTCTAATTATATATTTTGTATGTAATTGTGCATTATTTATTTATCTTTTGTATAAAATTTACTCATTATTCTTATCAAAATTTAAATTTCTTTGCATGTGACTACTTTGACATGTTGTAAAGCAGTTTGATCTACATCCTTTGTATGAAAATGTGCTATAGAAAAAAATGTTTTCGTTGTACTATCTATGTGTGCATGTGTGTGTGTGTGTGTGTGTGTGTCTGGCCCTTACGAGCATTCTAATTGGTCAGTTTTTGCTTTGGTCTGATTGGTCAATTTTACTTTGGCTGCTAGTCAAATGTGCTTGTGAGTGGAAGCACTGGGCAAAAGTGGTTGAGACACATGAGGACACCAAAAAAGGCCTGGGAGGGATGCTGACAGTCACCTACAAAGAGGTTAAATGTTTGCAAGAGGTTAAAAATTTTTGCTGCAGGAAATAGGGCCTGTCTACCATTTGTGGCAGACAAAAACCAGACAGAAGGTAAGCACAGTGTCTTAAAATGACAAAGGTCGAGAAACAAGATTTATGTTAACATGATTGAAGGATGAAGTACCAGGCAAGAGAGGTTGAGACACACAAGGACATTGACGAAAGGCATTGGATGAATGATAGGTGTACATAAAAGGCAAGAGATATCAAATATTTTAAATGCATTCTACCTGTACAGCGAGAGGTAAATATTATTGTAAGGGACTTCTGCAGTAGGTTTTTCCTATATGCCAACATCAAAGTGGAAATGAGGCCACTTTGATTAAAGGCATCTGCTTTCATAAAAATGCTATGCATGGAGGCGAATGTAACAGTATAACCACCAATATGAGCTTAGACTCCTTCAGCATTGGTGAAGTGACATTCCAGACATCTATTAGCTAAAGGCAGGCTCTCCAGAGATCTCTCACTCTGGCATTACATTTGACCCATAATCTTTGCTTTGTGGGCAGTGAACACACATGTTTAACTAAGCTGATGACAATTGGGCTATGTGTGCTGTCTTTTGAATAGCTCAAAACTGCATACATGCTACCCTCATATTAAATCAACCAACAGAGCAAGCAAGTTTGAAAAATGAATGAAAGAATGAATGGGCAATTTTTTATCTGCTTATTTTTTAAAATTGTCATATATTTATCGAAATGGAGATCAAGTGTAGTTCAATGAAAAAATACATCATCAGGGCATGATTTAACATATTGAAAATTTGAAATTTGTGAAATTTTAAGCTGTTTTAAAATTATTTAAAATGAAGCTAAAGTAATTTAACATTGCATAATATAAAACAAAACTCCATACAAAATTAAGAAATTGTGATCCTGCCTTAAAATCTTTGAACAGATGGTAACAGATATGTGGTAAGGGATTCTCTGTAATGTGAACATAGTTATTTTTTCATCTTTTCTAGTTAATAATTAAAAATAAAATTCAAAAAAAAGGAAACAAACAAGAAACATAAATAAATATAACACTTCATTAGAAGATTCCTTCCAGGGTAGCAACAACTCTCATATGCACCAGTAAGCTTAACAGAAAAAAATATATGTTCTAAAGAGATGTCCATGCTTGAATTTTCATGTAAGCTCCAATTTGCAAATGATATAAAAATAACAGTAAAGTGTCATGGTATGCAAATTACATACAACAAATGAAAGTCCTGGATATTAAATTTAAGTTTGAAGGTCACTTTTATACACTTTTTAAAGAGCAATTCACGTTTCAATCAAAATCACATTTAAACAACATCAAAATATCAGTCTCAGCTCCTGGAACAGCTACAGTTTTCACCCATCAAGAACTTAATTACTGCATTACATTACTCCAAAATAAAAATGTTTCCAAGTTTATATTTGTAATTTCATGTTTTCCAAAGCAAAGTCAAACAGATTGATGTCAATAATAGTATTAATACCCTCCTTACCTATGCAGAATTACAAAAATGCTTCAAAACAATTTGCTAATCCTAGCCCCAAAATCATTGTTGTGAAAAAAGCGGACTCCCTTATTTCTGATAATGCAGCTTTTTGCAAAGTTTCCAAAATATAATAAACAGATTTTGGTGTGTATGATGATGTATCTGTTTGCTTGTTTATTTATATCTGCTGCTTCAGCATCAACTATTTTTTCATATTATAACATACCATAGTATTTTAAAATTCAGTTCAAGGTCACAGGGTAGGGGGTCCTATCTTGGTAGTATATCGTGGAAAGGAGAACCAACACTATACAGGGTGCCAATCTATCATTAGAACATTAGAACACTCTGGACGAGAACAGGCCATTCAGCCCAACAAAGCTCGCCAGTCCTATCCACTTGTTTCCTCCAAGAAAACATCAAGTCGAGTTTTGAAAGCTCCTAACGTCTTAATGTCTACCACACTACTTGGTAGCTTAACAGGGTATCACTGGGTAACCAAATGCAAAGCACAGCCACACTCATACAAAGCCAACTTAAAATCATCAATTCACTAAATATGCATGCATTTAGGAATATGGAAGGAAAACCCACACGGAAAGCAAGCACATTTCACACAGGTATGAGATTCAAGCCCGAGACATTGGATAAGTTAGTCAGCAATGCATTCACTTTTGCTTCTGTGCTACCTTAAGCAGTTACTAAATTTCCTTATTTTAATATGAACTAAGGAAACAACCTCTAAACATAAAGTAGAGAGTATTAATGCAAACCTGAAAATGAGCCATTTTTGATAGCCGTTTTCCGAACCTGTTTCAATTAATCCATAGATGTGTTGTGAAAGAGCTTAACCAGACAGTTTAGGGTGCATGGCAGGAGTCACACAAGGATGACAGTCTATCAAACCTTGAGGGCCACAACACAGTAGCCAATTAATGTAACTCAGAGTTGTGAAGATGTAATGCATTTTAATTGATATTTATAGCAAAATAAACCGATGATTGTTCATGACAGTGAAGACTGAAAATTAATACATAGGATACCATAACATAACATTCTCAAATTCACTTATTCTAATTCAGGGTCACAGGGAGCACAGCTCATTCTGGCAACACTGCGAGTATAGCAGAGGACAGCCCTGAACATGTGCCAGTTCTACACAAGCCCCCTAACTCACAGAGGGCAAATGCAAAACCAAAATTCATGCACACAAAGGCTGAAAAAACTCCTCTTATCCATCACTAGTAGGAAATTATCCTTTAAAACCTTTTACTGTAGCTTTATAAAATATTTATTAACAATGGAGGTGGACAGTGTATGCTTGTGGAATCATAAATTTTGTAAGTTTCATTAATAATTAATTTTGAAGCATCCAGACAATTTTGACTTAATATGTCATATCTAATAAAAGAAAACCATAATAGGATGTGAATAAAGTAACTATATATACACTGTGGGACAGAATGGTGGCACAGGAGTTAGCACAGACTCCCAGCTGCACTGTTCATGGTTTTCAAGATGTAATGGACTGGTGGTCATCAATGACTGTTATGGCCTTGGGGCTAGTTTTGTTGATATAGGCCCTATGACCCAGTAATTTTATAAAGCAGGTTTAACAATTGGATGGATATATATAAATTTGAAACCATCACAGTTAATGGATAATTATATATGGAATGTAAATGACCTAAAGTGTGAAATGTTGGTATTGAGCTTACAGTGACATCACTATCCAGCACTGAAGAAAAGTCTCTATGGCTGGAAGAGTGACCAAGATTAAGTTGATTATTTATACACTGTATAAAAATATTTAACTGAAAGTTAAAAAAAAAGTTAACTGAACTGGAGCAGTATGCAAAGGTTGTAATTGGACAACTGGAAGACCCACTTGTAAAACTATTTTCTTAGAAGTCAGTCTGTTCTTCCCTTTCACCAAAAGTAATATAGAAAAGTGCAAAGTGCTACATTTGGGCAAAAAGAACATCAGTTATAAATATAAGATGGGAGACACTGTCCTATAGGAAGCAACCTCTGAAATGTTTATAGTGGTTTATTTTGACACATTTTCTTCAAGAGCTATTAAAAAGGGCTAATAAAATGTTAGGTTATTGTAAAAACTGTTGCATACAAATTATGCCTGGATTATATATAATGTACTAGTGAGAACACATCTGCAATACTGCATGCAGTTCTGGTCACTGCAATAAAAAAGACAGCAGGACTTGAAGCTGTGCAGAGGAGAACAATATCAGAATTCTCAAAGGCTTTGATAAAGTACATCCAGAAAAAAATCTTTCATCTAGTTCAACAGTGAATCTCATACCCAAGGGCATCAGTGGAAAGTGAAGGGAAGTGTATTTCATACTGAAGCAAGGAAGCACTTCTTCTGGAATCTGGAACAAACCATCAAACTATGTAGCTGAAGGAGAACCCTTGACAACTTTGAAAAAGTATCTGGATATACTATTGGGACATCTTTGCTATTAGCTAAACAATCAGGCTTGATGGACTGAATGTTCTTCTCTTTTTTGCCAAATTTCAAACGTTTTATGTTCTAAAAAGATCCATTATTTCGTGAACAGCTTTCACTTGTTTCTAGCAGTTATTTCTAAATAAGAATTGCTGAAACATCCTGAGGTTGAATGACTACTATAAGTAAACATTACCTACCAATTTCTGTCTCATTTTCTTGATTGTCCTGAGGTCAAGCCATTTGTAAGACTAAATCAATGATTTGTTTAATTTTTTAAGCCACTCTAGTGTGACTGTAGCTGGATTTGTGGTCATTACCAGAAATTATGCAGCTGAGTATTCCTTTAATTGGGCAAATCATAGGAGTTGGCACACTCCTGTGCATTGAAGAGCCTTGCTTTGGGAAAGCAACCTTCCTGATCATTAAATATCGTTAGCCAAGAAGAATGAATGATCCTAAATCTAAATGTATGTGTAATTTCTACAAGTTTCCACAAATGATTAATAACATGTATATATACATAGATAAAACTTTATAAATCCATCCCATTCGTGAATTGTTTATAACTCAAAAATCACAAGAACAAGCATCTCACCGGTACCCATATAACACACTCATATATTCCTATAGTTTGAAATATAATGTCATAACAATGGTACAAAATCACTCATGATTAACTCTGTTAAATTAGTAAGTGAATACCAAGTACCGAGAAAAACAAAAATTTATATTCAAATAAGATAGAGGTTATGATGACAGAGGCAGGGACCAGACCAAATATTTTACTTAAACTCTGAGTATTACATTTACTGGAAAATCTAAATTTATTGCTTGGTAGTGACAGTGGCAGTCAAATCAAACTAAAATCAGGTAAACAGGCAAGATTTGAATGTGAGCAGGCTGACATACCCCTGGTCTATCTATAAGATCTCTCTGAAAGGTCTCTATTGCAAATAATTTAAGCAGAAAGAGGATTTACATCTATGCTGGAATAGTGTGATTACGCATACTAAAGGTCTCAAGGATGGGATAAACTAATCAGCCTAAATCGAAAATTCTAAATCATCTCCCAAAACATGACCTCTGAATAACACAAAGTTGGTGAGGTCCTCTTGTATTGCAAGTGCAGCCATGGCTCCTCACTCTTCAAAGATTTCTGTTCATATATATAATACTAGACTAGTGAGGTGTATTCATTAAAGGGAAAGACACAGAAGGATATAAAGTGCCCAGGTGCAGCATTTATGAGGTAGTGAATCCTGTGGAGGTCAGTATTCATGAACGACCCATTAAAGTACAACCCCTGTTATGTAACTGGTCTGATGTTTGGATGGAACACATTGGTCAAATGAATATGATATGTTGTGATAACAAAGCCCCTTTCCAAGAGTTAACCTGAGTAATATATCCAGCAAAATGAAAGGTCATTAAGGAATGGGTAGCTAAAATGTTAAAGGAGGGCATCAGTGAACCATCTCCCTCAGGATTTTCTTCTTCTCTTGTTCTCAAGCCAAAGCCTGATGGCACCTACAGGCTCTGTGTGGATCATCAAGGGTTAAATGTGAAACCTAACACGGATGGATACCCTCTGCCAGTAGTTCATGACATTTTATAATCTTTACATGGTGCAGAAGCCTTCAGTACTATTGCTTTCCAGTCTAGTCAGTCAGTGTATATTATTTCAAAGCAATGCCATTTGTGTTAAACAATGCCAGAGCAACCTTTCAAGGGCTAATGGAACAACTTTTCAGGGGGGTAGATTGGAAAAATAAGTTATGTGTAAATACACCTTGTGGACTATAGCCAGCAACTTACCCCGGTCAATACCCCCAAGCCGCCAGATGGAGCCCTCCCTGAGACGTGGATATGCCCTGAGTTCCAGCAGGGCATCATGGTATTTGGAGTTTTAATGCACAGCCCTGCTGGATAACGTCGGGGCCGCCAGGGGGCGCTGCAAGGAGGCCCAGAGACTTATATTTTCCATACAGCCCAGAAGAACATCACAGTGATGAGGACGGAAGAAATAAAGTATTTCTGGGCTAAAGAAAAAGAGTTCACCCGACCCGGAAGTGCCAGGAAATCACATGGACTGGGGGATCAGAAGCACTTCTGAGACTCCATTAAATTAGATATATGAAAGTTAATAGCAAGTGGCTGCATTAGAGCCTATATAAGTACATTGTAGCAATGTGAGTGAATATTATTTAAATCATTTATTTTCTATTTCATGATAAACTGTATTACTGGAATTACCAGAGCTCTGCCTATGGCTGCTTAGAATACGATCTTCTTGCAGCCAGTTCTGCCGTTTTAATTGGGAAGAGAATCAATACTTGCTGTGCATCAGTCACAATATGTGAGGAAATAAACAATGGAGCATATGTCTTGCATCTTAATGATATTTTTTAAGTCTTCACAGTCTCAATGTAATGTCATGATTTTCCAGGTCTGCTGTTTTAGATGTCTGGATTTACTGAATGTGTTTCTGGATTTATGATTCTGATTAATGTTTATGAATGCACTTGTCAGCTCTGCTGCTTGTGTGTTGACAATTCTTCAGCACTTTACTAACAGACATTACAATAGATTTATTCGAATTACATGACCTCTCACCCCTGCTTTGTCATGCCTTCTCTTACTGGGTTAATCCAAATCACCCAGCTGCAAACTTTCAATGTATCTCTAGCTAAACTTACAGGCCGAGTTCCAAGTACTGCACTGAGCACTTTGACCTACTTTCAAGATGTCGCAGGACAGCATGAGTCTGCTACTTTTAAATTATTTTTTTTCATTTTAACATATTTTTTGTGCTGATCAATGACAAATCCAAAATGTAATGTCATGTAAATGTCATGTTTCTTGCTGTGACACATTAAATGTGAAAAAGTCAAAATAGATAAACAAATACTTCACATATACTGTATACTCATCCAGCCATTAATTGCTGAACCAGCTTAATTAAGTTTTGGGTCAATAAGTTAACACCCTATAAAAGTAACAATTACATGCAAGGCAAGAAATGTGCGTTAGACAGAGCACTGGTCTATCTATGGCAGGGTTTTTAAAATCAGATCCTGAAGGGCCATAGTAGTTGCTCTTTCCTGTTCCTTTCTAAATTAGTAAATAATTACTGCTAATGGAATATACTGTAATTTTCTTCTTCTTCTTTTGGCTGCTCCCGTAAGGGGTCGCCACAGCGGATCATCTTCTTCCATATTTACTGTAGTCTGAAGTGACTTGCTTTTCAAAATCCAGAACTCTTCAATGTATTTTTTCTTAAGAAGCAAGTGAATCTATACACTAACAGTCAAAAGGTTGCACAAACACACAAATGTTCATGTTTTTGATAGAAATCAATACCTTTTTTTTATCAAGATACGATTAAACTGATTTAAAAATACATTTAAGACATTATTAGTGTTGCCAGTGACCATTACTGCTTGAAATGACTGATTTTGTGATTTATTATTCACATATGATTCACATATATAAAGCCCCATTTCCAGCAGCCATTCCTTCAGTGTCCTAATGGTCAACTCCCTCTGAACTAGTCATTTTAAATGCTAATTTGTTATTAGAGAAACCTTTGTATTGGTATTAGATCCAATGAAACTTGCTATTCTGTTCACTTCGACTGCAAGACACTGACATTCCTAAAGTTGAGCTTTGGGTTCAAAAATTGCCAAAATGAAGCAGCTTTCTCAAGAAACATGTCAGCCTATGTTTTTTTTTGGTAGAATGAAGGATTTTTGGTGTGACAGACACAAAGGTGTCTATTGCTGTCTTCAGAGAAACGAACAAACTGGATCTGACTGGGAGAGAAATTTCAATTAAAAACATGACAATTTCTGGATTTGTCCAAACCTTTCTTTGGTATGTTAGATAACTAGCTATCTCAAGGAAGTTAAAACTATGCTCCCAGAGCGCCATCATTTTCACTCTGACCAGTTTCTTAATTAGAAGCCACTCCTGATAATTAGCTCTATGCCGTATAAATGCCCTTATTCTGCAATATTATACTGATGTTTTTTTTTGTTTCTGAGAACACTATTAAAATGTCTTTTGGACCAGAACAGATTGATATTTCTAAGACCTTCACCTTTCTATTTAAATATTTTATTGGAACAGATATTCAATAATGTTAGTTGGTAATCATTTAATTGGCCAATTTGCATCTCATTATTATTATTTTGATGCTGGTTTATGAAAAAACGGAATCCTAAGAAGCCAATAAGGTAAAATGAAGACAAAATGATAGTGGTAATGGATTAGTAATGAAGAAGTGGTTGATGTAATCACCAGTGAGGCCTTCCAGGATCTGAAGGATCCTAAGTTAAAGGGACGCCGATGCATGTTCTCACAATAACTCACTGTATGGCCTTAAAGACTTGTGCTATGGTGAACTGCCAGTGGTGTCTTTAACCCAAAAAGGTGGGGTTAGAAGAGAGCTCTTTCCAGCATGAGCTAAATGGATCTCCATTAGTCAACCTCATAGACCCTGTCTCTGAACACTGTGAATGCTGTGATTCCTAGTCATGTTTTTCTGATCTCTTTTGCTTTCAGACCCCAACATTTCCATATAACATTGCCACTATACTTTACCTACCCACAGTGCAAATCCCACCCTTGTTGTCAATTGCCTCAGTTTGAAGATTTGCACTGAGGAGAAGTGCCAGTGGCAAGTCTTCCACCCACAACATCTGACTCAGATGCAATCCCTTTGGTTCATAAGTTAAATGAAGATCTCCATCAGTCAGCCGCACAGAGCCATCTCTGAACACTGTGAGCATTGTTCTTCCTGGTGACATCACCTGATCTCACTTTGTGTCAACGCCCACTTTGTTTCTGCTCATCATCACCACTACACACACAGGGTTTTTCAAACAGGGAAGAAATCCAGATTATATGGAGAAAAACCCATAAAATGTGCAAATATACTTTCATGTTGGAGCTGGTATTTGAACCCAACTCTTTGTGAAGCTGTGACAGCAAGGCAACAGTTGCTCACAAACATCCACCCATGTGAACGAAATCTTATACTGAACATGTAGAGTGTTGCAAATGGAGCAGTGGAGCTTGTGATGCCATGAAGGGCTTGTGATCTTGTGAGCTCTGTTTGGGGAACCTTCTTTTACACCTACAATAACTTACCAAAGCACTTGTAGCTAAAACTTTGGGCTCAACTGTCCCAAATAGCAGAGGTAGTAGTAGTAGTAGCAGTATCTGCCTTAATAAAAGAATGTGTCTATTTGTTTATAGTAATAAAATGCATTGCATTTGTTATTCCAATTAATGGCATGTCACAATCTTTAACGCTGCTTTTATGAATCCCATTCCAAATACCATGTAAAAGACATATGCATTGTATAATGAACTGAAAATGTTAACGCTGAGGTCTACATTTATTACTTAAGTTTCATAGCACAGCTAGTTGTACTTAAGAAGTTAAGCTACTACTGTTTGATTTTTCTTATTATAAAAGCATATAATGTCCTACTTTGTACATTTATTCAGCACACACATGCATGTTTTTCAATCTGCTCAATTTCTTTAAGACTTTCCTCTCTTGCTAATTAATTAACAGTGGAATGTTTTCAAGTAATATTCTCCCTGGAGGTAGGAGGTCATTTAAAGAACACGCATTTTGGTTTTCTTTTTTGAAGATTGCATACAGCAGAACACTTGTCAATGTAGACGACAACAGTATGAGATAACATAGGAACACAGGAAAATCCTATAGAAACAAATCTGTACCAAGTCTGATGGAATCTCATTCAATTTCACATTACAGGTATTTTATTTTCCTTCACTTTAGGCAAATTACAGGCAGACAAGAAATGAACAATTGCTATATATGCTAAATGCTATATATATTTATTTATTATTATCTGTCCCCTATGCGGATACACACACACACTCTTGATTCCCAGGTCATGTCTATAGTGTTGCCGTAGCTCCAGGTTTTAACATAATCAGAAGCAAATGTTTTTTGGGCTCTTGGCTGCATTAGGGTTCTTATTATCCCATTTCTTGACTCTTGATATTTGAAACTTAACTAAAGTGATAACATCTCATGTTAGAGGACTCTAACTTTCCCCTTAAGTAACACATACTTCTGTCTCTTTTGAGAAAGCAAATTCAGAACTATAATGTATTTATATCGGGCAGACTAAATTATGGCAGGACTAACAAGAAATAAATAACAGCTATGAAAAATGTGTTTCTGCTTGTGGATCTATCTCTCTTAACTGGGCACCCTACAGAGAATGAGAGAGGAATATTGCTTAGCAATCATACAACAGCATCAGAAAACAATTCTGTGAAGCAATGCTTGTGACCACAATTCATATGCCATCATATTTGAAAAATAACATAAGGAGTAATGCATTAATTAATACTGCTGTTTCGCGGCTCCAGAGTCCTGGGCTTGAATCCCATCCAAGTCATTGTCGATAGATAGATAGATAGATAGATAGATAGATAGATAGATAGATAGATAGATAGATAGATAGATAGATAGATAGATAGATAGATAGATAGATAGATAGATAGAGCTGGTATGCCCTATTCATATCTACAGATTTTTTTTCTCCAGTTACACTCATTGATTTCACCTCATCTATTAATAATATTGCATTTGGCTCATAATTGGCCCAGTATGGGTGGGTATTTACCCTGTGCTGAACTGGTTCCTGCCTTGTGCCCAGTGTTGCTGGCATTGGCCCTTATAATTAGACTTATAATTAGATAAAATATGTTCAGCAAAGGGTTCAACGAAAATAAATAAGACAGGAATTATATAGTCATTTTCAACTGGCACGTTGAGTGCAAATATTGAAAAGCCCTCTGGTACTCAAAGGTTAAAATGAGCAGTCAAGCTATCAGTTGCCCACACAGTGGTGAAAGGAAACAAATTACATTTACTCCCATTACTGTATATAGGTACATTCTATAGGGAATTGTACTTTTCCGGTATTTTTAAATGCAAATATTATTACTTTTTATATTCTTTAATAATAATTGTACTTTGTAACATTTTCAAGACGGTCATTACAAAGGGCAATTGATTACCTAAGTTCAAAATTCAGAGTTCACATTGGGAATTTAAAATAAAACGGCATGAAAACATTATGTGGAGGCATAGGTCATGATCTAGAAGTGCTAATTATTTTAGTAAACTATGCAATGGCCATGCAGCTTCCTCAGGCATTAAGTGGGCACAGTTCATTATTTTACAGGTCCAGTGCATTTGGCTAAGAACTGAGTATGTGCTGTAAAGGTTCCTGCCTTAATTGGCATCTACAATCTGCAAGAAGGCTCTGTCCAATAAGCATCTGACCACTCTGGCTGTGTCTTACTGAAAATATAATAACTAATGTCATTGACATTTTTGGATCATGTACAGTATGGTGCAGTGGAAAGCATTGCTGCCTTACAACACCATGGACCTTAGTTTGATTGTCTTCCTAGTCACCATCTATACTTTCTTTTGATGCTTCAGTTTACTTTCCCTTTCCATACATTTGTGAGTTTTGTTGATAAATGCCTGTAAATTGGTTTGGTGGGAGTATGAGTTGTTCTGCCAATGGATTATTGTGCCATCCACAGTAAGTTTCTACCTTGTGCTCAGTACTGCTGAAACTGGTGATACTTCCCTGTGATCCTGTAAAGATGAAAGGTGGGTTCATGGATTACTGGATGGAAATATTATTGGATACCTGCAGAATTAAAACAATAATCGAAAAAAAAAAAAAAACTGAAAAATTTTAGAGGCTAAACTGGAGCAATATCAAACAAATCAGGAGCTAGTTTCTTTCCAAGCATTTTTCAAACACATATTGCACACCCTTTACAACAAAAGTTTAACCACTTTTAGGCACACTCCAAGAAACCTTCACAACAGCGCATTATGTGGCCTTGATGGGCCAAGAAATCCCACAGGTGGTATGCTGGCATTCAGAGGCGGTAGTGAAGATTTTTGAATAAATACCTCCTGTTCTTACCAGAAGGGTGAAGTCATTCCATAATAGCAGCAGTGAGGCAGAAAATGAAAAACAGAGATAAGTTTTCCATGAATACAGTTATTACAGACATTTTCACACTTATCCTATTTGAAGAGGTATATTACATGTCAGAAAATGGCTGATTTTTACTTGTTGCAGCACAAACATTCCCTATGAGCACTTTACTCTGATTTTAACAAAACATGAAAGTCGTTTAAAAAGTATTCAGTAGCCCAAAGCATGAGCTAAGGTGTATTGTTATCATAACATCTGGAACTTTATTACTGAATGAATGGTAAGCATTAAATACTCTACTATCCTATCCAAACGTTGCTCTACATACCATGTTCATGTCTATGCCATTGGTGTAAGTCCAAGCATGCTGGAAATACTCTTCGAGCCTCTGGCGAAGCGGATTGGGGATCTGATGGAATCGAATAAACTCTTTTACTCGCAGCATCTGCATGTGGTACCGTGCTGTGCCCGAATAGAGCCTCTGGATAATTGCTGAGACATTCCCAAAAATACTGGCGTACATTAATGCTGGGAAAAGACACAGAAAGCACTGTTCTTGAAGCACTGATTCACATTCAACAAGAGCAAATTCAAGTCCTCTAGAAAATTCAGATGGTAAAGCTTCCCCGCATAAATTTCCTGTTTGGTGCCACCTAAACATAAAGTGTGCAAGATAAATTAATCTACAGAAAAAAAATCAACTCCTACATGACACTCTTTCTCCAGGTAAAGGTAATACTCAATCAAACAATGAGATTCTAAACCTAATTACACATATTGGTGAAACAGGCAGACATGTAGAAGGGCAAGTCAAAAAATAAACATGCTTATTCAGGGATCTTTACATCAAGTATTGGCAGCCCTGGGAGGGCACCTGGACAATATTGGCCTCGCCTTGATCTATTTGAACAAGCACACCAATTGTGACCCTGCATTTTCAGTCTTGCTCTCTTTTGTGTTCCTGGTTTACTCCCCATTGGATGAGCAGCCTTTAGTGAGAATGAAGAACTTGACTGAATATGTCGGGACTGAAGGAGATAATAATATTTAAAGGTTGGTTTTGTATTAGCAGGTCAAAGAGTTACAGATTGTGAAAATGTGGACAAAAAAGGTAGATTTACAGAGAATATTGTCAAAACCTCAGGGAGCATAGTCAAAAAAAAAAATTAAATACAGATAAATGAATGGGGAATAAAACTTATAAAAAGAAATTGACAAACTTTTGTTGGGCAGAACAGACTGTTCTTGCTAAAACTGTTCTAAAGTCACAAACCTTAAAGAATGTGTGGTGCAAACCATACACAAAGTGGTCAAAAGCTCCTTTAACCATCCCTTCCATCACTGTTGTCTTCATATGAGCTTATAAGACTATCAAGTAGTTGCCATAATATCCAAAATGGGAAGTCTGGCCAGAGATAAACAACCCATTTTTTTAAAGGTTGCACATTTTGCCTTAAACAATTCTGAATAGAGACGCTTTAGGAAATGGTAAATTAGAACAGAAAGATTTAGTGCTATGACCTTAGTTTGGTTCCTCGACTACTTTCTGAAATGTACGTGCTTTCACTCATGTGGATCACCAGATACTCCTGTGTCCTCTCAGCCTACTCTTAAAAATAATGGTTCTTTAATGGCACTTTCTTTACTGAGTTGTTCGGTTCCTCATTGAACTATTTCTTGACAAAGCACCATTTCATTCTGAGGGTTTCTTTGCATATGAAGTTGGTACTTTGTGCATTAAAAAACTTCCTAATATACAGAAATAAACACATGAAACCTTTAACACTAGAATCCCTCAAGCCTGTGAAAAAATGCGTTATTCTGGACCACCTTAAATTCCTTCGCACCTTTCCATCAGCATCTTTGTTTCGCTGTTCTTGTGAAAAGAATGGAGATAAACACCATCAACTCAAAGAGGGAGAAGCAAGTTCGTTGTACCACGTGAATGTCACCGACAGAATAAAACCGAATAATAAAAAAAGCACTAACTTTTACAAGTAGCCAAAATTTACACCGGGTGTTACAGACTCAAATAAAATGTATGTTTTTATTATATTATAGTAATAATAATAGCAGCTCACTACTCAAAACAAGGAGCACCTGGACTTGAACCCAGAACCTTTTGATTATAAGACAGCATTTCTTACCTCTGCACCATCCAAAAGACATATCTACTTTCTGTCGATTGACATTTGAGCTTGGGTTTTTAACTCATTGACAGCAACATGTAAATTGAATTATTCTTTTTTCTTTGGTTATATTCTTGAATAAAAGCACACATGTTTATTTGATATTTGGACTAAAGTCTTCACACATTATACACTTCATGTCATTATTACTATAACATGGAAAAACTTTCTGCTTTAGGTGTGTGTTCAGCATTTTTTGCCTCGGATTTTCTGTCATCCTATATTTACCTAGATCATTGTAGACACGGAACACACAAGAAATGTATGCATTCTAAATAACTGTATATTATTTACCGTATACAACTCCAGGCACCTCACACCAAGATAAAGAGACTTGAGCTGGGAGAACTTCAGCTGCACTGGTGGGGGGGATTGAATAGCAGGTTGCTTGCTGCTTGTGCTGATCTGACGAATTTGCAAAACAAAAGATGCTGATGGAAAGGTGCCAAGGAAGTTAAGGTGGCCTGGGATTATACGTTTTTTCGTAGGCTTCAGGAATTCTAGTGTTAATGTTTGGTAGGCTACCTAGCAGGTCTCTAACAAATTACGAAAACCTGAACATAGCCTATGTTATTGTATGCAGCAAGAGTCTTAATTATAAGCCATTGGTATTTCACAAATCTGTTACCATCTATTCATGGTTATTTACCGTATGGAGCCTGTTATGGATCTAACTAAATAAAGGTTATCTCTGAAAACTTCATGTGGCTGGTTCTATGGCACTGCTCTGAAGAACCACTCTGGCACTCTTTATTTTTAGTGTGTACTCATCGATTTTATGTGATGTATGTGTATTTAAATATGTATTGAAAGGAACTGCTGTTCTAAAAAAACAGATGAAAATATAGGGCATGTAAGTAAACGAAAAGTATGTAGACAGTTCATGGAATGAAAGAGTAGTTTAGAAAGTGAAAACAGAGAAACACACTAATATAAAGGCCCATGATGTACCTTTATGTTAACCTTACATGGATCACTAAGATGTTTTGAGTTTTGTGTAGCACAGAGGGACAGTTCGTATTTGCCTGCTAGACAACAAAAGGGATACATTAGAATAATATCCGTTTGTATCAGGTTTCAACATATTTTTTCATCTTTTTTGTTTACTGTGAATACTAAGCAACTGGAACCCCATCAAGGGCTGGTTTCTGCCTTACCCTGATGATTTCAGGATGAGTCTCTGGCTCCCCTACAACACTAAAGTAAATTAAATCAGTTTGAAAATGATACATGGGTGAATCCTTTGCAGATAAATTCATGTTCTGATGGAATGTTCTGATGAATGTTCATGTTCTGTATGTCCAACTCTATTTTCCATTTAGAAACTGACTTGTTAGCTGTGCTTAATAAAACCTCTCTTTGATTGAGACAGGAAGATGTGTAAACAATTTTGTGGAACTTTCATATTCCTAGATGTAACATTTCCAATACAGTGCTTGTCAAAGAAGTTTAGAAAGTGTGTAATTCAGCATTTTGCAAGTTGTTTTGCCAGGATTTAGTGACAACAATCCTTATAATTACAGTAAGCATTCTCAGTCTAAGCAGGGCAGGTCTATTAGATTTATTTCTTGCAGTGGCTCAGTGAATATGATCTTTGGATGCTGGAGGAGGTAGTTTACTGGTGGAAGGTGCTGGAAATAGACTTAAAGGTGAAGATGAAAATAATTTTGAAGATGATCACACTTGTTTTTTAAATGGAAGCAGCTTGCTCTTATTTAGGGTTTCAGTAGGCCACAGCCGGTCCTAGGAGCAATAAATGCAAAGCACAAACTAGCTCTTGATGGAAATCTATTTCAGGACAAACTGACATGAAGCTCGTTCAGTACTGAGAGATATCCTAACCTACATATCTGTGGAAAGTATATGGAGAAAAACATTAGTGCAACTATTCCTGACCATCTGCTATCAAGACTATACCATCTGCAAAAAGCAGTGCCTGCAGGTAGATACGCCATATCCTCCATAACCTCTCCATATCCAGCTGCCTTTCAAAATCTTTATGCTGTTAATGAAATTTTTCTACTGCTTCTTTATTTATATATACCTTTACTCCATCTTTTCTGCCTTCTTTCTTCCTCCTGCTCCTCTTTCCTTTTTTCGTGTATACCTCAGCAGAATTCTCTGCTCTGCTCTGCTTTGCTCCTTTCACCCTCTGCCCTAGCTTTTACATATTCAGTTCTATGAGTCCCAACATATTTTTTTCCATATATCTTTTTTCTTCTTAATGGCCTCGCTCACCTCGTCATTCCACCGTCTGGTGCTTTTAAATGTGGTATTTATCCTCTTTATTTCAGAGATCTTTTCAGTTAATATTTGGAAAACACTCTTTCATACCTAACCACATCCCTTTTATATTCATATTTGCCTTTTCTTCAGTCTTCTGCAGTTCATCCAACTTATCTGATAGTTACTCCTTATAGTCACTTCTCTTGTGTGTGTTTCTCAAGTTTGCTATGTTTATTCTATGATTTTCTTTATTTCTCTTGTTACTCTGAAAAAACTATTGCCCATGATTAGAAATGAATGATCCATTCATAACTTAGTTCCTCTTATTACTTTTGTATCCACACACTGCAAATTGTAGCCTTCCTGGATAGATAATACATTATATTATTTTCATTTCACCCCTCAACTTCAAACACTGTTTTATGAATCTTTTATGATTACAGAAGGTATTGCGAATTAGCAGCCCATTATCTACTCAAAACTGTTAGGTATTGTTCTTCCATATTTTGGATCTTTTCTCCATCATATTTAACAATAACACCATTTGCTGACCTTTAGTTTTCACTAAATCTAGCATTTTCCATGATTATATTTCTTTTTTCTATTTGCATGGAAATTGCTATTCTCTTAACATCCGCCCAAAAAGTCTTTGTTTTTAGTATGGCCAAATGCACATGCACAGCAGTTAAATAATTTACAAATCTACCATTGTTATTTTTGGGCTTATTGCTTTCCATCTGGTTCCTTGGTACTGTATTCAGTTTTGGAGAAAAAAAGCCGAACTCCCTCCTTTACTTTCTTCCCACTGGTATGCCTAAATATCTCAGAATATATGCTTTGTCCATTTCTATCGATCCTAAGTCCTTAAGTCACTCAGCATGCCAGAGCACCACTTGCAAAAACACACATGAACAGTGTCTAATTTCTCTAATTCTGTACTTTTAAATTGCCTTAAATGAAGTTGACTATTAAAATATGATTATATAAAAGTATGTTTGTTGTCCAGGAGGCAAACTCTGATACAAATCATACAAAATTGTAAGTTTCATGTCTAGTATAAGCATCCCATTGTGGGGAAGGCTTAGTGACATTACTTAGTATATATCCCATGTTCAAGAGCAGTAACACCTCAGGGAGAAAATGCATGCATCATATCATAATTAGTATCCATATTTTTATCTTTAGTTTACAACTCTAGTAATACCTGGTACTGTAGTATACCTGGTGAGCATGTATGGCTTTTGCAGTGACTTGGGCCTAGGATCATTCAGGATACTTTATGATTAATCTATTTTACTTCTCATTTATAGTGAAGTGCTACATCCTCTAAACATCACCCAACTGTTAAATACAGTGTACTTAATAGACAATCACACTTAACTTTTCACAAGTGCCCTTGAGCTGCAGGATGTCTTTTTTTAACGTTAGCAGATAATACCTCAACCATTCTTATCTCATATATTAAACAAAGAATATAAAGTGCAGGAACAAGTCAAACTCCCAAGAAGCATCCTCTTATCATAAGAAACCCTTTTGTGTAAAAATTCACATGCTGCCTAGGTTTTACTTACAGCCAATTAGCATGACGCAAATGGAGAAGATTTTTTCTGAGTTGGTATTTGGAGAAACATTGCCGAATCCAACACTCGTCAGGCTGCTGAAGGTGAAATAAAGTGCTGTTACATATTTATCCTTAATGGAGGGTCCTGAGCTGGCATCACTGCTGTTGTAGCGCTTGCCAATCTGCTGTCCCAAAGAGTCCAGCCATCCAATTTTATGGGTAAGGTAAGGTCTTTCCACGTTCCCAATGGCGTACCAAATACATGCAAGCCAGTGAGCAATCAAGGCAAAAATACACATCAGCAGCATCAAAACAGCAGCGCCATACTCGGAGTAGCGGTCCAGTTTCCGGGCTACTCTCACCAATCGTAACAGTCTAGCTGTCTTCAGAAGTCCAATTAAAGTGGTAGTCTAAAGCAAGGAGAAGAGGAGAGAGGGATAAAAAACACAATTATTCACTTTTATTTATAATGTTGACACTAAGCAAAATCCTTTTCATAAGTTACATTTTTTACTTAGAAGCCATCTCAATGCAAAATGGCAGCAGAGTATCCGATTACATATTGTTCCTGGGAGCATTTTTTAGCTTTATTCTTGCTCCATCAACATGTTTACATAAGTTTTTTCAGTAATTCTCAGTAACATGGCTGCTGAAAAGAAATAAAAACAAACTAAGCAAAAAATTATAATGCATTCTGATCACTTAACCTGAACACATGCAGAGGGCAGTTTGTACAAAATGAATTTAACAGCTAAAGGTTCAATTATATTACAAGGAGCTTTTGGCAACCATATACTTTTGCCAGGTTGAGGCCCAGACATTTTATATTTCATTCAAAAGTCATGCAGATAATGTGAAGTGGACAGGAGGAAGGTGGGGAAAGTAAATCTAACATGGTTACCAGCTCACATAATTACTCTGAGATCATTAGAACCTTGAATGCAACACCTTATCAAGCTCAGGCAGGTTAGAAAAATTTAAAAAAAGTCTTAATCTAATTTAAGATACTACACTGACATCATCAAGCACAAGACAGGATGCCATTTTGTTGTGGGGCTGAGACTTTAAAATCCACAGTTACTTGTTCACCTCACTGTGACTTTGGGTCAGTCACTAAACTTTTCTAAGCTAAAAATAATGAATACACGTGAAGAGACATAACACATTCTTGTCTTGTAAGTTTCCTTGTAAATCTTCAGCAAAATCATTAATAATGAACTCCAGTCCTGGAGGGACGCAGTAGCTGCAAGTTTTCATTCTAACCCTTTTCTTAATTGGTGACAGTTTTTGCTGCTAATTAACTCCTTTTCCTTTCATTTTAATGGACTTGTTTTTTAAGATTTGGTCCCATATATTTCCCCATCGCTCCACAGAATTGCTTAATTTCTTTCTTTAAATGGCACCCAAACAGAAACAAAATCTGAAATGAGTCAACTAACAGAAGGCCAACTATGTCAGGGCCTCCAAGTCCAACCAATTTCACTCCAACCAGTTACTTAATTAGGCGCCAAGTCTTAATGTTAATTAAAGCTGTTCTTTAATTCCATGGCTTTTTGCTCCTCACATTGTGCAACAGCAGACATTTTTATTTTCATAACTTTCATTAGTTGTTAGTTATAATCATCAAAATTAAAAGAAATAAACATTTGAAATACATCAGTCTGTATGTAATGAATGCATCTAATATACAAGTTTCACTTTTTGAATGAAATTACTGAAATAAATCAACTTTGTCATGATATTCTAATTTTATGACCGGCACCTGTATACTGTATATATATTGATGGAATCTGAGGAATCCTGCTGTCATTTTTTTGCAAAAGGAATCATTTTAATAAAAATATTTAAATAATTACAACACCACATTTTGGTATTGCTTATATTATGGATATATAGACATTAATATTTACTGATGACTAACCTCAATAAAGTCACATTTTACTGACAACTCAAGAGGGTGGAGAGAAGACTAAATTCCATTTAATGATTTATACCAGAAGCCCTGGCTGCTGCTATACTTAAAAAATCATTTAAAATGAATTTTTAATATCAGCTGAAGTCTCTACTATTTGCAAGAGACCTCCAAACAAAACAGAATGGAGTAAGGCCAAGACCATATGACTAATGGGAATTTCTTTTTTACTTTTTCTTTGCATTAATCTGTAGCCAGCTGAGATTTTGAAGACTATTATTTATTGATTTCTAATTTAAAGTCCCAAGACTGCCTTTGTCAGCCACAGTGGGTGAATCAGTATTCATGTCTTTATCTTTTCTCCTGCTCTGCTGGCATTCATTTCTCTCTTAAGGCAATTCATTGTAGGGAAACCTCAAGAACGAAGTCTAACCTCTCGGCTGTTTTTCATAGAAATGGATGGATCTTTTCACAACACGCAGTAGGAGCTCTATCACCACTTAAATAACAGACATTGTGAAAAATGTGCCTTCTACTGCATACTAGCATTGTTCAGGCTGTTGGTGAAGTAAGCATTTGACACGAGCAGGTCTTAAAAATGGCAATGGTGACTGTGAAATGTGTCCTTATTTTCATCAACATACACCTCACAGAGATATTAGGCATTATTTTGCATTACCTTTTCTGAGACCTTTTCAATAAATTTTTACAATGCTAAAGTATACGTCTGTTGATGTATGTGAACTATTATTTATTCAACTATCCATTTATTTATTTATGAAATAGATCAGACTTATAAGAGTTTTCTATCAGTAATTTATAGCATGGAATACATCGATTCCTCTTCAGACCCACTTAATATTTATTCATTAATTTTCCACCTCTTCTCCAAGACCCGTGTTGCAGTGCCTTAGCAGTAAGGCCCACATGACCTTTTCCCCACCCACACTTACCAGATCATACTATTGGATGCCAAAACATTAACAGGCCATCTGGGAGATATAATCCTCCCAGTGAGCCCTGGGTTTTCCCCAGGGTCTCTTCCCACTGGTCATGCCCTTAAAACCTCCACAGGAAAGC
This sequence comes from Polypterus senegalus, assembly GCF_016835505.1. Lineage (NCBI taxonomy): Eukaryota > Metazoa > Chordata > Cladistia > Polypteriformes > Polypteridae > Polypterus > Polypterus senegalus. The sequence goes on from NC_053159.1 coordinate 166,662,889, forward strand.
ATCCGGGAGGCATCCATATCAGATGCTTGAACCACCTCAGCTGGCTCCTTATGATGTGGAGGATCAGTGGCTCAACTCCAAGCCTCTCTCAGATGTCTGTGCTTCTCACCTTATCTCTAGGGGAGAGCCCAGCCAACCTGCGGAGAACTATCATTTCGGGTAACTGGAACCCGCAATGCTGTTCTTTCCATCATTACCCAAATCTCATGACCATAGGTGAGGGTAGGGACATAGATCAACTGGTTTACCTACTGAATGAGCTTCTTCATAACCACTACTGTCATCAACCATAACCACCTGTCAATATCGCCATCCGATTTCCTCAAAGTCTCTGATGTACTTAATTCCCATTGATTTCCACATTCATTTCACCACTGAGTGCCAAACTAGTACATGTGTTAGGCATTCCCTAAATTTCAAAACTATGAACTTAAGTGTATGTTATATACTGATTGTTGTGATATAACATGTGCCTTACGTTTATGCTGATTAGTAATTATGTGTTCCCGTTCTCTCAATAGTTGATACATAAAACAAACGGCTTTGTTTCGAAAGTTTGAGGAGAATGACCAATTATGGGCTGTAAACAGTTCTGTGATGAGCTGAAAGGAATCTTAGTAAGTGGACATGGTCAAGATGTAAATAGGGGCCAAAAGAAGTATGCATTAGAAGATGGTAAAAAAGAAGGACTTAACCATATTCCTGGCACTTGGCTGACAGGGAACCACAACAATATAAATTGTCATGATCACAGTAGCGAACAATACTTCTAGTACGAGACTAATACCTTAACAAAGCCACCATAAACACAAGATACAAGACTGTACTAATTTGCACAGATCCATCTCCAATGTGTCTAAACATGATTCATGGGGTACCAAACACTGTCCAAGACAAATGACTGAGGGGGAACATAAAGACTAAAGTCTATAATTGTCATGAACAGGTTGGACATTGTCCTGAATTTTTTTTTAAGTTTTCAATTATTTTTATTTCTGTTCTTATTACTTGAGTGCTGCCATATTGTTGAAGGTAACAATCCTGTTACTAACCAACTGGTTTGCAACCTGTGATGTTGTCGTACTGTTCCTATAAAACATGCTGGAAAGCATTAACTTACGTCTGAAATTTACCAGAAAATTGAACAGTTTCTCAAAACTTTATTTTATGAAAGAGGAACTCTTATAGGGGTTAAATTCATTTTGACTTTCTAAATTCATCATTAACAAAATCCTTTACCATTACAATGTGCTTATTTACATACGGCATCTTGCTAATGAACCCTATCTGACTTCTGACCACTCTCTTAATTTGCTGAAAACCAATTGTAACTTCTCTGTCACAAAAATTAGGGGTAGAGTTAGGGTTAGGAACAGCAAAACAAACCATTTTGACATTCCTTTTCTGAAAAAAAAAAAGAATTCCTTAAAACTCTACATCCACAACAGAATACTTATTTTATTGACAATTTATAGAGAAGGTCTAAATGTAATGCATGATGTAATGATGTCCTGGCATGAGAAGCTACAGTCACACTGGCCAGTCGAGCTTCAAAGATGTATGAAATGTTCACCACAATTCAGAAAAGCAACTTGGTGGTCAAACCAAAAATGATGAGATCATCACTTCTTGTTGTTTCTCAACTAGATGGTGTACAGACATCATCAAGAAATGTGTTGTTAGGTACAGCACATGCTGTTTAGTGCTCAGGTTAGGACATTACATGCTTAAACTGTACTGTATAGTTTTAGTCCCTGCACTGCAAGGACATAGAAGACGAGTGCTTATATTGGGTAAAAGCTGAAAGGTTTAATATTTGTTACAATGATTTACAAATATAAGAGAGTAAGTGGCCTGGACATGTCTTAAGAAGAGCATTGCATTAAGTTAACTGAAATGAATTGAATTACAGTGCTAGAAAAAGTCAAGAGGAGCTACTAGACTAATTCTGTGACTGGAGAATACAAGGTTTAAAAATTTGAATCTCTTTATCTCTTCTATACTAATAAAAGGCAAAGCCCTCACTCACTCACTCACTCACTCACTCACTCACTCACTCACTCACTCACTGACTCACTCACTCACTGACTCATCACTAATTCTCCAACTTCCCGTGTGGGTGGAAGGCTGAAATTTGGCAGGTTCATTCCTTACAGCTTCCTTACAAAAGTTGGGCAGGTTTTATATCGAAATTCTACGCGTAATGGTCATAACTGGAAGCAGTTTTTCTCCATTTACTGTAATGGAGATGAGCTTCAACGCCGTGGGGGCGGAGTTTCGTGTGACATCATCACGCCTCCCACGTAATCACGCAGTACATAGAAAACCAGGAAGACCTCAAAAAGCGCTGAAGAAAACATGCATTATATAATTGAGAAGGCAGCGAAACAATAAGAAGCGAGCGAGTGACATATACAACCATATTCATGAGTTCTGCTACTTCGGAAACAAAGCACGATGTAAACCTACCCTTTAAATTAAGTTCATAGACAGGCTGCCGCTGGCGTTTGTAATTTAGTGCCTGCCCATATAAGGCCGTCCGTCAGCGGCAATCCAATAGCAAACTGCCACGGGTAAATATTCACGGGTGAAGGACTGTGCTTATGGAGAGGAAGATGAGATGGTCAGGGTGGTGTTTGACACAAACTCAGCGAAACTGCGAGAGAAAGTTTTAAGTGCCAGGACTAAGGTAACATTAAATACAGCCATGGACATAGCACGAGATGGCACCAGCACAGCTGGGAACCTTCGATGCATGTACACCGAGTGGCTCACGTGAACTGACGCAGTGCACAGATAAAAGGCAACAGTTCCAAAGAGCTGAACAAAACCGAATTACACAATTGAAAAGGCAGCAAAAATATGAAGCGTCTCATACATACAAGCATATTCATAAATCCAACTACTGCGGAAACAAAGCACACGTTGGAAAAAGTCAATGTCCCGCTAAAGGAAGACAGTGTAAAAAAACCCGTGCATGCAGTGTGTCAGGTCTCAGATAAAGAAGAAGACGAGCTGTTTATTGATGCAGTAAGAAACGAATCGATGAATGAAACCTGTCATCTTTACAACGATTGACAAACACGGAATGTAACTTGAACACAACACATCCTACAAATACGAACCTGATTGAAAGAAATAATGATAATCAAATCCTTGATGACAGCAACACTCAGTAACACTCACAAAACAAATACTGTATATTGACAGTCATGTTACGTTATTTTTAAAATGTTCCCTTTTCTTTTCTAGCTTTTTAACACACTACTTCTCCGCTGAGATACGCGGGTATATATATATGTATATATATATAACCCGATCTACATACTCAAATAATGGATACTTTATTCGCCATCAGTGATTGTTTTGGTAAAGCCATACTCAGTGTATTCATTAGATGAACGGTAAAAAGTAAGGGCAAGGGAGGATGACTTATTGAGGCATGCAGGCTGTAGTGCGCGTCAACTCTATCTGAATTGCGCATCACATTTGAAAAATATATCTTTTCAAGTTCTATTTAGTCCATATGTGTCAAACTCAAGGGCAGGGCCACATCCGCCCGGCGTAATTATATCCGCCCGAGATCATTTTATATACTGTATTATTGTTATTAAAGCCCGGTATATGAAGCGCTGGTAACACAATAAACTACAGATCCCATAATGCAGCGCTTCAGCTGCCTTGCCGAACAGTTACCGTTAATCAAGTCTACCTTAAGATGCTGCAAGTTATTGCGAAGCTAGCTCACACGATGCTTAAGAGAAAAGTTGATTCTGAAAATAGAGCCTTTAAAACCGATGGGAGGCTGAGTATATGTTTACTGAACCCGTGTGTCTCATTTGTGGAGCTAATGTGGCTGTAATTACAGAATTTAATCTAAGACGGCACTATAAAACAAAACATCAGGGTAACCTGAAAGACCTGAATGCAATGCAGAAGATACAGAAAGCAGAAGAATTAAATAAGAATCTGACACTTCAGCGGACGTTTTTACCCGTGCACAATCACAAAGTGATTTCAATTGAGGCTGCTTTTATGGGAGACACAACCACTTGCCCCACTTTCCCTATTACCAAGTAATGTTAAACCAAGTCGTCACTACGGTGTTCCCAAATCGCACTTTGCTGATAAACTGAGCGCACTGAGTTTGCACGGCGCTTTGGTGACTTTGAAGAACAAAAAAAGTCCGTCTACATGCTGCTCGAACCTTGTGCATGTTTGGTAGCACATATCTGTGTGAGAAGCTCTTCTCAGTGATAAAGACTAACAAAACAGCACACAGGAGTCGCCTCACTGATGAGCACCTGCAATCCATCCTGAGAATCTCCACAACACAGAACCTCACACCAAACAGAAACGAACCTGTGCCAAAAAAGATGCCAGGCGTCCAGCTCTAAAATGACATATGAGCAAAGACAACTGAATGATTTGATTTGTTATTGCTGAAAGGAACACATTTTATTTATATTTCCAGGTTTTGTTATGCAGCATGTTCATATTTGAATTTGTATAATTTTGACAGGATATATTTTTATGGAGAGCAAAATCTTTTGGGATATTTAAAATCTAAGTTTATTTTTTACAAAATATAAAATTACATAAGAGTAAAGAAATTTGAATGTTTGTTCTTTTAACGTTTACTTTATTTCTAACTTGTATAATTTAGACAGGATATATTTTTATGGAGAGCAAAATATTATAAGTTGTTTAAGGTTTGAGTTGATTTATTCAGGAATAATATTCCTGTCTGTTTTTACCATTCCTACCAAAGATATTTCTGTCGACTAAATAAAAATTCCTTCTATTTAAAATTTAAATAGAACTTGAACAAATCGATAGTTCATAATATCCACGCAGACTTGCACGTAAGAGCGGGTGTCATCCGTTTTAACAAACAGCGTATTGCACTGATACGAAATAGCTGTGTGTGTATATATGTAGATGTGTATGTATATATATATATATGTATTTGTGTGTATATATGTGTGTGTATGTATGTGTGTATGTATATGTATGTGTATATGTATAGATATGTATATATATATATGTTTGTGTGTGTGTGTAAATATATATATATTTATATATATATATATATATATATATGACAACAACACTCATCACTCACAACAGTGACAAAACAATAACATTGACAATCATGTTACGTTATTTTCAAAATGTTTCCTTTTCTTTTTCATTGCTTCTTTAACACACTACTTCTCCGCTGCGAAGCGCGGGTATTTTGCTAGTTATATATAAAATCCAACGTCTGTCTGTTTTTATGTCTGTCTGCTTTTCACGAGAAAACTACTTAACGGATTTAGATTGGGGTTTTTTTCTATAATTTGCTTGAACATTTCAGTTGATTTTGGAATTTCTCTCATTGTGCTAAGTATTATAGTTCGATTGTGGCACCAATTTATGTGCGCAAATCCGAGAGACAGGCTGAGGGCCGAGGGGAGTGGGAGGCAGGACCTCAGGAGTAGGGAGCTGGGTGGGGCCCTCCTCACTCAGCTAGTCTTAAAGAAATGGAGATTAAGAGGAGATTAAATTTACGGATGGAATATCCTAGCACCTCCTAATTTAGGGGTTTTCAAGAAGATCACAGGACACAGATACCATTGAAGTTGTACATTTTACACACAGATACATGGAATACAATATCAAGTATTCAACAATATTTTCGATTGATAGTTTAAGATGGGTTGAGCCACCCATTTCAGCAAATCAGTTCTAAAATCTGTGCAAATGGCTAATTAACTTAATGAGTCACATTGTGTAACTTGCAATCAATTCTTCATTAGCCATTAGGCCATAATGCCTGTCTGAATCTGTAAGATTCATAAGATGGTGTGGCCATTGTGCTAAGCGTAACTCAAATGCAGGTATTATGATACTGAAGCAATTAGAACTGAAGACCTTTAATGTGGATGACTAATCAATGTCAGCATTTCAAGCCAACCTTTCTGAATTGCCTACTGGTAATAGAGGTTGTGAATTGGATTTTTTGGAACAGGTACTTTTACACAATTGTTTGTAAGTAATTCACTACAAAAATCAGTACTGCCAGTCTTAGCATGAAAAGTCAAATAAGTTTTCTTTTTCTCATACAGCTTAGAACAATTATTTTATAATGCCCAGAGCTGCTACAATTAAGACAGAATCCCTGTGTACATATTTTCTGATGTTCATATGTGCTGATAATTTGGCAGGAATTCTAATCATACTGTTTCATTGATAACATGCTGACTAACAAAAGCCTGTTCACGTATTTGCTCACATAGCTTCTTTTGATCAGCATGGACTAACTGTAACTCAGGATGCCCTAGACTAATATAACCTTGTGTAAGAGGATTTGGGGAATGTGCCTTAAACCAGTTTGGCAAGTGTTTTTCTGCCAAAGTCTCCCCCTTTAACCCCCGCAAGAAAGCCAGGCTGCCTAACTGCCAAGCTTTATCTTAACATATGGTTTGGGGGCAGGTGTGAAGATTTTTTATTTCCCCATTGGTCTGAAGTATGGCTGTTTGGAATTGGCTTGTATCAGAAGCCTTTAAGTACCAGGACACCCTATTGGCTGTAGGGGTTGGACAGAACATATATTAAATTTGCTTGGTTAACCTCACTCTCTCTTACTAACATCTGATGAAGGAGCATCTAGCTCTCTTACCAAACTGATGCATGAACTGACAACACAATTGAGAGCACAGCTCTGCAGCCATATTGAAACAGGCATGCAGCCTGTTCTGAAGAAAGCTGACCACAAATAATGCCTTAACTAGAGACATTTTTTAGTAACTAACAAGTCTGTGTGCCACCTGAACTACACATCACCATTTATCAGGTTGTATGGTTGCCAATATTCAAATGTACTTTGCATATTGTTATTATTTATGAATATTATCAATAATACATTGTTTAAATTGCAACTTAACTCCTGCTTGTCTTTTACTATACCTAATTGCCTGAGATTATAGATGTAGGAGGGAAGGTGGAGAAAAGTTATATACAGTATACCCTCAAAATTCATGGGGGTTACATTCTTAGAGCACCCGCAAATTGTTAAAAACCGCAAATTTTGGATGTGTTTAAAAAAAAAGGCCTATTTTTATAGTTTAAACTGTAAATATGCCCCCAAAACACTTTAATTTAATTTCAAACTTGGCTTAATACATTACCTAAAAAGAAGAATGTTAAGGTAAACCCATATACTGCACAATACTGTACTGCTATGTCTCCCGCAGTAAATGTAAAATACCGATGTTACCACTATATGTACTGTAATTCATGCAAGCAAGTTTTCATTGGCGGAAGCCTTAGAAGGTGCAGGGCCTTTCGGCGGCATCTTGGGGCTTTAACTCTTAAACTGCCACATACTTGGGGGATGATGCATCCCTGGACGCCAAATACTTTTTTGCTGCACTTTAAGTAAACATCACAATTCACAAAGAAAAAGTTACATTTTAATGGAACACTTTTTTCATGCAAAGAGCATCATAATTACTGCAACACTAATTATTTTACACACTGCAAATGAACTGTAAAAACTATTTAAAAAACTACTACAACAATATGTACAAGGTGTAACTGACACCATGGATGAAATCACCGAGCCAATGGCGCTTGAACTGGCTGCATGCAAGCACACAGAGGTAAGCGCTGATGCTGGCGGGCAATAGTACAGCGGCTCAATCCCAGAGACAGTCAGGCTGCAGTGCTGCGGGGTTTCACGCTTGGGTCACAGAATTGCACAGAATCACAGGAGATTGTTGAGACAGGAACTTCATTTAAACATTTCAAACAAACATGTCTCAGAAGTAAAACAAGCTCAGTATGTAGTTGGTTATCGATTAAAAGAATAGGCAAACATCATAGGGGAGCACAATGGGAGCGGGACACGCAACAGGAGAAGAGGATGTCTGGGGGAGGAGAGAAACAAAGCAATCAGCTAAAAAGGACACGTGCTGTTCAGGCTTTTAAGTATGCATAGCATTGCGCGAGAAGCATATCACGCGACACAGCAGCTGCAAGTAAGCCCAGCAAGTATGGGAGCAATGTGAAGGAAGTCTATCAACGTTTTTCAAGAAGGTTTTTTTGAAGAACACTCAGCTGGGGATGCATCACAGTCAATCAGCAGCAAGGGGAAATGAATAACGCTTTAGCGGTCTGGTGCCACTAAGATTCACACCGTGGAAAACACGGCGATTTATTTTTTTTTATGGTGGAGATTCCAGGGACGCACCCAGTCTTGGCCCGACCCGCAGGCACTCACAAACAGAGACAAAAACAAAGCAAACTGGTAATCAAACAGCAAATAAAGAGAGTAATGAAAACAAATGAAAAAAATGAAAACAACGATTCCGCCCCTGTTCCTCTTATGGCGATTACACATTAAATACAACAAAGCACAAACAAAGCACACAGAGGAAATCATGAAAAACGGCAACGGATGAAATGTAATGATGAAAATAGATAGTCCAGAGATCTGTACATTGAATGGGAATGATAGTCTTACTGCTAGTTCCTGAAATGATGAAGACAGGTGGACGAGTTCAGGAGCGCTCCTTTCTTTGCAGGATGGTCATGAACCCACTTACAGTCCTCATGTACACAGGCAGACAGCAGACAATCCAGACACACGAAACGATCCAGGACAAAACAAATAAGTACAGGTAACCCAACAGAAGGCAGGCAGACAGGAACTTGTAACACAAATTACAAAAACTTTTTTTTGCTTTTGGTCACTGGACCCCTTTTTAAAAGCCGCGCTGACATCCTTTGACCATCCTTTTTGAGTTAAAACTAGAATATCAATCATGTGTTTTATATGTACAATTCCTTAAATCGGTCACAGCGGACTTACACCACCTGACAGGCAACCATGTGTGGAATCAACAATTGATAAAAATGGCTGCATGATAATATCACCAAAATAACACTGAAAGTATTCCACTGCTTAAAATAAAAAAATATATGTACAAAAGATTTGAAAGGCAAATTCTAGCAAAAAGACACAAAAAGCCTTGGCAGACAAAGTCATTACCTCTTTATCCCTAGAAAAGTACTCAAAAATGATTTATCACTCTACCAGTTTAAGGTAAGATACATTTCTTTGTTTGTTTTCTACTTTTTCCAATGGATTGAACTTCATCCAACAAAATACATCCTTTCATTTACTCTGGAAATCTAATTTTTTAGTACAGGTATACATAGTCATTTTACATTGTGTCTGAGTTGTTTCTCCTTTGACTCAAAAATCACCTTGCATATCACTAATGTATGGTGGAATATTTCGGACAAAATGAAATAAATAAATAAATGCGTAAATAAATAAAAGTACTGTGAAATGTGAGCATAAATAAATATATGTGTCATGAAATGAGAGCCTTAATAAATAAATATGTCATGAAATGAGAGCATAAATAAATAAATGTGTCACAAAATATGTTTTTCGTTGCTTATCTATTTATTTCATTTTGTCCGTAACATTCCTGCAAACCGTCATGAAATACGGCTTGAAATAAAACTGTCACTTTCACTCGTCAAAGTTGAGAGGGTGGGCTCTAACACGCCCTCTAGTTACTGATTGGTGAATCGATAGCACAAGAATTAATTAGAAAAATGCTTACTACTGCCGATTAAATGGATTCTGCCGAAGATATTACGTATTTCAGAGAGAGAATTGAAGATTTATCAGAAGAAATTACAATGTTGGCGGCCCTTTTAGAACTGAGTATTTGACCCTTGTTTTATGAGTAGAAAGTCAGTTGCATATTCGCAGCTACTTTTTCAAACAACTGTACAGCTCTGATCAGTGGTAAAGTTGTTCAGTTCAAAATATTAGGTGGAGCTGCTTTGGGCATTCCATGTCAAAGTACCTAAACTAATACAGCCGTTGCAGCTTACTGTATATCAAACTGGCTCATTCGCCTTGTGATCGTCTCTGATACATCATACAGATCTGCAATCTGTTGTACATTTAAACCGCATAACAGAAGGTGGTCTATTGACTCAGCTGGAATGTCAAAGGATGGACGTCCAGAGCAGGGTACTGCATCACCTGAACTGGAGTGTAGTAGAGTCCGTTCCACCTGTTCTTCGATAATTTCAAAAACAGTTTCATCTATATCGAGTCTAAAAGGGCGCCAACATTGTAATTTCTTCCGATAAATCTTCAATTCTCTCTCTGAAATACGTAATATCTTCGGCAGAATCCATTTCATCGGCAGTAGTAAGCATTTTTCTAATTAATTCTTGTGCTATCGATTCACCAATCAGTAACTAGAGGGCGTGTTAGAGCCCACCCTCTCAACTTTGACGAGTGAAAGTGACAGTTTTATTTCAAGCCGTATTTCATGACGGTTTGCAGGAATGTTACGGACAAAATGAAATAAATAAATAAGCAATGAAAAACATATTTCGTGACACATTTATTTATTTATGCTCACATTTCACAGTACTTTTATTTATTTACGCATTTATTTATTTATTTCATTTTGTCCGAAATATTCCTCCATACTAATGATGTATATTTCTTTGTATTGTGGCCTTAATGTCTTTCGATGTACACATTTGAAATACCCCTAAAAAGAGGTTACTATACGCTGGAAATCATGGTAGCTGGGAGTGGATTAGAAATTATACTTTGTTAACATGTGTTAGGTCTCACTTCAAAATATGCATGAAAGCAACAGACATGACTTTCAAGCCAGACTGCATATAATGTAAAGTCAGAGCATATACCACATGGAAGTGAATTTTAGCTGTGCTACACATATAAAATGATGATATAAAGAAAAACATGGGGAAATTAACAACTCATGCAGAAGCATATCTCACAGTGATGAGGAAGACATCTGGGTGCAGATCTGTTTAGTGGCTCACTGCACTGGAACTGCTTCTACTTATTTCTATTCTTTCTTTTTGAAAACACAGAGTACATTTTCACATTTTAAATTCCTTTAAGATCAATCCAGCCATCTTTGTCATTGTTGTTACCGTGGTGACCGACAGCTCAAATCCTTTTCTTATCACTGTATTTATTTACCGCATTTAAGTGCCAGAACATGGGTTTTACTTCCACCCAGCCTGTGGTACCAGAACAGAATTTGGGCTCTATATTAAACTCTATATTGGTCCAGCTTGAATCTCTCTCTTTTGCAGAGTCTGTGTTTCCAAACATGGAAATGCAACTCTTAGTGGTCACTTTTTTAGGTCTACTTTGGGGATGAGGCAGAACATCCTGTATGTGTGCGAAAATGTCTAATTCTCATGGACCAGGCTCCGTAAGGAATGTTTCCAGTACTACTTGAACCCATGCCTCAAATAATTCATGCTAAAAGTAAAAGGAGGTCCTACCCAGACCTTGATGTATAATGAGCTTGAGATCCTAAATTAACTTTTTCTTAGACTTCTTTCTCTATCTTTTCTTAGGTTCTGCATGAAAGCTTTGTATTATAAGAAAAACAAAGACACATGATTAGCTCTGGTTACTGAATCCTAGATGTCCAGCATCAATCATCTTCTGATGAGCTTATCTGGGCTACTCCCTAATCCACTTCTCCCTTTCATCTGTCCTAATTTTTTCTACACTAGCTCAAAATTTGTTCATCTCTTTTTATACACGGGAACTGGCTGATTATGGTTCTACACATCACAATTTTACACTCACTGGCAACTTTACTACAACTGTTTGTTCACGCAAATATTGTTCACACGCTCATTCAGTAAGTGGTTCCCTAAAGCAGAGCAGGCACTGAGAGACTGCTTTGGAACTACGGACTGGGATATCCTGCAGGGATCATATAGTGAGAACATTGAGGAGGTTGTTGACTGCACAACTGACTACATCAACTTCTGTATGGACATTGTAGTTCCAGTAAGAACAGTACGCTGCTATGCTAACAACAAGTCATGGATTACAAGTGACATTAAGGGCCTTTTGAACCAGAAGAAAAGGGCTTTTAAAGTCAGTGATCAGCATGAGCTGAAGCGCGTGCAGAAGGAACTCCAAGTCCAGATCAGGGAGGCGAAGGAGCAGTACAGGAGAAAGCCAGAGAAGAAGTTGCAAAATAACAGCATGAAGGAAGTGTGGTGTGGGATGAAGATCATCACTGGCTGCAGCTCGAAGCGGGTTGCCACCATCGAGACAGACTTGGAGAGAGCAAACCAACAGAACAACTTCTTTAACAGGTTTGACCACCCTAACCCACTCTCACCTCGGAGTACTGCAACCTCCACCCATCCTTCTGCTGATACCAGCATAGGAAAGACTTCTACATCCACAATTACAGCAGTCCAGGTAAGCAGAGAGCTGAGGAGACTTTGTGCCAGCAAAGCAGTGGGTCCAGATGGAGTATCACCATGACTGCTGAAGGCCTGTGCGTTGGAACTGGGGAGTCCTCTACAGCGCATCTTCAACCTGAGCCTGGAACAGGGTAGAGTCCTGAGGCTTTGGAAAACATCTTGCATCACCCCAGTCCCAAAGGTATCACGTCCTAGTGAGCTGAATGACTTCTGGTCTGTCGCTCTGATGTCACATGTGATGAAGACCGTGGAGCGGCTGCTGCTTCACCACCTGAGGCCACACGTCCACTACGCCCTCGACCCTCTGCAGTTTGCATATCAGGAGAAGGTGGGAGCAGAGGATGCCATTATCTATATGCTACACCGATCCCTCTCCCACTTGGACAGAGGCAGGGATGTTGTAAGAATTATGTTTCTGTACTTCTCTAGCGCCTTCAATACCATCCAACCTCTGCTCCTTAGGGACAAGCTGACAGAGATGGGAGTAGATTCATACCTGGTGGCATGGATCGTGGACTGTTTTACAGACAGACCTCAGTATGTGCATCTCGGGAACTTACATTGTGGTCAGCAACACAGGAGTGCCGCAGGGGACTGTACTTTCTCGAGTCCCATTCAGCCTATATACATCGGACTTCCAATACAACTCGGAGTCCTGCCACGTGCAAAAGTTCGCTGACGACACCGATATCGTGGGCTGCATCAGGACTGGGCAGGAGGAGGGGTATAGGAACCTAATCAATGACTTTGTTAAATGGTGCGACTCAAACCACTTACACCTGAACACCAGCAAAACCAAGGAGCTGGTGGTGGGTGTTAGGAGATCCTGGCCCCCCTCCTGGACCCCGTGATTATCAGCGGTGACTGTGTGCAGAGGGTGCAGACCTATAAATACCTTATGGGAGTGCAGCTGGATGATAAATTGGACTGGACTGTCAATACTGATGCTCTGTGCAAGAGAGGACAGAGCCGACTATACTTCCTTAGAAGACTGGCGTCCTTAATCTGTAATAAGATGCTGTAGATGTTCTATCAGACGGTTGTGGCGCCCTCTTCTACGCGGTGGTGTGCTGGGGAGGCAGCATAAAAAAGAAGGATGCCACACTCCTGGACAAACTGGTGAGGAAGGCAGGCTCTATTGAAGGTACGAGCTGGACAGTTTGACATCTGTGGCAGAGCAACAGGCACTGAGCAGGCTCCGGTCAATAATGGTAAATCCACTGCATCCACTGAACAGGATCATCTCCAGACAGAGGAGCAGCTTCAGCGACAGACTGCTGTCACCATCCTGCTCCACTGACAGACTGAGGAGATCGTTTCTCCCCCACACTATGCGACTCTTCAATTCCACCCGAAGGGGTAAATGTTAACATTATACAAAGTTATTGTCTGTTTTATCTGCATTTTTATCACTCTTTAATTTAATATTGTTTTTTATCAGTATGCTGCTGCTGGAGTATGTGAATTTCCCCTTGGGATTAATAAAGTATCTATCTATCTATAATCAGCCAATCACATGGCAGCAATTTAGTGCATTTAGGCATGTAGATATAGTCAAGATGACCTGCTGAAGTTCAAACCAAGCATCAGAATGGGGAAGAAAGGTGATTTAAATGACTTTGAACGTGGCATTGTTATTGGTGCCAGATGGGCTGGTCTGAGTATTTCAGAAGTTGCTGATCTACTGGAATATTCAAGCACAACCATCTCTTGAGTTAACAGAGAATGGACCAAGAAAGGAAAAATATCCAGTGAGCATTACTTCTCTGGGCAAAAATGCCTTGTTGATGCCAGAGGTCAGAGGAGAATGGCCAGACTGGTTCAAGCTGATAGAAAGGCAACAGTAACTCAAATAACCACTTCTTACGACCAAGGTATGCAGAAGAGCATCACTGAATGCACAACATGTTGAAACTTGAAGCAGAAGGGCTACAGTAGCAGGAGACCACATTTGCTGCCACTATTGTCAGCTAAGACCAGGCAAATGAGGGTATAATTTGCATGGGCTCGCGAAAATTGAAGGTGGGAAAACATTTCCCGGTCTGCTGAGTCTTGATGTCTGCTGCAACATTTGGATGGTAGGGTCAGAATCTGGAGTCAATAACACAAAAGCATGGATCCATTCTGCCTTCTTTCAATGGTTCAGGCTGGTGGCACATATTTTCTTGGCACACTTTGGGCCCCTTAGTACCAACTGAGCATTGTTTAAATGCACAGCCTCCCTGAGTATTATTGTTGAACATGTCCATCCTTTTATGACTGCAGTGTACCCACGTCCTGACTACTTCCAGCAGAATAACGCGCCATATCTCAAAGCTCAGATTATTTCAAACTGGTTTATTGAACATGCCAATGAGTTCACTGTACTCAAAGGGTCTCCACAGTCACCAATAGAACACCTTTGGGATGTGGTGGAAAGGGAGATTTGCATCATAAATGTGTAGCCAACAATTCTGCAACAATTGTGAGATGCTATTGTGTCAATATGGATCAAAATCCCTGAGGAATGTTTACAGCACTTTGTTGAATCAATGCTATGAAGAATTAATGGCAGTTCTGAAGGCAAAAGGGCATTCAACTCGGCACTATCAAGGTGTACCTAACAAAGTGGCCTGTGAGTGTATGTTTCTGACAAAGTTTATAAGGAGAGTAAAACATTTACACTGGCATTTGGACAGCATATGAACATGGCATTGTGGTTAAGACCACAGCAATGGACAGCAGCCCTTATCACCAGTGTTATAGATTTTGATCCGTTACAGCAAAGGCATTAATATAAAGCAAACTCCACAAGGATGACACATGACAAGAAGGGTATCCTGGTTATGTGTAGTAGGACCTTCTGCCCAATTCAAAGAACAGGAAGCTGTTTTGGGGACTTGGCCACTTAATAGAGGGTGAAACCTTCAATATATGGATGAATTGCGAGTTAACACTCCTAGAGTTTTAGTGGATATCCTTGACACCAGAAATGAATCCACAGATTGATATAGAAGTTATAAAAGAAAGGTGGTGCAAACCTTGGGGTTTCATTAAAGGGTTAATAAGGGTTAGGGACATAAACTACAGATAACCAAACCTGTTAAAGCCCCCGTCATCAAGGGCTAGGCCAAGTGGCGTGGAACTACAGGGTCACCACTGTCTCCAAATCTCTTTTCTCTTAGCCTGAGGAAGATGTATAAATATTCAGGGTGTTTAATCAGATCCACCTATAGACAATATCCAAACCACAGACTACAGAAGACTATCAGCTCAAGGAACTTCAGTAACTTCAAGGAACTCAGGTATTGTTAAGTTTTATGAGAAATTCACTTTGGATGCTACTTGTATCTAACTCACCCTAACTTCATTTTTTCAGTCACTATCTAAATGATGACATTGACCACTGTGGTATACAACTATTCAAATTCACATCAGAATTATGATTACTTAAAAAGCATTTTTCAAATGGCAAAAGCTGCAACATGAGTTAGCCTATACGTTATCAGAATGTCACAGCTGTATGTCCAGTCTGTACAGTTCACCTGTACTTCCAAATAAGCCTTTTGCAGAGCAAAATGCATTGGGAAAATAAAGTGCAATGACAATTGTCATTGTAAAATTAAATATTCTGACAGTTACAGTAGATTCTGTACAATGCATGTTTGTATATAGTGAAAGCTGGCCCGGACACAGACAGGCGGACATCGTAATCTCACCCAACACACGTTTATTTAAACTATAATATTTACAATTACGTCAGTGCACTTCCCAGTGCCTCCAGCACCGTTCCCCCAATGCCCAGGGCACACAGTCCAATTGCCTTTCTGGCCACCTCCAATCCTCTCTCCAGCTCCGTCTCTCTTCTACCCGACTTCCGCCCTCGACTGAAGGGAGACGGCCACTTAAATAGGAACCCGGATGGGCTCCAGTTGCTTCCCGGCATTCCTCCGAAGACACGCGCCAGTGTGGCGTAAGTGCCGGCTGCGCACCCGGAAGCCCTCCGGATGTCCCCTGTCTTCTTCCCCCCAGCACTTCCTGGTGTGGCGGAAGTGCTGGGCTCCAGACTTCTACAGGCATCGGGGTGCCGCCTGGCGGTTGCCCCCAACATAACCAGGGCGGTCGCCTCCTCGCACAATAAAAATATACAAATTTTTAAAGAAGTGACAAACTTAATTAATGATTAATTGTGCACAACGACAATAAACTATTCTACAAATATATATAAATTCTCATATAATTGTCAATTCCCCCACATGGATAACAATAAACATATAATCATATTACCAACATACAACTTTTAACAATTTAATAATTACAGTCCAGATTTAAAACAGGCATTATGAAATTTTGTAAAAAGTGCTGATGCTGTGTACATTGCAGAAGATGAACAATCATTATATCTCTTAAAGAAGAGAATTGTTTTTTTCCTACCATTACAATTGGTATTCAAATGAGTTAAAGTGCAGCTTCTTTTTCACTTGCTCACAATGCCCCTGCTACTGAGAGAACAGTGGACAAAACTCTGTTCAAAAGCTGTTCTAAAACACTGACTTTAAAACACACAGTCATACGTCACTCCTTTAGGATTGCCATTTCAAGTTAGCATGTTGATTATTCCCTATGAGTTTTTTTTTTCAGCATTTTGTCAATGATTCATTCTCAGTGCATTTTATTTGAAAAACAGATGTGAAATTCTTGACTCTTTGTTAAGGTCATTTATCATTTACATTTCCTGACAGGAAATATTTATTTAGATTCCAAAACTTTTCTTGAATGTCCTACTGGGTCATATGCACAGTAATAGGTTTTATGGGCTCATGATTTAGTAATTTCTCCTTTACTTTAAGATTTTTCACTGTTTTCTGTATTTTGTAGTTTTGTTTTGACAATAGCCATTGTAAGAAATGGAGAGGATGGTCTGGCATCTCAACAGGGGTTGAGGAAGATCCTTTACTTGGCCAGGATGATATATTTGCAAGACCACTGGAGTGGAGATGTTGATATAAGGGATGAGCAATGGAAGTACTGGGGGTAATGGCTTTTTATGGACAATTCATCCCCTGGTATGAGAGATGGCAGCATTCCTCTGACTGGCTCCCAAGTCGGGCACCTGCAGTGTTGTCAGGGCACAGCGGTGCCCCTTTGTGGTCACACCATAAAACTTCTGTAATAGTATTGCGTAAATAAAAAGATATAACAAATGAATCCTTTGTCTGATTTTTTCATGTCAGCACAAGTAAAGTTAGAAACAGAAAATAATCACAATTTAATCCCTACATCACTGCTACAACTGAAGCAATTGTTCACTAAGCCTCATTACCGCTTTTACCTTCAATCATGGAGAACGCCTTAAGGCAGGGGTGGGCAAAGTCAGTCCTGGAGGGTCGCAGTGGCTGCAGGTTTTTGTTATAACCCAGTTGCTTAATTAGAAAGCAATTCTTGCCAATAATGTAATTTCATGGCTTGTTAGTGCTTTAACTCTGCCATGTCAGGTAATTCTCATATCCTAGATGTTTTTCCCTTTCTAGGGATATCATCCAAATGATATGAAGGCTAAAATGGATGAGTAATTCTCAGTCCTTCACTTTTCTCTCTTCACTTTCCTTCCAAGTATTTAATTAAACCCAATAGTGCATGATAAATACACACAGGTGTAAATGGTAACATGCTAAATGGAGAAATGCTGGTCTCTTCTCTCATTTGCCTGTTATTACTAATAAGGGGCAATTAAAAACAAAGAATACATCTGTTTAAGACTAAAATAAGCAATAAGGGTTCAAAACCTTAACAAGTGAGACAACTAAAGTGAAGCAGAAGTGTTACTTGAGCAACAAGTGCCTCTTATTAAGAAATTGGGTTGGAGCAAAAATCTGCAGCCACTGCAGCCCTCCAGGAATGACTTAGCCCTCCCCTGCCTTAAGGCATGTACACTGTTCTACCTAAAGTAGCTGCTTTGCTCCACCACTTACAGAGACCATGGTACATCTTCTGTGAGAGGTCTAAGATAACAGACTTGGAGTTACCAACATTCATTCCAAACATGTCCTATTCAGTTGTGAAATGACCTATTGTGCACTGGAAATTATAGTCAGATCAGTCCAGGAAGTCAAAATCATTCCAAAGTGGACATTCTCTAAGTCTTAACTGCAATACGACATTGTAAATAAGAAAATCATGCACTGGAGAGAAGATTAGATGCATCTTTGACAGAGGCCTACACACTTTAAAATAAAATTACTTCATGCTAAGTTTGCAAAAATAGTTTTCGAAGGACAAAACCTGGAACTAAACAGTACACAGCAGACATTTATGAGTCTGTCACTCTTATAGAACCTTCCACAAGATAGCATGGACAACAACAATACATGGAGAAGGAAATGCCAATCTTGCAGAAACTTTTAAATGCCTGTGTTAGGACAGAAGGCTGGTCAACACTTACCCCTTACTGTTTTGTAGCACAACTCACCCTGACTCAAGTGGCAACAGGCTACAAACGCAATATTCAGCCAAAACTATAGACTTAAAGTGTTTAGTATATTTCAGTAATTACACCTGGCACCATAAACTATCCCTTATGTTCCACTTTACATGTTACATTAAAATTTTTAATAAACAAAACAAGAATATCAACACTCTCAAACAAAATATTTAAATTCAAAGCCAAGGCCAGTCCCAGCAGCTTCACAGGCAAAGCAGAAACCAATGGCAAACTGGGATCCAGTTTATCTTAAAACCTATTTTCCTATATACCAACAGCTTCAAGTACAATTTAGAATCTGGACTGGTGAAAAAGCAATGATACCCACTGCACCACAATATATATATATATATATATATATATATATATATATATATATATATATATATATATATATATATATATATGAAAGAAAAATATACCAGTGTTAAATGTATTCAGAAACATCTTTCTGCAGGGATGTGTCAGCTGTTGAAACATTTTTATGAGTTTGTTTATAGGAACCCTACTGGTCAAAGGTTTGTTCCACAAAACACAAGAGTACCATAAAACACCTAGTACATCTGCACAAGACATTTTAGATAAGGAGTAACTTCAAGTAACCACAAACAAGTAAAAAAAATAAAATATAAGGAGAACTGTAACAGGAATAGCCCATTTAGTCGATCCTGTTCATGTACATTCTCCAAAATAAAGTCGAAATTTGAAGGTCCATAAAATTTTACCCAAATAATTTTACTTTTGTTGGATCATATTTGGTCAAAATTTACTGTACTAAAATTAAACTTAACAGTTTTTTAATAATGCTAACAGTTATGGTTATGCTTAATGATTTCTAGTCAAACCCCAACATTTTTAATTAGTTAACTGAAGAAGATTTGCATTCAAATCCTGTTTTACATTAATGGAGATGCCCCCATTGTTTTGGTTTGCCTGTTATTCCTAAACTAGACATTAAGCCCGTTAAAATAACGGGCGCTAGAACAGTAGTGCATAAACATTTGTATGAACAGTCTATATTAAATGGCAAGGTGGCTGTAATATGCATCACTGTATTGTGTGCCTTTAATGTTCTCTCTCAGTAATACTGGTTTGTATTTCCGTGAAATGCCTGTAATTTTGTCTGACAGTAATACAGTGGAACCTCGGTTCACGACCATAATCCGTTCCAGACCATATGAACTGTATGTAAATATATATTTTTTTAAGTTTTTAAGCACAAATATAGTTAACTATACCATAGAAAGCACAGCGTAATAGTAAACTAAATGTAAAAACATTGACTAACACTAAGAAAACCTTGAACAACAGAGAAAACTAACACTGCAAGAATTTGCGCTACAGCCTTATGACCCGCTCGCTAAAAACTCTTTTTTTAATGAGTTTTAAGCACAGGGGAAAAAATGAACATTTGAAAAATCTGTAATTTAATAAACAACCAAGAAAAGTAACATTGCAACAATGCACGCATGTGCCTGTGTGTGTGTCTCTCTCTTGCGCGCCTTTGTGTGTGTCTCTCGCGTGTGTGTCTTTTAAGCGCACGCCTCTGTGTCTGTGTGTGTGTCTGTCTGTCTCTCGCCTGTGTGTGTCTGTCTGTTTGTCTGTCGCGTGTGCCTGTTTGTCTCGCGTGTGCCTCGCGCGCGCCTGTGGGTGTGTGTGTGTCTCGCGAGCGCCTGTGTGTGTGTCTGTCTCTCTCTGCACAGGGAATGCACAGGAAGAGACTGAACACGTGCTGTGTGGCCCCGTGCATGTGCACTTCTCCAGAAGACACACACACACACGGACTGTGCGCGCCTGTGTCTGTGTGACTTGCGCGCGCCTGTGTGTGTGCGTGACTCGTGTGTGTGTGTGTGACTCGTGTGTGTGTGTGTGACTCGCGCGCACCTCTGTGTGTATCTCTCTGTGTATCTTATTTAAATGAAGTTAAAGTTTTATGTGTATAATTTAACAAACATATTTTGCTGCATTTCACCTTAAAAATGATATCGTCATCATATGTAAATACGCTTTATAAAGTGGCTCAGGTTGTGAGATATTATAACTGTAGTGCAAGTTTACAGTGGGGTGATTGTACTTATAAGTACAAACCGTTCTACAAGGAGCAATTGATTGAGTGCATTTAAAGTTCTTGGGATGAAACTGTTTCTGAGCCGCGAGGTCTGTACAGGAAAGGCTTTAAAACGTTTTGCAGTGGCTGAGACAGCGTGTCCTTAAAGCTGTATACCGATAATTCTCTTTCCGATCAGCTGCTGCTGTGATTCACACTCAGATACAGTGATATAAATACTCTGAGTGGTGCAGTGAGAGAAATATGGAAAAAGATGATCCGCTGTGGCAACTCCTAACGGGAGGAGCTGAAAGAAGAAGAAGAAGAAGAAGTGAGAGTAACAACGCTAAAGCAATTATGGTATTTGGAATACTATGGCTGTTCCCTGGACCATTATATTGTTACGAGTTAATTACAATCAGATGCATTACACTAATAAACAATATGCGGTTAGTTTCTGTGTATTTATAAAGCCGCGTCATGAAAATAATGAGTAATCACACAGGAACAGTAGCACTGCTTTGACGCTGGGTGCCGCCAGTTTGCAAAACCGAGCGGAGAACTTGCGTACGACAAGGCATGAGGTACCGTGGAAAAGTGCGTGGCTTTACGCCAAGTGTAGGTTTTATACATTGCGATTTGAACGTGGAAAAGTTCTTACGCAACATTTCTGTGCGTACGCACTGTTTATACATGAGGCCCCAGATGATTTGTAAATTTAATGAACATTACAACCCGAAAATAAACAAAACTGTAGAGAGGCCCATGATTAAATGAACGGTAAAAAAGTAAGAGCAAAGCGATGGTGACTTATTGAGGCAGGCAGCCAAAACCACAATAGCACGGGGCTCGATGTAATGTGCGTTAAGTCGATCTAAAATTCGCACTCAGATTCGAAAAAATATGTTTTTTCAAGTTCTATTTGGATATAAGTAGGTTCTATTTAGTCGACAGAAATATCTTTGGTAGGAAAGTAAGTTGAATTTAGTCTTTAAATTTCTATGGTGAAGAAAAATTTATGCAATGATGACTATAATTTAACTTACATTCCTACCAAAGATATTTCTGTCGACTAAATAAAAATTACTTATATTTCAAATTTAAATAGAACTTGAACAGATACGATAGTTCATAATGCCCACGTAGCATTACGTGCACGTAAGAGAGGAAGTCATCCGTTTTAACAAGCAGCGTATTGCACTGATACGAAATAGCCTGCCCATTTAATTATTTAGGAATGGATAGATAAATTAAGATTTTGTACAAATAATGTTTTTCATTTTTCTTCCTCGATGGATTCTGGCATGTCCAGCAATAGCTGCTCGCACTCCAAAGGGTATATATATATGTATATATATTTGTGTGTATATATGTATGCGTGAATATATGTAGATATGTATAATATGTATATATATATATATATGTATATATGTATATATGTGGATGTATGTGTGTGTATATATATATATGTGTATATGTATGTATATGTATATATGTGTATATGTATATATGTTTATATGTGTGTGTGTATATATATATATATATATGACAGCAACACTCATAACAGTGACAAAACAATTACATTGACAATCATGATTCTAAATTGGCCCTAGTGTGTGCTTGGTGTGTGGGTGTGTTTGTGTGTGTCCTGCGGTGGGTTGGCACCCTGCCCAGGATTGGTTCCTGCCTTGTACCCTGTGTTGGCTGGGATTGGCTCCAGCAGACTCCCGTGACCCTGTGTTCAGATTCAGCAGGTTAGAAAATGGATGGATCATGTTACATTATTTTCAAAATGTTTCCTTTTCTTTTTCATTACTTCTTTAACACACTACTTCTCCGCTGCGAAGCACGGGTATTTTGCTATAACCAGATAATTATTGAAATGTTATAGAATAGTTCGGGTAACCTGGTTCCTGGGGCGCAAAGCCTACTGACGGTCATGTCTAAATTTTTCTAATTTATTTTTTATTCATAATACTGTTAGTATTTAGGAAAGGAAATATTAATGTGATAATTACTTTACTTTGTTTTTGTACTAGTTTTCTTAGGTATTTATATTTATACTATTGTCTGTGCCTTTATATGATGCTCTAAATCTTGCCTGCCCATTCCTTACTTTAAACATCCTCAACTAGCTTACTTATAAACCTCCCCAATACATGAGTGCCTCTCCATTTTAAATATAACCTGTCACAGTGAAACAGGTTTCATCTGTTCCAGAAGGAGTCCAAAATGTTCCATGAACCTATGGCCCTCAATCAAAATCCAGGCCATACTTTTAAACTCTAATTTCTTAGTTGGTGTGTCATGTAGCACAGGCATAACATCAGAGAAGACCAGCTTTGTCAGCTCTGCTGCTTAGCTTGGTACCTATGGGTTTAAATTTAGATTTCAAAACTGATAACCTGTCCTTACATATGCCATTTGTTCTAATATGGATCTTACCTCCATTCCAGCCATGAAGGTATCTATTGTTCCATGGAGGACTATTTTTCCCTGCAAGGAAGAAACCTGCAACTCTGTCCATCTTGTGATCGAGCAACAAATTATCTCCATAAAGGAGGCCAAAATCTTACAATGCAGGTTAGCTATGTCATCCAAAAGTTCAGTATTCCTGAGCATGAGATGTAGATTTAGCTTGAATTTCCTATAGACAGAGGTCTCCTGGGAGCAGACTTTGTTGAATACTGCCTCCAAAAAGTCCAACTTTATATAGCACTTGCATTGAATTGGCTTCATTTTTAAGATTTGTTTGGATAACAGTTGAGCCCTTTTAAAATTAAGTATAAACTAAATTTAAGCTTAACTTAATTGCTGTACCTTTTTAACATCTAAACCCCTGTATTTAAAGATATGTTCTTCCCGCTGCTATTCATGCTTACCAAGTTGCCAGCTGCCTGCTGAATGTGTTTTTATCTCTCCTATGTGATCTTATTTGCTTTCCTATGAATTTGTCTCCTTCCTGCATCCTTTCTTTCTAACCCAACACAACTCTCAATACAATTCCTTCTAAATGCTCCGATTTTTAAATGTACTCTTTACCCTCACCTTTCTCTTAGAACCAATATGTGTTGACTTACAAGTATTCCTTTACTTAGTTCCTCACTAGGAAACTCACTCACTAATTAATTATTAAAACATATGAAGCCAATTAATTATTTACGTACTATTCTACTTCTGAGATACACTTTGCCTGCTGCTGCCACTGCTTGCCCTTCACGTACTTTAGAGATGAACTCACATTGTGCCCTTGCTCCTGGCCAGCACACACAAAAAAAAAAACTTTTAAAGGAAAGAGAACTGTTGTTTCCGGCTTAGTGGCAACCAAAAACAAAGTTTTAGGAACAAACACTGTATTAATCAAGCTTCATTCATAAGCTACGTACATGTACCACCCAGCTCTCAGTATATCCTCCAACAAAGGTTATGTCAACATGTGGTACACACATTTTCAAAGCTCCCTCCCTTACACTACTGTCAACTGGACCCTCCATTGCAACCTCAACATAGGCTTTTCTAGAGATCCCTTGACAATTGAAACACACCCTTTGTCTCCCTTTAAAAAAAGTGGGATCATCACCAGAGTATGCCAGTTTTCTTTTACATGTTTATTAAATTATATCTATTGTATTACAATTTAGATGTTGAAATGTTAGTGCCAGTACTTTTCTAAAATTATGCTCTTAATCATATTTGCAAATTGTATTCTTTTAATGCTTTCAAAATGATCCAATATAGTTTTGCTGATATTCCACCTAAGCAACATGACATCCCTGTTTTTTTGTTTCCTCGGCCCACATGGCTAGATTACAGTATCTAGAGGAAGCGAAATACTGAGAGAGAAACAAATACTGAGTCATTTACCAATTGCTACTTTTTAAATGTAAGAGACAGGGATTTGGGCTTCAGGGAAGGAAAAGGAATTGCACTTCCCGGATTAGAATTAAGTAAATGCAACATGGCATGGAGAATCCCTTATTAGGTGAGCAGCATATGATGTAGCTTTGGTGCAGTGTCTCTTATAACAAGAGTCTTTTTTTTTAAGTTTTATTTTAAGAAACATGCCGATTACCATGCTGGGCTCTTTTTGACAGTACTGACATACTGAGTACAGATTACCGACTGATCAGTCAACCAGCAGTGTTTTTTTGTTTTTTTTATTTAAATTCTGTGTTTTTTTCTCCAGGGATTGCAGCCTTGATTGTCTGTCAGTTCATTAGGTGGCATCTTGTGCAGCTGCACATTTATTTCTTTGTTTTGGCCTCTACTTTGAATTTTTTTAACAATGAGATATAGCAGGCTAAACTTTTTGAATGTTTAACTGCTGAGTAAGGTAGAAAAGTCATTGAAATCCCTCTATGGTTAAAATATTTTCAGTTCTAAGGAACCATATCATTAAAATACCTCACCATGAAGTGACAACAGCATTGAACAGACTAAAATCCAATAAAGTGATGATACCACAATATGGTACATACTGAGGTCTGTATTGGGCCAAATGGCATACGATGGTTAAACTGCCATGAACTGCTACAGACCACTGAGGCTTAATTTTCCTAAATGTTTTTTCTTTTTTTTTTCAATGTCTACGCTCCAAATGATACAAACATTTACAGTCACTCATTTTTTGAACTACTTGGTAACTTATTCCATGTGTCTATAGCTCTCTGTGTGAAGAAAAACTTCCTGATGTCATAGCAAACTGTACCCGTAAAAAAGTTGCCAATTGTGCCTCTGTGTTCTTGTTGAATTCATTTTAAAGTTTCTTACACATGTTGTTTAGAACACATGATGAAGGCTACACACCCAAAATGTTGTTTCTCTGATCTTTTCTTCTTCAGCATGAAAATAAACATTTTTCCTTAATCTGATGAAAGCTGAAGCAGCCTTTTACTAACTCTAGTCTCTAATGTTGAATTTTAAATATAGTATTTTATTAAATGTCTGTTTTTGATATTGCATTATTGCTCAAGGTTTTTTGACATGTGAGTAAGAATTTCATTGTATTATGTATTCATAACAAACTTGAACTTGATTATAATAAAACATAATGAAAAGTTCAGTAATGAATGTTTCTTGTCTTGGTAATGGACACCATGCATGGCAATTAACAAATGATTTGAAAAGTAAGTAAATAATTGAATAAGCAAAGTCTTACCTCATCTGACCCTGATCCAAAAATAAGTAGGTCAAATGGTATTGCAGCAACCATGTCAATCAGGAACCAGCCCTTGAAATAATGAATTGCTATTTTTGCTGGGTCGCTAACTACCTCTTCATTCAAGTTCACATAAGTTGTTCTGAAGTTGATAAGAATATCAATGATGAACATGATATCCACCATCAAGTCCACGACATTGAGTGGACTGCAGGAATAGCCACACTGTCTTCGTTTTTGCTCCTCCTGGTCATTCAAAAGAAAAGCTGCTGAGTATGGCGTGAATATTGCCGTGTAAATAACTAAAATCAGAATAAGCCAATCCCACACTGCCTTAAACGGACTGTAATGAAGTATGGTGAACTTGTTAATACGAGGAGTCTGAAGTTTGTATTCTGGCAGCACATCTGCTCCTAAAGACAAGACCTAGAAAGAAAAGAAAAAAAAAATTAAGTTAAGAAATCTGATGCACTAAATTCAATAAATGTAGAAGTATATATATTTTTGTTACATTTAAAAAAATCAATATTTCAAAATTTTTCAGACTGCCATGGGTGAATAAAGATTTTAAAGTGGCCCAGATTAGTGGCCCAGGATGTACCATATATCTATTCATAAACCCACACTGGTAACATGAGTAGTATGTAGTCGAAGTACATACAGTATTGTTCATGCACCAACACAGACTTACTCATTCAGATCCAGTAACCTAGCCTAACCCATACATGTTTGAGATGTGGGTGAAAAAGTGGAGCAGCCAAAGAAAATGTGTGTATTTGACTAGTAATACTTGATGAATATGGTGCCGTGCTGCATGCTGGTGGGATATGTAAGAAAGATTTTATTACATGTCATGTCATTTTCTAACCCACTTAACCCAGACCACGGTCACGGGGTTGTGGCAGGAGCCTATCCTACCTAACAACAGGGCACAAAGCAGGAACAAACCCTGGACAGGGCACCAGTCTATTACAGGGTGAGCACACACTTCCACAATTTAAGGCCAAATTAATATCACCAATTCAACTAACATGAATGTCTTTGAAGGAAACCAGAGCACCCATAGTAACCCCACACAGATATTGGGAGAGAATGCAAACTCCACATAGAGAGGACCTGGGACACAAACATGTGTTTCTTTACCTCCTTACTGTGAGTCAGCAGCGCTACCACTGCACCATTACCCCACTCTGATTTTACTACATGTGACAAAAAATTAAACTTGATATAAAGGCTGCATTTTACATTTCTAGTGGGCACCTAAGTGACAGAGGTGTTGGGTGGGTGAGTGGGGGTAGAACACAGCCTATTGCCTGTAATTTTCAAGATGGCAATAAAAAGACCATAAAAGGAGCTAAAGACAATTTGCTTCCAATACCTAAGACCAAGATCTTGCAGTCATCCTTTCCTTTTTCCTATTCTAATTTTAGTTTACCTACGTCACCCAGCTTTTTTGTTGTTGATTGCCAGGACCCTTCACCTCAACTTGAAACAACACTACTGAATTTAGAGTGTGAAACTGTTTTAGAGCAAGGATTGAATTGTCAGGAAGGTAGGACAGGCTGAAGTCTGTGGAGACAGCTTAGTGGAGGTGTCACTCTTAATAGGTGCTAATTCACTATATTTACTCCTTTTTGATTATCGTTTCCTTCAGTTTTGACTTTTGGTGTATCTTGAGCAAGCACATGCTGGCACAGTTTCCAGTAGTACACAAAGCAGTGAATCGAAAAATCCAACCCACCCTCAACCTGTCCAAAGCTGACAATGGATGGGCCGAAGGCAATACTTCCAGAAATCACTTTCTGAAACTTTGTTCGGCTGAGCTCACAGACAAATCATTTGAAAATTGAAATTGAAATGACCCAATTAGTTTGTCTCATACCTACCCCTCATGAATATTATTTAACTGCTAGATTATCCAAAAATCCTCATATTAAAGTAAATATATATTTCAATATATTAAAATGTAGGTTAAGTAATCTGGATGCCACATGTAAATTTGTATTGTATAAGTGCTTTCTTATACTATATATGTTTTGTATTATTGTTGATATTTCCACTTTTTTTGCTAACAATGCATCTCCATGAAGTACACACAAAGATATACAAAAGAAGCAAATGCAGCTTCCAAACAAATATGACACCTGAAATGGAATGCTCTGGGCATGCTATTGGATGTGATCAAAAAGAAAGCAGAATTGAGTACAGGTCAGACTGACTCCCAGTAATACAGGTGAAAAACACAAATAAAATTGCTGGAGATTGCTCAAACATGTTAAGTGTAATCATGAATCAAGTCTTTTTTACTGCTGTTAAAAAATGAAGCCAGTGGACAATGAATTGGGCATGCAGGGGCGACTTGACACTTTACAGCACAGGATGTCAGTTAAATTATGTGGCAGGAGGAGACCGTCTATAAATTCAATGCATGAATAAACTAAACTCACTAGTTTTTTTTTTATTCACCTTTACAGTATAGTCAAAAACGTAATACAGGAGACCTTAATATTTCTTTTTCATTACCCGGTACTGTATTGTTCTAGGCATTGTATGTCAAGTCAGAAGCCAAGACACAAATTGTGTATTGTCTATGCCTTAATTAGATAAATGACCATTTCTAATATTGAAGGAGTTCTTTAAAGTGGTGATTTTAATGCTATTATAATACCAAAAGAAAAATCAGAAATATAGCAGTTATGTTACGTTTTCTTTAATGACAAAGAAAATGAGGTTTTGCCTGCTGTGATGAATGCTTAAAGTTGTAGTGCAAAGCAGCAGTTGGTCAGACACTTTTAAACCTAAGATAAGAAGCCTGTCTGTTTTACTGATTTCAATATAAGCTAAACAGTTAGCCTTAGATATTTTTTATTCTTGCTCTCTGTCGCTAGGTTTTCCAAAGGTAGCTAAATTCTATAAGCCTATTCGGTTTCATGTTTTTCTCATTTTATAGGACAGTTTAGCTATTATCTAAACAAATGCGCTTGATGGACTGAATGGTCTCCTTTCATCAAATTCCAAATGTTCTATGCTCTCTCATCGCTGTCTTTCTTGACAACTAGCGTTCTATGTCTGGATTTGATATCTGCCGTGTGCAGTCAAGTTAGGCTGTAGTGGATTAGGCAAATTTCATAATGACTGGAAGGATGGAATTATTTTTGAAACAAAAAATGTTAAAAACATTTTGGCCAGTAGTCATTTTAGGAAGTCCATATTGTGATGAGGTAGGTAGTTCTACTTTTAGCTCTGATACTGTATCACTACAGAGTTATAATTTATAGCAACCCCAATCAACTTTGAATGGTTTTCAATCTAGTTGTATGTAATGCATGGTTTAAAAAAGCTACCCGGTTGCTCATGCAATTTTTTAACCTTTCATTTATGAGCAACATACAGAATACCTGTTCACCTTCATTAATGAATGAATTAATAATTTTATTGTATGTTTGTGAATAGTATAAATAAACATACCATTTAAAAAATACATTTAATAAATATAAGTTGCATCAGCCTGGGAATGAGTCACCACAACTATGAGCTGGTGAGCCCGCTGCAGGGGAACCCATAAAAACAGCATGCCTGCAAAGTCGCAGAATAATTCCATTTAGTCCTTTTAAGGACAGCAAGCTACAAATAAAAGCAATGTAAACATCAAAAAATCAATATCTGGTTGCTACAATACATTTTAGTGTGTTCTATAATGTGTAATAATTTCTACATGTAAAACAACTATTGCTTAATAGTAAGCAGAGTGCACAATATCATGTAACTGCAATTTTTTTCATGTGCCTTTCTGGTCTTTAGAGGGATCTTTAGCCGCTTTTCCACTGCATAGTACGGCACGACACGGTTCAGTACAGCTCACTTTTGCGGGGTTTCCACTGGGAACAGTACCTGGTACCTGGTCCTTTTTTTAGTACCACCTCAGCCGAGGTTCCAAGCGTGCCGAACCGTTACCAAAATGTGACGTGTAAACTCTGCTGGTCACTGATTGGCCGGAGAAAATCGTCATTACTGTGTCACTGGCTATTCTTTTCTTTAAAGGTACAGACACGCGGAAGTTTCGAAAGTTCTCCAGCCACTGAGTGTTTGTAAAACCGGGAACAATCACATCCCACCACTCTGAAGCACGGTTAAATGCCCAAACAGATGGTCTGTTGCAGCGACTTTTTTGCAAAATGTGGAAGATCTGTAATATACAGAATCAGCATTTTAATGTTACACTGGCAGTTAAGTTCATTCTATGCTTTGCAACAGTGATAAAAGTTAGCTAGTGATGTGCTTTTTTTAGATGCTTAACCTTGCGCGTCATCGAGCTAAAGTGTTGTCGTTGTCTGCGTGTTGTTGTAAAAGTTCCACGGTGTCACTGCAGTAGAGGCGGCGCAACTATAACGATACGTGAATAATCCCGCCCACTCTAAAGCGGTATTAAACTGCAGTCGAAACGCAAACCGAGCTGAACTGAGCCGAACCAAGGTGAGCTGTACTGAACCGTGTCGTGCCGTACTATGCAGTGGAAAAGCGGCTTAAGTTTTTGAGTTGCTTTGTTTGTGCTATAGTACTTCACCAAAGAGAATTGTTTTTTCCTCCAACTCAATTTTTTTTCAACAGCAGTGAACAAAAGATAGGAAATCCACAATGGATAGGCTGACAGTCAGAAAAAGGACACACAGAAGCAGAGCCACAAACCTCACAATTGTGATAATTTAGTAACTTAGCAGAAATAGCACATAAACAAAAAAGAACATATGAAATAGGCAAAACTTTGTTATATGGTGGCCTGGTGGCACAGTGGTTGGCACTGCAGGTTCACAGATCCACTGTCCTGGGTTCCAATCCCAGGCCCAGTTGTTCCCTAAGTGTCTGCATGATTTTTACTCTGAATACTCTAGTCTCTCTCTCCCATACACCTAAGATGTGCGTGCTACGCCCATTTTAAATCGGCTTGCTTCAGATGTGGGCATGAATGAGCCTTTCAGTGAACTGGTACACTGTGAAGGGCTGGATAAAAACTTTTTATTAACACCAAGATAGGCGTTGGGCCCACCAGGACACAGAAATGTATTAAGAAACTTTAGGAATGCTGGTTGCGTTATGCAATGCAACTTTGAGATTTTCAGTCAAGCATATATTATAGTTTTACTTTTAATACTTCAGTATGTGTTAAATGATGTCTAGATAGACAGACAGACAGACAGAATGAATGAATGAATGGATGAATGAACTTTATTTGTCCGCAGGGGGAAATTTGGCTTTTTACAGAAACTCTTTAAATAAATATATACATAAATAGAAAGATAAATAAATATATACAGGTATACACACACTGTGGTCTGAACATATACCAGAATAACCAAAAAGAATGGAAATTTAAAAAATATGTAAAAAGAACAAAAAACTTCTGACTTGGCAATCACAGCCACAGTGACACATCATGCAGGCATTATGCACACATATTGCCATTGGTATAAAGAAGCCCCCATAGAGTTTCTTGACCCACTTCTGCTGAATATTTTTTGGCTGAAAGTCATTAGTGTTAGTGTGTTGGAGAGGATGTGGAGCACTGTTCATAATGACACATAGTTTTGTTTTCATTCTCTTCTTCACTACTACCTCCAGGGGACACAGAGTGTCTCCCAAACCTAAGTCTGTCATCTTAATTACCTTGATGATTCAGTGGGCCTCTCTTGAAGTAATGTTACCAGCTCAGTAGACCACAGCATAGAAAATTAAACTGGCCATCACAGAGTTATAAAAGATGTAAAGGATGTCACTGCCCACATTAAAGGAACACAGTCTCCTAAGGAAAAATAGTCTCCTTTGCACTTTCAAATATATTTTCTCTGTGTTCCAAGTCCAATCCAACCTGTTATTGATGTGGACCCCCAAGAACCTACAGGAGTGCACCACCTCTACAGCCATTCACTGAATAGTGACCGGGCATAAAGGAGCTTTGGTACAGTGAAAGGCAATAACCAGTTCCTTGGTTTTGTTGATGTAAAATTGCAGACAATTCCCTTTGCACCAAGAAACAAAATTCTCCACCTGACTCCTCTCCTCTGTCTCATCCCTGTTATCAATTTACCAAATAAGTGCAGAATCATCTGAGAATTCCTGCAAGCAACATGGCCTGGTGTTATATTTACAGTCTGAGGTGTACAGAATGAAGAGAAAAGGAGACAGGACCATTCCTTGTGGACTGCTCCAATGTTGCTCACATCCACATCAGAGATACAATCCTTGTGTCTCATAATCTGCAATCTACCAGACAGGTAGTCCATTATCCAGGACACCATAGGTTCATCCACCTGAATATCTCTGAGCTTTCCCCTTAACAGGGATGGATGGATGGTACTGAAGGCGCTGGAGAAATCAAAAAACAACCTTCACAATGCTGCCAGCTTTGTCCAGGTGAGAATAGGACAAGTGGAGCACACAGATAATCCTAAACTCCACATTTTGTCTGATTGGCAAAATGGTGGATCCAGGTGGTTTACCACAAGAGGACTCATATAGTCCAGAACCAGCCTCTCAAAGGTATTTATGATGTGAGACATAATTGTCACTGGACTGAGGTCATTAAGTGAAGAAGCACCTGCCTTCTTTGAAAAAGGAACAATGTTTTCCACAGCAGCAGCACTTTCTGGAGCCTTAGGGACAGACTGAACAGGTGACAGAGGGCACCACAAAGTTGGTCAGCAGAGACCTTAAGAACTTGACGACTGAAACCATCTGGTCCTGCAGTTTTTCCTGTCTGTAGCTTCATCAGTTGTCTCCTTATTGTTGTTAGATGATAGTTTACATGGAATTACTGAGAGAAATTCCTGACCTAAAAATGCCACTTGCAAAAGAATTTTCAATATTCAACAATAAACAATTGTACTTCTATAGACTTTGCAATATACCATGGCAGAGCACCCCCTCTGTAAAGGGTTTTTTCTGTGTTACTGTTTTATTTGGGATCTTTGATTGTAATATTTCCTTAAAACTTGTATACTTTTTATTTGAAGCATTGTTCTTAGGTGGTTAGAGTTGTTGTCTAACATCCACAGACTTCTATCTTCAATTCCTTTCCCAGTCATTATGTTTATGGTGTTTTACTATTTTCCACATTTCCATGTATCATATGCCCATGTGCTTCCTAATAACATGTGTGATGGACAGTCGGGTCCCATGCCCGGCCGGGACACCCCTACTGCATCTTTTCCGGGAGTGCAACCATGGGCACCTCAATACCTCCCCTGGGACACTTGGTGGCAGCCTCCCTGGCCGATGGTAATTCCCCAACCGGTCGCATGGCTCCATGGGAGATGGAGTCTTCTACAGCCTGGTTGGGAGCTCGGATGTCCGCTAGGGCGAGCTCCATGGAGTCAACAGCAAAGCTGGATGAGTCTTCAGCCCCACCCGGAAGTGCAATTAGGACCAGGTGGTCAAGCATCTGGAATGCTTCTGGGTGGGCTATAAAAAGGGCCAGCCATCACCACTCGATGACCAGAGTCGGGAGGAGGAGGACTAAGCTTGAGGAGGAGTGGTGGTAAACGAGAGAGTGTTTTGGTGCTGTTGAATTGTGTTTTTGGGACTGTGTATTACCTGTGGGTCATGGTGGAAGACGTGTGCCCACGGGGAAGGGGTTAGAAAAATAAAAAGACTGTGAATTTTGTACATGCCTCTGCGTCAGTCTGTGCGGTGTCGGGCGCTTACATATCGTCTTATTAAACATTGATGCTTGGATTAATTGGTGATTCTGAGGTGTCACTGTGTGACTGAATGTGCCCTGAAATTATCTGGCATAATCCAATCTTCTTTCTTATGCCAATAACACTGGGATAGGCTTACGCCTCTGTCATGATTCTCTGTTAGATTATGATGAATGAGTGAGTGAAAGACTATTACAGATGCCAAGAAATGAAATAATGACTGTTATGTTTAGGTCTGTTCCTCCTATGCTTGTCACCCAGTTTGCATTGCATCTGACCTCTTTTCTTCACCTCATGAATGGCGAAGCACCATGGTAGTTCCATATGCACATGCAGCTGAACTGGTCTAAGAATTTCCCATAATGGCATGAAGACTGTTATCAAGGAAGTTAAGTTTAACTTAGCCTTTTGTTGCTGTGAGGCTCCTTAGAAAATAAGAATCAAAATGAGAGGGAAAAAAATGAATTATTATTACTATAAAGTTCTGTTCTGTATTGAAAAATATGAATTTTTTCTTAACACCAAAAGAGTATAATAAAAAGTATTTGTTGATATTCCTATAATACAGTGCAGAGTACAATATAATAGTCCAGCAAACAAAGAATTTGATTTCAAGTAATGGCAATAAATACTGCCAATAGTCAATAAAAACGCAACAGTATCTACTGTAAATGAAAAAATAAATATCAGAAATAAACATATATGCATCAGACAGTACAAGTAACAAGTAAAAACAGGCAGACAATGTACCTGTGTTGGAGTGTAGTTACTTGCATTGTGTAGTGTACAATACTCAGTAACTCAGTATTTTCACAATAGAGTGTTAGTTCCATGCCAAGCACATAACCGTAAGTGCAAACAACTTAATAGTCTGCCGGTAAAACTGTTTGTGAGTCAACTGGAACAGCATCAATAACTAAAATAGTGTATTGGTTTTGATTGAAGGGTGGGGTCAGTTTGTTGCTGGGGTGTTTGAGGTCTAGGATGCTAAAAAAAATGCTTCCTTCAGGACATACTTGGCATAAATGTCCCATACAGATAAGAGCCTGGCTTGAAGGCTGAAATGAGTTATTTTAACCATCCCCTGCTGAGTCTTGCAATCTACTAAAGTGCAATAGTCATACCAGATGAAAAGCAACAACTCCTTAGGCTTTGTGTTCTGCATTTGCAGAGGTTAAAGAAGATCCAGAGTGACAGATTGACTTTTATCAACCTCTGAAAAAGTGAAGTCCCTGTTAAGCCTTCTTAACAAGGTAAGGCATAACCTCTGAGGTGAACAAGCTAAAGCTAGAGTCACAAAAAGCAAGGGACTAATTATGTGCTTGTTAAACTGCACGATTTATGAATGGCTTTGACTTGTCACAATGGCATTTGATACTGCAAAGTTCTAAAAGTGTCACTTTGAAATTTGTGCTCTGTAATAAAGCAAAAAGGACAAAACTTTCCTTCAGAAATAGGACAAATTGAGTTTCTGATGTCAATTCCAAAATAAATGAACAAAAAATAAATGTTACAGGTTTGCCTCTGGCAGGAAAAGATAATTAAGAGTTTGATTAGCATGCTTGACGATTGTCCTAAAGTTCTTTAAACATACCATAATAAAAAGGTTTGCTTGTGAAAAGAAAAGTCAATGAAGAGCTTGAAAAGCTGATGATTGTCCTAAAGCTCAAATAATGCACTACATCTTCACTCCCTCTTAATAAAATATGGTAACACAGAAGTGCATTAGAGATTTCATACCATTGTGCTCAGCTTCTCACACATGCGTGTTAATGTAGAAATCTCTTCAGATCTAAAGCTAA
Organism: Polypterus senegalus; assembly: GCF_016835505.1. Taxonomy (NCBI): domain Eukaryota; kingdom Metazoa; phylum Chordata; class Cladistia; order Polypteriformes; family Polypteridae; genus Polypterus; species Polypterus senegalus. The sequence goes on from NC_053159.1 coordinate 166,698,350, forward strand.
AATAAGAATTTAACTTTGGGTGACCTTTATGATTGCCTCATTTTTCCTAATAGTCATTAAAATGTTTATTATATTTTATAATTGTCTTGTTATACAGTAGAGAATATGGAACACAACACACCCTCAAAGGTCTCAATGGCATTAAATGTCATCAATAGATCACTCCTTATTATGCATATATTCCTTCATTTGGAGCTTCTAAAGAGTAAATATAGGAAAAAGATGACTACTGCATGTAATCTCAAAAGTATTCAGCTTCTCCCTGTCAGCTGGTTGCTACCTGCAGTTGCCATAGTGAATCCTGGCTGCAAGAATGTAGAGAGCTCTTGAGACTGATAAAAAGTATGACTACCATTTCATTCCTTCCATTTACTGGCAGTCAGGATGGTACACACTTTAGTGAGGCTAACTCATAGCTGAAGGAACTTTGGTTCAAGTCACAGTTTGGCCCTGTCATGTGGGTTTTGCATGTTTTCCTCATCTTTATATTGGTTTCTCAATATGTCTCAAAAATGTGCTTATTACTTTAATTGGTGACTTTGCATTATGAATGTGCTGGAAACATCAAATCTAGAGCAAATTCCTTGTTGTCAAAATGTTTTGATAGGCTCTGCCTTTGTGTAACCCTGTACAGTATTGGAAAAATTAATTCAGAAAACAAATAGATAAAGATACCATCACAGTTGTTCCTCTTTCTTTTTATGTGATATAAGCCAGGAGAGCAGGGAAATCCACTTCAAGAGAATATGTGAACTCAAGATTCTTCAAAGTCTGTTTTAATGAAACTAAAAATGTGTCAACATTGACCCAACCTCAGTAATCTCAGGATGTTTGAACAGATTAGCCTCGCCCATGATGGTCCAGAAAGAGACTACCACTAGGCACAAAGGAGTCAGCAGGGGCATAAAGACAGTTTACCAAAGACTGCCATCAAATTAAGATCTCCAATGGATTCACTGTCACTAATGACTCAGGGGGGAACCAGGCAGGGTCCAAGGTGCATTCAGCTACATATAATTACAAGATGATTGTGATTTATAAAGGTAAATTGTGTAGAACTGTGCATACTCCAGATTAGGTTTTTTTTTGTTGCATATGCATTTTCTCACTTGAATTCACACAAAGGTTTAAAAATACAAACCCAAGACTTTGAATAAATTGCAAGGGCTTGAATTTTGGTAAAGGATTGTGAGTGTCCTATCTGTTATTTAAAAATCCTGCATTTTTTAACTTAATTGTTATAGTTTAAACAGGGTTTTAGCCCTGGATCAAATTTCTTTTTTGTTTATTTAATGTTTGTTTTGTTTCAAATGCTATATGTTTTCTTATGTTATTGAATATGTTCATATAAAATTCATTTTTCTTTTCTGTATTTTTGTAAAATTATTTTTTTATATTATGTTAATTATTTCCTATTTAAATGTTGTGTTTCTATATGTAAATGGATATTCACTTATGTTCCTTGTGTTTTCTGGGTGGAGCCACCCTGACATTACCACTCTTGAAACTCTCCTCAGGGTATTTGAGACAAACAGAAAAAGAACCCAGAAGTGGTTCTTTAGTTTACCAGAGTTATTGTAATTATTGTGTTTTCTTTGATTTGAATTTCTGGATTTTGACTTTTTCAGCTCTGGATTTTGGATTATTCTTATGGGTTATATTTTTGAGATATTTTTTTGCTATTGGAGGCAGGTAAAAGTGACCTGCTTGGCTTTTGAAGCATTTTGGAAGCCTCAGAACTTACCTTTGGGTATGGTCCTGACCCCAAATCAATACATTAATATATACAGTAGAGCATAACAATTATATGCAGTTAGTTGTGAAAAAATATGATTGGTGCAGGCTTTGAGAGCATGATATTACAACTATTCAACAGCACATTGAGCAAGTAGAATAATTATTTGCTTTTTAATACAACACATTATACAGTCATGACAAAGGAACAGAAGATTTACATATACCCTCAGTTTTTATGAACATGGTATCAGTTGTCTTTCAAACCATTCATGTCCTGACCAGTGTATGCACTTCAGAATTTCTGGGAATCTGTACCAATCCCTGCTACACTGGGGACAAGACAGGATCCTACTTTGGATGCAGTGCCAACCTGGTACACATTAGAATACACATCATTCCAAGCTAAAATGTACTTTGTTAGTGTTGCAAAACGTATACACTATCCAGATATGTGTTAATTTTTTGAGGCACCAGGAAAATCTCTCCAAAGATAAGTCAAGTAACACGTTACTAGTGTTGTTCTGTTTGGTTTAGGGTTCTTCACTTGTGGTGTTCAGTTTTGTAACCTTGTGCTCTAGCCCTTGTTGCAAAACAATCCCCAGGCTGACTTTACTCAACTATGTGATCTTTGTTGTATCTTGCTTTGGACTGTGATTTTAATGATTTTTATTTGTTTATAACTGTCAAGAAATTTAATTAAACATATTATTCTAATGCAGACCCCCGTGACCCTGTGTTCGGATTCAGCGGGTTAGAAAATGAATGAATGAATTATTCTAGTTATATAGTTTATAAAACTTGTGTTTGGTATGTAAAATGGAACTACCATCAACTATGCTATATTCCTGTATTTCAAAATTGTTTTTTTGCAGTATACTCAGTTCTACAATATAGTTCTAAAATTCAAATTTACATTCATTTTGTTAATATCTATTTAGCATCATTTCTTAAAAATGACCCCATAATAATACACTTTCTACTCTGATGTAAAATTTATCTTTTAAGTTAATGACCTTAAATATTTGCCATTCATGATGCTGTGCTGTCTAGAATGGTCTATGCCACTTACTCTGCCAGTAAAGTCGATATTAAGACAAGAAAGAGTAGCAGGAGAAGAATTCACGCCATTAATCTCTTAAACTTCATTACTTTCATTTCAGGTTGTGGAAGTTGGAAGCCTATCATGAAGATTCTGTGAACTCAAAACATACCCAGACCTGGTCCTGCATGACCATCTTAGAATCACAAATTAACCTAATCTATACGACTCTAAGATTTTGATGGAAACTGGAGTGCCCAAGCAAAAGTTCATACTAGCCAGTAACAGAATTAATAAAGAAATGGGTCATAATTCTCTCTCTCTTTTCTTTTTAACAGCAAAATCTTATTTTCTGACTTACGCATGTGTCAGTATCAAACACAATGGCACACATGGTTTGGTATTATAGTTTTGACCCAAAAACCTTTTCTTTTGGAGAGTAATGACTTAAGTTTTTTTTTTTTTCAGCTAGAATTTTGACTTTGTTTTGGCCTTTTCTTTCATTTCATATTTGACTTTTTTAGCTTCTTGATATTTTAACCTCCTGCCTGACCCCATTCTACATTTCAGCCCCCTCCTGGAAAATTATTCTTCCAGTTTAATTTCTGCCCTGGCTAAAAGCAAGATCACGACACTCTACTGATCTTTGCGAACATTTAACAAACATTAGAGGAACGCTCTTAACATGCAAGAAAATGTGCATACCATTTTTACTGACTGTGATAGATAAGATAATCCATCCATCCATTATCCAACCCACTATATCCTAATTACAGGGTCACGGTGGTCTGCTGGAGCCAATCCCAGCCAACACAGGGCGCAAGGCAGGAAATAAACCCCGGGCAGGGCGCCAGCCCACCACAGACATCAGATAATTTCAACTAAAAATCTGCTATCATTTTCATAACACTAATTACGTAGTCACAATAAAAAAAAAAAAAACTTCAAGAAAGACCTGTTGGCTATTCTTTAAACTTGCACTCTTCATGTTTAATGGTCTTTTAAATTGCTCCAGCTTCTAAATTACACTTATTTTAGATGTGCTCAATAAATTATGAGCACAGGATCAATTATTAACTTGAACATCACTTATTTGGTTCCGCAAACTCTTTCAGTCTCATCTCCTTTACTTTTAACCCAGGTGAGGCAGCTAGGTTTACAATCCTCCTGTGGTGTAGCAGGTCCACAGCTCACGTCAAAAGCGCCACTTTTTAAAATAAATAATCTCTGCACTCGCGGCTTAGAGAGGGGACGTGGTATGTGTTGCCGGAGTTGTTCCCGCATGATTCGTGATGCGGATGGTCCTCACTTAAGTGCACAGGTGAGGAGCCGTCCGCATCTGTAATTTATGCCGGGAGCTGCTAATTGCCACATCTGATTCACGTCCCAGTGATACATAGAAGCACAAGGCGGCTAGGGCAAAGGAGAGAGAGAGAGAAAAAATGGACAAAGGTTGGGAAGGAGAGAAGGCATGAAGCAGGGAGGAGAAAGCCGGTGCATGAATGAGCAAAGGTACTCGTAGTAGAGAACACCTGCAGTTGAACAGTGAGCCTGGGTGTTTGGCCAGCACCCCGGGAGCAGGCGGTAGTGGTCACTCCAGCTGAGCATTATTGAGGAGCGGGAGTGACCGGAAAGAGGATGGCTCGCCACATAAGGCCGGGAAGACTTCACAATTCACCGCTTTTTATTGGATTATGTATTTGAGGACTTTTTGAAGCACTGCACTTTACTTTGAACACTGTTTGGATTTTGTTTGTTGTTTTTAATAAAAGCACTTTGCACTTTTTGCACCATCCCCTTGCTTCATTGTTATGCCTCACTGTCCAGCTCATTGGTAACATTACCGATGGTGTCGGGTTCAGAGTTCCCAGAAGCAAGATGGGAGTGTGGAGTAGAACCCGCATCATCACACCTCCCTGAAAATGGAGCTTTGCAGTGCAGTGAAATTCCTTTATATGGGTAATGGCAGGAGAGAAGTCCTTCAATTGGCCAAGAAGACATGCCACATTAGTTATGAAATTACAATGCTAAATCTGCCTAGAAATACTTCCTACAATAGACATCTTTCTGGCCACCGATTTACACACCTGCTTAATTCAGTTCATGGTCAGAAACCACCCCTGGAAAGGGCATAGGCACTTCACAGGTATCGGTATCAAAGACATAAGACAGCTAACCTGGGATCATTATGGAATGACATGAAGATGAAGGCTGGCATTCATACAAAAAGCAATAAGTGAGTTGAATCAGTTGGCACAAAACTTGAATAGGTTCTATTTAAAATTTGAGAAAAGGATTTTTGCTTTAGAAGTAAGTCAGCAAAAGAACAAATATGAACTGGAGCCAGGAATCCAGCCTATGGAAACAGGCATCTGTTATTACATTGGCATAAAGTGTACACCCCAATGCAATAAGTGACTTTAGACCAGTGGCATTAACTTCTCATGAGATGATATCATGAAATCCTACTTAACAAAACTGAGGTTCTTCTGGACCCTTACCAATTTGCATACGGAGCAAAGAGTAGTGTGGAGGACACCACAGCAACACTTTTGAATTTATTGCATGAGCATTTGGTAGAATCATAAAACAATGCAAGGTTGCTGTTTATAGACTTTTCATCAGCTTTAAGTGCAATCTAGCCACCCATTTTAGTTGAGTAACTAATTGATCAGTTCTATTTGGACCCTAACGTGGTGGGGTGGATTCTGGACCTTTTTAGAAAACAGAACACAAACAGTGAGTGTCAATGGCTGTTTCTCGTATAGCCTAAGTACATGGGGGAAGGAGTTCACACTAGGATTGACATATCCTGAACTTTGCACATGACTCTGTCATTGTAAGTCTTCTACAGTACAAGATAAGGAAGACAGGCATCGACCAATTGTCAATGAGTTTGTATAATGGTGTTATCACCCTAATTTATGACTTAATATTTCCTAGACAAAAGATATGATTGTAGATTTCAGATGTTCCCCACCATCCACTGTCTCAACTTTAATTAAAGGGGAGACAGTAGAGATGATAGAGCAATACAAATATCTGGGATCAATCCTTGATAGCAAACTAAACTTTGGTCTTAACACAGAGCAAATTTGTAAAAAGGGCAGTCACGACTTTTCTATCTGAGGAAACTCAATTGTTTTAAAGTAGGTACGACTGCAAGGACACCTTTTTATAAGTCCTTTATTGAATCCTTTGTTACACTGGCTGTCATTTGTTAGTGTGTCAACCTCAGAAATAATATAAATTAGCTTAACAATATAATAAAAACATGCAGTAAAATTAATGGTTCACAGCAGACCTCTGTCCTTAAAATGTATTAGAAACAGGTTATAAAGAAATCCAACTCAATTTCATCAGACGGTACCCATCCTCATTGCTCTAAATTCCAACTGTTGTGATCAGCTGCAGATTTAGATTTCCAAAGGAAAAGAGCAACAGGTTTAAGAACTCTTTTATTCCTGGAGCTATAAGCAATTACTTGTAGGAATGCTGCTAAATGTTAAATTCTGCATTATTATTTTGTTCACGGTTGAAAGTAATTATTCTTCTTTGTATTGAACTTGAGTGTGTGTTTATGCAATAACATTGGTTGTCAAATGTTGTGTCTTTATTTATTTATTAGACCTCTGTAACAACATTTTTGTATTTTTCTACACCAAACAAATTTCCCTTTGGCATAATAAAGCCTACCTAAACCTAAACCTAAAAAGAACATAAAATGAAATTGTCATACACACTTAATCCAACTGAGGATTGCCTATCATAGCATCACTGGGTGCTAAACAAGAAATGGCTGGGACAGGGCAGCAAGTCCATTCAAGGACCCACTCACATGCATGACCAGTTTAAACTGCCAATTACACTAACCAGCACATCTTTAGGGATGTGTGAGAAAAAGCAGAGTATCCAGAATAAAATCCACATAAAAAAGGACAGAGAATGCAAACTTCTCATGGATAAATTACTGGTCATTGGCTTCGGATTTCATGTGAGGACACTAGATTTGTGAGGTAGTTACCCAATGCACAACCTTGGCATAAGAAGCAAATCCCAAAATACTGGCTTAAAGTCAGTCCTTTTCAGGTCAGGACCTTTTCCTACTGGCCTTGTTCTCAACAGCACTGAAATAAAGACATTTTTGCCTCTGAGTTGCTACTTCTTGTTTTGCTCATCCAGCCCATCTGCATGCTTTAAATTTTCCCAAAGCCGGGAGAGGTCATAAGTCTTGGGATTGTCTTAAGATAAGATCATTAAAAATATAAGATACTGTATTTCATCATCTTTCAGAATGTTTTAAATTTATAATAATTCCTAATCCTCTAAAATTGCTATTCGGTGTAATGTCATATGGGATTAGAATATGTAGTGATCGCCTATACTAACTACTTAGGACATCCATTGATTTTACTTAATTGGAAGAAAACCACACATTAACTCAATGGTTAATGTTAACAATAATGGTAAAACAATGTCTTACATCTTATATCTGTGCATGGAACGGTGCCTGTTTGCTTTGGAATTTGGCAAAAATGTATTAACTCTAGGGCGGCATGGTGCCGAAGTGGCAGCGCTACTGCCTCGCAGTTAGGAGACCTGGGTTCGCTTCCCAGGTCCTCCCTGTATGGAGTTTGCATGTTCTCCCCTTGTCTGCGTGGGTTTCCTCCGGGTGCTCCAGTTTCCTCACACAGTCCACAGACATGCAGGTTAGGTGCATTGGCGATCCTAAAATGTGTGCTTGGTGTGTGGATGTGGGTGTGTGTGCCCTGCGGTGGGCTGGCCCGGGGTTTGTTTCCTGCCTTGCATCCTATGTTGGCTGGGATTGGCTCCAGCAGACCCCTGTAGTTAGGATATAGCAGGTTGGATAATGGATGGATGGATTAATTCTCTTCAAAATAAGTCCACTAGGCTCCTGATTCTATTTCTGTTTTAGCTCTAGTGTATTCTGAAAAACTATTTGATAATGGACTGTTTTTTTTAAACATCTCTAGTTCTACAGTTTTAATCTATACAAGAAAGAATGTTATATTTGGCCATTTTTTAACAGCTGTCAGCATTGGGCAAGGATGAAATTTTACAGTTTAATGTATTAAAATGTTTTTGAAAAGATGACTGAATTTTGGATTGGATTGTGTTTAATATATTGTAATCTGACCTTTATAGCATAATGTATCTTAATGCTTGGTTATAAATATTTGATGTCATGCTAAGAAACAAACAAAGAAACACTTACAGAAAATCACACACAGCAAAATATTAACTATACTGTACTGTATATCCAGAGGCATAGAAATGAAAAAAGGAAACAATCAATGTAAAAACTAAAGAAGGTTCATAACACAACAAAAAGGCAGGTCTTCAGTGGCTTTTAATGTTGAGGCAGAGGAGTTTCAAAGTTAACCTCTATGCTGCATCTACAATGCATATGTCTGTTGTCATGTAGGAGGCAGATAGATAGATAGATAGATAGATAGATAGATAGATAGATAGATAGATAGATAGATAGATAGATAGATAGATAGATAGATAGATAGATAGATAGATAGATAGATAGATAGATAGATACCTTGTGGTCAATATCCCACAAATGTCTTAGTTCATAGGAGTTAAACAATTCTCATAACTCATTACATTCTGGTGATTGTTAGGTTCACTAGTTATTCAAGTGGATTTATGAATGTGAAATGGCTAAAGCAGGTCTGAGAAAAAAGAAGTGATATTTTTACAGCAAAAACAATAAAGATTTAGTTTATATCTCCTTTGACAAGTAAAGAAGCAAACGTTAGTCTGGGAGAATCCACCATGTTGGCAAATTCCTACTTATTATAAAACATGACATTTTTGCTTAATGAATATTGAAAATTAATGTGGATTCTTAATTTGCAAGAAAGCCAATTTGTTTGTATGAGGGTTACAGTTAAAATGAGCAGATTGCCTAATTTACTGCTTTACTTTCAGACTATTCAAAACATTTTACAGTTGATTAAAATCTTCAAAGCCAGGAGCAAAAGAAATAGCAAAAGTATAACCATACAGCTCCACTTCTTTAATATTCATTGACAAAGAACAGCAGTAAAACTAAACATAACAGGACCTGGCATTAAACCCACACTACCTTATTAAACCTGAACCCTGCAATAAAATTTAATATAAATTTATCACCTTCATATTGTTTTAATGCTTTCAGTATTTACCATTCTTCAGACATTTTAATGTCAAAACATTATTGTATCTTTTTATTCTATCTCACATAGCGGTATTTGCCAAATTCAGAATAACTCAACGTTATTACCATAAAACTGAGTTAATGACATTGTAAATGTGACTAGTTAGACAAATAAAGAGAAAGAGAAAAAGCTACATCTGAATTCTGAGATATTTAAAGGCAAAATGCAGCATTAATTTTATTCTTGCCCTTGTTATGCAGAATAAACAAGTGGTCTTCATTAACAGTCTTTAAGTTAGTGAAAATGAAAAGTGGGATTGGTGGAGATGGATCCTGTAATCAGTGGCATTCATCACACAATGACTCAATGCAGCATTTTACAGTGGTAATAACTATGCCAATGTTCATTCCAATTATCATGTCTGTGCTCTATGGACTCAAATTTCTGATGTACAGGCACACACAAAGACACACATCACTTCAAACTCAACCAAATCATGTTAAGAAATGCCTAGCACGTATAAATGCATTGAAAACTCATCTAAAATTTTCACCACAGCTCCTTCCTTTTTACTTTTCTTATATAAACCTTCAAAATATGCAGGGAACGTTAAAAGGATAGGTATAGTTGATAATGTTGTGTTCTTTTATTTACCAAGTATGTTAGTCATTATCTAAAAGTAAAATATAACAGATACAGGAACTTCTGTTTCCATAGTGAACAGCTCCTAATTTATTTTCCTATGTGTCATTAAGCAGTGCCATATTCTTTTATTGACATAATGAGAATTGTAAATGAGACTGATTTTAGTTTTAGTTCATTACACTGCTTTTCAAATGTTTATATACTTATGATATCTGCTCCTTAAGATTTTATCTGCAGCATAAATATTATATAAAATTTGACAGAGTTATACACAAGAACATACAACAAAATAAACAGGCAAAAATTTTCCAAATAGAAACAAAGTGTTGTTGGCCTTTACATGAGTCATTTTTATATTTATCAGGCTTAATTTTTCCTTTTCAGATATAGCATAGTAGTTAGTGCTGTCATCTCACAACTCCAGAGACCCAGTCACTGTCTGTGTGACATTTTCATGTTCTCCCCGTGTCTGCTTCACTCGGTTTTTCTTTTAATACCTCAAAGACAGGTTAGGTTATGCCAAAATGTGACCTTAAAGTGGTCCAGTGGGCATAAGTGTGCATAATTGTGCCCTCTAACTGAATGGAATTTTCTCTGCCCTATGGCTAATACTGCTAGCACAGACTTTGGCTGTTTGCAACTGAAAATGCAGACTATGTATGTTTCAAAAACAGAAGAGAACCAGTGCATTAGCAATTCCATCACATTACATCACAACAAGTAAGCTAATTAATCCTCCTATCTGTAAAAGCATACAATTCAAGCAAAAAAAATATATAGATATAAATGAAGTACTCAGTGGTGTGTAAACCATTAGGCACAGAGTAAATAAATGTACACTAAAACAACCTCACAGCTGCATTATATTCAGATTAAAATTTACAGTTTCTTGGACACTGTAATTTACAATCACAGTTCTACATTTACCTGATAAAGTTAGCCTTTCACTTCTGTTAGTCCCTACCATTTGTTATAACAGCAGTTTTGCAAGTCCCATTTCAGGAAAATGAATATAGCCATACATGCAATTTATTTTTTTAATTTAGGTAATGTTAATTGACAATTTCAAATTGTCACTGTGTGAATAAGGGGTGTGTGTGAGGGAGAGTGGTCACTGTAATAGACTAGAGTCCTCTCCAGGCCTGTTTTCAACATTTTGCCTAATCCTGGCGAGATATTTGGCCCCCACAACTCTAAACTGGACTGAGAAGGTTCTAGACTCTACCTACTGAGCTCAGTCCATTGAGTGTATAATGCTTACACAGTCCTTGAACACACCTGAATGTTACACCATGAGTTCATTTTCTAACTTGTTAAATTATGTTGTGTAAATTAGATTTTGATAGAAATCTTTAAGCTTTCTGGACGTGTGGTTTATTAAATAAATGGATCAGGATGGGGAAATCATAACTGTAAAACTAGAAAAAATATTATTTCTATGTAGAGTTATCATTGAAGGATTTTATTAATGCAATGCATGATTGTTTTTATAATAACTGACAAGTTAACGCTTAATTTTGTGATAGGCTTACAAAACTATAGAATACGTGAAGCTTGTACCTGCTCATTAACTGATACACAAAACGGAGGCAATATCTCACAAAGAGTTGCTAGCAAACTTGTTATCTGTCAAACTACAATAGGTTACATGGTAAATAGGGAATAACTCGCATATTTTGTACAGCTGTACTCCTGAAATAATGGCATATTTTATATATTTGATACTTTGATGTGTATCATCAGATGATAGATGAAGTCAAGCAACTTTACCAACATCCCACAACATGATGATTAATGCATGAAAAATAATATTTCATTCAAATACATGTATTATAAATCTACACAAAAAAAAGAAAACCAAATGTAATATACTGTACTTCTGTGATAACAAATCAGACACTCAGAAACATCTTGTAAAATTGTCCCGCTTTTGTAATTCATCCTTTGTGGACCTGCCTAAACTATGACTTTTTGATGTCTATGTAAAGGGTTGCTGGTATATTCCTGCAGTTTCTATTGACATATTAAAATCTTTCTTTATGCAGCACCTGCTAGCAAGTTTTGATGCTACCTAAATGTTAATAATGAGCTGGTCTGCAATGTTTTTTTGCATTTTATTAGCTTTCATTTACTATTTTGTTACTCTCTTTTGTAACCCTTGCCCCTCATATTTCACCTAACTACTCCTGTGCCAGTGGCTGTCATGTAAGCCCAGGGACATGCACAGAAGGGTGGCCACAGTAAATCATTCTCTTTCACCTTTTTGTTTATTGGTCTTTAAGTGGTCTTTCTACAGTTTAGAATGAGCTCTTCCTTTTCATTGTACAAAAATGAGAAAAAACAATGATAAATAATGTGCCTTATTAAAGCTAGTTACAGTAGGTTATTATTTGCATACATACATGTAAATAAAGTCTGGTCTATTATTATTTTTGTTCTGACACCTCAGGGGTTTGCAGGATAACAAACGAAGGATCAGGAAATTAAATATAGTTGAAAACAAAGCATGGGTCAAAATCAAATAAATCAAGCCTACCTTCTGTGTTGTGAAAGAGGGAATTTAAAAAATTAACAAAGTCAATAAACAGAATGTGAAGTCATTTGACAGGAAAACTAGTAAGAAAATTGTGAACGCAACATCCAAAACCTCACATAGTAAAGTCTCTGTGGCATCAGTTTACAAACTGTCCCACTGATGACGTAACCTGATGCAAACTCCCAGCAACACCACTTCATGTCTTAGCAACAAGATTTCATAATAGTGGCATTCATAAAAGTAAAATGGCATAGGGGGAAAATACCAAAAACACAATGGTACGAAATACCCACAGAGAGAAAAACAATTTTACATAAAAAAAAAAATACTGTATAATCTTTGAATTCCCTGATATTTGAAAATAAGTTTAAACTAACTGAAATGTACAGAAAAATGTATAAATCACAGATAAACACTAATGAAAGAAAACAATTATTGATATTAATTCCACAACAAAATGAATAATAAATGTTTTTGTACTAGTTGTGTTGGTTTGTATGACATTATGATGTGGACGGAAGATTAATGTCTGTGTGCAAGCCTCACACATTCAATTTTCTCATAAGGCCAGCTTTTCTAGTTTCCTTTTTACAGTCATCAACAACTTTCAAAAAGTATAGATTTATAAAAATAACAGTTTTTCACTGTGCCAGTATTTTGTGACTACTCAAGCACACTGCTACCAAGAAAAGCATCGTGAAACATCACCTCTGAGACACCATCTTTAATTCTGCATGTGTATCTGCTTGCAATGAGAGGAAAAGAGATTGGCCCTTTCAGGAGTTTCACATCTGGCAGTACCATGCAAGCTCGGTTGGGTCTGCTCTACTGACAGAACTGTGAGTACTTTATTCTATATATTCCCCCCTAAAAGAACAGTGCTCAAGCAGTGCTGAATATATTTATAGAGTTGGATGCTAATGTAGTGTTTCACCCTTGTTTCATTTGCTGAAAATCTATGCCACATTGCCTGTACCAACAGGAACGGCAGAAAAAAAGTTTTCTAAGCTCAGTTTTGTTAAAAGAATACTCCATGAAAAAATTATATTTTTTTTCATATGTTACTTTTACTCCATGTAATTTGTAGTGATGGCCGAGAAAAATGTTTAATCTCATGCTTTCCTGGATAAAGGAAATAACAAAGCTCTGAAAGAATGGAACCAATAGTGACCGAAGGCAGACAACAGCAAACAGTATCAAAAGTGTCTATGAAAAGAATCTAATAATCAAGTGATTGAGTCATATGTTTACAACATGTAAAAAGGCATTCATTTTTTGCTAAAGTACTGTTAAATAAATAAAAGTAGTGCAGAAACAGGAAGCCCCTTCACAACAGTCTTGAATTGAACAGCAAACCTCCCACATCCCCCACCCCCAATTTATTAGTTAAGAGTCCTGTTTCAATTCAAGAGGTCACAAGTTCCCAGCACTCTGATTGGTTAAAGATTAATTACTTTTCTGTAATTAACATAATGTGATTCTATAATTGTCTGCAGAATCGCATTGTATCCAGTATGAGCTACAGCACTTTAGCAAAAAAGATCCTGACTTAGGCAACCTCTCTCACCTTTATGCAACAAAGGAATAAAAGCTTAGATGTTTTTTAAAACACATTATCTTACATATGTTATTCTCACTACTACATGTTCTTTGTGCGAACAGAATGACCAACTGATGTCTTATCACCATGGTTTTAAAGAGCTGTTATATATTGGTGGCCTTATATGAAGTAGTAAAACTTGCTGAAACAGAATTCTGGCTCAGCTAAAGCACTAACAAGCAGAATTATACCTCACAATTTTACATTACATAGCACAAAAACCACAATATTACACAGGAGCATTGTTGTTTTTTTGGTCAGGTCTTTTTTACATAACTCTAAACCACTTCACCAAGTTTGCAACAGAGATGAGTCAGCATACAGAATAGAGATACAATGACTGGTGGAGCACTGGCCACTGAACATACTTGGCCAATTAACACCACCTCCATAGCCAAGAGGTTACAGCAGTGTCTCCAGTTCCTTAAGAGGATGAAGAAAGCAAGACTACCTTCCTCCATTCTCATCACATTCTACAGGGGCACCATTGAGAGTGTTCTAACCAGCTGCATTACTGTCTGGTTTGGGAACTGCAGTTTCTCTGACTGTGAGGCTCTAAAATAAAAAAACATTGTGTACTCTTTCTCTTTATTGAAGACATCTCTGTACAGAGTTGTATCCACAAAGCTTACAGCATTGTGTAGAATTGCTTCCACTCCTTCTACACTCTGTTTGTGCCACTTCCATCTGTCAGAAGGTATTGTAGCATCCAAACAAGCTCTGCAAGGTTCTACAACATCTCCTACCCCAGGGCTGTCCAGACTCTGTGCTGCCCCATAACCTCAGATCTGCCCCTACCAGCGAATTTATATGTAGTACATTTACTGCACTTGTTGTTTTTTATTATTAGTTTTACTGTTATTATTTAGTATTTATTACTATTTCCAATTATTACTATCTATTCACTTACCTATTATTTATTTTAAATTATTTATATATCTGTTATAGTATAGTATAGTATAGTATAGTATAGTATAGTATAGTATTATTTACCTGTCTTGCACTTGTCCTGTGTTTATGGATATTTTGAACTACGGTCCAAGGGAACATTATTTTGTGCCACTGTATGCTGAAATGTGATGTATAAACGGTATGAAAATAAATCCAGTTAACTTTATTTGATTATTTAAATAAAATTTTCTGCCCTCTGATCCATTTATTTCAACAACATTATTGTTGCCTTATTGCATGTTTTTTGAAAGACATTTACATCAAGAAAGCGTTCCTTGTGCAAAGAAATGGTATTATTATTCAATAAGCATCTATTCCCTAAAAGTGCACAAATTGTGTCTCATTAGGAAACTAATATCACTAACACACCTGCACACTTTTCAGCAGGCTCATTCACTTGAGTCCTGTGGAATATCAGTATGTGTAAAAGTGAACAGTTACACGACAAGCCAAGAGCACCACTACTTCAAGTCAGCTGTGAGAAAGTGAAGTGTGGTAGCACCACAGTACCTGCATATTTCCATTCTGACAGACATAACTCCTAACATGTACATCCAATTTAGGGATTGCAAAAACCAGTCCCTGCCCAAGCAACATAAAGCCAGAATCAACAAGGCATAATCGCACATACACCTTGGGCCAACTAGAAGACTTTGCTGTGTGGGAGAACACCAGAGTCCCCACTGTAAACCTATATGCACAGGGTGAATGGCAAACTGCAAAAAGACTGAACTATTTAGCATTTGAACCCAGTTTGTAGGAACTGTGAGGTAGTAGTGAATATTTCTATGAGAAACCATGCCACTCTTGTAAATGCAATTGTTTTTTAATTGCCAAAGAAATCTGACAGCCTAAAGGGTCTTGTCTCATTTGTTCAATCAAATTTTTTATGTTAAGCAATTAGGTTAATTGAATACTTCTCTTTGAATTCAGATGCATCGGAAAATGTAAGACAGGCTTTTCTTTGAACTATCAGCACATATTTGTATTGCTTTCTAGTTTTATGTATTAGTATGCTATATTCTGTCATCTCATTTTAATGCTGTTGGTATATCTGTATCTCTGGAGACAGATGCTTGAAGTCTAGTAGCCATT
The DNA here is from genome assembly GCF_016835505.1 of Polypterus senegalus. Lineage (NCBI taxonomy): Eukaryota > Metazoa > Chordata > Cladistia > Polypteriformes > Polypteridae > Polypterus > Polypterus senegalus. The sequence goes on from NC_053159.1 coordinate 166,714,123, forward strand.
GTGGGCATTGCAGCTTAGAAGAATACATTGCCATTCACACCTGTGCCCTTCCAACATCATCATTTATTTATGGGCAGAAACTTGTGACCAGCCTTCAAAAATAACAGACTGAATATGGCATTGTGATTGAAAGTCTATACATTCATCCATTTTCAATTCTATTTAATCCAATTCATCTACACAAAGTGCAATGGTGACTGAAAATGCTAGACAATAATAAAGATTGGCATTTGTACCTAAAAAGTTGGAAAACCTGTACTGAACAGCACAACCTTGGTGCACCAAAGCTTTCTAATATTATTATTTCTGCTAATTTTGTTTTTGTTCTTGCAATTATTATTAGAGATGAGTTTCTATGAGAAGTCAAGCAAAATGACACCTTTTATTGGCTAACTGAACAGCTTACAATGCACAAGCTTTTCAAGCTTAGATTTCTTCTTCAGGCAACTGGTAATCAAGAAGGAGCCAAAGTTGCCTCGAAAGCATGCATATTATAATCTGTTCATTTAGCCAATGAAAGGTGTCATTTTGCTTGACTTCTCATTGCATCCATTATGGCTAACACAGTACAACACTCTACTACTGCAGATGATTTTCTACAAACCAATATGAAAGGTAGCTTTACTGCTTGACATAAAAAGATCCGTTTTTTTTAATGTTATTGATTTTATTGTAATCATTCCCTACAAATAGATACATTTTTACAAAAAAAGAAGTAAGAAATTCTTAGACTAAACCTCTTGTTGCGTTTCTGGATAGAACACCATTTTACAGCCAGGGAAATGAACATTTAGAGATATCACTAAATAAATTTTAAATATCTTAAAATGCAGTCCAGTTTTTTTATATTTTAAACTTATTTCAAGTTATCTTGACATATGCTTCTTGATATTTTAAGATATTTAAGATACTTTGAGATGTCTGCACAATATCTAATGCAGAATTTCTTAAACTATGGGTTGGGTCACAAAATAAATATAAAATGAACCAAGTTTGTTCAAACGCAAATTTCGCATTAAATGATACTATTTAGCGTAGTATTTGTGGTAGTGCAGCATGTGAAAGCAATTCATTTCAATGGCACTAGAATATAATAAGTATTGCCACCTCCCATCTCACAAACAGTGAAACAACCAGATTGAGAAGACTAACAGCAGACATGTATAAGAAAGGGCTAGAGAGGAGAACATGACAGGCAAGCGTATGAGGTGAAGCAACTGTGGTGCTAGTTTGAAATAGCAGGTGCAGAACAAGGATGTGGAGATTTTCAGGTTTTTGTGAGGGGTGAGTTAATAGAGTAAGGGTAAACAGCATATAGCACCATGGCAGTGTTTAATACTAAATGAAGTTTCATTGGTCAATGACAACTGGTTGATCCCTCATTACTGCTCACCTTTAGGGTATACAGTGTATCTAAATATGCAACTAAGCTGCAAAGAAGAATTTGTATTATATTTAAAATGTCTTGGTGAGGAAGAATTCCTTCTTGTCGCACTATTTTAAAGTAGTTAGGTAAATATGAATCCATTGATAGTGTGAAAGGCATGTTTGCTAGACCACTGAGAACGGTAAAAACACCAGAAAATATTGAAAGTGTGAGATAAGCAGTAGACATTCGGCACAAATGTTCATGGGATTATTCATCAAGGTTTATCCTATCACCCCTATAAAGGTCACATAAAGTATATAAACTGCTCAAAAAAATTAAAGGAACACATCAGATCTCAATGGGAAAAAGAAATCCTCCTGGATATCTCTACTGATATAGACTGGGTAATGTGTTAGGAACGAAAGGATGCCACATCGTTTGATGGAAATGAAAATGATCAACCTACAGAGCCCTGAATTCAAAGATGCCCCAAAAATCAGAGTGAAAAAATTATGTGGCAGGCTAGTCCATTTTGCCAAAATTTAATTGCAGCAACTCAAAATTGTATGCAGCACTTTGTATGGCCCCTGTGTTCTTGTATACATGCCTGACAACATCGGTGCATGCTTCTAATGAGATGACAGATGGTGTTGTGGGGGATCTCCTCCCAGATCTGGACCAGGGCATCACTGAGCTCCTGGACAGTCTGAGGTGCAACCTGGTGGCATTGGATGGACCAAAACATAATGTCCCAGAGGTGTTCTATTGGATTTAGGTCAGGAAAGTGTGGTGGCCAGTCAATGGTATCAATTCCTTCATCCTCCAGGAACTGCCTGCATACTCTCTCCACATGAGGCCAGGAATTGTTGTGCACCAGGAGCCACTGTACCAGCATAGGGTCTGACAATGGGTCCAAGGATTTCATCCTGATACCTAATGGCAGCCAAGGTGCCTTTGTCAAGCCTGTAGCGGTCTGTGTGACCCTCCATGGATATGCCTCCCCAGACAATCATTAACCCACCACCAAACTGCTCATGCTGAATGATGTTACAGGCAGCATAATGTTCTCCATGGCTCATCCAGACCCTTTCACTTCTGTCACGTGCTCAGGGTGAACCTGCTCTCATCTGTAAAAAGCACAGGGCACCAGTGGTGCATCTGCCAATTCTGGTATTCTATGGCGAATGCCAATCGAGCTGCATGCTGCTGGGCAGTGAGCTCAGGGCCCATTAGAGGACATGGGGCCCTTGGGTCACCCTCATGAAGTCTTTCTGGTTGTTTGGTCAGAGACATTCACACCAGTGGCCTGCTGGAGGTCATTTTGTAGGGCTCTGGCAGTGCTCATCCTGTTCCTCCTTGCCCAAAGGAGCAGATACTGGTCCTGCTGATGGGTTATGGACCTTCTATGGCCCTCTCCAGCTCTCCTAGAGTAACTGCTTGTCTCCTAGAATCGCCTCCATGCCCTTGAGACCGTGCAGGGAGACACAGCAAACCTTCTGGCAATGACACGTATTGATGTGCCATCCTGGAGAAGTTGGACTACCTGTGCAACCTCTGTAGGGTCCAGGTATCGCCTCATTCTACCAGTAGTGACACTGACTGTAGCCAAATGCAAAACTAGTGAAGAAAGTCAGAAAATATGAGGAGGGAAAAATGTCAGTGGCCTCCACCTGTTAAACCATTCCTGTTTTGGGGGTCATCTCATTGTTGCCCCTCTAGTGCATCTGTTGTTAATTTCATTAACACCACAGCAACTGAAACTGATTAACAACCCCCTCTGCTACTTAACTGACCAGATTAATATCCCATAAGTTTCATTGACTTTATGCTATACTCTGATTAAAAAGTGTTCCTTTAATTCTTTTGAGCAGTATATTTTTAATAATAACTTAACAGTAGGTTTAACTAATTGCAAACTCATTTAGAAAAATGTATTGCTAATTGCGGAGCTCATTTGAAAAACCTTATTAATTTTGTTTAAGACAAAGTAAATAAGCTGCATTGATTTTTAATGACTTCATTTCTTAACAGCCAACGTGAGTCAAATGACAAAGTTAAGTGGCCTTTTAAATTAGGTTTTCAAAATTCATCATATTCTCATCCCACATCCAAAGAAATTGTTTCTCTCAGCTATACTAAGCTAAAAACTAAGCATCTGCACAGCAATTAGAACATTAGAACAATCTAGATGAGTACATTCAGCCGAACAAAACTCGCCTGTCCTATCCACTTAGTTCTTCCAAAATAGCATCAAGTCATGTTTTGAAAGTCCCTAAGGTCTTACTGTCTACCACACTACCTGGTAGCTTATTCCTTGTGTCTACGGTGTTCTGTATAAAGAAAAACTTCCTGATGTCTGCGCAAAATTTTGCGTTAACAAGTTTTCAACTGTGTCCCTGTCTTCACGATGAACTCATTTTAAAATAACAATCTTGATCCCACTATACTAATTTCCTTCATAATTTTAAAGATTTCAAATATGTCTCCTAGTAATCTTCTTTTGCTTAAATGTAACATCTCGAAATATGTTTCTGTTTTGAATGATAATTTCTTAGGTTCAAGCTACAAGGGCTCTGTGTATGTGTGTGTGTGTGTGTACGTGTGTGTATGGTAGGTGATCGTGTGTGTGTCTTCACCCTGTAATGGGATGGCAAACTGTCCAGGGTTTGTTCCTGCCTTGCACCCTATGATTCCTGTGATAGACTTCAGTTGCTCCATGACCCTACTCTAAATAAACAGATTTGAAATATGGAATTGTATTGTTTAAATTACATGTTAGTGTCCCATTTTTCTCTTTTAGTGATTTTCATGTGAGAAAATATGTTTGAAAGGTCGGCCGGGAAGCCCAGGAGGGCCAGAGGAGGGCTTGTGCCTCCTCCAGACCGTGAGGGGGCGTCCGTCCTGGTTATGTAGGGGGCCTCGGGTAAAGCCCGATAGGGACCCGTGGCCACCGCCAGGCGGCGCCCCGGTGCCTGAATATCCCTGGAGCCCAGCACTTCCGCCACACCAGGAAGTGCTGGGGGGAAGACGACTGGGGACACCCGGACGGCTTCCGGGTGCGCAGCCAGCACTTCAGCCACACTGGGGTGTGGCTACGATTGATTGCCGGGAAGCAGCTGGAGCCCATTCGGGTTCCTATTTAAGGGGCCGCCTCCCTCCAGTCATTGACAAGAATCGGGTGAAAGAGTGGCAACGTCTGGAGAAGGGAGGAGGCGGTAGGAAAAAGAGAGAAAGAAAGAGAGAAAGAAAGAAGAAGAAAGAGAAGGCATTGGATTGGCCAGGACTGAGGGGTATTGGGGACTGGTGAGCTGATCTGTAAATAAGGATGGAAAATAAACGTGTGTTTGTGGGTGACATTAACGTGTCTGCCTGTCTGTGTCCGGGGCAAGGTTCACAAAGGAAACAAAAAAATGTCTTTTTCAGTTTATAGCCGTTGTTATTTGTGTCTCTATGATTCTGTTGCCACTGTTGTAATAATCCTCTTCTTGGGTCCCAATACGGCACCGATTTTCTAATTTGAGTCCACAGATTGAAAAGTTCAAGAACTCCTGCTCTAATTCATTTCAAAATGACTCAAACACAGTCTGAGATATCTCAGACTAATCTCCTATGCATTGATCTCAAAATGGCCAAATCAATATCTATAAAAATTCATTTATTTTGTATAGAACTTTCTACTTATTTTAAAAAACCTTGATATGCAATTATAAAGTAGGAAGCTATTTTGTGGTATCTGGAAATACATTTGAGAGTTTTTAATTGTATTTCATATTTCTAAGAATAATACCCTGTTGTCTTCAATAGCTTCCTGTAGTTTTTTAAAATATAGTATTTTAAAATGTATTTTGGATATCCTGAAATCAGATTTGAAGTATTTATTATCTCAAACACCACTCTGATCTCAGATAACATTTCACAAATTGAATCTGAGGTATTAAAAATGATATTTCAGAAACCTTAAATGTAAGTTAACATGAAAGGTATTCTGCCCATTCCTTTTCAGCACATTTCATAGTGTTGTAGATCTAATTTAAAATGGATAAATTCGCCATTTGTGCCTGTCAATCTGTATCAATAACTCATAATGACAAAGTGAAGACATATTTTTAGAAAGGTTTGCAAGTTTATTAAAATCCAAAAATGAAATCTCATTACCATTATTTAGGCAGGTTAAAAAGGCAGGGGACTCTTACTTTATAAATGGTAGGATGTCCATCTAAGGTGATGATATAGTGTCAGTCTCAACAGATCTATTCACCTAGATCTATTGAGAATCACACACTGACACAAATAAATCAGTAAGTGAAATTGTTAGTGAAGGAATACAAAAAAAGATAATAAGATAGAAAATATAGTAATGTGTTCTGAAAAAAAACTGAACTGGAGCCATGAAGTGATAGCTGAAGCAATAAAATACATGAAGCAGACAACCACCCGTCTACCTTTCTTTTCTTTTCTTTTCTTTTCTTTCTTTTTATTTAACCTAGTTTAAGGTTTTGGGACCACCTTCTTAACTAAACTAAATTAAACCACGCTATTTGCATTTCTAATCTACTCTGATAGACTAGTTTAAAAACAGAAAGGGAGTGCTGAAGATGTGTATTAAAAATAAGTCATAAATGGGGGATAAAATAAATAATAGAGATCCAAGTGGCAGGAAAAATGCTCCATAAAAGGCAAGAGTTTCATGTTCTAAGATCAAAATTAGTAAGTGCTAGCTTACCTCCATGCAACCATCATTGTGCTTGATAGTGAATTACAGTATGTTTAAATATTGTGATTATGTAGGTCAATTATAGGGTTAATCATTCACCCAAATTTACCATTAGCCCATCAAGAAACCAACAGGCACAATGTAAAACAAAAATTGTCAATCATAGCCGGTCAGCTGGGGTTTAAAGGCGACGAGACAGAGTATAGGAATCTGGTGGAGAAGTTTGCTTCTTGGTGCAAAGAGAATTGTCTAGATCTTAACATCAGCAAAAACAAGGAACTGGTTATTGACATAGAACCTCTATGTCCAATCACTATTCATAGAGGAACATATAAGAAAGGGCAGAGCCAGCTCTTTTTCCTTAGGAGACTGTGTTCCTTTAATGTGGGAAGTGACACATCTTCTATTCTACAATGTGGTATGCTGGGTTGGTAACATCACTTCAAGAGAAGCCCACCGAATCAACATGCTAATTAAAAGGACAAGCTAAGTTACAGGATGCACTATAAACCCCTGGAGGCAGTAGTGAAGGACAGCATTAAAACAAACATCCCCACCACCCTTTAAATGGGTTAGAAAATGATGACATATGTAGAAAACAGAAAATTCCATCCACCCACACTTCCACCTTCAATTTTTGCTCACAAGTAGCTTAAAAACATGACAGTTGTGTTTAATTTTGGATGCTTTCTGAAATTCTTACATTAAAAGCAACACATTAAATAGGATGATACACTCCTTCAGTTCTCAGAGTCTGTCACAGTAGGCCTTGTCCTTAAGTCCTGGGATGTACCTGATTGCTCTCCTCTGCACAGCTTCAAGTGCTGCTATGTCTTTATTGTAGTATGGCGACTAGAACTGACACAGGACTCCAGATGTGTTCTCACTAGTGTATTATATAGTCTAAGCATAATGTGCCTCAATTTATATTCAATAGTTTTTATAACATAACCTAACATTTTATTTGCATTTTAATAATTCTGCACATTTCTTAGATGAGGAAAACAATTAAAAACTGAGGATGACATGAAAAAACTGCCAACCATCCGAAAGAAAACTGCTTTGCACTCCATGCTCCCAGAATAGACTTTGAACCCAGGACCAAGAATTGAAGGGATTTAAGAATGTTATGACATTTAAGATTTTTTTTTTCATAAAGTATTTAATTTTGAAAATGTCAGTAAAAATGAATGCTTTGTCTAAAAAAATACAACACAAATGTTTAACAAGCTAAAGGCTGATACCTTATAAGATATGAAGAAAAGTACAATACCATTCATTTCCTTTACAGATCTAAAAAACTGGCCCACCATGGGTTTGTTGGCAATTATCTTCAGAAGAAAGTGAAGGTGCAATGTACTGTGGAAGAATTTACAATTGTGCTGTATTCATTAAAAAAACGCCCTGTCACACACATCTGCTCACGTAACTAGAGAAAGAAAATTCTCCTGTCAGAGCTTGTCATCACAAGAAACCTGTCAGCTTTTCACTCGTCCAAAACTGGAAATCTCTGCCAGTACAGGCCTCCTACAAAGCCATGAAGCAACTCTTTTTTTCTCACTGGTCCTTGAAAAATAATACTGATCTGAGCCGATCTTAAAGGGCATTGTGTTTTTCATGCCGTGTATCAGATCTGTCATTTTTCACTCACAGGACTCCTTTCCCTACCAACTCATATTTCCAAAAATAGCTTCTGCAGCCAAGCATAATCTGTGAGAATGATTATTTACATATTCTCCACTGCAGGCTAAGCCGTGTTCAAATAATTAGTCTGAACGATAGATTTCCAAGCCTTTGTTTCCATCACAGAACACTTTGGAGGTAATCACATTTTAAAAAGCTTATAATGAGAGCAATTTATCTTTTAATGATAAAGAATTTCCCAAGATATTAGCCATGAATGTAAAAAAGAGTGGTTGCAGCTGTGCCACCTGCTCAAATGTGCTTTTCCTCTCCGTCTCACATAACCTAACACACAAGCAGTATCCCCATTTCTTATATGGTGCACACTGAAAACCTAATCTGCTACAGATGCAAAATACTGGATTTCGGGGGTCTGTTTTCAGCAAGGGATCTAGACAGGAGGAAGGTGACAAGATTCACAAGGCACTCTGGCACACACTATGAAAATACAGCCGAATTCTGTTTCAGTGGCGACACTTTGAATTTCTGTTACAAAATAGTACATATTCATCCATCCTTTTTATTGCTGATTCAGATTTGTAGGTGTCAAAGCAAATCACTGTAGCATTCTATCCAAAGCATGAACTGTTTTTAGAAAGTGTAACAATTAATTGCAGAGCACAATTACAAACACACCCATGTTCATTCATACCACACCATTAACACTACCAGTCAAACTAAGATGCATGGCTCTGGAATGTCATAGAAAAACTGGTGAACTCTGAGTAATGAGAAGAGTTTGGTAAAAACATAGTTATATTTCACAGAGCAGTCTTCTTTACTTCTATCTGCTACAGCTGTCATGGCCAAGTGTTACCAGGTGTGAAACCAACTAACAAGTACCCCTTGTTACACAGATACACTGTCCATATCCAAAGCAGTAGTTTAGTCCATGTTACAAATTGAAATGGTGGTTTCACTCTGAACTGCAGTGTAACTCATCCTCTGTTTTGGTAATCTAGAAACTGGAAGCCCTATTAATTTGGACGGTACCAGTAAGAAGCATGGAAGAAAACAATGTTCTGGTTCACAAACTGAAGAGCACATAAGGAAGGAATAACTGGATTAACCCGGTTCAATGACAGATTAATGAATATGAACGACCATATAACTCCTATTCTCAAATCTTGACATCAGCTTCCAGTTAAGTTTAGGGCTGATATGTAAATGTTTCTTCTTACATATGGAGCTTTAAAAGGCTTGAACCCTACCTCTTACCTATAAGAGCATACATTACGCTCTCAAGTTTCTTAGCTTCTACAGGTTCAAAAGATAAATACTGTCAATCCACTGTAGCAAGCTGAGTTCAAAGCTGTTTAATGAACTATTTGTGTAAGGAATGTCCCATTTGTCTCAGGCCTATTACTTTAGTCTACCCTAATTAGAGCTTCTCATTAGCAGTTCATACTGCAATTCTGTTAGTCATTTGCTCAAAACTAGATAATGGCAATTAGGATGAGTTGTTACTAATCCTTCTCTATTCTGTTTCTCTTTTCTATATCCCATTTCAGCAATTAGTGCTACTTTTACATTGCCAATCTACTGCACCCATCCATTAAAAAACATGATATTGTGAATCTGCAGATTCAACAATGAAAGGATTTAATCTACTTCCTAATGTCAAAATTCAACTTCCACGTAAAATTGTTGTGTTGCTTCACTTTATTTGTTTGCAGTATCAGGGAGAGCCAAACAACATAAAGTGCTACCCTGGTAAGCTCCCACTCTGAGCCTCACTTGGGAAAAGCTAATGTGTGTCCTATGAGTGTCCTTTACCACCCCAACCCTTCAAAGTTGAAACAAGCCCTTAAACTAATTTCCTCCAAGAAGCAGATAAAAACTACAAGTAAAAAAAATTCAGGATTAAAAAAAAAACACCAGCAAAAGGCAAACAGAAGAAACAAACAAGACAGTCACCTTCAGCAAAATCCACAGAGGATCATACCTTCTATAAACACAGATCCATACTTGTACATACAAACAAAAGAATACCTGTCACATCTTTTAATCGATCATTCAAGGATTCTATAGAACACCAGCTAGCATGTGGCCTTTAACAGTTTAATAGGTCTCATTCATTAAATAAAAAAAATAAATAAAAATTATACTTACTCAAAATTAACACAAATTTTCACAAAGATATTTGCAGGTTTCTACAGCTATCTATGCATCACTTTACCCTGAAACCCTGATTAAAAATATGTGCTCAGCCCTGCCCTTCTTTAACAAAGCTGACCCATAAACCTTTTTGAAAAGCACACAGAGCTTTGATTTGTTTGTCTAATAAGCAAAAAGGCTGGCATCAATGATACTGTTTCATGTCTTGTGTCAAAAAAAAAAGTTTTTAAAAAACCTTTTGTTTTGTATAGCTTTTTGAAATTTGCGATTTCTGATAAGTGATTCTGAGCCTATATTACATATTAACATTTATTTGGCTGACACCATTATCCAAGGCAACTTACAACACATGAAATACAATTGGTCACATTTATTTAGTTTTTCCATTTGGAGCACAGGCTAATAAACAGACTTGGTCAAGGTCAGACAGTGACAGTAGCAGGAGTTAAACCCACACACTACTGTATATATACAACTTTCAGAAGAGAGTGGAATCTTCTAGAGAAAAATTAGCCTTTTGTAACATTTAAGGGATGTGAAAGCACCCTCTTATCATACATGAGCTCTTATAAGGTTCTTCGGTTCTTCTCTGCTAAAATCCTTCAGGCTTGGTGTGTGACTACTGGGGAGTCTCAGGAAGGATCCTGGCAAGGATTAGCTCTTAAAGTTGGGTAGCAAGAGGGAGACCATGAAGTGGCATTGGAAGCAGAAGAGGAGTGTGAGGGGTGGGTTTAAGGAAAGAGCTGCACGAAGTTCAGAGTTGTCGGAGTGCATATAACATTTCTTCATCACCCCACCTGCCCCCATTTATAGTCGTTTAAAAATGTAAGTATTCCTCATGATAATTCTAGACTTTTTCAAATTATTTAAATAGGCAACATCAGAATTTCATGCAAACAGATGCCTGTTTCTTTTTCCGGTTTCTTTGTGGTGGCGGCCTGCGCCACCACCACCTACTCAAAGCATCATGATGCACCAACATTGATGGACTGAAAGCCAGAAGTCTACGTGACCATCATCATCAGGTCCTTCCATGAAAACCCTAAATACAAAGAGGACTGTTTGACTAATGTTAGGTAGATTGCCCAGAGGGGACTGGGCGGTCTCTTGGTCTGGAACCCCTACAGATTTTATTTTTTTCTCCAGCCTTTGGAGTTTTTTTTTTGTTTTTTCTGTCCACCCTGGCCATCGGACCTTACTCTTATTCTATGTTAATTAATGTTGACTTATGTTTATTTTTTATTGTGTCTTCTATTTCTCTATTCATTTTGTAAAGCACTTTGAGCTACATTTTTTTTGTATGAATATGTGCTATATAAATAAATGTTGATTGATTGATTGATTGATAACATGAACACTTAACAGATAAAATTGACACAGTGTATTCATTCTCATAATCTAAATGAACAAAATGCAGGTTTGTCATATGGGTAAGGTAAATATACTCCTACATTTATCACCTTCTCAAACCCATAAAATTAGAATTACAGTATGTGTTCCAGAATTGGTGCCAATGATTAGAACCTCCTTAAGGAGTATGCAGGTGGACCCTGTCTTATTTAAACCGCAGATATAGAAGGTCTGGTGTTCCCTTTGCTATCAGTGATGTCATTATTCTAAGGTCAAAAGAGCTTTCTAAAACCCTCAGAAAATTGTGGATGCCTTTTGTTAGATATCAATTATTCCACTGTAAGAAAATCATTACAAGAGATGTAGATTCAAACGACTGCTAATGTGTCAAGGCACAGCAACTTCAGCGCAATAGCTACTGTAACTAAAAAAGCCTCCAAGAACACCACAATTACACTGTGGGATCTGCAGGAAGATCTTGCAAAGGTTGATTGATGGTAAAGTGCCTGCATCTACAATCAGAAAGAGATTGTACAAATTTGACCTGCATGTAAAGTGTGCAAGGAAAAAAAGCTTTGCTGTCCAAAAAGAACAATAAGAGCAAGACTAGTTTGTCATTGAATATACTGGCAAACACCAGGCCTTCTGAAACAAGGGGCTCTGGACAAATTAATCAAAGGTAGAGTTGTTTAACCACAGTAACAGAAGACATGTTTGGTATAAACAGAAAAAAAGTGTTTCAAGAGAACCTCATACCAGCTGTGATACATGGTGGTGAAAATGCTATAATTTGAGGTTGCTTTGCTGCCTCAGGGTCTAGATTGCTTGCAGTCATCGAGTCAGTGATGAACTATGCATCATTTCAAAGTGTGCTTGAGAAGAATGTGCAGATATCTATTCAAAAGTTGAAGTTGAATCAGAAATGGCCCTTTCAAGACAATAATGATCTGATACACACTAGAAGATCAACCAGGGAATGGCTCAGAAAGAAGAAATGGTGAGCTATGGAATGTCTCAGTCAAAGCCCTGCATTGAATCCAATTGAAATGTTGAGGAGACATTTGAAATGGGCACATGCAAGTAAATTGACAAACATCTTGCAGTTGAAGAAATGTTGCATGGAGGAGTGGTCAACAATTTCTTCAAGTTAATGTCAGAGACTTGTGGGCAATTATGTAAAATGCCTGCAAGAAGTAATTTCTATTAAAGGAGGCAATTACCAGCTTCTGAGGGCTTGGGTAGACTTACTTTTTTCCCTGTGTACCATGACAGATCTTGATGTTTTTCTTGAAAATGATTGAAAAGACAATTTTTTTGTGCTTTTACTCAAATATATCACCTTTATCTTTAGGGGCTATTTACATGAAGATATACTGTTTGCCTGATCAAAAGTTGAAAACGTCAATAATTCTAATGGGGTGTTACTATATACATATATAGCCATGTGAAAAAGTAAGTATGTGTGTGTGTATGTGTAGGTATAATGGACACGATACACAAAATATATATCTTACAGTAGTTAATCTGTATTTCTACCTTTACTGTGAAATGAGATACAGTAAGAATGATTTTTAATCCACCCAGTGGATTTGTAATTTGAATTAACACACATTTTACAAATGTAAAAAATCCATTAGCGTGTCAGTGAGGATGCTCCTTATCATTTTATCAAATATTTGAATTATCATCTCATTTCTAATGCATTGTGTCTTCCTAACCACTCTAACAAAATAAAGTAACATAAAAGGCAATTTACTCAGTAATTTGATCTGGCATGCGGCCTCAACTGTAAAACACTCCATCATTACATTAGAACAAAAGTCAATAATAATATATTTGAGAAATCTTTCCTTTCTGAGACTTTTCTAAAACAGTTTTAAAATCTGCAAGTTTAAGAGGGCTGCCTATTTGCAGCTCTGGATGGAAAATGTAGAAATTCAAAATAATGGTTCTAAAACAAAGAGGAGGGAAGCTTCCAAGACCATTAAATGGTGAGGGGTATGGATTTATTGATGGCCGTACATAGCAATGTATAAAGGAATGAAACTGGCTTTCTCAGGGGTGTGGGGAAAGGGTGAGCAAGCCAGACAAAAAGAGGATGGTAGGGTTAAGGAGATGCAAATGAGACCTGTGAAAGAAAATTTAACTGCTTGCAAGCTACTAAGGGTTAAAAGCTGTTTATGTTATAACGGCAGGTAATTCATACAGGTGTCGGTTATACATAAGCTGACCTAGGACAGCTATTTAGAATGTGTCCATTAAACACAGGAAAGATGACTTTTCCTTCTTTAGGGCCCCTTTTGCAATGTACACAAAATGGAAACAGTTAGCCGATTCATGCAATGTCAGATGAAATGCTTAAATAAACATATTGTGCTTATTGATAAGTAAGGGGAAGGGGGAGGGAGAAAATATAAAAAGCCACTGAAAAAGCGGAACTTTGTTCTTCTGCCTTGCAACATGGAATCCTTGTACTCATCTGTGACTGAATAAAGACTGATTTATTGAACTATTCCTGTCTACCTCGGATATCTACTTCCACAGACCCCATAGGTCCTTAGTGGAGTTGCAGATTGTAGAAATACAAGAAAGAAGGAATGCCAAAGTAAGATTGATGATGAAATACCAAACAGGTTACCCAACGTGCTGATAACACACTACATTCCAACAGACAGAAAAACTGGAAAAACTCCTTATAGAGGTACATGATTATTAAAGATTGGAAAGTGCCTATGTCATCTGAACATGTTTCTCAGCCTCTTTTCATTTCACCTAAAATAGGTTCTAGGCAGAATTTGGAGTCATGAGATTCACAATGTCAGCAGCAATCTTGGGTTGTTTGAGCCATTAAATGTCAACTAAAACCCAGCTAAGTATCAGTGATATATCATGCAAGGGAAACAGCACGGTAAGACATTGCTTCACCTGCATAGTTTACCTCACGTATGGAAGAAATCTACAGCTACTTTGATCTCCCATTTAGGCATTGTTATGTTTAAAGAGAACTAATAAGCAAGTCCTCTCAGACAGTTTGTGTAACATATCAACATAAGTGTTTCTTTTGGGTCTTTTCTGCAGTATAGTCTGGGTCATTAAAAAATTATTTTTTCATTAATAGTTTTGTTTAATTTTATTATTATTGTTTTTCACTGTGCCATTTTGATTGTTTTTTACAGTGGCAATTTTGTTAGCAGTATTTAATGTTTGCTGACATGCTGATTGTTATGTAACATTACTATTTGGGTCATTTCACTCTGCCTATAAAAGATGTTGGCATGCATTGATTGATTCCAAAGTTTTTGGATTCAAAATAAAACATCTCAAGACATATGTCTGTACTTCTAGTTTAGGTACAAAAAGTTTATTTTAGAGATGGTTAGGACTTGTGCCTCATTTGTTTCGAGCTTTGATTTTTGCCTAGCAATTCTACTTTAATGATCAATTCCTCCTCTTTCTGGCCCTAGCCTGACTATTCTTTTGGTTCAGTTTTAGACTCCTAGCTTTTATTAGATTAGATAAACTTTATTAACAGTAAATCCCTGAAGCCTATGAAAAAAACGTGTAATCCCAGACCACCTTAAATTCCTTTGCACCTCTCCATTTAGCGTTTTTTGTTTTGCAAATGTGTCAATCAGCACAAGCAGCAGTCTGCTATCCCACACCCCAAAAGTACCTGAAGTCAGAGCTCATGTCATGCACAGTCAGCATGGGTCTGCCAGATTTAAACACTAGCATGGAGAGTTGCTTGTGCATTAAAGTATCTTTAGCTGCAGGTGGAAGTCCCATTTTACTTTTAGATGCCACGCAGAGTTGTGTTGCGGTGCAACAGTTTATTAGCCAGTGAAAGTGCTGTGAAGATGATGTCTGTTTTTATGGCTCTGCCTTTGTCCAGAAACAGCTCTATAAGCTTTATGACCAAAGACTCAGAAAGTCTTGGCCCTGGGTTGTAACTCATAACACAGCTCTCAACAAAACATTGCCAGATGTCTGAAATCACAGCAAACCTGTCATTTTTCATATGTTCTGCATGGGAGTCTTTGTTGTCAAAGTGCAAATGCCGCATGGTTGTCTGATAGTGGTCATGGGACATTGTATCTTTGATTGCCGGTACAACAAATAGTTCTGGGCAGGCGTCAACCACAGCAGCAACTGTGGTCATCTCTGCTCTTGTGAAAAGAATGGAGATAAATGTCATCAACTCACAGAGGGAGAGGCAAGTTCATTGTACCATGTGAACATCACTGACAGAATAAAACTGAATAATAAAAAAAAGTGCTAGCTTTTACATGTAGCCAAAATTTACGTACACCGGGTGTTACTGACTCAAATCAAATATATGTTTTCATTATGTTATAGTAATAATTAAAGCAGCTCACTACTCAAAACACAGAGCACCCAGACTTGAACCCAAAACCCTTTGTTTGTAAGGCAGCAGTTCTTATTTCTGCACCATTCAAGAAGACATATCAACTTTCTGTCGATTTGACATTTGAGCTTGGGTTTTTAACTCATTGACAGCAACATGTAAATTGAATGATTTATTTTTTCACTTTGGTTATATTCTTGAATAAAAGCGCATGCATTTATTTGATATTTGGACTATAGTCTTCACACATTATACACTTCATTATCAGTATAACAAAGATAAAGTTTCCGCTTTAGGCATGTCAAAGTCAATTTATTTATATATCACATGTAAAACAACATAGTAATGCTGTGACAAAAGTGCTTTACAATAATAGAATAAAAGAAAAACAAAAACTATTAACATCTATATATATAATTCACTAAGGCAAGACAACCATGGAAAGCACGCCGGAAGGGGCGTGGATTCACTGAGCCACCGACAATTAAGACACCTATGGCGCACGCAGGAAGGAGCCACGCCATCATTTATATTCGTCTGTCGTAGAGGCCACATGCACCTGCACGTTGACTGTTCATAGAGGCATGTTTCTCGCGGAGGTAAATCGCCATATGCAGAGTGTAAAACGGTTTGCGAGGGGTATCCCATGGGATCTTTAAAACAATCCTTTACAACTGAGGTTAAAACACAATGAAGCAAGCAGTCTTTAAAAACCGAGTTTTCAGTTACGACGCACGACCGTGTGCACCATAGCAAATTGTTTTACACGCTACAAACAGCAATTCACATCTGCGACAAACATGCATCTTCTTGCTCCTGCAGAAATACGGAAGACATTTCCCTGCCCACCAACACTCTTTTTTCACCAGTCCGCGTCTACCCTCGCTCTCTAGGCATTCACACTGCCTGCCTGTGCAAAACTCACCGACCACCCAGTTAGCCCCTTTCGTCTGTGCTAGGAGTCCACATGCACATCTAAGCCACGTTGACTTTTCATTATTCTTTTCGGTTTCGACACCTGACCGCGTCCACCATGAAAAACCATGCAAAAGGAACAAAGAAGCCCCGCCCAGAAACTCTACCCCTCCTCCCACGTGCTCAGGAACGCATCTCAGACCACTGCCCGCCAAATCAATCAGCTCATCAAACATATACTCACTCCCTTTGGTCTATGCTGCGGTCCAAACCCAGCTGTGAGCCACATTGACTATTCTTTTGCCCTCCATGGCTACCGCTTCAAATGTATTTCATGGAAACAACACTTCTTTCAATGTTATAGAATTTCCTGCTTCAAGTAACTGTTTGTTTCTGTCAGTCAGGTTTTTTTGGAGAAATGTCATTGACGAAACTGTTGCTCTCAAACTTCGTAACATGGCTGTTAGCTTTGTTTGCCAACATTGGGATAACTTCGGTGGTGTGGTGTCCGATGTTCTTAGTCACAGAGGCATTGTTATACAGTCTGCTCAACAATATGTCTATTGTCTATGGTGGCGAGGCAGAAATTGTGGCAATATCCCAAATCCTTCCAGCTACTATCAGCATTTACTTCCAAGAACGTCCTCATGCCTCTCCTCGAGTTTGCAATCCGGCCCAGCGTCTCTTCATACCCCTGCTCTTTAGCGGTCTTTTGGATCATGGGCATTACAAGGTTCTCATGCCTCTCAAATACCCAAGTGATAACCTTCTGGTGACATCTTTTCACTCTGTCGGTATGTGCACACAGGGTGCACACCCACTTGCTCGCCACACTAATGGGACGTCACCTGCCCACTCTCCTCTTCCTGAAAAACATTTACAGACACCCTTCTCTGAACACACGCATTCCACACAGGACTTTCAATGCACCTTTTGTTCCAAAAGCTTCAGAGTGCACAGATATCTGAACGCACATTTGAAAAAACACAACACTAACCCAATGATGCAATGTGAACATTGCCAACAATGCTTCGAGACAACTCACGCTCTCAAAAAACACTTACGAACTCATTCCACTCTCACCTTCAATTGCACATTTTGTAACGAGGACTTCACAGGTGAGACGGATCTCCACAACCATATGCAGATCCATTCAACACAAAGCTTTGTATGCAAAATTTGCGACAAACACTTTCATGCACGCAGATACCTTACTAACCATCTCGAAACACATTCCCTGATGAATTCTTTTCAGTGTCAACACTGCTCCAAAACCTTCACACGCCAGAAATATCTCAAAGCACATTTAAACACCCACTCCACTGAGCAAACACATTCCAAACAGATCTTTGAATGCACGATTTGTTCAAAAACGTTCCGAGTGCAGAGATTTCTTAACATGCATTTAAAAACACACTCTACTGAACGAATTATGCAATGTGAACATTGCCAGCAATGCTTCAACACAACTCATTCCAATTCCCTTCAGTGACAACACACCACTAAATCGTTCATGCACAAGCATCGCATTCACTTTTCTGCAGCTTTTCAAGAAGATACCGCCATTCACATCCAAGAACATAACATTGGCCTACCTACCGCACTATGTGCTTCTTGCAATGCTTTTCATTGGCCAGCAGAAGTCAACAAATCCGGACATTACACTAGGTGTTGTCATGCCGGCAAGATGTCTTTGCCACCACTATCCAAACCCCCTCTTTTATTAGAAGACCTCTTGACTGGCAAGAACCCGCTGTCCCGAAATTACTGTGATCATATCAGGGATTACAACTCTGCTTTAGCTTTCGCGTCAATGGGCACACACTCAACCGCTCAACCATCTGGACAAGGACCGTATGCTTTCAGAATCCACGGTCAAATTCATCACCAGGGGCCTCATGTATAACGCCGTGCGTAGAACTCGCACTATAAAATGGCGTAAGCACAAAAGCCGAAATGTGCTTACGCACAGAAAAATCTAGATGCAGGAATCTGTGCGTACTCCAACTTCCACGTTCTTCTGCTACATAAATCCCGATCAGCGTGAAAACTAACACTCGTGCACGCGCTTTATGTAACGCCCTAACTCCTCCCAGAATTACGCCTCTTTGAATATGCAAATCAATATAAATCACCCTTAAGCTCAGCCTTCTGTGTAAAGACAATGGGAAAAGCACGGGGAAAATATAAGAATTTCAGCGAATACCAAGTGGAGGCAAAGGAAAAACATACTATTTGTTCAAATAAACCGTGGTATAATCAACAAAAGGAAGTTGATCGAGTGACATAGCGTGTTGGAGAAACTTGAAAGCTCACGTTCACAAAATCGCACAGTGCCGGAAATAAAAAAGAAGTCACATATCAAAGTCGCCATGAAAAGGCGAGTTGTAGCCCACTGTCTGAGAGTCATATGAAAGCTTATTAGGGTACAGAGAATAAAAGGCACACAGTGGGGAAAAAGCACGAAATGTCAACTTCCATCTCGACATTTCCACTTTAATCACATAGTTTATTTTGTCATTAAAGTAGAACATCATAAACTTCATCTTAAAATCGTTTAATTAATCAGTTTCTCAAATCACATCGTAATTAAAGTAGCACGTTAAATGCTTTGTTTTGTATTTGATCTTCTATGTGCTCTTTGTGTGTGAATCACTACTTGCTTCTTAAACCGGCTCTCTTCCTCCAACTGGACACAGAATCCATTACATTCGTGATATTACAGCTCTCTGAATAACTAAAATACTGAGATGTATACGTGATATAATTTTTATGATGATAGGAGTTAAAGCATGTTATTAAACATGGGTTTCACTTCGATGAAATAATTTATTTCAGCAGTACTCAGGGGCGGCTCTAGGCTTGTGGTGGCACTTGGCAGAGGAAGAATCGTTGGATCCTTCGCCCGCCAATGTCAGTAGCTTATGCACGGCGGATGGCCACGTCTGTTGCGGACACTGCATAGCCACCTCATGCTCATGACACAAGCATTTAACTTTTGCCGAAATTTTTCGCTGCGTTTTTAGCTGTGTTGTTATTTTCTCTTTCTGTTTTAAATTCAATATATATATATTGGTGTAGCCGCCACTGCAGTCCTTGCTTTTCTTTCCCCAAGTAACCGATCGCCACACAATCAGCTCTGTAATAGAAGTTAAGACATCTGTAAGCTTAGCGCCGATTCTTCAAAACGTTTAAGGAACACTGAAATATCTTTGTAGTACATGTTTAATTATTCTATCCTTCACGACACTCCCAGTGAAGAATACAGATTATTTAAATGAAGTTAAAGTTTTATCTGTATAATTTAATAAACATATTTTGCTGCATTTCACCTTAAAAATGATATCGTCATCATATGTAAATACGCGCTTTATAAAGTGGCTCAGGTTGTGCGATATTATAACTATAGTGCAAGTTTACAGTGTGGTGACTGTACTTATAAGTACAAACAGTTCTACAAGGAGCACTTGATTGAGTGCATTTAAAGTTCTTGGGATGAAACTGTTTCTGAACCGCGAGGTCCGTATAGGAAAGGCTTTAAAACGTTTTGCAGTGGCTAAGACAGCATGTCCATGAAACTATATACCGATAATTCTCTTTCTGATCAGCTGCTGCTGTGATCCACACTTAGATACAGTGATATAAATACTCCGAGTGGTGCAGTGAGAGTAATATGGAAAAAGATGATCCGCTGTGGCAACTCCTAACGGGAGGAGCTGAAAGAAGATGAAGAAAAAGGAGAAGTGAGAGTAACAACGCTAAAGCAGTTATGGTATTTGGAATACTATGGCTGTTCCTTGGACCATTATATTGTTACAAGTTAATTACAATCAGATGCGTTACACTAATAAACAATATGCGGCTAGTTTCAGTGTATTTATAAAGCCGCGTCAGGAAAATAAGGTGTAATCACACAGGAACAGTAGCACTGCTTTGACGCTGGGTGCTGGCAGTCTGCAAAACCGAGCGGAGAACTTGCGTAAGACAAGGTATGAGGTACCGTGAAAAAGTGCGTGGCTTTACGCCAAGCGTAGGTTTTTATACATCGCGATTTGAATGTGGAAAAGTTCTTACGCAACATTTCTGTGTGTACACACCGTTTATACATGAGGCCCCAGGTCTCTCCTTTATATAACAATCCTGACACGTCACCACAATACGGTCAGCTATATATCTTCGATTCTGCTGAGGCTACCAGTCACCGTTTGCAAAAGGAATGTAATAGCGCTTGCAGTGACATTTTGTTGCTTCAACTAGACAACATGATACGACAGGTTAATCCCTTCGCAAAGTCTTACATGCAAATGCATGACATTATCACTCACAGTAACCCTGTTACTGCTGTACGAATGGTGTTCATGGAAAATCCTGGTCTGGGTATGAGAAGGTATAACGCCCCGTCCTGTCAAACTGATGTTGCTGCTATCTTTGTAGGTGAAGGCGGGGAACCTCCTGCACAATGCGACATTTGCATATATCCAAGGAGAGATGCTTGCAAGCGTACTTCTGTTCTCAATATGAACTGTGACCCCATGGTTTATCCACTGCTATTCCCTTACGGAGATCCAGGCTGGCACATACAATTAACCCATGTTGAGGAAAAGCGAAGCGTGAAAAGAACGCGAGTCACACAGCTCCAATTTTATGCTTTCAGACTTGCCATGAGATCTTCCAGCAAAACATCGTTGACGCATATGTCAGAACAGAAGGCGCGCGTCTACATTACCTTCGCTCACATCAACAAGATTTGCGTGTAGAGCAATACAGGGGACTTATGGATGCTGTCACTGCGAAAGCACATCACCATGACCTCCGCCCTGGACAATTGATCATTCTTCCGATTGCGGTCCGCCAGTTTTCAGTCGCGGACGATTGTGTGTTGGTTCGTTCCGTGCATTGTTATAATGTTGCTTTTCTTGCTGATTTATTACATTACCGATTTTCTCCCAATGCTTAAATTATTAAAAAACCAGCCTGATTATGCAGCGTATGGTACGCCGTGGGTTTGCTTGTAAAACATAAATAGTAATAAAATATATGAATATAAAATAAGATACATAATAAATAGAAACAATGTTATATAATTACAAAGAGGAAACCATCAGTATTACTGAAGGTTATGGAATGCAAGTGAATAGAAATGAGTTTTTAATCTTGTTTTGAACAGTTCAATTGTAAATGACTCCTTTATATGATGAGGTAAAGAGTTCCACAGGTGAGGGGCAGCAGCTGCAAAGGCCCTGCCCCCCTTGGTTTTACATTTGGTATGAGGGACAACCAGAGGCAACTGACCAGAAGATCTAAGCACTCTATAGATGGCTGGTGTAAAACACACAATTCAGAAAAATAGACAGGAGCAAGCCCGTGTAAAGATTTAAAAAGTAGCAACAAGATTTTAAAATCAATTCGAAAACTAACAGGCAGCCAGTGTAAAGAAGCTAAAATAGGAGAAACAGATTCATACTTTCTTGCCCCAACCAGAAAGTGAGCGGCAGCATTTTGGACCAGGTGTAACCTGAGTATCAGAGATTTGTTAATCCCAGAATACAGCGAGTTGCAGTAATCGAGGCGAGAAACAATAAAAGCATGAGTAGCTTTCTCAAGATCTTTAGAAGATAAAAAGGCTTTATCTTACCTAATAGACGAAGTTGGAAAAAGCAACTCTTGACTACAGAATTTACTTGTTTCTCAAAAGAAAGGTTACTATCAAAGGTAACACCAAGATTGCGGACTTGAGGTTTGGAAAAGACAGAGAAAGAGCCAAGAAGTCCAAGACCAATTTGGGCTTTAGCTGATGGACCCACTATAAGCACCTCCATTTTATTTTGATTTAGATCAAGAAAATTATTAGCCATCCAGGATCTTAGTTCAGACAGACAGTTGTGGAGTTGATTTGTTGCAGAGTTGTAGACAGGAATATAAACCGGAGTATCATCAGCATAGCAGTGAAAAGAATTATTAAATTTCCTAAAAATCGCTCCAATAGGGAGAAGGTATATAGAGAATAAAATAGGACCCAAAATGGATCCCTGAGGAACACCATATATAAGAGGAGCAATAGATGAAAAAGAGGAATTTAAAGTCACTGAAAAATTGTCTACTAGTTAAATATGACCTGAACCAGTTAAGAGCAGCCCCTTTAAGCCCAACAAGATGTTCAAGCCACATCAGCAATATTTCATGGTCAATGGTGTCAAAGGCAGCAGGCAGGTCAAGGAGGAGAAGGACTGCCGCATCACCTGAGTTAGTAATAAGAGAGATGTCGTTGAACACTTTCAGGAGTGCCATTTCAACACCATGATAACGCCTAAAGCCAGATTGTTAGATCTTAAAGAAATTATTGGAGTTAAAGTGATCAACCAATTGATTATAAATAATTATTTCTAGAATTTTAGCCAGAAATGGCAGTTGGGAAACTGGACGAAAATTGGTTAAAACTCCAGGATCTAATTCTGCCTTTTTTAGATGGGGACTGACTGCTGCATGTTTAAAAAATGAGGGCACAACCCCAGAACTAATAGAATCATTTATAATCGTTAGAAAGGATGGGCCCAAAACATCAAAGGCTTCCACTAAGAGACGTGGTGGAACAATATCGAGGGGGCTGGAAGCTGGTTTAAGGGTGTCAGTAGTTTTTTCAGCAGTGAAAGTGAGATTTGATCAAAGGATTCTAGAACAATGTCATGATAAACAGTAGGAAGTTTATATTCAGTTTGAACAATGCCACGGCGGATAGTATCAATTTTGCTGACAAAGAATGATAGAAACTGCTCACATGAATGAACAGTGCTGTTTAATTCCATCACAGAATAAGGGTGAATGGCCGCATTAATTGAATTAAATAAGACCCTAAGATTCTTTGAATGACGGGATACTAAATCAGAAAAGAAGTCTTGTTTTGATTTCTTAGCTTCATGCTAGAAATCGAAAAGAGAAGTCCTGAAAATATGTTTAGAGACAGTCAGTCCATCTTTTTTCCAACGCTGTTCAGCAGTTCGACAGGCGCAGCACAGTGATCATATGTTTTCATTTAGCCAGGAAGCAGGTCTAATCTTATTACTGCGTATCTTGGGCAGAGCAATTGCGTCTAGAGGAGGAATTAAATTTTACGACAGAATCATCGATATCATTATTTTGGTCATGCACATAAAGACTAGAGAAAAAGGTTTTAAAATCAGATATAATGGAAGAATTTTAAAAACTTGAGCAGTGTGGGGGACAGCTATTAGTCGGGACATCAACAGTAATATTCAGATCCATCATTATAGAAGAGTGATCAGTGAAAGAAACATCATATAAATCAATATTATTCACTGAAATATCATGAGTAAGAACGAGATCAAGGGTGTGACCGAGAGAGTGAGTTGGCGTATTAATATGCTAATTAAAATCAAATGAGTCCAATAGTGATAAAAAGTCATTGACCAAAGGTTTCGATTGACAACAAACGTGAATGTTGAAATCACCAACAATAAATACTTTGTCATGGGAGAGGGTGATATCAGCCAGGAGATCAGAGAATTCAGAAATAAAAGTATCATTAATTACAGGAGGTCTATAAACCACGGCAAACAACAAAGAAGGGGAGCTGCACACTTTGAAAAGTTCAAAGTTGCTAAACGGACCCCTTGTAAGGCTCCGACACAAGAAAATACTTTTAAAAACAGTGGCAATGCCCCCCCCCCACGACGAGTCAAATTAGGAGAGTTTAAAAATGAATAACCTGATGGAACCAAGTCAGTAAAACATGAAGAGTCACCGTTTAAAATCCAAGTCTCAGTGATGAAGAAGAAATCCAGATTATTTGATGTAATAAAGTCTTGCAGAATAAAAGTTTAATTAGACACTGATCTCACGTTCAGGAGAGCAACCTTGATAGAAGTAGAAGAGCTCATTGCAGGATGGGCACGGGTGAGGGTGCGGAGATTATCAGTGTTTACTATTCGATTTCAGACCAAGGAAAAGTGATGCTGTCTTGAAATGGAGAAATTAAATCTGGTGCCCAGCGCCCATGAAACAGTGATGGAGTCCTGAGCAGGAGAAGATGGGTCATAAATGACTCGCAGGCATTGGGAAACAAAGCTCTGGGACTTGAGTCAGTGGTGTTTAACAGCAATTCCGGATTTTTTCTCACGACGACGGCAGGTGCGTTTGCGTCTCCGAGGGGCATTCAACTCACTGATACAGGTGAACACCGGTGTCCAGGTGAAGAAGTCAGGAGATGAATAAAACAAAGGTGGAGGTTCACAAAAAACCCAATCAGGGGATGAAAATTGAGAGGAAAGTATGCCAGAAAATATGTTTAGTAAAGACTCCCAATTATAGGACAGTGACCGTTGGGATAAAGTTAAACGTAAAAACAAAGATAAAACATAGACTAGAGAGATGAGCAAATGACCAGCCACACCAGTCGGCGCCATCTTTACAGAGGAAAGGTATGTGTTCAGCATTTCTTGCATCGCATTTAGTTTCATCCTACATTTACACTTATCGTTGTAGGCACAGAACAAACATGAAACGCATGTGTTCCAAATAACAATATATTATTTACCGTATACCACTCCAGGAACCTCACATGCAGATAAAGAGCTTTGAGTTGGGAGAAAATTTTCCCTGAGTTAAAATGCGGTGGTGGGGGGATGGGATAGCAGGCTGCTTGTTACTTGTGCTGATCGATACATTTGCAAAACAAAAGATGCCAATGGAGAGGTGTGAAGAAATTTAAGGTGGCCCGGGATTACGAGTGTTTTTGTAGGCCTCAGGGATTCTAGTGTTAATCCCAAGGGGAAATTTAGATGCATATAGCATCAGAAATATACAGACTCACAGGACAAATAATGCACCCAATCAATCAATCAATAAATGTATAATGTGCAAATATTTGAAAATAAACTTAAAAAGAGTATGTTTGGATGAAGCATTAAATTGCCTAATAGCAGTGGGCAGAACAGATATGTTCCCCCTACTTTTGACACCCACTGCACGCACAACCTACCTGGAAAGGGGTCTCTCTTTGAACTGCCTTTCCCGAGGTTTCTTCCATTTTTCCCTACAAGGTTTTTATTGGGAGTTTTTCCTTGTCTTCTCAGAGACTCAAGGCTGGGGGGCTGTCAAAAGGCAGGGCCTGTTAAAGCCCATTGCGGCACTTCCTGTGTGATTTTGGGCTATACAAAAATAAACTGTATTGTATTGTATTGTATTGTAACAGATCCACTTCTTAGCACACCGTGGTGGAAAGAACTTGTGGTTAAAAGTGTTCCAAGGCAGCACATCCTGGAGGGAATGGAGGCAATTTTTCATGACGATTTGCCACTTTTGTCTTTTCTACAACAGCTTCCAATATGTCCTGGGTTAGCTCTGTGATGGAGCAGACCTTAGTAATAAATTTTTTCAGGCATTGTGCATCCTTTGAGCTCAGGTTGCTCTCCCAAGGAGACTGCAACTTAGGACACCACACTGGCTATTATGGTCTGAGTGAACATTTTCAACAGCTTGCTGCACACATCCAAAGACTGGAGTCTCCTTAGCAAGTAGGGTTTACTCTGGCCCTTCTTGTACAGCACTACTGTGTTTTCAGATCAGTACAGTTTGTTGTTTAAACCCAAAGGTAGTTAGAGCACTGCAACACTTCCATGTCCTTCCACTGAATGGTCACTGGTCCAAGCTGGAGGTCCACCACCAACTCTTTGTCTTGCTGATGTTGAGTTGCAGGTTGTTGTCCCTGCTCCACAAGACAAAATTCTTCACAGCCTTCCAGTACTCTGACTTGTCTCCATTATTAACGTTGCCAATGATGTTAATCTGCATCCATCCCTTCATGTAGGCCCTCCAACCTGCAAGGATAAACTTGGGGTTGGTGGCAGAATTGGCACTCCAGCCACCATAAAAAAATCTCACACTGTTCCACTCCATCTGAACTAGTGTGGTGCTGAGATGTCATCCGTTGAATGGCTGCACTCAGATGCTAATCTGGGATCCTGAGTTGGTGGGTACGGCAATGCACTATATCAGTTCGTGCTCCTAACCTCCTCCTCTAATCTGAAATTTTCTATGGATGGCAAGCGCTGGTATTACCGTATTTACGCGTGTACCACACGCACATTTTTTCCTGAAAATTTGCATTAGAAAATCAGGTGCGTGTCATGCATGATGAAATTAAATTCTGTAATGTTTACTTCTGCTTGGGCTCGCTCGCTCGCTCTCTCTCTCTCTCTCTCTCTCTCTCACTTGCTTGCGCTCTCTCTCTTGCTCTCGCACTCGCGCTCTCTCTCACTCTCTCTCTCGCTTGCTTGCGGTCTCGTGCTGTCTCTCTAAACGCTTCCTATACAATCACAACGTGCATCATACACAGGGAAAAACAATTTTCCTGATTTTCTTTGTAAAAATTACGGTGCGCATCTTAAACGAGGGCGTGTGGTACACAAGTAAATACGATATACAGGAAGTCTACTGTGTAGAGGGTAAACAGGAAGAGAGACAGGACAATTCCTTGAGGTGCTCCAGTATTATACACCATCATTTCTGACACACAGTTTCTGAGCCTCAGGAGAATGTGGGGGCATCAAGATGCAAAGCCTTGAGTTTTTCCTCCATTGAGCTTTATTCAGTTTTTATCGTATTGGCTATTTAAGTCCTTATCCATAATATCACAAATTCAAGAAGTGACACTAATCTTGAAAATCTGAAACATAAACTTCAAGAACAACATCCAGAATCAAGTCCTATACCAGTTGCTTATTCAAGCACAAGTCTTTTGCTAAATATTTTCTCAAATTTCTTAAAGTTGCAATGCTGTTCAATGTGTGCAGCCCTCCTTTATACTGTAGTATACACATCATAATCTCATGTAATGTGCGAAGGATTGCCTTTAGCAAGCACAGCTTTCAATACTCCTAAATGGTGGCACCCATGTAAACAATCACATTAAATAACAAGATAATAAAACCAAATATACAGTAAATTGCCATTTATATAAATTCATAAACCATCCAAACAACAGAAAGGCACAGAAATGAATTAATTACATGTTTCAGACACTTCCCCTTTTACTTCAACCTTTTTCCTTGGCATTCCTCTCCTCTTTCCCTTCTCCCTGCAAAACCTCTTCTTGAGCCCTATTTACCAAAATCCTAAGGGGAAGTACACAATCATAGTTGTCTAAACAATATTTATAGATTGAGAGCACCATCAGTTTCAAAACCAATCCTCTCATGTCCATACCTGCAACATTTTTATATAAATTGTCATACCTTAATACTTAACTTTCTGTATTTATACCAATTCTGTATTGTGCCTTGATTTATTGCTGCCTATAGTCTGATGATATTGTCTTGTAATTCCAAATGTCAAGAGGATCTTCTTTGTTAAAACTAGGGGTCTTTGCCCCCTGCTCGTTTCACTCACCAACCCCTGTGTTTGGTTTTCCAGATACACACTTTTAAGATTTTTTTTTTCTTTGAATTGTTGCTATTTCATTAGTTTCACTTTTATTTCATAACTTCTGTAAAAACAATATTTGGAATCTTGCGAGTCCCAATATGCTGAATCTTTTTAATGAGGTCAGTGAGACATGTGTTTAATGACTTTGTACCATAATTCAGGATAGGTTTCTCTGTTTGGAATTTCAGCACAGACAAAACGATCCACATCATCAGCAGTTAATAATTTTTTTGCAAAGTAAACAATAAATGCATGTGAGGTAAACTCCGTTTTTGAAATTCTCTGACTTAAACTTCAAAGCCTTACGATATTTACATGCTTCTGACATATCACCTATGTCCATATATTCAATATCTATTCACCTTTTTGTTATTTCTCCGAGTAACAATTTCTCTTTCTTTGTGCTAATGTGATGTTTACTTTCTTTGTTTTGACACTGTCGTTTTTTTCTGCTTTCAAATTATGTATCTTGCTCTACATGTGTTTCGCGCCTACGTTTTTTTTGAGTCTTTTGAATTCCAGTTTTCATTATCTCTAACCTGGTCTGCATGTGTTTTACAATGACTCCTGGTCCGTGGTGATTATTTTCCCTTTTTCGAGTAATAATTTCCATTTGTTTGCGCTACTGCGATTTTTACTTTTTTTTAATACTTTCATATTTCCCTACTTTCATTTTCTTTACCTTTCTCCACATGTGTATCGCGCCGACGTTTTTTTGAGCCTTTCGAACTCCACTGCTTTTATAATCTCTAACCTGCTCTGCATGTGTATAGCACCAACGTTTGTGAACATGTTAATGAAGTTCTACTTTGTCTTTTATTCTCTGTCTTTTAATTCTGAGCCAGATTGGATGTGCTTTGTTTCAATTCCACTTGTTCCTGGCTGATAATTACTTCCCTTATGTTCTGAATTTGCACTTAGATTCTTTTTTTTCTCTCCAATGCGTTTGAGTCTGTTATCTTCGTGCTGCTTTCTTCTTCACTTGGTCGTCTACGTTTAATTGATAACATACTGTCCTTATACGCTTTATATGCGCTGAGGGCCCAGGATCTGTGTGTGCTCAAAGCATCCTTTACACGACTAAGTGTTTTCCTGCCTCTGGGCTTATTTGATATTGATTGTAAGTAGGGCTTGTCTTGCAAGAATCTCATGTTCCATGTCATTGCGAGACGGTTCTGGGTCAATCTCTTGGGACAAAGTCTCGTGTTTAAGGTCCCCGTGAGATGCTCCATGGCCAATCTATTTCATCTTGTAGTTTCTTTTAAGTGTTTTCCATGATCTTCATGTGAAGATCACGTCTCAACGCCCTAGTGTTTCTCTCCAGGATTTTATTTTATAATATAGAGATGAAGGTGCTACAATGATTAGCTTCTTTTTGCCTTCAGAAAGCATTCTCCAACCCTAGAATTATTCATCAAAAGAGCCTTCACTAGAAAAATGGTGGACTCTTAGTCTTATATTAATGTGATGATTTGCTTCTGCTTTTAGAAGTCAGTTTTACGATCGTTAGACCTTTTGATGGTAGTTGGGGAGTTCTGAGACACAAGACAGACTCCTGGGGGATTTAGTTGGGTCTGATACCGAAAGAGTTGACAGAAAATAGCTAAAAGCAGGGTTTGAATGCATAGCTAAATACCTGATTTAAGGCTTAAGGTTTTTTATTTGGTCATGTTTACATAAGAAAACATGAAATTTGCCATTTGCATCCAATAACAGAAAGAAGAAATAAACTAAACAGAGACAAGACAGGTTAAAAACCTACACCAAAATTCTAAAAACAGTTTTACATCATTTGAGAAAAACATATTTTTGTTACAACCTACTTCTATCGGTTTGATTTACTAAATAGCCTGAGAATTTTTTAAAAAACACATACAATTCAATTGAATAAGACATTTTCAATAAAGCCAAATCTAGATATTAGATTTGAAATCACAGAAGAAAAAGTACTTTACTAACAATTAAAAGTATGACAGCTTTCAGTCATTTAGAAATATCCAGTTTGCAGTGACCTCATGAGAGCAAATGTTAAATGTCTTTATATAGCTTATACGAGCTATGGAGGGAAAATGGTTAATTTCCTTCAGTATTGTTATTCTTTGAATCACATTACTATTTATAATACTTGACTTTTCTTTCCTACCTACAGTATCTTATCTTATGTAGAACCTTTCATACTGTATCTCTCTCTAACTGCTCTACTTCTTTTAGCATTTTCTTTGTAGCAAATCACTCTGCAATTTTACTTTTCTATTATGTACTGAATTCTCTCTGCAACTACTAACATGGTTTAATTTCACAAATAAAAGAATTAAGTGTATCTTGTATTTCCTTAGGAGAGCAATTTTCAACCTTTTTCATCTAACGTAACGAACTACTAAAATTCTGCAGCACACCAAAAATAATAGTTTTTGCTGATCTGACTAAAAAGGTACACATTTGATTGATTTACAAAACAAATAATAATAATAATGATAGTAATTACCTACCCTAATTGCTCCAAAGTAGCTTTTTAAAAAAAATTTTTGAAACTATTTATTTATGATACTTTGTAATAAAAAAATAATGCTCAAAATTATCAGGTGCATTTACTTGTATTTTGAGCAAGTGGAACAGTGGCAGCGCTGCTGCCTCACACTAAGGCGATCACGGGTTTGTGTTCCAGGTCCTCCCTGTGTGCTTTTTGCACAGTTATCTGAGCAGCGACAAAATCACTGTATAAATGTAAAGATCATTATTATTATTATTATTATAGGTGTGTATGCATGATCAACTTCAGCTGCAGCATAGTGGGGGTTAATAGGAACACTAGATGTGCTCGAAAATAGGATGCATTCATTGCAATAATTACACAGCATGGTGTGCATGCAACATAAACATAATGTGTATATTACTGAAGTAAATGTTCATATAAGTTATACAAAATAATTTTTAGTATACACATTTTTAACAGGTTGAGAAATGTAAACTGGTTATAAATGCATGAAACTACACATTTATTGCTTTAT
This sequence comes from Polypterus senegalus, assembly GCF_016835505.1. Lineage (NCBI taxonomy): Eukaryota > Metazoa > Chordata > Cladistia > Polypteriformes > Polypteridae > Polypterus > Polypterus senegalus. Next base: position 166,745,085 of record NC_053159.1, read on the forward strand.
ATTTCACATATAGTATATTATTAAATTGATATACAAATCATATAAAACGGCATATATTTGCATTGTGGACTTCTTTTGTGTCATATTTCTTTAAAGAATTAATTTGTTTTACAAAATCTTGAGGCACACGGGTTGAAAATCACTGCCTTAGGATGCCAAAGCAGTTCAGCACAAATGGCCCAACAGAGCATTTATTAATATGCATCTGTCTCCTGGTACTCTGGTTTATTCCTATATCCCAAAAGATGTTTGTGTTTTTTTGGGTGCTGAATCAAAATTGGGCTCATATGAGTGCGCATAAGTGGCTCTATTGTGACCTGGAAAGTGTCTGATCAGATTTTAAATTTTTTCCCTAAGTCTGTTTGGACTAACCTTTTGGTACTCCTAGTTCCCTTCTATATTCCAAAGATGTAAATGCTAATTTTGACTCTGAACTGGTATGGTCTGAGTCAGTGTAGGTGTGTGCATCAGTGTGCCCTGTTATCGATTGTGTACCATCCAAGGTGGGTCTATCTCATGTACTCCCTGAACTAGACAGATTGGTAAGAAGAATGACAGATGAACGATACACAGCATTATCATCTAATCAGGTGAAAGCAACTCAAAAAGTCTGACAAGTGTCATTTAAACTGAAAAGGTTTTGGCTATGTAAACAGCAGCACCACTCTTTAAACCACATAATCAAGTAAAATATGCAATGCAGCAATTGAACATTCTAATATATAAAGACATAAACAATTTTGTCACTTTCAGGAAGTAACATATAAAATACACAACCAGCAAAACAGCATCTGTGGTGGAGGATTTTGGGAATGAAAGGGTCCAAGAAACAAAATAAAAATAGTTCAGGCAGAGCTCTTACCTGTGTAACTTTCTCTGTGACATTGTGAGTCCTGTCTTTGACTTTGGGAGCAATAATAGTTTTCTCAGAAGAAGGAGGTGATGATGTCTTCTTCTCATTTTTTACATCAGAAAAGTTTAATGTAATTTGAGGGATTTTATTTATTGTGCTGTACTTGTTGAGGTTTGAATCTGAAGTGGAACCAAGGAGGCTGGACTTTATATGATTGAAAGGCCCTGAAATGTAAAGAATAAACCAGTGAAAGGTCATAGAATTTCAATTCTTTAGTTTAATGATCTCAGTTGCAGTTCTAAATTTTGATCAGGTAACTCAAGATGTTTGTGACTTTCACTTTTGCAGAATGTTAGAAAGAATTAGTGCACTGTCAATGAATAAACGTTTATTTGTATATAATCCTTTTCCTACCAATTGTATATAGTGCATCTTATATCTCTTTATTTACCGATCCATCATATAGTTGCCCACCATCTGTTGTGTATAGTGCCTTTCATATCTATCTAGTTATCTAGTGTATATAGTGCCTTTAACATCTATCTATTATCAAAGTCCACCTTTAATTTCTGTCCATATAATGTGTCAAATGTATATCAGACTACAAAGGCAGCAGTATAATAAGGGTGATATATTTGGGTTGATTTAAAACATTTTGACTTCCATTGGTCTGCAACATTATTACTTAACTTGAATCTGCTATTCTATTTTTGCAAACTGGTAATTTCCAGAACATTTATTAACGGGGAAACAGCAAAAAATGATTATCCATGACAACCAGGATTTGGACAAATACACTTTTTCAACAAATCTTTAGTACTAGAGTGTTGTACCGTGTTAGCCATTATGAATGTAGAGAAAAGCCAAGCAAAACGACACCTTTTATTTGCTAACTAAAAAGATTACAATATGCAAGCTTTCAAGGCAACTCAGGCCCCTTCTTCAGCTTGCATATTGTAATCTTTTTAGTTAGCCAATAAAAGGTGCCATTTTGCTCAACAAATCTTGAACTACAAGAAGCAAACACCATTGTTTCCACTAAAGTTTTCAATAGCAACAGAGTAAAATTAAAAATTATTTTTAGTAGTCAGGGGAACAGTAGCCACTTTAAGGATTAGTACCACCAAAATGTCTGCAGGTTATATTGAGCCATTGCTGGTGTCTATTTAGATCAGATTAGTTGCATATCCAAATGCTGGCGCTTTTTCAAAAGTTACTTTTTTTATTAATTTATGGTCAGATATGTTTACAGTCTGATTTCAGTATTTTAGCCTTATCTTTAAAAAATGTATATAAACTAAATAAAATTTCAGCAGAAAGATAAGACAAGCGACTTGTGTTTACAGGCACTCATGCTTTCTAATGGCTGTTCGGTTAATTAGATGGTGATGACAATAATTTTATCAAAGCCTTTTTTGTGATTTAATGATTACTATTGCTAAATTTGACCAAAGTAGTATATGAAATATCACACCATGTCATTATGTAAAGATTTCAGAGTTTTCTACACAGATAAAGTGCAGAAATAAGGGACTAAAATAACTTTTCCATTCACAATTTACACATTTTAAAAAATATGTTTTAGACAGCACGGTGGTTAGTGACATTGCCTTATGGATCCAGTGTCCTGTGCATACACAAAAGCTAGTTGGTGTCCTTTTGGAGACTGAACATTCTTTGTGAATCTGCATAGGCTTTCTGACCATCTCCTCAAACAATTGTGTATTAGGTTAATTGGTGGCTGTCAATTGGCCCTGAGTTTGTGTCATTGTGTGTGTGAGTGGGCTCTGCAATGAAATGGTGCTTACCCAGAGTGTAGAATTCTATTGGATTGAATTTTTCATTGTGTTCTAGATGTTTGAAGACCTTCTAGTAAAGCGAGTTTGGGGTCTATGAAGGTTCAGAAATTTTTTGTAATAAAAACAGCGTGGCTTATGCTCTGTGGGTGAAGGAGCATGCTGTGGCAAAGCCATGTGACTGCAGGGATATTGATGAGGGATTTTGCTAATTGCATTTAATGTGCTCAGACGTAGTTGGCACCTCTGTCCCTTATCAGAGCTCTTCCTCTACTGATGCTTTGTAAGTGTTATGAAGTCCAAAAGCAATGTTTAATAAAGGTCCTGTTACATAAGAGTAAATGAGTAATAGATGAAGTTTTCTTCATACTTTGTTGTTTTTATAATATTGTTCGGTTAAGTTATTGTTTGTTTAATTGTGTATACTTTGTTATTACTATTCTGTCTGGTTATTGTTTAATATTTGTGGGTGTCTTGCAGTTCTCCTATTTCTCATGTATTTTGTGGGTGGTTCCCCAAGAAGCTGGGACACCTGTTCATCTGCATTAAGGCATAGCTCCCAGCCCTAAAAAGAACTGTGGGAAATGCAGTCCTTTATGGTTAATTAGCTTGAAGTATTGGCCTTTTGTTTTATTCTGTTTCTCTGTTATTTTTTACTTCTCTGCACAGGTTTTTTGATTTTATTTATTGGATTTGTGTACTTGTGATTTTGTTGCTCAGGAATGCCTTTTAGATAAATTCTTTTGCCTATTTTTGCTGTTTTGAGAAATTTAGTTGTTTTTCTTTCAAGTTTGGAAATAAATCTTTCTTTGCCCTTCTTATACAAGACAGAGGTGGACATTCACCCCCTTCCCTTTTAGGGCAGTCTGGTTATTTTTTGACATTATGAACTTAGTAAGGTAAAGCCCATAAAGCCAGCCTAGGGAGTAGGCACCAGGTTGACCATAAGAACACCTTTTCTGGGTAAGCTGGTGGGTCAGGTCTGCTCCATGGCTTATTTTTTGAGGCTGCACCTCACTTTGGCTATTTTGTGTCAGCAATCACAACATTGCTGTTACTGGTCTTTAAAACCAGTCCGGTGACATCAAACTAGCAATGGAAAAAAACTGATGGTAACAATGAAAATAATGAGCACAATAATGATGAATAATTCTAACAACAAAGTGTCAACAATAAACAATCCAGAGATGAAATGCAGTAAATGGGGTATCCCAAAAAATAGGACTGGCTAAATAAAAATGAAAATAACTATAATATTAGGAAGGAAGGAAATTATGAACACAAATCAGAACATATAATAATGGAATCCTAAAACAACTATACATAGACTATGCCTAGCCATGGGATTTGAAACCTGGACAAATGATCTGTAAGACCAGATGTGCCACCATGCCATTAATGACTTAATAACAGCACACATAAACAGTATCAAATTTAGATATATGCTGTATTTTGTTTAATATCATTAGTCTTGTGAAATGCATAATATTATTCATTCTGCAATAATTAAATTACATAATCTAATTAGTATGCTGTCTTTATATGGTATTAATAAATGAAACACTTGATTGCTTATAGCATTATAGAAAAAATACCAAGGTTTATTTATATATGTCATAATGTATTCCAAAATCGTGTATCCATCTAGCTTCTAAACACACTTATTCCATGTTACTGTTAATGGGAGCTGGAGTGTAGCAGTAGCATTTGGTTCAAGTGAGTCAACCAAATCACCAGTTTACATAACGTGCAGCTCTTTGAGATGGGGGGAAAAACTGGTGGAACTAGGGTTTGAATCAAGGACTCTGAGGATATAAGGCAGCGGTACCAATCACTGTGCCAACCCATTAAAAGTGTATAACTAAATAATTTATAATAGTAGAGAAACCATCAGAAGCCATTCCCTCACATGCTGATATGTGAAAGGTTACATTTCCTTTGATGTACTGGCAGCTAAGCATGGAACAGAATTAAGAGCTAATTACTAGCTTGAGGTTGAAACATAATATTACAGAAGATGGACATTTGGAGATGCACACATATGAAGATTAAAATATATAGATATAGTTTTATTTTCTGATGTGGAATGAAATCAAAATAGCCAAGCTAGTTTGTTTCTTTGTAATTTATTATACTGATTCAATCTGTCTTATGCTGTGCTGTACTCCATTAAAATTTGCCAATGTTTGGCTCTAAATTAAGAAATATTGATGGCAATGTGTTAAAAGTAAAACAGTTTTCCATCTCCTGTTTAATACATTTAATCTAAGTCTGGGCCCAGGAAAAAATAATGACCTTGTACAACTTTACAATAATGGAAAATGCTATAGAAACAATTTGCAGCTTAATTCAAAAACATTTAGTAGGAAGTATTATAAGCATTTCCAGTTCCAGTGACCTTGAAATTACTTTAAACAGGCTTTAAAATGGATACATTGACTTGGTGGATGAATATAATAAGCACAATGCTGAACAGTGCCTGTTGCTGCTGCATATGGATGCACAACTATTTGATCAATTTAATAAACACCACTGACTCAGAGACATTATTTATATTATTTTCATATACAGATATATTGGTGTATATGTGATACTGTATAAACACAGATAGATAGATAGATAGATAGATAGATAGATAGATAGATAGATAGATAGATAGATAGATAGATAGATAGATTATTATTGCAGGAGCATAACTTGTAATAGTTGTTATAAGCATAGCCAAAGAAAACAGATGCATAAATTATAAGAAAAAATGAAAATGAAACAAATTTCATGCTGATCTTTAAAGAAACATAGAAAAAGCTCAAAGCCATACCCCCTGCCATCCAGGAACGGGAAACTATTTTTTTAGGAGACAGAAAGGGGAGAATGTAAAGAGAAAGGGCATAGAGTTTATTGTATTGGTACACAAAATGTTAATCATTAGTCCAACCTATATTTTGTTGCTGTCATTCCACTTGGGATTTGCCTCTTTAAAATTATTTGTGCAATTTAATTTTGATCATTCATCTAAAGTCTTGCTCATAATGAGAATTTAGAAACGAATCCCTGACTCAAGCAGAGAAGATTGTGTCCCTGGTTTCTGCTCACCTCTATGAAAATATCAAACTTTGGCCAGCATTTGTTATTCTCTAAAGAGCACACATACACACACAAATCAAAACAAAAACAAACAAAACAAATAAAACACTCATTTCATTGGCTTCTCAGCAATACATGCTTGATTGCTCATTGGTCACTCAATTGCTATAAATGCACATAAAATAATTTGCCAGTCCAGATGCAACCAAACACCATGAAGCAGGTTCTGCTTTGTACAAGTCACTTGTTCATGCGTCTTGATTAAAGTCCATTAGGTCATGTAATTATATATTACTATCTGTGTGCTTCACTACATTCCATTGTCCAGCAGGAAAAGTGCAAGTTTTTATAAAAAATTAAAGGACAGATATTTTGGATGAGCTTTTAATTATTAGTATTATTATAACAAAAATACATATGCATCCAAAACATCATGCAGATTTGGTGCAGATCTGCAATTTTCCTGTGGTAGTATATCTATAAAAGTTAATAAAAATATCAGTAATACATTAAAGACAATTCAAAAATAATCATAATAAATTAAAAACAAGTAATCATGCAGCAGGCAAGAGGTAACCAAAAAGGACAAAAGGGATTTTTTTTTTTTTTTTTTTTTACCTTTGATATTGCGACCATTGTCTGAAAAGCAGCAAAGTCATGTTGGAAGGGAAAGGAAAATAAAATAAGAAATATAGGAAGCAACAGATACAAAATAACAAACTGAAAAAAAAAAGAAATTCAGCTTTTCAAAGGATCACAATACCATATTTTGCCTCCTCTGGTTACTTTACATAAAAGGTTAATTATGAAATTCAGTTTTGCTCATGTATTTGATTTGTTGTGCAGTTATGGTGACCCAGAGTGTAATATGGCAGTCTAGATGCCTGCCCATCACAGGACACGACCTACTCACTCACTAACTGGGCAAGTGCACAGCTATTAATCAATCTAATATGCAATCTGAAATAGTCTGAAACTTATTGAAATACCAAGATCCAGTTATGACTGCTGAAAACCAAACACTGCCTTCCAGAAAAAAATCTAAAATTGTATCCGTTGTTGATAGTTGTAGCATGATGATGTGATGAAGTTCTTTTGTCCCAAACACCTTAATAACTCATCACCTTTAAAAGAAATATAAACTCTGCTCTGAACTGTAGAGTTGCACAAAACAGGAATCTATGTCTCGATCAGGTAGCAATCAAGAGAAACAGGGTCAAGAAGGTAGACAATGACCCCAAACATTGCTAAGCAAAATTACTACATAACTACAAAAAAAGAAATTACATGATGTGATTGACACTCAACTAAACCTCACAGAAATATTGTGACAGAAGCCATCTGGGAAGTCCTCAAAAGTTACAGTTTTGATGGAAGATGTGTTGGAGGAATTGGGTTAAAAATCTCCATAGTCACATAAAGGCATGATAAATAGTTATCGCAAAGTGACTGGTTAAAGATTCTAAGGGGTGACTACTATTTTTTTAAACATAGGGACACTTAATACTGGGTGTCTTGTTTTTAAAAATGAATCATTCTCTCAGGAACCCTTTCTCTATTATTAGCATGTGGGTCGAGCTCTGAAAAAAATCCACATAAAACAAATTCAAAAACATCTTCTAGTTAGATCTACAAAACACAAATCATTTTTAAAAACTAAAACTGAAGTTGGTGCTTCTTTACATCCAACTTAACCCTATTTCCAACCACATTCAATATCTGAAATATTAAGGATAAAGAATGACAATACATTTAATACTTATTTCTTATTCTTTTTTTCAGTATGCACTTTTAATATTCACTGTACCCTGAATAGTGTCAACTGGAAATAGCTCAACAATCAATTAAAGGACAGATAATTGTTGGTTTCCATTCATGTTAATCAGTTTCTGCTTTGTTTTCTGTGTGTTTTAACAAATCTGTGTCTTTATGTGTACTAATTCTGTACTTAGTAATTTGCAAAATCTAAACTTACATTTTATTGGAGATCTTCTCACAGAACTCTGTGTCTGCACTCAGTGCAGAGCGATATACCAAAATAAAGTGAATTGAAACATATTTCTGCTTCTTCTGACTGCTTTCACTTTTAATACAAGTACCTCATTTGTTGAATTAAGCCTATGTCTATAAGAGCTCAATACCCTGTTTTAGAACAGTAGGGAAGTACATTTTGAGCAGCATTGTAAGGAAAACAGCATTTGCCCAATAGTTAGTGCACCGTTCTTTGATCTCATATTTTTGAATACAGTGATTTTTCTCAAGTGTTTTTAGATCCTACCAGGGGCATAAAGACCCGGAAAACAGAGCTCCTAGGATCATTGGGACACGCAAACCCCTCCACCACGATAAGACAAACTGGTCCTAGGTGAGGGCTGAGACAAAGAGCGGTTCAAGAAACCTCCTATGAAGAATAAAAAATTTTGAAGGCGTTTTCCGTCGCCCTGACACAGGTCACCGGGGCCACCCTCTGGAGCCAGGCCTGGAAGTCGGGCTTGATGGCGAGCGCCTGGTGGTAGGGCCTGCACCCATGGTGCTCAGCTGGACACAGCTCGAAGAGGTAACATGGGACCACCTTCCCATGGGCACACCACCTATGGGAGGGGCCAAGGAGGTCGGGTGCAGTGTGAGTAGGGTGGTAGCCAAAGACGGGGACCTTGGCAGTCCGATCCTCAGCTGCAGAAGCTGGCTCTTGGGACGTGGAATGTCACCTCTCTGAAGGCGAAGGAGCCTGAGGTAGTGCGCGAGGTCGAGAGGTTCCGGCTAGATATAGTCGGGCTCACCTCGATGCACAGCTTGGACTCTGGAACCAATCTCCTTGAGAGGGGCTGGACTCTACCACTCTGGAGTGTCCCCCGGTGAGAGGTGCTGAGCGGGTGAGGGCATAATTATTGCCCCCCGACTTGGAACCTGTCCATTGGGGTTTATCCCGGTGGACGAGAGGGTAGCCTCCCTCCGGCTTCAGTTTGGGGGACGGGTCGTAACTGTTGTTTGTGTGCATGTGCCGAACAGCAGTCTGGAGTACCCACCCTTTTTGGAGTCCCTGGAGGGGGTGCTAGAGGGCATACCTCCTAGGGACTCCCTCGTTCTGCTGGGAGACTTCAGTGCTCACATGGGCAATGACAGTGAGACCTGGAAGGGCGTGATTGGGAGGAATGCCCCCCCGATCTGAACCCAAGTGGTGTTTTGTTATTGGACTTCTGTGCTTGTCACGGATTGTCCATAACGAACACCATGTTCAAGCATAGGGGTGTTCATATGTGCACTTGGCACCAGGACACCCTAGGCATCATTTCGATGATCGACTTTGTGGTCGTGTCATCGGATTTGCGGCCACATGTCTTGGACATTCGGGTGAAGAGAGGAGTGGAGCTGTCAACTGATTACCACCTGGTGGTGAGTAGGCTTTAATGGTGGGGGAGGATGCCGGTCAGGCCTTGTAGGCCCAAACGTGTTGTAAGGGTCTGTTGGGAACGTCTGGCAGAGTCCCCTGTCAGAAGTAGCTTTAACTCCCACCTCTGGCAGAACTTTGTCCACGTCCCGAGGGAGGTGGGGGACATCGAGTCCGAATGGGCCATGTTCCGTGCCTCTATTGTTGAGGTGGCTGACCAGAGCTGTGGCCGTAAGGTGGTCAGTGCCTGTCGTGGAAGCAATCCCCAAACCTGTTGGTGGACACTGGCAGTGAGGGATGCCGTCAAGCTAAAGAAGGAGTCCTACAGGACTAACGGGCAGCTAACAGGTACCGGCAGGCCAAGCAGAATGCAGCTTCGGTGGTTGCTGAGGCAAAAACACGGGCGTGGGAGGAGTTTAGGGAGGCCATGGAGAATGACTTTCGGACGGCTTCGAGGAGATTCTGGTCCACCATCCGGCGTCTCAGGAGGGGGAAGCAGTGCAGTGTGAACACTGTATATGATGGGGATGGTGTGCTGCTGACCTCGACTCGGGACGTTGTGGGTTGGGGGGCGGAGTAATTTGAAGACCTCCTCAATCCCTCTAACATGCTTTCCTATGAAATTAGCAGTACATGTCTGTGGCTTATTCTGTGTTTATTTTAAGCTTTTTTATGCTTTCACAGCACTGTGAAACAATCCATTTCTTAGTGTAGTGGCCACTTAAAAATGACCTTGTTCAATGATATACATTTTAAAAAGACTTGGTATTATTGAATTTCTTGTAAATGAATCAGTAAATTATATCCATTTAGTCATCACAAATGTCAAGCGTGGAGTAAGGCTAAGATGAGTTTGCTTGCTGTCACTTCAACATTGCTACAATGTCCTGATGAACTCATTTGATGGAACTAACAAATTATAACCAAAAAGCTCTCAATTTCCACAGGAAGAGCGCATAGCATTAAAAGTTTTTTTTTATTATTTAGATTTGCTTTGCTGTTAAGAGACGAGGAGAAATCTTTCTGTCACACAATACTGACGAAAAAAAATGAAATGGCAATTCTTCAGGAAAAGCAGTGTAAGGTTACCCCTTCAGCAAGAAAACCCATGGACATAGTTGGATGCATAATGGGTAATTTTGCTGAGCTTAATGGGACATGGTCAGACCGTTAACTCAAATTAATATACTCAAGCTGTTTAAGAATAGTTTACATAACAATGCATGACCAAACACAAACATGTAAATATAGGAAGCAATCATTAAGCTTATGTAGACAATTCTAGCCCAATCCAGCCTTGAGCCCAGATCTTGATGCTTCAGATTTCCATTTCTCGAGACTCCTCTAGGAAGTTATCTATAGGTGATAATGAAAAAAATAAGATGTGCAAAATGCACGTGCACTGGTACAAGATAGGGATGCACACTTCATAAGTCATGTTTTAGACGTACAGTATAACTTTCTTTGCGCTACAAGGGGGTAGCCCTGGGTAAGAAAGAGTGCCATAAAATATTAGTATAATCATGTGATCTAAAACCAGAAGGACAGCACCAGGCAGGGTGCAATAGCAATGTAATGGTTTGCAACCTTGCCTTTCAAGCAGAGTATTTTTCCATTCATTTCATTTTACCCCAGCATTTCCCTAAACATTTTTACATGGCCCCAAGCTGCCATGAGTATGGCAATATTGTCTCTGGAGTTAGTTATTGCAACTCAGTATTTGAAGTGTTCTTCTTTGCATTTATATAGCTCTTTTCTTACTATTCAAAGTGCTCAGCAATTGCAGGTTAAGGGTCTTGCTCAAGAGCCCAACAGAGCAGAGTGCCTTTTGGCATTTACGGGATTTGAACCGACAACCTTCCAATTGCCAGTGCAGATCCCTAGCCTCAAAGCCCTCTCTCCACCAACCCTAAACTATCAATGCATTTTTTGTTGTATGTGAAGGTAACCAGCAATCTTAACCCAGCAGCTGAATCAAATCTCATAATAAGTTAGGAACACCAGCTATTTAGTCTAAACACAATGATTTTTGCTACTTTAACTTTACAGCAGACTTTTGAAGTAATACCCTTAACAAAGCTGGGAAACACGCCTAAAGTACATCTACATAAATAAAGGTGACCTATCTGTTTGTATTGGCATGACTCAAAAACAGTTGTACATATATTCATGAAAACTGGGCAATAATTCAGGGATAGTCCACCTCTGAAATAGTGTATGGGTGTCCTCGATGACGGAGGGGAGGACTTAGTGAATCTGATACTGTTGAATATCTGTTGTTGAGCACTAATTTCCTCTTTTATGATGTCTGGGGACCTTAAAGCTGACTGGCTCAAGGTGAATGGCAGTCTGACTAAAGTGGTTCAGGTACAGGAAAAGTGGCCATAATATTAATGAGACATGATAAAGGGGTTTATCTAGTTTTATCATTACATTTCAAATGGCTGCAAGTCCCTATGACTCTGAGATTTTCAGTCAGAGATCTCCAGTAAAACTACTTCTTTGACAGCATGTCACTTGTTCAGACAAGTATAAAAGAAAATTAACAGTGACAGCTTAACTGGAGTGTTTGTTTCGTCCACCCTGCCCGCTTAAAAAACAATTCTAGATTTAAAAAAAAACAATTCTATATTTTTTATTTATTTATTATTACTTATTTTGTGTATACTATTTATGCATTATTTTCTTATCTAATTTTAGTTTGTTTTATTGTCATATAAATACATTTTTGATAACTTGTAAAGCACTTTGAACTATTTTGCTTGTATGAAAATGTCCTATAGAAATAAATGTTGTTGTTGTTGTTGCTGTGATTCCAGTTCCACATAGGGCACACTCAAATACATATTCAATGTAAAGTCACCAACTCATCAAATATTACCCTAAAGTAAAATGCTCTGAGCTGGCAGTGATATTTTACATCACAAGACCCTAATCTAAATTGCAAACTTACACCCAGTGCTCTGCAAGCTTACACTACACACCTCTTGACAAAGTTAAGTTATAAACAATCTGGACACTGTAATAAGAGCCTCTCCAGCCTGAAATCACGTCAATTTAATATCTGGCATCAATAATTTGGGTTAACTGTCCTTTTGGACTCTACACCAGTCAAAAATGATTAAGGAGTGATGGGGAAGACCCCAGTAAGAACACGAAAAGTAACATCAAATCTTTTTAATGTACTTTCCTATAGTTCTTACCTCAGTAGATAGACTCTGAATGTTTATAGTGTGGACTATGGCCAGCAGCTTATCCTGGCTAATACCCCCAAGCCACCAGAGGGAGCCCTCCCTGCGACGTGGAGATGCCTCGAATTCCAGCAGGGCATCACGGACTATGGAGTTTTAATGCACAGCCCTGCTGGATAATGTCAGGGCCATCAGGGGACGTTGCAGGGAGGCACAGAGACATTTATTTTCCAGACAGCCCGGAAGTACATCCCAGTCACATGGACAGAAGAAATGATGTACTTATGGGTTGAAGAAAAGGAGTTTTCACCTGACCCGGAAGTGCTGGATAATCATATGGAATGAGGGAAGCACTTCCGGGTCATGGACTATAAAGGACTGTGGGAGATCCCAGACGGGCGAGCCGAGTCGGGTGGCAGGGTGACAACGCGTCTGGGAGTGGAGGATTTGTTTATTGTATTGGTTATTGTTTATGAATATAGTGGAGTGGAGGGTGCTTTGTGTACTTTATTATTGTTCGAAAAATAAATAATTGAACTTTTATCTGGTGTCTGGCGTCTGATCCGAGGGTTCAAGGGGACGACAGCGCACCCTAACTGTCACAATAGGTTTATAGTTACGACCTGTAGTAGTCTCATAGGTCAATTACTTTATTTACTTGCTGAAACCTTTTAGAATATAAGATGTGTTCTCAGACAATAGTCCTACAGCTACGGTAATTCCATTGCTTCTGCTCTTATAAAAGGCAATGTATGCATTGTTTTTACCTATTCATTAATCCATTCATTATTTTGGGAGTATGTATAATGTAATATAGAGTTGTCTGGGGAGCCTGAGCCTGCCAAGTTAACTCTAAACACAAGGCAATAACCAATAATTGCTGGGTTAGTGATCCATTATAGGATACATTCACTCACACTCCTACACTTTCTCATAATAGTAGTAGTTTAGGGTTGACAACCAATGCAAGCTGAATACCCTTGAAAAGGTAATGACTCCCTTCCCTCATAGAAACCCCAGAAAATTTCAGGAATATCAATATTTATTTTTGGTATTTTTCAAAATTGTGTTTCTTGCTTTGGATTATTTTATAGGTGAAATGGGCAACAAAACACAAAAAGCAACTGTGGATGATCAAAGTGTTTTTACAGTTTTATCTTCGGAAATAAGTAAGTTGACTAAACTGGATGAATGACTATTTACCAGTCATCTTAAAAGAAAGGAAAAAAGCATTATTATTAATAACACTAAAATAATAAGTAAAACAAAACATCTGATCAAGTGTACATGAAGTGGCAACTTAAAATCATTTACAATGTTTTGGAGAAAGGAGTAATGTCATCCTCTATTCAAGACAGCTGTTGTTGTTACATTATCTTGTATCAGTTTTACTGAATAAAAGAATTTGTAATTATGGATAACAGGCCTGCCTGAGCTGCAGTCTGCTCTTATTAGATAATGTCATTTGTATTTGTCACTATGACATTATGTTATCTGAATTGCTGCCCATTTATTACTCTTAATTGAGGATATAATTTTTATTTGGAGATAATGTTACTACAGCTTTATCTCAGCTACACTGCTAACAGCTCTTATTTGAAGATCTTGTATTGACTGGGTGACATTAATACTGCTAAACAATTCTTTCCAAACAGCTGCATTTCTATCACTCTTAGTTTAGAATGTCATTTGTATTTGTGGGTGGCTTTATCGCAACTATACAGTTTTATCTGAACTGCACTCTGCAATTGTCCTTATTGAAGGATCTAATTTCTATTTATGGTTGATACAAGCACAGCCACACAATCCTATCCAAACTGTAGTTTATCTAATTGCTCTTTTTTGATGTTATTATTTGTATTTAAGGGTAAAAATGCAAGAGCCACACACTTTCTTCTGAACTGTACTGTTAGACATCTAAACTGCTGACTGTCGCTCATGTCTACCTGTGTCATTTGTATTTGTGGGTGACTATAACACTACAACACAATTTGATCTTGAATGCACAGTGTATTGCTCATATATGAGGATCTCATTTGTACTTTTTTGGCTAACACTATCCCTAGTGAAGTATTGTTTAGCTACAAGGTACAATTGAGGATATCATTTGCATTGGTGATGAGATTACCACCACTACATAAGTTTACCTAAACTGTTATTGGATTAGAATTTCAGAAACAACATTGTTACAACAAAATCATCCATAGCAATATTATTTTTATTTACGGATAACATTATCACTGCAAACTAAGTCTTTCTCAGCTTCACCTTGTCTATACCCAATGTGATGATCCCTTTTGTATTTGTGGGTGACAATACCACCACTATAAAATTTAATCTGAAATGTACTTGTAGATACAGTAGTTCTTTTTTGAGGATATCATTCACTTCTGTGGGTAACAAAATCATTACTATACAATTGCATCTAAACTTACATTTGTTTGCTGCTATTCGGTTTTATCTGAACTTTACTTTGCCTATAGCTTTTACCTGAGGATCTTTTTCAATTCTGACAGAGACATTATCACTACTACACAGCTATGTCTAACTATCACCCTTTGCCCTCTGCCTCAGTAAGAAGATGGCTTTCCTGATTTGTTTTTATTTGCTCAGATGCTTGATATTACTCTGAAGCTTATTAGTGTCATTTTTTATTTTTTCCTGTTGGTTATGTTTTTTTACCACAAGGTATGCATGGTACATACATGCACAAGGTTTTTTTTTCAGGGCAAGGCTATTTTTGTTCTCTTTTGATGCATTTTTGATACAACTGAATAGCTCCTGCTGTGCACTCAATAGTCCTAGAGAAGCCTAGCAATAAAAATAATTTTAGTTGTCTTGTCATAACCATACCTTCACTTGCATGCCTGTCTCTGAACACACTCTTTGCGTTGACACGAAAGCCTTCAATATCATGAACTGAAGAAGCTCGTCTCATGCTGCAAATGCTCTCCTTCGATCTGGCATGACTGAGGCATGCCCTTGACTCCAGCATGTCCGGGTATAACTTATCCCATTGCTGTTTAGGTGATGAATGATCAAGAGGTCCTGAAATGTTAACCAAAGCTGGGCATGGACTGGATCCTATTAATGCTTTTGTATCATCTGCATCTGAAGGGGAGCAACTTTCCTTTGTGGGGGTTTTGAAGTGTTTCATGGCAACAGAGTCATCACTTTGTTTTGGAGCATCTACCATGACAGCATCTGGGTCCTCCTGTGGAAGTGACTGTTTAGCAGTACCTAGCAGTCTCAGTCCAGGCAGCCGCAACCGGAAAAACCTTCCTTTACCTGCAAGACATAAAACAGTTTTAAGGAGAAAATTTCAACATTTAAGCTCAGGTCACAAGTAAAAAATATAACTTTTCTTTCATTTATGCAGGCATTCATATGCATTTCAAGAATAGTCATTTTAAAAAAAAAAATTTAAGTTAAAGCCAGACCATTTTACTAACAAGAGTCAATTCGTCCACTGTTAAGACAGGTACTATTTTTATTGTATCTTTGCTTACTCATGATAATTCTTCTATCCATTTTTCCCCCATATCCTCTGTGTTACGGATATAACCTCAGTTCTTGAATAAGTAGGAACCAACCTATGGCAGGACACCTTTTCATCAAGTGGCACATTCACATGCAAGCACACTTCATGATGCCAAGCACAGAACACGCTATTCCAACATTTTCCTGAAAAATGAAGTGTAAAGATTAAAAATTAAAGTAACCTAACACAAAACATTACTTAAACCCAGTTAGGTGTGTTGGGTATCATAGGTCCCATCAGAAACTTTGGGAACCAACCCTGAGTGGGGCACAACTGAATTACATTGTCCATTTACACATACTCACATCCACCTGAGCCAATGTAGACTCACCATTCTCACCTAAAATCATGCCTTTATGAAGTGACTACAAAACAGAAGCATGCTGGAAAATTACAGCAAAGATACAAACAGGGCAAACAAACTTGACACAGGCCGTGACCAGATGTGGGATTCTAATCCAAGACACTGAAATCACACAGCAACAATGATAATCATTGTGCCACTGTATAGTATTATTATCGTGTATGGTAAAGTACAGTGTCATACAAAAGTTTTCTGTCTTTTGACTATTATTTTACTGAGTAACAATTCCTACACTGAAAGGTTGCTCTCCGTGATTTTTTTTATCAAACCATTTAAACTTGAAATTATGTTTTTCATTTTACATTGTTTTATGTCAGAAAAATCTAAGAAGGAAAATAAAGAAAAAATGCTGTTTGAACAAGTATTCCCTTCCACACAATTTAAATTTAGGATCTCCACCGTTTTTAAACAACTCTTTTGGGGTTAAGTATGCCCCAGCTTTGCACTCTGTTCGGGAGAGATTTTGGCCAATTCTTCCAAGACGACTTGGTCAGGTGATTTGGGTTAATTGGACAATGCTTATGCACCACAGTTTTCAAATAATGCCACATATGCTCAATTAGATTGAAATAAGAGCTTTTAATTGGCCATTATATGATAGTCAACTTTTCATTTTGTCTTTGAATCACTCTAAAGTTAATTTGTCCTTGTGTTTGGGATCATTGTCCAGAAAAATTAAGTTTCAGCCAAGCTTGAGTTTTTTAATATTTTCAAACGGCTTCTCTGGAGTTCTGCAAGCAGGTCCTCCAACTTGCAGGGAAAACTTGGGGGTTGGTGGCAGGATTGGAACACTGTTCCATTCTGTTCAAACTAGTGTGGTGCTGAGGTGTCACCTGTTGCACGGCTGCAGATGGGTCCTAATTTGGAATCCTGAGGTTGTTCATCGTGTGGTGGGTACAGCAATGCGCTGTATCAGTGCATGCTCCCAACACTCTCTTCTCGCTCTGTTATATTTGCTTCTATTCCTACTATGTATTCTTCCTTCTGTTTTAACTGAATGACAGGCCCCTTCTGATGAAAAGAAGCCCCACCGCATAATTATACATCCACCATATTTCACTATAGGTATGGTGATTGACAGCACATTTTAGATTAGAACTTTGGCAAAAAATCTTTTATCTTGGTCTTATCATTGAGCATCATTTTCCTAAAACACATCTGGGTGACTCTCATGTTTTCTGTCAAGCTCCAGATGTGCCTCTGCATGGTGCCTTTTGAGCAATGACTTGCTTTGTGTCACACTTTCATGCATGCCAATGTTAGGCAGAGCTTTTGATTTATCTTTCACTTCAATCCCAAGTACTAAACTTTGCAGTTCTTACAAAGTGATTGTTAGCATCTCTCTTTGGCCTCTGTTCTTTCACAAGTCTCCTTTTGTTTAAGTACACATTTGACTTAACCAAAAATGTACCCTAGGACATCTAAATACTGTTTTGTACTGTTTGCATAATTTATGCATTTTTTATTACTTTAAAAGTTTTGAATGACATTGAATGACACAACTCTGTTATTAAGTGTGGTTACCACTGGACCTACTCCTTTTATCCCCCATGCCTGTCAGTAAATATAACTGTTAATTAATTCTAGATACAAATTGCAGTTATTTGACCAACAGTTTTGGGATTTGAAAACTTCGCTTGAGCACATACCATGGTAATGTTATATTTTCAAACAGTAAGTTTTGCAAAATCAACAATAAAACTATCTAGAAGATAGCACGCACCACATTAATCTCAATAAGCAAGCACATTTTTTTGCTTCTAAGAAGAAATCATGTCTTTTCCATCTTAAAAATGTTGGAAAATTAAGGCGCTTTCTCAATAAACAGGATTCTGAGAAATTAATTTATGCATTTATTTCTAGTAGGATTGACTACTGCAATGTGGTGTTCACTGGCTGTTCAAACTGTTCTTTATACAGCCTCCAGTTAATCCAAAATGCTGCTGCAAGAATTATTACAAGAACAAGAAAATACGAACACATAACTCCAGTTTTTAAATCCTTACACTGGATTCCAGTTAAGTTTAGGGCAGATTTCAAAATCCTCCTTTTAACAAATAAAGCATTAAATGGCTGAGGTCCGGCTTACTTCTCTGAACTTATCATGACTTACAAACCAGAGCGCACATTAATCTACTGTTAATTTCTGTTCTGTACTTTTTTTTTTTTTACTTTTATACCGTATTGAGGATTTGTTCTGTTCTGTGTATTGTATTGTATTGTATTGTATTGTATTGTATTGAACCCCTTCCTTTTGACACCCACTGCATGCCCAACCTACCTGGAAAGGAGTCACTTTTTGAACTGCCTTTCCCCTACAGGGTTTTTTGGGAGTTTTTCCTTGTTTTCTTAGAGAGTCAAGGCAGGGGGCTGTCAAGAGCCAGGGCCTGTTAAAGCCCATTGTGGCACTTCTTGTGTGATTTTGGGCTATACAAAAATAAAATAAATTGTATTGTATTGTATCGTATTTTTTAAATGAACATTCAGTCAGTCTATTTAAGCAAGCAGTTGATTTAGAAATTGGTAGCTGAAATCAAAACTGCCATTTTTCCACATAATGTGTATTGCTCAGCACTTTGTGCTTGCCATTTATTCTGCATCAAAATTGGTAAGAATTTCGTTCCATGTGTAGTTTAATAGTACCAGTATGAACACTCAATGGTTCAGAATTGGCAACAGCTCTAGCGAATGAAGAATGCCACGATTTTAGAAACTGCATTTCTTAAATGTGACATGGCTTCTGTTTAAAATCATGTGTGAGTTGTTTTGAGACATCAATCTTGCATTGCATTTAAGAAATAACAGGACACTGCACCGTCTTCCAAACCATTTCTCATAGTTCTCATTCACTTTAAATAATTAATATAATCAAAAGCATGTATGTTTGCCTTTTTTGTGGGTATACTTTCATTGTAATTCAATGAAAAATTATATGGATTTCTTTTTTGATATAAAAAGATGTTCTTTGTGTTTTTAGAATATTTATATCTAGTGTTACTTAATTACTTATCAGTGCTGTCACACTTCCCATACCCCTACTCCCCCCAACCAGGTCAGCAACCAATTGCTATGAACTTTCAGTTCATAAGAATGTAATTTCCAAAAAATACTCAAAATGCCCTCTTGGGTGGGAGACCATCAAGCCCTGGCTAGATACAAAGGGCAAACACATGATCTTTTTTAATTGAAAGCTTTATTGTAAAAAGTACTCTGTAATAATCAAAAAAAGACCTATTCTGCTGAGCTCACCTTTGAGGTATGATTCAATTGTTATACAGTAATCTATCAGCTATCTAGCTATCATGATGTAACTCTTCATTGTCTACTCATCTACTTTTGCACATTTCAAACATAACCGCATTCATCTATCAACCCATCTGTTGCTTGCGATGTCATACACTGCAGCATAGCAGCTTCTCAGTGCTGGGGCACCCAATATGCCTCTGGCTAGAAATGCTTAACTTGATGCTGTCACACAACAGGAAGAGTATTCCAGCAATGATGAAAGAAGAAGAAAATGAAACTAATGCTCAATTTAATTTAAATCCACTAATCCAAGTTGAGCTTTAATATTCAGGCAAGGGTAAAAATGGTTGCCACATTTGTAATGAAAATTAATAATTGTGTGGTATCACAGGTTCAAGGGAAGTTTATGGACTGAAACCTATAAAACACAATAAAAGAAAAAACAAAGTGCCTGATGCCACAATTCACAATCCACCATAAACTGTATTAGAAAATCCAGACCACTGGCATGAAAAATTAGAATGGAGCCACAAACTGTATACAGTATAGTACTAGCGCTAGTGATGCACTCTACAATGTACTGTAACTCTTCCCAGTGTTGCATTTCGGCCAAGGCAGCACCACATTGTTTTGTTAATATTTTAAAGACATATTAAAACTTTTAACAAATATGTAAAAGTAGACTAAAACAAACTTTCTAACTTTGTGTTAAAAAGATAAACTTACCTCACATATTTTTATCAATACAAAAATAGACAGAATCAATTGCAAGCACATTTTAACAAGTGCCACTCAGTTTAATAAAACCTCAAAATTTTATCATAACTAATATACTTTCTTCAAAATCCAACCGTGTTCTTTACCTATTGTTAGTTTATAAACATCTTTATCTTCCTACAATCAGAACTGAGATCAAAGATTTGCACACCGTTGTAAAAATGCAAACTGTACTGCAACCCATTTGGAGTACACAAAATCTTTCCTTAACTAAACTTGATTTTATTTTTTTGGCATTGTGAGTGACAGCACATTAGGCTCAAAGGAAAACGTCTGAAAAGAAATATGCTGAGGTGTTACTGTATTTTCTGTGAAAAATGTGAGATATTCTGTAATGTTCAATTTCAACTTGTAAACTATAAAACTAGACACCACATTTGTAAACTTTGTGGGGTTTTTTTTGTTTATTTTATTAGATAAAGAATAATTTAGCTTAATGCTGCTGATTAGTCATGGTCTTAGAGCAGTGGCTGTTAAGGTGTTTCAACACAGACAACTTAGGCAAAGCCAGAGATATGGCGGATCACCTACAGTATGGTCAACAGTCATTTCTCACCATTAACTGTACATTACAATTACCATATTCCAAAATACTTTTCAAAGTTTCAGATGGAGTTAGTGATTAATATACTGTAACCATTAGTCCTTGAAGGTAGAGTTACACCAGGCTGACAACACTTATACACTGACATCAGTTTCAAGGAAAAAGGAACTGCCTTTGCTGAGGTGGGCTCACCAGGCTGACAGTAAGATGAATTTAAAAGGTTTCCTAAAACATTGATGGAGATTGGTTGAAAGTTTGAATTAACATCAATGGAGTGGAGCAGGAAGGGCAATAGTAGTAAACCTTATTACGATCTACAAGAAAGTCAAGTGGAGTGATCAGAAATTAAATAACAAATGTCTTTCTGAGGCGGCACAGTGGGTAGTGTTGCTGCCTCGCAGTTAGGAGACTCAGGTTCGCTTCCCAGGTCCACCCTGCGTGAAGTTTGCATGTTCTACCAGTGTCTGCGTGGGTTTCCTCCGGGTACTCTGGTTTCTTCCAAAGACATGCAGGTTAGGTGCATTGGTGATCCTAAATTGTCCCTAGTGTGTGTGTGTGCACCCTGCGGTGGGCTGGCACCCCGCCCGGGATTTGTTTCCTGCCTTGCGCCCTGTGTTGGCTTTGATTGGCTCCTATGACCCTGTAGTTTGGATATAGCGGGATGGATGTCTTTCTGTGATACATTTTGCATACTTTTCTCATACCACAAGATTAACACTATTACACCAGTTTATTTGCATCACTAGAAACAGCAAACCAACATTACATTTGTGTTCAGGATTATTCAACCATAAATTTGCATTAAATAAGACTGAAAAGTCATCATTTAACTAAATTTCAATGTGTAATAATTTATAAATGACTCATAACTGCCCATTAATTGTGCATCCAAAGCACATCTAAGCTTTGTTCACCAAATCCTTAGACATGTTCACGCCTTATTTGCTATGTACAGCAGTTAAGCAATCGTCAATGTACTGTACAGGCAATGCAAAGTAATGATACACTACATACGAAGAAGAAAAAAAACATACATACACCAGACTACTTTACTATTATTTCTGCGATTTCTGCTAATTACTAATTGAACATCAGAGATGCTTAATTGCTTAACTGAATGTTAATTTAGCCATTTAATGTACTATTTCATTAGCTTAAATCAAGATGTTATCAGTAAAGTATGTGGTTGTGTGCTTAAGCAGATGAACAATTTGTAAAATATCCAAAATATACTAATTTGATAGAATATCCATACAATTATACACTACATAATAGACACATTTGATACTATATAGAGAGACGGAAAATGTATAATTTCTAATAGGTCACTGTTTATAGAAAAAAACATTCAGGTTCAGTCTGTCTTTAACAACTATGTTTTCCTTTTAACAACATTTTTCACTGCATATACACTCCTTGTTCAAAAGTTTTAGAACACCTCAATATTTCCAGTTTTTCTTCAAATGTAATCATTTGAAATGCAATAAATGACCTAAAATGGTGAAAAGGTAAATAGTAAATAGGGTTTTTAAGAAATCAACAGATGATGGGACACCAGTGCAAATTGTTTGCTTCAACTTGCAAGGCTTAATTTACTTTAATTGCTGTAGAACATCTATAGGTTGTAACCAGTTAGTTGTTTCCTGAAGAATGTCCATTTGCAATATTATGATATTTCTGTTTTTCAGTTTTTGCTAAACTAAACTTTAAATTTAAACCCCTGGGTGTTTACTGCTTACCTTTTCACAGTTTTAGGTCATTCATTGCATTTCAACTGTTTACACTTGAAGAAATAGTGGAAAGATTTCTTTGAAAGGAGAACCAAATATTAATAAAACAACACATATTAGGTTTAGGTCACTACTAGGCCTTATATTTAAATTATTTTTTATGCTATTTTGTTCATTTTTTGTCCTTTTGTTATTATTGTTTATGTTAATGTTGTTAATTATGTATACAATTATGTATTTTTATCTGTTCTGCTCACTGCTTGGTGCTTGTGTGTGGATTCTTGTTCTGCCATGTTTCTTGTGTTTTGTAGGTGATTCCCCATGTGGTGGGGGACCTATTAATCTTCTTTGAGTGAACTTCAGTCCTTTCATGGTTCATTGTATGCACTTGGTAGTTGGTAAGTTTTCCTGTTTTTGCTATTGCTAATTCTTTGATATGAACTGGTAGTTTGACTCTTTTGCTTCTGATTTAGGGATTCTGCTTTCTTGATAGTGTTTTGGAACATGTTACCTTGTTTATTTTGTTTTCGGACTCTTTTGTTTTTTGCATTTTATATTTTATGTTAATAATGTATCCTTTTCTAACTATTTTTGTTGCTTTGCTCTGTACTAGCCAAGGGTTGATGGTGATCCTCTCCCTACCAAGGCATTTTTAGTGTATTTTGGGACCATTAAGCATATTACTTGAAATCTGAGGGAAAGCCTCTAGAGTGCCTTTGTGTGCACACTTTCTGGTCAGGCACATTGGAATTCAGACCTGCTTCCCAGGCTACTCTTTGTGTCCTCAAGCTACTTTGTCCGTTTCAGATGATTCAATCACTACAATACAATGTTATGGTGATGCAGTGATTAGTGTGACTGTCTCATGGATCCAACATTCTGGGTATAAATTCTTCAAATGAGAATTACCTGTGTGTATTTTTACTTATCCATTTCTAATTTATCTTTCTTTTTTTGCAACATATTCTTTGATATCTTGTAAAGTACTTTCAGCTTCATTCTTTGTATGAAAAAGTGCTATTGAAACAAATTCTGTTGTTACATATTCTCCTTACTAAACTTACATTTGATTCTACTATAGCTCCTTCCTCAAATGTGCATGAATAGGCCCTACATTGGACCAGCACCCAATCCTGGGCTACTTTCTGTCTCGTCCAGATGCTGCCCAGATAGACTCTGGCCACAGTGAAATCATTAAATGATGTATAAAATTACTAAAATAATAGTTTGATTAAACTATCATTTACAGTACTTAACTGCTTAGTATCTCAGAGCACCTACATCTCAGCTAATTTGTTGACTGATATTCCTAAGTATTGCACTTTCCCCTGTGTTTGTGTATATTTCCACTCTAAACTTATGCTGTCATGTTAATTAGTGAATCTGAACTGAGCTTTGTGATTGACTGTTGTCCTGCTCAGGAGTAGTTCCTGCCCTACACTCACTGCTGATGATTTTAGCTCCAAATCCCAATAACCCTGTGCAAGATTAAATATAATTTATCACAGTATCAATAAAGCCCTATCAGGTTAGTTTAGTTTACGTTTATTACCAGGTTATTTATAAAAAGGTTTATAAAACTTCTGCCCAGTTTATTAAAATTAAAAGATACAGTGGCATTAAATAATAGAGTGAAAAAGAATATTCGAAGCTACTACAAAGGGCATAACAAATAAGAAACATACACAATATTTTTGCCATTATAGCATACCTTTCAAAACAACATAGAAGAGAAAGAACAGTAATATAGTATAATAAACATTAGTCATTTTAAAAGGGATGCCTCACAGCAAAGCAAAATCAAAGTGCACAGGTGTATCAGAAAATGTATAATTATTAATTAAATTGTATCACTGTTATGAAGTTATTGTAATTTGTTGTTATGTTGTAAATTGCTGCATGTATTTTCAGCCATTTGCTTCCTGGTTCAGGATGATGTAAACAACTGACTAGCCTGAAAGTTCAAGACTTTTCCCTTTGGCTCAGAACCAAGATATTCATTGAGTGTAGCAGTTGAAACTCCTTGGAATAAAGTCAATGAGGTAGCCACCTGAAAGACCCGTAATAAGTATGCAGTAGTAAATGCTTAAGGACAAGTTGAAAATATAGGATAATGTACCCCATGCTAACTGAGTGACTGTGGAATGCTAAATGGGCCGATTAAACTTGCTTTAGCAAATAATATGGTTTAGGTGAATCGTAAAAAATGCATTTTAGTCATAGATTTGACTGACACAGTAGTGGCTCAGTTTTGAAATAGCATATGATGTACATACAGTATCTAAGCTAACATCAAAAAAACAATGAAATCCCCTAACTGCCTCACTCAGCCTATAGTAAATATATACAATAGACTTCATTCCTGATTGTCTAGTGGCAGGGAAGCTCATTTCAGGGTAGCAT
Organism: Polypterus senegalus; assembly: GCF_016835505.1. NCBI lineage: Eukaryota > Metazoa > Chordata > Cladistia > Polypteriformes > Polypteridae > Polypterus > Polypterus senegalus. The sequence goes on from NC_053159.1 coordinate 166,770,002, forward strand.
ATCAGCCCCAGATTAGAGTACCTTTCTGAAATACAGTAAAATAATGTCATATTAAATTATTTTGTGATATAATGCTTTAAAAATACAAAGAACAATATAAATATGGAACTGTTTTCAGACTGGCATTTTGTTTACCGTTATCAAAGCCTGCTTTTTCTCCCACATTATAAGGTCATAGGAGTAGAGCCTTGCATTGGTTTACACCCAAACAAAAATTTGGTGATTTTAGGAATTTTTTGCACATTTGAACATGGTTCTATATTTTACAAATGTAGGAGAAGTCCAGGCAAAACAATACACTGTAATAATAGTATTGAATTTCTCTCTTATGACCCTGCAGCAGAGTTTACATTGGGAGAGGAAAAGAAACACCTGTCATTCTCTATTTGCCAAACAGAAACACACTCAAATATTGGTCTAGGCACAACCAGCTTTATTATAGATACATATTACTTGATGTCACATAGACAAATTAGCTACTGGAAAATATCAAGTAACTAATAATCAAGCTGATGTGAAATTAGATGTGTGAAGGTTCTTTGATGTCATTATTGAGCGAATTGAAAAATAACTTGTGATTAAAAAAAACAGATGCATCAGTATAGCTTAGCATGACAGATATTTTTTCACTTTCTGCTAAATGTAACTATCCATCACATACTGTATCCCTAATGGGCTTGTATCGAAGGAGTGACACTTCATAGCAGTGACATAACAAAGGAGTGACATGAATACCTTAATAAAGGAGTGACATTTTATTGGAGTGACATAACGATGGAGTGACAAATTATGATTAAAATTTTATTTAAAAAAAAAAACAAAAATTATAAAAATTATCGCCTCACCTACCACACACAACTGAAAGTTCACTCACCAAAAAAAACATTGTCGCCTCACCTACCACTTGGATGGTTGGTTGGATGGTTGTCACTCCTTTGAAATTTATATCTGAGGTTTCACTCCTTTGTTATGTCACTCCTTTGAATGGGGCCGATGCCTAATATGTGTATGTGTGTTTGCGTGTAGCTGTGCATATGTGTATGTTCATCCTGCGATGCATTGGCTCCCCACCCAGGAATTGTTTCTGCCTTGTGCCTGTTGCCTGCTGGGATAAGCTCCATCTTACTGTGACTCTGCTATAGATAAGCAGGTACTGTATATTAAATGGATAACTGGATGGATGGATAGTTTTTATTATTTCACTGCATGATCATATCTAATGTCAGCCTAGCACACCCATTACATCTACAGTATTAAAAGCAATATAGGAACTCATACTTTAAACTATCCAGTAATAGCTTGTTTTCGCATCTTGAAAAATATAAAAAAAAGCAGGAAAAGCAAACAATTTGCTTGTAAATAAAAGTTTTGCAGATTGTGGAAGGATGCTGTGGCTAGGAAAATAGGGAATAGCACAGTGGCACAGACAGGAAAGGGGGATGACTGAAGTTCATCTTTTAGAACAATGAGCTGATCTGAGAATTCTAAGGATTCTAAGCAACACAGCAGAGGAGAAAAACAAGTTCAGGGTTAGTATCCTCATGTCATGCAGAAAGGTAAGTTACAGATGAAGCAGAGTGGAAAGCAAATGAGTTAAAGATGATGAGTTGTGAGTATTAGAGAAGAAAAGTTTTTATGGAAAGAAGGACAAAAGTCATATACTAAAACAAAACCTGAGGTGTGGGGCATAATATTTGCAAGAGAAATTTTATTAAGGACCTAAGATTAGTACAATAAATACTGCATTACAGTATACATTTCAAATTCAAAGTTTCAATCTGTGGTGTTGTATATATGAAAAGTTCACATACATGTTTTCAGATATATCTAAGGTAAAGTTAAAGCTTTCTTGTTTTGTGTGTATAATACAATAAAATATTTGCCAATGATTGATATCTTCATGACATCTATTGCTGCACACTTTTAGATATGGTGCTTAAGGTAATTGTATGCTATTATAGTAAATTGGGTACATATTTATAACTTGCTATTCTGATGCTTGGTCACCCACTCACTCATAACAATGAACATTTGAGGGCTGAGGTTTGGTTTATTGCTTTTAAAGCAGTAGATCCGTTCAGGTCAACATTTATTTCTGGGCTGCATTTTGAGTGTGGCTTTCTTTGTTGCAGGTACAGGCTGGATGTGGGTCCACAAAAATTGACCGACATAGATGTCTACATGGGAGCTAAAGCTTAGGCAGTAGCCAGTCTTGCATGAGCATGCTTATACACACACACACTGATAAAAGTCCAACCTAACACACTTGCCTTTTGAATGTTAGAGAATAGCACATAACTCAGAAAAAAACATATACAAAGCTAAGGAGAAATACACAGAGATTGTGGTCAAGATAGGAATTGATCCCAGGTCCCTGGTTCTGTAAGGCAGCATGTATAACCTCTTCTCATCCATTGCTCTCAGCTCAACACTGAAATATGTATGCAAGAAATTTGTGAAAACATAAAGTTAGCCTGCAAAGCAGAAAACCTTTTGCAAAATAAGATGGCCGATGTCTAGTATCTAATGTCCATGAGAACTTTTAAAAAAAAAACAACTGGATGAAACATTTGAACCATAATTCACTCCACACTTAATCTGTGATGAATGTGTCAGTCTGCCCTCTCTTCTGACATGGTAGTTTGTTCATTCTCCAGGGATGAAAAAACAATTCCCAATGTGACCCAGATCAGCAATCCTCACCAAATCACCACCTACGGGTTCATCCAATAATGGTATCTCTGAAAATCTGGTAACTAGGAATCAGATCCATAAACAAGGAATAGTGTGAAGGACCACTAAAATAAGTCGGGATACACTGAAATTGGGTAAATTTAATTCCAGGAAAACCTGGATTTAGTCAAACCTTTGTTTCCAGAACAGATTCAGCCAGAAGTACATGATCCGTGAGGCCGAAGAGGCAGAGAATTTCTTAATTCTGCTGTTTGCAACGAGCTCAGGCTTTGTCTATTCAAAAAAGAAAGATTTGAGAAAATCCCAATCAGTTACTGGGATGACTAATGCTCTGAATTTAATCTGCAAAACAGCAAGTTTAGCATGAAAGTTTGTAATGTTTTAAGGCCACAAAATAATTCATTAGCAGAGAATGTGGACAACTAAATATAACTGACTAGTTGGGTGAATGTTGAAAATTACCTGTCAGAAATGCTGATCCCAGCTGCTCTATTTAAGAAGCCAAAAATCTGATGAAATGTTCCTGAGTGAACAACAACAAAGAGGCACAATTCCTTCTCCAAATGCTGCCCAGATGCAGTGGGTAGCGCTGCTGCCTCGCAGTAAGGAGACCCGGGTTCGCTTAACGGGTCCTCCCTGCATGGAGTTTCTATGTTCTCCCTGCGTCTGCGTGGGTTTCCTCCTACAGTCTGGGTTTGTTCCTACAGTCTGCATTGGTGCAGGTAAATTGTCCGTAGTGTGTGCTTGGTGTGTGGGTGTGTGTGTGTGTGTGAGTGTCCTGTGGTGGGCTGGCGCCCTGCCCGGGGTTTGTTTCCTGCCTTGCACCCTGTGTTGGCTGGGATTGGCTCCAGCAAACCCCCATGACCCTGTAGTTAGGATATAGCAGGTTGGATAATGGATGTATGGATGGATGCTGCCCAGGGAAAGGTAATCAGACCCTAATTAGACATGCCCAGAGAAGTATCTCTATGAATGTTTACATTTTATATCCGACACTTTAATAAACCTGAGAAACCTTGTAAAATATAACATCTTCAATTTAACATATAATGGTTTCGACTTGACATCAATGCAAATCATGTACAGTTCCTGTCTTTTTTTTTTTTGCTAACAGCTGCTCTCCCAACAAATATGAAGATGAAAAAAATATCAACAAAGTGATCACAAAAGTGTGCCTAACTTTGAAGCGGTGCATGTAAACATGCAGACACGGGCTGTCTTCCCGAGACAGAAATAAATAACCACCATCAAAGAGGAATTACACAGAGTCATGGCCAGCAATAATAACTCATAATAAACTCACTGGTGAAACAAACTGCTCAATTTCATCCCTTCTGCAGAGTCCCTTGCCTTTTAAAGTAACACTTCTAAAGATTTTCATCTTCTGTGAATACCTACACCTACAGTATATGCTTATAAATGCATTGCTTCTGTATAGTATACAGGTTAATTTGCCTGATAACTTTAAATGTTGTCTACAGTACCTTCTGTCTACTGGTTTACTTTTCATTTTCCCTCTTGTTTTTACATATTTAAGTAGTTTGCATCCATTTCGGGGTGATGGGCCAGTTGCATACTGCAGTACGGGACTGGCATGGGGGCCCCTTCATTTTTCAAATCGGACGGAAACGTCTTGCCCGAAGGATTCCTCAGATGTATTGATGGATACTATAGATGTTGACTTTTGGCATCCGGGTACAATCCAGCGATGTCTGTGTCAGAGGTGACACCTGTATACAGTTCACCTATACAGTATGTCTATCGACACCAAGTATCACTGTGTAGTGTTGTTTTCCTGTCCTTGCTGTTTGGTGCTTGTAGTCATACTTTTCCCAACAAATGGTTGCTCAGCAATACAGGGTGAGTCAAAATTATGTTAACAGTAATGGTACTGCTAAGTACATACTTATATACAATTTTTGTAGACAATTTATGCGCCACATATGGTATATGCGTTGAACATGATGGCAAACAGGTTGAGACATTCCTGTAAATCATCTTACACATATGAAGTATGTTTTGTGAATAAATTTGTTCCGCCATTCAAATGTTGAAATAATTTTTACTCACCTTGTATTTCACCCCTTATGAGTTGTTTTGGATAAAAGCCTCTGCTAAATGAATAAATGTATTAGAGGATTTCCCACTATAATTGGCTGTGTGAATGGAACACATCTTTACCAAACCACTGAGTATGAATGAAGGAGACAGTTGCATTATTTTAGCACAAAGAACGGAATCAGGTTGAAACTGTCAATGTGGTCTTTATTTATGACATATTTCTTTATTTGCATTCATATTATCATTTTTAATGTACAAGCTCTGCATAATAATTATTACTGCAACAAACACTAAACACACATTAACTAACTTGGTTATTATGTATACTTTGCTGCTTAACCAATCACAGCAGTTGGTAGACTGAATATTCTGAAAATAATACAACAATATGTGCATGGACTCTTTTCACAGCTCCAGTGTCCAAGTAAAGAAAAAGGTGAATGCATATAAAATACACCATACAAATATCAATGTATCCTCTTCTCCATTTTTAGGATATCAGGTTACTCTATGCACATAACTTACAAATGCTGAGGTCAAATATTTGGGTTCTGAAGTTTGAACAGGTTAAGTTACCATGCAAAAGGTGGATACTGTTCCAAGTCTTCAATTTGTACATGAAAGTAATGTAATTTAGTCTCTTTTGGCTTGTTATTACAAGACAATACAGGGTTCAGTGTAGACGGGATAAAGCTTGACATCTTTCATAGTACTACTTTGAATGACTAGAACAAATCTATATATGTTGAATGCTTAATGCCCTGGGTCTTAGTTTTTTTTTATATCATTAACATTGCAAAAACAGAATACTATGACTATTTTAGGGCATATTTCACGAAAGGTAATATGATCAAGAGTACATTTTTGCACAATGTAATAATTTACTACACAAAGTAATCAGGATTTAATTGATTATGCATTTATTCTGTCAGTGATATTCCACCACAACATCTTCCTTTCATTGGATGCTGCTGCTGTAATGCTCCTCATTTGGATTATATGCCAGTAATCTTTATTAATGTGCATAATCTGTACCAATCTATCCAGGATTGCTTGCTGCAATCCAGAGTTTTAGGACCAAATAATCGGATGGTGAAACATTGTGCCATAGCAAGCTGGAATTCTTTTTAAGATCCAGGATTATCTAATTATCTTTTCTGGAAAAGCCCCCTGGAAGGTATGTGTTATCAACATGTTTCCATGTGTACACAGGAAAATAAAACTGGCCCTAATACGCTTCTGTAGTGAACAGAATTACAGAGCAGAGTCAAAAATATCAGACGAGTCACTAAAACTAGGCAAAAATCTAGAAAAAAGGGTCAAAACCAAACTACAATTTCTTAGTACAAACCAAAATTAATCAAAAATGTAGTCAAGAATTATTGATGTAGTGTTGATGATTATGTGAATAACAATGGGCATTACAGTGATAAAAAATTGCCCATGGCCAATGTGAAAAGAAAAGCTCAGTACAAAATTGCACTGAACAATATCATAAAAACAAAGAATGGCAAAGCCAAGGAGCATGACAGTGAGCGGGATAGCTCCCCAAACTAGAAAAAGAGAAATAAGACTAATAAATAGAAAGAAGGTAAGACCATTCACAGCACAGCCTTTAAGACTATTTAACAGTGGCACATACTGTATGCATTTATATGCCTTATAAAGAAACTTCCAAAATATTTCATCTGTGTTTTCACTGACTTATTCCCCAGAAACAAACATGATATAAACATAATATACTGTACATACAGCATAGTACTCACCAGTTTTCCTAACCCTTTTATTCCATAACAGTAGGACTGAAAGTTTATAACAGCTGCACTTGGTGCAAGATAAAATAAAATACATCTAGAGAACATGTAAGGCCAGGCAGCCACAAACTGAGTGAATAGCTACACTGTGTCACACCAGCCCCATTTAAGATTGCTAATCTATTCAGCAGACACACATCTGGGATATGTGAGGCAGCATAGAGTGTATATAGATATTGTCACAGTTTGTGCTGCCTCTATAAGAAAAGTAGGATGGAGTGAAAGCTACCTTACTTATAGTCAATTCTGCTCTCTTGTCAGGAAAGAACCAGAAATGCATTGGAAAGGACACAACCAGAAGGAATACTAGGAGCTAGCCCAACACAAGAAGGCCAAAAATGGGAAAGAAAATGGTAGTAAAATGGGATGGGACAAATATTATGGCAGTTTGCTATTTGTCACCAACCTACTCTAAAAACTGACAAAAGACAACAAATAAAATGTATTTCTGCTTCTCAATATAATAGACAGGGGACCCTTATGGGAGACCTATGGTTCAGAGTTTCAGGGACACTATTGGTTGCAAATGAAAGTTATAGGAATACAGCCCAAGAGCTTCTTACATAATTTCCAACCCCAGTAAGTTACATATGAGCTTCCCCTGATAGTATTTCCTGGTCAGGGATTCACTTTCCCTTCTGGCTATAAAACTGATTAAGAAATAAAAGAAACAAGAGAAAATAGAGAAAGCAGAAGAACAAGAAAATGAAGACTTCTTTAAACAAATGCTATTTAGGCTAGTGGAGCAGTCATGCCTGATAGTTAGGGCTTGAACTCTTGTTGAGAAAGCCTAAAGTGGCACATAGGTGTTTTGCATTCCTTTTATTGTTGAACTAATGTCTCCAAATAGCTGTACGTTTATTTATTATTACCTTTATTATAACAAGTCCTTTTCATTCATTAATTTTTGGATTCTTCGAGTTTAGGGAATACTGATAAACACCTCCATCAAGCCACAATATTTTACACACACGCAAACATCACATTAAAGGGTTTCTACCACTGCTTGCCGAGAATTGTGTTCCCATTGTGTGTAAACCTACAAATTCAAGTCCTCTAGTATGAAACAAAAAGGCCAGCCTGCTGAGCTACAGGAACATTCCTCAATACACTAAGGATTTTTTCATTGCTAACTCCTGGGGTGGTAATACAATTTCAGCTCCAGCAAGGAGCTCACACTGTCACCTCTGCTACACTCTGCACACACTAATGACACCAATATCTCTGGCTCCTGCCAGAAGCTGGCGTGAGTTATTCCCCACTTTGTGAGTTGGACCAAAAAAGTCATATTCCTTAGCTTTCAAGCAGAGTATAAAATAGACACTCTATCTGCTAAGCTAAAGGCACATTTCTTTAATCATGAAGGCTTCTAATTGTATTGGCCACAGGAACAACATTGTCATTTGAATCCTGTGGCAGACTCACACACTGAGATTTATTATAAGTGTGTGTGTGTGTGCGCGGCGTGTGTGTGTGTTCAAATGTGTGTTCTAGTTGTCTTACATTTTTTTTCACTTAATTGAATCAAAGGATTAATCTGTGTCCATGATGTTCCTATTTCTGCCTGTTGCTAAGTTACCATTCACTATATTTGCATATGACAATAATTAGATTATTTTTGTCCCATAATGTACACCCTTAACATATAAGAATTTAATGAAAGTATTTGCAAATATAATATCAATTGAGCTCTTGGTACCATAATCTTCAAGAAAATGTGATAAAGTTAAGTCAAAACAAGCAATGTGAAGCAGAAGCACATCAATTCCTCTTTAGCTAAAGCATTATCTGCATTTTTTTCAGAAGATGGTTAATGTATGAACTCAGTATATTACTTCACATCACCTAAAGTCAGTAAAGTCTGGGTTGTCTGCAGATGGCAATGAAATGTCCTAAGTCATACCAAAAAGGATTTTCCCCCCCCCAACATTGACTGCTTATTTGAAGTTTTTTTTTTTTATTTATTTGCAGTTAACTTACTCCTGAATCCCTTAGTTCAGTTGGAGAGGCACTCTATCACTTCTGATTATACCTTTCTGAAGTGCAGACAGAGTGAGGAATACACAGGGATACTTGGGGAGGTTTATCCTCCCTCAGGCTATTTTGGGCTGAAGGGATGTTAACACTGCCATTTATTTGGCAAGACACCAACAATCTGCAAATTTCCACAAGCTACAGTACCGCAAAACAAAGAGCTGGGAAGACATCACATTTTTCCCTGCATCCTTTGACAAACTACATCTTCAAATTGTGAACAAAAACTTGGATAAAATATTGCATTTAAGACTACACTATAAAAGCAACATAATCTACTCAGAGTTCCAAAATCATAATGTATCATCATCAAACAGATTTTGTAAGATTTTACTAAATTATTTGAGTGAGGACTTCAGGATTAAACTTAGTAACATAATGATTTAGATCTGTAGATTTTAATACATCTGGCGTTTTGTGAGCTGGGGGGCTGATTGCACCCCTACAGGTAAAAAAAACGCTGAAAACTACCTTCACATTACTCCCGTGCTTGCTGGGCTTACTTGCGGCTGATCTATCGCGCAATCCACTCGGTACTTCGCAGACCTAAAAGTCCGAACAGCTCCTATCAATTTTTGATTGATTGTTTGCCTTTCTCTCTCTCTGACCTTCCCTGTTCCTGACGCACACTCCTTTGAAGAGGAGGATATGTTTGCATTTTTTTTAATTGTAAGACGGAACTGTTATCTCCGTCTTGTCAAGGAGCACGTTTAAACTTTTGAAAAAGAGACATGTTTGTTTGAATAAAGTTCCTGTCTCTACAACCTCATGTGTTTCTGTGCAAATCTGTGACCCAAGAGTGACAGTTTATGTAGTTTTGTAAATGTATTGAGTGTGTGTGTGTGTAACCATCCATCCATCCATTTTCTAACCCGCTAAATCCAAACACAGGGTCACAGGAGCCAATCCCAGCCAACACAGGGCAGGAACCAATCCCAGGCAGGGTGCCAACCCACCGCAAGACACACACACTAGGGCCAATTTAGAATCTCCAATCCACCTAACCTGCATGTCTTTGGACTGTGGGAGGAAACCGGAGCGCCCAGAGGAAACCCACGCAGACACAGGGAGAACATGCAAACTCCACACAGGGAGGACCCGGGAAGTGAACCCAGGTCTCCTAACTGCAAGGCAGCAGTGCTACCACTGCGCCACCGTGCCGCCTGTGTGTGTAACCTTCATTACATTTTAACAAAAAAAATAATGTCACATAAAAATAGAATTCAATCAATCCTTCTAAATTGACTATCACTATAAAAAAAATCAGGAAATGACACTCTATGTGCTCCCATACCCTCTGCTATCTGTACAACCCTTTTCTGAACCCAAATTTTGCATTGTAAGGTTGCAAGACACCAGTGATACAGCATGATGGGATTGTCATCAATCAGAGGGAAGACTCACTCACACAACCACACTGTATCACCTTATATTTGGCAATAAACTAACAGGGTGGCAAAATGGTGTTAATACTGTTGCCTCAAAGCCTGCTCATGGCCTGAGTGGAGTTTTCATCATTTTTTATGTGCCCTGTGATGCTGGGAATAGGCTCATGCTACCCTGCCACCCAAAAAGCACAGATATATGAATGAAAGGATACAGAGATTAAATAAATCATGCTTTTTTTGTAACTAGCAGTGATATTTACTGTATCTCTTGTTAATGCATAAAAGTTGTAACTTTCTACTTGCAAATTAGTAACATTATATTTTGAAAGACTTAAAAGAGGGACAGCAGAGGCCTTGTGGTTTCAACAACATATTTGTTTTTTCATTGAGAAATTATCTTAACTGTATTACTCTCACATGGACAAAGCTGGCAGCACTGTTAGGATTATATTTTTTGATTACTCCAGTGCCTTCAGTACCACCCAGCCATCCTTGCTAAGGGGTAAGCACAGGAATATGGAAGTAAATGGTAGCTGGTGTCCTGGATAATGGACTGCTGGGCAGGCTGCTGTTTGTGATACTCAAGGACTGTGTTCCAGATATGGATGTGAGCGACACTGGAACACCAGAAGGAACAGTTCTGTTTCCTTTTCCCTTCACTCTGTCACTTATAGAAATTCCCTTATGATTCTGTATTTATGGGGCGTATTGAAAAAGATATACATAAGTCATGTGGAGAACTTTGTTTCTTGGTGCCAAAAGAACTGTCTGCAAATAAACATCAGTAAAACCAAGATGCTGGTTATATACTTTTGCCACACCAAACAGCTTCTATTTCCTTGCATTGTGGAAGTGTGTCAAGAAATGCTACTCATACAGACCAAAATGCAACTGTATAATGCCTCACTGCACCTATAACTTCCAAGAATATTTCTATTCTGTTTTTATATTTTATGCTGCCTCTGTTACTTATTATCTATCTACTACTTATTATTTATGTTTACCTTTATACGTTGGTTTTGTCATTTGGTATGGACAGCAAAGAAAGAATTTCATTGTAGGGAGGAGTTTGTTGTTTTACATAATCTAATATTATTATTTATATATTAAACTTTTGTAAAAACCTAGACTTCCCTTGAGGGAAAATAGAGTTTATTCTACATCTAACTGCGTTTTCACATAACTCTCTCATGGCTATCAAGCAATAAAAATATCATCATCAGAGGTTGTGAAGATTCAAAAATGAAACTGTAGTAGTAACTTTGCTTGAACAACTGATCAGTTGTAAGTGTAAGGGCATAGTTTCTAACTCCACCAATTCTAGTACATGACTTCAAATTCCCGTGATCCATTTGTTTCAGAAATGCCTAATGGTTTCCACTTTGAATGAACTTCCCTTTAAATATCTATGTATCCTTTACTATGCTATTTAACTGAAACCAGTACTTACAAACATACGTACATAAACCCACTTGCTCAGATTCAAGTTTGAGGTGTGCCAGAATCTATCCCAGCAGCAATGGGTGCAAAGTGGAAAACATACCTTACATTACCTGGCACAAACATGCCCACACTGACTGTCACATAGAATCAGTTAAGATAACTCAAGTAATCTAATGAGCACATCTTTGGAATAATAGGATTACAATATCAACTAAAGCACTTAAATATGTCTACTTATGTTTATTTGGCATAAAACCAAATAATTCATATTTTTCAAAATAGTCCTTCCGCATACTACTACATTTGTTGTAATACTCATGGAGATTGTCTATGCCACTAAGAAAAAAAGCTTTGTTTTGATTGTGCAACCACTCTTCTGTGGTTCAGTTTAAATCCGCATTGACCTAGTACATCCTGCAAAGGCAGCTCTTCAGATTGGAGAATACATAGTGGTCCCACGGGTCCAGATAAGGAGAAAACAGTGGGTCCTACTTCTCTTTTGTACAGCAGCTTTCGAACCCATGCAGTTTTCAGTAAAGGCATTGTCTTAAAGTAGAAGAGTGACAGTTGAGAGCTGTTCTATATGTTGATCCTTGATTGACTGAGGCAAATGCCAAGGCAAATCAGAGAAAGTACTATCTATTATGTGGACCTATTGTGGAACATAATCAATATTAAATATATACTTAGTATGCTAAAACATTGTATGTGATCTTTGTAGCACTTGAATTTGTTATTTGAAGTTCTTGAAGAATCACCATGCTTCAATTGTTATTAGGACTCTTAGTCTTAAGAAGTGTTTTATGAGATATATCCCCAATTAAACACTTCAAGTTTGAATCCACATGCTTAGAATTTTCCTTGGAACACTAGATACAATTCAGGAGTTAACATTTATGGTGGTCAAATTGTGTAGACCTTCTTCCAGCAAACTGTCCATCAACAAAAAATTCAACTAACTCATAACTAAACCCTAGGGTGTCTGCTATCTCATACACTGTGACTCTTTATTTCATAATTTCGTTTTGCTCCAAGGTGGCAAGATTTTTTTCTGTCATTAATGTTGATGTTTGGTCAGACTTTCGGTCATCGTGAAGGGATATTATGCAATGACTGGATTCTCCAGCCCATCTCTTGACTGCTGTGTATGAAGGGTTTTGTTGCGGATACTAGTTACTAGACAAGACTGAATTAGCAAAAGCATATTGTTCTTTGCAGAAATTAAATGATAAAACTCAAATTAGAGGTTTTCAGCATTCATGTGGCCTTGCTTCTGAAGCAATAAACATTCAAATTTGAAGCATTTATAGTTTATTGGGTATGTCACATATTTTAGTACACAGAAGCGAATCTTTGTCCACTTACAATATCTGCACGATAGAATAACTATTTCAAGTTCAGGCTTAACACTTTTTGACCACACCTTGCATAAGTAAGTATATCCTCTATCTAAATACTATTTCATCTGTAAATGTAATCAATTCCTCAATGACGCTTTCATTCTGACTTTATTGATCCAATTGACAAATCCAATTTCATCCAGTTTTGATTATGTTGGCCATTCCTTTTTTATCTCTTCTTTCGATAAACTTGGAATTTGTCATTCTGCTTTGGACTAGTTCAAGTCCTTGTTTTCAATCATTTTGTGTCACCTAGTCTAACTTCTTGTCTTCCCCACAGAATCTTTCCACAGAGTGCCTCAAAGATCAGTGTTCGGTTCATTTCTCTTTCTTCTCTAAAGTCACTCCTTAGCTAAAGTTATTTCTTTTATGATTTCTTCTACCACCTGTATGCAGATAATGCAAAGATCTCTTACAACCCACAGGTTTCATCTCAGATGGACGAATGCTCATCATTTTAAAATTAACTTTTCAAAGTCAAACATCCTGGACTTGTCTCTTGATTCTCCTTCCTTAGATTTGTCTCTAAGCATTGCTCTTTAAGAATGCCACCCTTTCACCATCAGCCATGGCCAGGAATCTCTGTATAACTCTGGACTCCTCGCTTTCATTCATTGAATATATTTCCTCAATGACTCAATAGTGTTGTTTCTTTCTTCATAGCATTTAGAAGATTCAACTCTTCCTCACTAACTATGCCATGCAACTCCTTGTTCAGGCAATAGAGCTCCTTTAGAATGAAACTGCTCGACTAGTGCTCTCTGCTCCTCACTCCCCGCCTAATAAAGAGTAGAGATTCAGCATCTTCTTTCACAGACTTCCTGTTGCTACTGAGATCCTGTTCAATACTCTTGTCTTGACGTCCAGCTCTCTGAATGCTTCTGCACCTCAGTATCTCCTGATGTTGATCTCTCTATATGTCCCTTCAAGGAATCTATGTTCTGCCTCTGCCTGTCTGTAGACCATCTTTCCTCGCACTAGATGTGCCAACACTGGACTATGCTACTCCATTGTTACTTCAAAACCGTGGAATGATCTCTCTTTGGCTTTTTGAACTGCACTCAATTTACTCATGTTTAGGCATCTTTTGAAAACACAAATTTTTATTAAATATTTTGGAACTGGGGCAGCACGGTGGTGCAGTGGGTAGCGATGCTGCCTCACAGTTAGGAGTTTGCATGTTCTCCCCGTGTCTGCGTGGGTTTCCTCTGGGTACTCCGGTTTCCTCCCACAGTCCAAAGACATGCAGGTTAGGTGCATTGGTGATTCTAAATTGTCCCTGGTGTGTGTTTTGGGGTGTGTGTGTGTGCATGCATGCCCTGTGGTGGGCGGACACACTGCCCAGGGTTTGTTTCCTGCCTTGCGCCCTGTGTTGACTGGGATTGGCTCCAGCAGACCCCCATGTCCCTGTAGTTAGGGTATAGCGAGTTGGATAATGGATGGATGGATGGAACTGCTTAGTGTCTTTCCTATAGGATAGATGCTGTTTTATTAACATTTAGGTTACAGATTTTTGTCATAGTCTACTTGGAGGTATAATTATATTATATATACTACTAGTACTAGTTCCTCCTGCACTTTTTTCACCTTGTCTTCTGTTTTTTTTAATGCTTGCACCTTCTACGTATTCTTGCATGTGTTATCATCATCACTTTTACACAGTCACTCTTACTCACACCGGTACAGTTCTAAAGTCACCAATTAGGGACATGCATGCCTACATAGCTAGCTATATAATACAGAGGTCTGCCTCCTGAATTTGATGAAGCCTGACAATGTATGGGGTTCTGGACAGTATTCAGATCAAATTTTAAATCTCTTTTCACACTTCTTTGTTCTTTGTCTCTTGTGTGATTGCAACATAAACAGGCTCTGGAAGATAAAGATTTTACGTTTCGATGTTGAAAGTCTAATACACAAGAGAAAATGCTAATGTATAAAAATGGTACCAGATAATAATTTATGGTGGCTCCATAAATAGTTGAGCTACAATAGACACATTTTAGAGAGAAAAAAAAATACCAGGAAAATAAGGTATATACTCAACATAATTTACATTGCAACTTGCCTATTAATTAAACACAATCAGCAATTATGACCAACCAATTTTTACCATAGTTCTGAGTATTATAATGCCTCTGACGTTACTTACTTCTATCTAAACCTCTTGTAAAATTCAGAAAAAAGAAATACTAACTGAAACTGATTTCTGTCTGTGACGGTGGGGGTCAGCTACATGCTCCGTCTTCATTCTTGGGAGTCTCTTAACACGCCACCTCCAATAACGTTTCTGAAGGGATGAGCTTAGCAAATGAGGACACCACATGAACCAAGGGTTAGGTGCAAAGTGATCAGTGCTTTTATTAAAAACAATCCAAAAAAACAAGTGTCCAGAAAGTGCAGTGCTCCAAAAAAAGTTTAATAAATAAATAATCTCTAAAAACAAAGGTGAGGTGGAGGTTAAGATTCAGATAAATAAATCCATTAAAATGAGGAGGTTAAAAGCCAGATACAGACTATAAAAAAAGTGAACCCTGATACTTTAAAAACTGGCATCTCTTACACTTATCCCGTTCGGACCTTGCAGTGTAAAGAGACTCCCGCCAACAGGTGCATTCAACTTTCTTAACTTGTCTCCATTCCCTGCCACCATTACTTCGGCGTCTGCAGGGAAACCAATGAGCCCTCCACATCTCTCATGTCGTTCACCTTCTGCCCTTGCGGTGAGACATCTTCACTCAGGCTGCTCCTACTCCCCAAGAAAGTGCTATCACCACCTCCGGTTACCATGGCCCTGAGGCTCATTCTTTCTCTCTCCATCTCTGCCTCTTTTTTCCATTTCCCTTTCAACCTCCTTCTACTTCTTCTCTTGGTCACTGGCCAGTCTGTTTATCCTCACTCCTTTTTTATTCCTCTTGTACTTAAGCTTCTCTTATAAAAGCAGGGATGTTGCACAGCTGCTGCAGTCAGCAGTCCCTGAGTCAATTAGGGTTGCGGACAATCCTGCTCCAGGGATGTCTACTCCAGCATCTTGCATGGGAAACTCTCTCACCACGCTACCATGTCTACAACCCCCACAAAGATGAGAGTACAACAATTATTTAAAAAACCGCAATCAGCCATGGACCTCACTTTACCACAGTGTCCAGGATAGTCAACAAAGTAACAAATTCAGCCCTGGAAATTGCCTTTTCTCCAGTTGTGAGCCAATGCCCATCATAAGTCTTCAGCGTGTCTTTGTCATCCATAATCATCTCCTCCACATTATTGGTAAATGAATGGAAAATTAGAGTAGCCAGAGGAGCAAAAAAGAAAATAAATCAAGAATATAGAGAAAATGTTCATCCTGCACATAGATTGTACCTAGAACAAGATTCAAATCTAGTCTCGTAGAGCTATAAAGAAACAGCACTAAGCACTTGGCACCTGAAAACTGTAATAATTCTCTCTCAAATTCCTAACCAGACTATCCAGTTCAGGATCATGGGGAGCAGGGGCACCAGTCCATCACAGGACACACTCATGCACACATCAATGCTTTCTGATACTTGGGTCAATATTGAATTACTAATCGACCTAACAGATATAATTGACCTTATCCCTGCTTATTTGGTCAGGACCCATTACAATGGTTTACATAAATACATAGATAAAAAGATAGGCCATTATTGACAGCCAATAAGAAATGCTCTATTTTCTATATCTTGAGATAGCTAATTATGGTGGGAATTAATGAGTAAGTACTATGCAGATTCATTATAATTAGTCATACTTAGCTCAAAGAGTTGCCAATAATAAAGCATTTGCTTTTATGTCATTAAGAATGCAGTTTAATTATGCATGTCTAGGGATGGATAAATTAATTCCTTCTTATTGTCAATAACGATCATTTTAAGTAATGGTTGGTTAATTATAAGAAGCAGGTTTGCTTTTCTACCTCATATCACTGAGTACCACAGGACTGGGACATTGCCAGCTCAGGTTGTAAAATATCATGCTGGTTAAGGTGGAACAGCATCAGATGACTTTGATGGAGTGTGTCTAAGCCAAATTAAAGTTCAACATTGCACAAAATACTGTTCCAATAATGGCACCCAAATTGTGAACAGTCACTTTAAAGATCAGGCACCATCTACTGGTTTGGTTTGTACACCACCACTGTTTACTGTTTATGGGATGAATGCTTTGCTTTGTTTTCATTCACAGATTTATCTGCCATGCAGCCACAAGAGATCAAGAGATTGTGTTCTTTCCATATCTACGTGGGTTCTCCTTCCACACTGCTAAGACATTGTTATTAGGTTAATTGTCAGCCCTAATCTGGCCCTGTGTCATGGTGAGTGTGTGCATTTTTCTATGTCACTCAATACAAGAGATCAAAATACACTAGAAAGGAGCAAAACTGTTTTTGGTTTGTGCTCCAGAATGCAAATGATTGTATTCATGTCTTCACCTGTAGACCACAAGGATCATGGACCAGTGAGCTGTGGTGACAGATAAGGACCAATTGCTGAACAGTGACAAAAGACTCCCAGGATATTTACGAATACCTTTAACTCATCAGGATAAGTCATTCAAATAAAGAATGGCAGATTGGAGGTTCAAAGCAACAAAGGCATGGTAAAAACACAGTGTAAATACTATGCTACTGAAATTTCTGACAAGACTGAAATTCTTCTGATCATGCGAAAGCTCAATAATGAGATTCAGTTGGGCATCACAAGAAATCTCATGCTGCATGTGAAATGAAGGCTAATGGAATGGAGCAAACTGCAAACTGGGCTTAAATTAATTCAACAATCACACAGTGTATGCCCAGTTTAAGATTTCTGAGCTGCACACATGCCCAGTGTAGGCAGACAATGGCATCATAGAGGTTCTGGTGCTTTTAGCATGGAAGAGAATCATTTCGCAACAATATGAAAATGCTAGTGTATATGTTAAATGTTTTTGTTTAAAACTGCTGTTTGAAAATGAAAACATAGCAGTGTGGATGAAGCCATAGGTTCTCTAATGTTAGCAATTAAAAGTGAAGAGGTGTGACTCAGGTGAGCCTTAATTATTGCAACTGCTGGAGCCTCAGAAACCAACCTGAATAGAGGCAGAAGGAGGACAACAGTGTTTCAGTGAGCAGGAGCTACAACAATAAATAGGTGTTCACCAACAGTTGTGCAAGGAGGCTTTACAACAATGACAAGACAACCACCATTTGTGTCATGTGCAACTACCGTTTGAATTACATAACTTTTTCAATGTCAATTTTTTTTTTTTTTTTTTTGTTAAGGCCACTACATCCTTGGTGTTTAACACTTTGTCTCGCAGGATGAAATTCTGGTACATATGACTTTCATTTAACTTTTCTTTACATTTTTTCATAGTGCAGACCATGGTTTCTGAAATCAGTTTGTATGCTCTGAAGCAAAAAACACTCTCTTCTTCTGATTGTACAGTACAAAAAAATATTTTTAGCAGTGATAATAGGGGTCATGAATGAATAGTCTTTCATCAAACATTTGTATCCACTTTATTCAGTTATTCAGCACAGCATTGGGAACAAGGCACAAATCATTACATCTTGCCTGAAGAAGAGGCCCGAGTTGCCTCGAAAACTTGCATATTGCATCTTTTTAGCTAGCCAATAAAAGGTGTAATTTTGCTTGACTTCTCATTACATCCATAATGGCTAACACAGTACAACACACTAGTACTACAAAACGTAATGCTGAAATCGAATTCATTGAGTCACAAAAATTAAAAAACTTTAAAAAAGTCATAAAAAAAAGAAGCAGTTGAATCAAGCAGACACATCAGATTCTACTAAAGGAACATAGATATGTATCTGGATTCCAAGGAGCAATCCCATTTTGGATTTTTATTTCAAAGAGTATGTAGAGAAACATGTGATGTGAAGTAGTGCTATGGACTTTGAAAGATGGTATATAATAGGCATCTCTACCAGAAGGTACATACTATATAATGGGATGATGGACTGAAACAGATGGCATTCTAGTTTTCATTTTATTTACAATATGAATAGAGTTTCTTACTGTTTAGGTATGGATTATGGAAAACTGAATGTTGTACTTTTGAAATGTTTTTGCTAGGGAGCATTAATTCTGTTTGAATGAAAAGGACAGGAAAATGTGTAATAATCATTGAATAGTCACCTCGTCTGGTGACTCTTGTTAGTTTAATATATTAAACAGTATGTGTATGTACTGCATCTATAAATACATTCATCCATACATCCATCCATATTCTTAAACTTATCCAAGGTCGGGTCGCGGGGGCAGTAGCTTGAGCAGGGATGCCCAGACTTCCATCTCCCCGGCCACTTCTCGGGATTCCCCCGGAAGAGCTAGAAGGTGTTCCCAGGCCAGCCGGGAGACATAGTCCCTCCAGCGTGTCCTGGGTCTTCCCAGGGGCCTCCTCCCGGTTGGATGTGCTTGGAACACCTTGCCAGGGAGGTGTCCAGGAAGCATCCTGCTCAGATGCCCGAGCCACCTCATCTGACCCCTCTCAATGTGAAAGAGCAGCGGCTCTACTCTGAGCCCCTCCCGGATGACTGCACTTCTCACTCTCTCTTTAAGGGTAAGCCCAGACACCCTGCTGAGGAAACTAATTTCAGCCACTTGTATTCGTGATCTCATTCTTTCGGTTATTACCCATAGCTTATGACCATAGGTGAGGGTAGGAACGTAGATCGACTGGTAAATTGAGAGCTTTGCCTTATGGCTCAGCTCCTTTTTCACCACGACAGACTGATGCAGAGCCCGCATCACTCCGGATGCCGAACCGATACGCCTGTCGATCTCACGCTCCATTCTTCCCTCACTTGTGAACAAGACCCCAAGATACTTGAACTCCTCCACTTGGGGCAGGATCTCGCTCCCAGCTCTGAGAGGGCACTCCACCCTTTTCCGGCTGAGGACCATGGTCTCGGATTTGGAGGTGCTGATTCCCATCCCAGCCGCTTCACACTTAGCTGCGAACCAATTCAGAGAGGGCTGAAGATCACGGCCTGATGAAGCAAACAGGACAACATCATCTGCAAAAAGCAATCCTGACCCAATCCTGAGTCCACAAAACTGGACCCCCTCAACGCCCTGGCTGCGCCTAGAAATTCTGTCCATAAAAGTTATTAACAGAATCAGTGACAAAGGGCAGCCCTGGCGAAGTCCAACTCTCACTGGAAAGGGGTTTGACTTACTGCCGGCAATGCGGACCAAGCTCTGACACCGGTTGTACATAGACCGAACAGCCCTTATCGGGGGTCCGGTACCCCATAATCCCAGAGCACCCCCCCCCACAGGATTCCCCTAGAAACACGGTCGAACACCTTTTCCAAGTCCACAAAACACATGTGGACTGGTTGGGCAAACTCCCATTCACCCTCCAGGACCCTGCTAAGGGTGTAGAGCTAGTCCACTGTTCCGCAACCAGGATGAAAACCACAATGTTCCTCCTGAATCCGAGGTTCGACTATCCGACGGACTCTCCTCTCCAGAAACCCCGAATAGACTTTTCCAGGAAGGGGGGGACCACCACCCCGGTCTGCCAATCCAGAAGCACTGTCCCCGATGTCCATGTGATGTTGCAGAGATGTGTCAAACAAAACAGCTCTACAACATCCAGAACTTGATGAACTCTGGGTGTAGCTCATCCACCCCCGGGGCCCTGCCACCAAGGAGTTTTTTGACCACCTCGGTGACCTCAGTCCCAGAGATGGGGAAGCCCATCTCCGAGTCCCCAGGCTTTGCTTCGTCATTGGAAGGCATGTTAATGGGATTGAGGAGGTCTTTGAAGTACTCCCCCCACCAACCCACAACGTCCGGAGTAGAGGTATGCAGCGCACTATCCCCACCATATACAGTGTTCACACTGCACTGCTCCCCCTTCCTGAGATGCCAGACGGTGGACCAGAATCTCCTCGAAGCCGTCCAAAAGTCGTTCTCCATGGCCTCTCCAAAATTCTCCCACACCCAAGTTTTTGCCTGAGCAACCACCGAAGCCACATTCCGCTTGGCCTGCCGGTACCTATTAGCTGCCTCTAGAGTCCCACAGGACAAAAGTGTCCAGTAAGACTCCTTCTTCAGCTTGACAGCATCCCTCACCGAAAGTGTCCACCAACGGGTTCGGGGATTGCCACCACGACAGGCACTGAATACTTTACGGCCACAGCTCCAGTCAGCCATCTCAACGATAGAGGCACGTAACATGGCCCATTCAGACTTGATGTGGTCGAAGTTCTGCCGGAGGTGGGAGTTGAAGCTGCTTCTGACAGGGGACTCTGCCAGACATTCCCAGCAGACCCTCACAACACGATTGGGCCTACCAGGCCTGACCAGCATCCTCCCCCACTATCGAAGCCAACTCACCACCAGGTAATGATCAGTTGACAGCTCCACCCCTCTCTTCACCCGAGTGTCCAAGACAAGTCGATCATCGAACTGAGGCCTAGGGTGTCCTGGTGCCAAGTGCACACATGAACACCCCTATGCTTGAACATGGTGTTCGTTATGGACAATCCGTGACAAGCACAGAAGCCCAATAACAAAACACCGCTCGGGTTCATATCGGGGGAACCATTCTCTCGTACAGGTGGCGAGTCAATTGGAAGGGGGACCCACGTTGCCTCTTCGGACTGTGCCCGGCCGAGCCCCATGGGTGCAGGCCCGGCCATCAGGCACTTTCCATCAAGTACCAACTCCAGGCCTGGCTCCAGAGGGGGGCCCAAGTGACCCGCCCCCGGGCGAGGGAAAACGTCGTCCAAGGTTTTTGTTCTTTATAGGAGGTTTGGTTGATCTGCTCTTTGTCTGATCCCTCACCTAGGACCAGTCTGCCTTGGGTGACCCTACCAGGGGCATAAAGTCCCAGACAACAGAATAAATAAATAAATAATATACAATAAATAATATAAATAATATAATAAATAAATAAATAAATACATTTATTTTAACATATAGTGATGGTTTGTTAATGTTGCCAGGGACAGAAAAGCACAGGGAAAAAAAGAATATCTTTGCCCTACCCACACTAATGGCAGGAATATCCCTTTCAAATGCTAGTTTTTGTAGAAGTGATCCAGTGGGAGTGGTATTCTTTGAATTGAAAAGACGATGTCTGGAATGAGATGTACCGGAGCATCATGATAAAAAAGGGGAGCTTGGTAATGGCATTCAGTTAGCAGCCAAGTTGCACATTACAGACTGCAGTTAGGATACAATCAACTATGGACATCTGTCACTTTAAACAAAACAGGAGATTCTGGACTTTATTGGGGACACCAGAGGACAGTGATGATCTAACTTCAGAATTAATTCTGCTGCTTTGCCTGGAATAGTTGTTAAATGGCTGCAAAGTTGAGGCAACAGCTCAAGTGTCAAGAAGCAGAGAAGCCAGAGAATCTGCAGAAAGCCTGAGAAATCCCGACATGAGTGGGAATTTGTGTTACCACATAGGCAAAGGTTCCAACTAGACAGACAGGCACAGTGAAACATCTTTCTTTATATTTTACTCACTTTGATAATGTATCCAATGCATTCTGGGTGTAATAAACTCACCATATTTTACAATTGAGAGGTTTTCCTTGTCTTTTCCCCTGGTTATGGTGGTAATAGTACACCCCAACAAGTATATAAGGGACAAAAAGTCTTAATTACATTTTAAAAATAAATTTGGAAAGATAATATTTCTCTTAGTGAGTGTTCAATGTGTGTATGTCCAGGGTGGGCTTAGAGCTTTTTGTAATCTGTGTGTATCACTGGATTACACAAATGCTTTAAGTTAATAAAATAACTGAATTAATAAAATACAGTCAATAAAATACATTCAGAAATTGATAGGCTTTAGAAAGTAAATTTTAGAAAGGACTTATAAAAGTCCAGTACAATAGCGAACTCGCAAGTCCAGTGAAGACAGACTATATTACAAGTAAAAACAATGAAGTCAAAATGACAAATAAATGAGGGAAAGTCATGCTTCTGTACAACAGAATCCTCCTTACAAGGAGCCCTTCTTCCCACTGGCTTTGTTTTTTACATGGAATTCTAAGTCACGGACGCACACCACTAACAGTTACTTATAGCACAACAGAGTCCCCTCTCTTTTATATTTGGGCATACCATGCAGTTTTTTTTCATTGTATTTTATATTACTTTAAAATGTAATTTTAGATTAGAATAGAATTATCTTATTTAATGTTGTGTAAAGGGTTTATATTACACCTTCTTTTGTGTTTTATCATTCTGGACATCAGCATAGTGGCAAGTTAGTGCATAGTTGCCCAGGTCACCAAACAAAATCTCTTAGTGTCATCTCCACTATAAAAGTATAAGACACACACTTAACAGCAATTACAGTATATTTTGTTGAATATTCAAGAAATAGTGATACACTCCATCTTAAGTCTAATGCTTTGTAAGCATTATTCAATGACACCTTTTCCAGATTTATACTTTGATCCGTATTTCCCTTTCCTTTAACAATTTTAAAATTAAGGCAATCTGCAAAGTAGTTAAGATACACTTACAATGTTCTAATTTGCCAGGTGATGTATGGTTGAGTCTCTCCAATGAGTCGCTGCTTTCCTCCTCCAGCACATAATCAAAATTTAAAATGAACATCATCACCACACCTTCTTCATTCTTCACCGGGATTATATGTGTGTTACATAGAAAAAGGGAACCTAGGAGAAAAGAAATCACATGAAAGTTGTAAATGCAGCCTCCTCCTTGATTCACATGCAGGAAATCATATAGCCAATGAGTGAATTATACATGCATATAATACCCTTACTTAATTACCTCATTAAAACAATCACATTTGGTACTGGGTTGACCAGAATTTTAAAATTATTGCATACATAAATATATAATAGAGTCTATTCCTCTCTTATTATTAAAATCATCTAAAAGCTGTATTGTGGAACACAAGAATTAAAAAAACACAATGTTAAATGCTGCAGAGTCATAATTAATTAATCAATTAAGTAAGTAAGTGAGTGAACAAGTTAATAAGTAATTGCATTTATATAGCACTTTTTAACCTGTTGAGAACGCTCTACCTAAATATTTGGGAACCACTTCAAAGACCATCAATGTGTAGCACCCACCTGTAAAATGCAATGGGTTTTTTTTTTCTGCTAGTGTACTTGACATACATTAGCTATTAGGCAGTGAAGGGGTGAGAAAGATATTTAGCCAATAAGGGACAGGGAATGATTAGGAAGCCATAATGACCAGGTTGTGGTGGGCAATTTGTCCAGGACATTTTGAATTGCTCTACTGTCTTTGAAAGATTTTCAGGGATCTTTTATGACCACAGAGAGTTGGTTTTATGTCTCATCTGAAGGGCAGCACCAATTGTTACAGCAGAGTATCCCCATCAGCTGCACTCGGGCATTAGGATCCACAGATCATGGTATAAGTACCCCTTGGAGGCCCCAGCAGCAACCCAAGCTTTTCCTAATTGGTCTCCCATTCAACTACTGGTTAGGCTCAGACATGCTTAGCTTTAGGTAGATTATATGTTCTGAAAAGGTTACGGTTGATTGTCATGTCTGTGGAGGTCTGTGTATTTTTGTATACTTCAGTCTACCAAATGCCAAAAAATGTGCATGTAAGGTTAACTTATAATTTTAAATTGGTCTGGTGTGAGAAAGAACTATATGAGTGAATGTATCATGTCCAGGGCTGGATCTATCCTCGCACTGAATAATAGAAAGACAGGTTTGGAGAATATGTAGATGGACTTATTTTCAGCTGAAAGCAAGTTGAAGTGTTTTCAAGGAAAAGAGGCATGTGTGCTTATCAACGGAAATGCAGCACCCTTATCTGAAATCATATTCAACTGATCAAAGAATCCAGAAAAAAACAACAATGCTTCAACAAGAACTTTAAAACTCCACACATGTAATGTTAAAGGCTGTCCTAGAAAAACAGCTATGATGATGCTATCAGATGACTATAACTATCAGTCTGCAAAATCATAATAAACAATGAATTTTTTTCTCAAAGTACTTTTTCTCATTTGATGAAGTATAATAATGTATTATCATTTCACCACTGAATCAAAGAAGTCACAACTCAATACAACTTAGCAAATTGGTATAATGACAGAAGCACTTGATCTGAATCATGCTCTCCAGTAGTAAAATGATGGACCAGTGTTTCAGTGTCCACGTTTGATTGAAATCCAGCAACTCACAGTTAGTATGTGAGTCCTGGAATTTATTTTTTATGTTTTTTGTCCAAAAATGCAAGGGAGCCCTGATTACACTCTAGCCAAATGAAAGTTTGTGAGGCCTAGTGAGTAAAGCTCTGGAGTAAAATGTACAGTATGCTACAAGACCAGCATTTCAATCCCTTACATTTACAATGTGGTGCTAAATAGCACAGCTTCTTCAGTTATAATCCTTCTATATAAAAGCGGTCGGGATTGTCCTTCCGTCCCATGAGTTTCACACACACCCTGTCCATTTTGCAATGCACGATGGGATTTGTAGTGTCGTTTTTCCAGGTAAAAGATGATTTTCTACCCCAGACTGTGCGATATCTTCTTCTTCTTTCTTACTATATAAAAGCGGTCGGGATTGTCCTTGCGTCCCGTGAGTGGAAAGCGTGCGTATTCCACTTATCACAGACTTACTAATTGCAGCTTGCGGTACGAAGCGACATGATGTGAGCAAAGTTCTGGTGCTCCCATCGTTCCCTTGCTTTTGTGCGCGATGCGCTGGAAAAATAGATAAAATTATGTCTCTGGAAATAATTAATGTTGATGGAGTACAAATGCCTCACCGCGTAGTAAATATCAGCGGGGTTCAAAAGGGTGACCTCAATATAGAAATCAAGTTTAAATTTCATCACAAAAATAACAGAAACTACGAGTATTAAAGTAATACCGTTCAAATGCAATATAACCAAATTAATGAGTTTGTATAAAATATCAAACTGATCTACATATTGAATTGCCTTAAGAAGTGGTCAACTTAAAAGTCGGTCGCCTTAAAAGGCGGGTCAGCCTAGTATACAAAATTATTTGTATGTTGCTTTGGATAAATACATCAACACAATAAGCAAATGTTAATGAAAGTACACACAATAAAACTGCTGGGGACAATAAACCTTTCCAAGTCATAGACTGGCATTGTGCACACCAGCATAATCAGTTAAGCTTGGAATTAAAGTGTCATCTAAAAGAAATCAGCCATGACCAGAGGGATGCTTGTAACAATGTAAAGCCATAACATGGGTTATCTTCCAAATCCATACTACCATTTATTTTACTTTATTATCAATTAAATGGAATGTACACAGGTGATAAACCCATCAACACGTTCAATTAAATGGTACTAAGGTGTAATACATATTCTTCCATTTTGAAATGAATTATCCTTTCAGTTTGTTTCAATACCTTTTTTAAAAAAAAATGTTACTTGTGATTAATATAAATGATTTTCCCCTTAATTTTAATAAGGATTTTAATAAGCAAAACATATTAATAAGGACTTTCAAATTTTCAAAATGCACATTATAATCTATTATTATACACTATGCTTTTACAGAAGAATTTTAAGATACAAAAATTTAGATAAAAGGCTTGGAAAAAAGGTTGGTGTCTCATTTACTTTTCAGCATTTTTACCTTTAGGAAACATGTAACACTAATCATCCCCTTTAGCTGAAGAAAACAGAAAAGACAGTTAGGGTGCAAGATGTATTCCTTAATTAGAATAAGAATGCTGTCATTTCTGGGAGGGGGTCTGGTTGGGGGTGGGGTGGTGGATATGACAATGCTTGCACTAAACAAAGAGTTTTGTAATACAATAAACAAGTTCCAGAATGAATAATTAAAATTAATTTAACCAGCCATATAAGATAACCATGCTATAGTCTGCAAAGTGCATTTTAACCTAAGAAAAATATATAACCTGATGGAATTAACAGTGATTTGGAGTAAAGTACCTTACATTTAAAAATATGTATGAGGGAAAGAAGCTGTAATAAGTTAGTAAATGATAGAAAGAGTAACTGATACACTCAGGTGGCTGATTAAATAAATGAGTCATAAATTGCTTATGGGAAAACTTCAAAAACACTGATCAACAAACAGTGCAGACAACCTATCAGCTATCATCTCCCTGATCATGATATTAGTTAATGTCATCTTGAAATTAATTCATTACTTTTGTGTTATGTTGAATGAACATCATCTTCAAATGGTTTACATGTGTTGTAACAAAAAAACAAATAAATCGTTGCAGATCTAAACATAAACATCCATCCATCTCTATCCACCTTCCAGACCTGCCTTTTCTACTATAGAGCTTCAAAGTGATGTATCTTATCATAATATCATCAGTCACAAAATGAGAATCAACTTTTTAATATGATTCTGGTTAGTAATGCAAGCCATCATTCACTTATGAAAGTCCAGTTTACAGAAGCCTATTCATCTTTTACAAGTCCATCATTATAGCATGGAAGTAACCTGAACTACCCAAGGATCTTACTTATGGGTAGAGGAGAATATATTAAAAAAAAAAACACCAAGGGTGGATCCAGCAAACGTTACCATTTAATCTTTTTTTTTATTTTCTAAACACAATTAACAAAGAACATCTTCACAAGATGCTAACAGCTCTAATAAATGTCAATATGGCCAGTGGATAAGGCACTGGGCATTAAACCCACAAGGTATCTGGTTCAGAATTTAAAGTAACTGTGCGGACCTAAATAATTCACTTAACCTGCATATTCTGTAACAGTAGAAAATGGAAAGATAAAGGCACTACAGTATATTATATACAAATAGATGAAGGCATTATACTACAGATATACAGTGTTAGGCATGAGCATTCAGGAGATATCTTCAGGGCTCTGAAGAGGCAAGCAATACTACCCAGAATCAAGATGAGGTGCTGTTGGTAACACAGAAAACATAGAAAGAAAAGGGATAAGGATGAAGAAACAGTGTAGAAGAACACTCGTGTCTGTGTTTCCTGAGGAAGAGGTGGCCACCCTGCTGAATGATAGAATGAGCAGGATAGGTGAAGTGTCCTGTTATGGCTCTTCATGTACTGAGTGAAGTGGCAGTGAAGAATTTTGTTGCATGGCTGAGTTTCTAGATGAGTGGTGTCAGGTCTGATAGATTACGGTTAGAAAGCAAAGGAGACAAGAGAGGTCAGTGACAATGTGGTTCAAGGAAGGAATAAGTGGGAATGAATATGAGGTTGCTAGTGTCATTGAGAAGAAGTGATTTAGCAAAGAGGTTTCCACATATGGACTGAATGTTGGACGGTCATATTGGAGGGGAACAGGAACTGAAAGGATACATTAGAGTTGAATTTTTAATTTTAACTATGTCTTAATTATTTATTACACTTCCCTTTTGAGCATTGTGTTTTTAGAGAATTATTTATTTATTCAAAACTGTACTTGGACAATGTTGATTTTAATAAACATGCACTGTTTAAGCTGAAAACAAGCTATTGTCTTCTCACTTTACTTTGTCTATCCTCCATTACAAACAATTGATATAAATTCCATATCCTCCACCAAGGCTCCGTCCCTCCAGTAAGCCACTATAAAGACCTGGAGGCCACTAGCAGATGGTGTTCTTTGGCAGAATCACATCTCAAGAGTGTATACCTCGGACAAACGCTTTTATTTTTGTTGTCTACTTGACCTGAATCATTTGTCTTTTGTACAATCTGTTTTCCATTCATTAAGTGAAGTTACCCCACTGGTTCCCCAAGTCTTTTGCTGATCCTGTTTCATTGTAACTGCCACAATGACAAATTACTTTATTGATCCCAAATGGCAATTAACCCCAGCAGCAACATTACACAAAAAATATATGCTTCATTATAGTAAAAAAAATTGAAAAATTGCTCATCATGATATATGACATCATTACGAAGTTTAGTTAATTTGCCTTTTTTGCCTTTTTTTAAAACATGTGTATTGGTTACCATGAAAGGCACTATATAAAATCATATTATGTCTATGTTTGATACTTGCCTCAGCAGGGTGGGCTTAGTCATTTCAGTTTCAGTCTGGCAGTTTTGCTCCAACAGATGTACATGACTTTCTTTGTGAATATGTTGGATCTTGCAAAGTAAATAATACACTTAAAAAAGCTCCTTCTGTTCTGCCTCTAATGAAAGTGAATGAACTCTTTGAAGGAACTCTTGCAGTACAGATGTGTTTAATTACAGTCAACGCTAACCGTCAGCTTCGTCCTTCTGCCACTAGATTCTAATTTTTAGCGTTTAAACAACCCTCTCCAAAATGTACCGTAATTACCACATTAGGGATTCTAGCAGCATGACTTAACTGAATACTTTTGGGAGGATTCCACATATAACTTCAGAGCAAAAGAGTTTCCTGGATACCCGGTGGGTTTAATAAGTGCTTTTAAAAAATCTAACTTAGTCATTCTCAGGGAATACCCTCTCAGATGGAAATGCTATTAGTTACTTCAAGGTTGACGAGAGGGCTCATTGAGCGTACAGCTGTGGATACTTCCATTACGGTAACTCAAGCTAAGGCTAAGTGATATTGATAGCATGTTAAATCACTGTGACCTTGGTATATCGGAATTCTACATAATTAATAAAATATTAATACACACTCTTTCAGTTCTACTAAAGCAAAACCAGAACTTCACATGTGTCTATTTTCCAAAACCACCATTTATTTTCCATACCAATTTTCCTGCTCTGGCTCTTCAGGGATTGAATTGGAGCCTGTTGCCTATTTGACAGCAGTAGGCAAGAGGCAGTTGCCAATCGTTTGAGGGGTATGTATCTGCACATCAGGCCAATTTAAAAACTTACAGCTTAGTCAGAAGAAAGAAGTAAATTTGCATTACAGATCTTTAAATATATATCTATTCATCTCTCTGACAAGGCCATTCAATGAGCCATATCATAATACTAATATGGTGACATCAAAGCACAGTTGAGCTGATTTCAAAATCAACCTCCTAACATGTAAAGATTTAAATGGCTTTGGCCCCCTTTACTCAAAGGAATATGTTAACAAAAGAATGTATAAATTTGTACATCTCAGTGTGTAAAGTACATTACAAGTGCAAGACAAATATCATATTACTGTTCCAAGGATAAATAAAACTGCATTAGGAGGTTGAGCCTTGGGTGTATGGCCATCAAATGGTGGAATGTTAGTGCTTAGACTGTCCTATTGCTTTTAATTCAGCCTAAAGACCCACCACTTAGTCTAGAAAATGGTTTTTGAAGATGCAGTTTTGGGATGTGTATACTGAAATAAGGTTTTGTAATTTTATGATTTTCATAAAATTATGTCTTTTATTATTACCAGCTAGTAGCATCACTTTCCTATTCTATTACCCTAGCTAATCTACCAGGGGTTCACAAGCTCTTATGTCTCATCAATCTAATTGCTTTTTTTCTTTATTCTTATTCTGAATTTGAAAATTGCTCCAGTATATTTGCATTTAGAAGAAATTCAGAAATATGTTTTGTTTGTTATAGTTTTAAACACCTAGCTTCCTTTTACCATTTTTAGTTCATTTCACCTTATTTTTGTGGTGTTTACTCCCTTAACTGCATCCAAATACTAATAATTAGTGATGAGCAGTGCGGACACTGGTGCAAATGACATTGAATGCTAAAACAGTGTCGCTACTTCAATGCTACTTTCATGTAAGTGTTAATTAGTAATAATGGTTAAACTAAGTCGCCCTCAAGTTCAGTCATGTAAACCACCCTAACTGCAGGTGTTCCACCTTCTGCTTTTATTACACAAGCTGTTATTTCTCACTTTCTGCCTTGTTTGTGTCAATCCAGAAAGTACAAAATGAGTTTGCTACATTTTTAAGGGAGTAGCAGGCATTTACAGTATGTGTGTGACATTATTTATTGTTCTTTTTCTTGCTTTTTAAGATGTTGTTCTTTTTCATGTTCTGCTCATTTAAGCCTTTTGTTATTAATTAGCTCACATGTGAATTTATGCTGAAGTAGCTGCCTCCCCCTAGTATTCAGTGTCATTTCAGTGTCTGCACTGCACATCACTAATTGTTAGTACTTGGGTACAGCTAAGGAAGTAAATTCAACAGGAAAAAGTGAAATAAAAAGAATATGGTAAAAAAAAGTTAATAATTAAAGATATGGCAAAAAATGCACATTTCTGAACTTTGTGAACGTAAATATACTAGCGCATATTTCTGAATGCAAAACAAGAGAAGAGAAAGGTTTGAATTTGCATAAGCTGAGTAGTGGTAATAAGATATGTAAAGATTTACGTCATAAAACAGAAGTAATTGATAAACAAGAATAGTTGTGTCAAATATTTGAATTATTAAAATCTATCTGCGGTGGATTGGCACCCTGCCCAGGATCGGTTCCTGCCTTGTGCCCTGTGTAGGCTGGGATTGGTTCCAGCAGACCCCCGTGACCCTGTGTTTGGATTCTGCGGGTTGGACAATTGATGGATAGATGGATTAAAATCTATGCTCCAATTTAAATGTTGAAAGTCTAAATACTCTCAACTTAACTTTAAAATATGTCAGTTTTAGTCTTCTGGGAGTGGCACTATGAAGGCCTGGACCACCAATAAAGAATCAAAAATCAATAATATTATCATAATCATGATCAACAACCTTAAAATAACATAAAACGATCTCTATATGTCAATATTACCCATCGCATTTTTTTCAAAGGTTTGCAAAAAGGAGTAATTTAAATTAGATCCCTCATATCAAATTAGGGGTTGGATGATTTGGCATGCACAACAAATCCTTCTTATCATTTTTGCTGAAGACTCCTTTTGGTTTCCTCTTTATTATAAGCATGTAATTTCTTGCACAAAATATGGTCCAAAACTGGGCTAAAATGGGAGCTTTTCAGGTCTAGAGGCTCAATAGCATTCATTAAAAGACATCAAGACAAGTCAAACAGTATATCAAATTTGAAGGTTTTCTTGAACCGGTGGGGCAGGAAATGCCAGAAAAAATACTGAAGTGATCTCAAAGAAATAAGTTAATAAGTAATTCTCATGAACACAAAAATACTAATTAAGTGATTAGATCATTTAGAAGTAAGACTGAACCATTTATTTGTAAAACTGTTTGGAATGAAAACCCGCAGCAACATTGGGATCCTAGGACTGAACATGTGAACCCCTGTACTGCAGTATTCTTAGTCATAAAATAAAACATCAGGGTGACTAAGAACGTTACGTATCAGCCTTTATGGTCATCAGGCCATAGACCTCATTGTAGAAAAGTTACAGACTTTAGTATGTGGCATATGACACTTTAAGACATTGATTTTTAACACTGTTTACGACAGAAGACCTCTTCACCCAACAGTCTGAATGAATTCCATCATAAAGTGAACACATTTATTTCAATAATATTCATGTGAAAAATACTAATTTTCAAACACAACACTGATAGATGTGTGCTGCAAAGTTTCAGACTTCATCCAGGTTTCATAATGATGCCGTAACACTAAAGCTTCAGAGCTGCTGTTTGTCACTGGCTTCATGGAATTAAGAGATTGCCTTTACCAGGGGTTGATTCTCCAGGCTTACATTAAGGCAGATTAAAGAAGAGTCACACACAGTGACAGAGAGTGACTGGGCAGGAGAGAGACTGTGAGTCTGAAGTAGCATCAATATGTTACAATATATAAACTTTTACATGCATAAATAAATAAGGATATAAAGGTCTAATGTAAAGTACTTTGCTCAGATATGAAGACTGTTATCTTGTGGACCACACATCTTGCACTTAAAAACCACACTTTGTGAACCACTGCTCTAGGATGTCAGTAAGGATAATGGTAGCCAGGAGTACTAGACCGCTAAAGTCGGGAATTTAAAAATAGATAAAATAAGAATGTAAAGGTCTAATGTAGATGATTGATTTATTGCTGTTTGACTGATTGACAAAATATGATGACTGTCATTTTACAGAACACACTTCATGTGATGGCCAGTTGGTTTAAATCAAATGAAGTTAAGAGATTCTTTTACTGTACTTCCTATACTGTTACTTTTTGCTTTCCTCTCTTTGCTCCTCATTTATTAAAATGATGTCTGTTTATAGGTCTTACTTTTACTCTTATTATTTTTTTATTGTGTACACATGTAAATATTTATTTTTTAAGTAATTATAAGAATAAAATGAATTAAAGTTGTAGCCTCATTGCTCCACCTGTTTAGAGCCTGAATATTCTCCAAGTGTCTATGTGGGAGTTCTCTGGGTACTCCTATTTCTCTCCTAAATCACAAAGACATCCATTCATTGCTGTGGAGGCTGCAGCCCATTCCAGCAGCACAGACCACAAGTAAGGAGTGAACCAAGGATGGGCACTAGTCCATCATAAGATACATTTACACACCCATCCACATTGACTAAGAGGACGCTAATTAGAGTCACAAAATACCTTAAGCTGCATATGTATGCTAGTTGAAAGGAAAAAATCATGCATAAATATGTAGACACATTTAACTAATGGACGAGATTTGACCCCAGAGCTGTGAGGTAAGAACAATTACCACTTGACCATCATGCCATCCTCATCAACCTGGGGAGATTTGTGTCTTTGGATGTGTTCCTGCCTTGTATAAGTTCACAGTATAGTAATTGGTCAATGAAAATGAATGGAGGGTGAATGCAGTGGTCGCTTACTATGCAAGTAAAAATAAAGTTTGCATCATTTTAAGAATAGGAAAAATATTCAGCAATTTGCTTAAAGACTGATTTAGTAAATGCTGTAAATTTAAGTATGAGAGGCAGAGTTTTTGACAGTGAAGTATGGGATCCACTGTTTAAATTTGGCTGTGACAAATGTGGCCAAAGCCCAAACAAGAATTGGAATACCTTTTTGAATTTTATAAAATCTTTCTACAGGATCACAGAAATGAACTGAGCACTGCCTGCACAGCCAGTTTCAGATGATTCCACCAATTTAAGGGTTCTGAAACAATAAGTTCATCTGCAGGGGGTCTAATCAGTGTAATGCTTTAGATGACACCATGCTATTTCTACATCAGACTGTGAACAACCAAGTAAGACAATTTAGTATAAGGGGCATCTTGTAATCACAAAAATAAGGATTACAAGCAGCATAGGTGAAAGAAACAAACTCAATTTGTGGCAGCTTGAAACTGGCATATTGTGAGTGGGTAGACATGTGCATGTGAGTCTACCCTGCAATGTGGTGCTTTCAGACTTGTGCAAAATTCTGTCACCTAGTGCGACCATGAACTGGAGTATGCAAAATTAGAAATGACTAGATGTTTTTGGGCTGCCTAGTGGCACAGTTGTTCTACGGGGCAGAGTAATTTAAATATGGACCTGATAAAGTAAAGTGAATCAAAAACAATTGTAATTTGTAATAAGGAATCAAACTGACCTTTCGCCAGACCAAAAACATAAACCTTACTTGAAAATTAAGACAATGATTCTTTATAAAAGAAACACAAAAGACAAATTGCACTCACTATCGTCACAGTCTACATTTGAAACTTGTGTAATCCGGTAATGCAGAAAACTAACTTTTTAAGCCGTCACCATGGTGACATTGCATGCTATGCGTCAACAGTCAAATCCCTAGCAATGTGGTGGTTACCACAACACTGCGGCTCCCCATTAAAACCAACATGAAGGAAGACACAAAACAAAATTTACTACTTGGAAATCAGATAGATAGATAGATAGATAGATAGATAGATAGATAGATAGATAGATAGATAGATAGATAGATAGATAGATAGATAGATAGATAGATAGATAGATAGATAGATATTTGTCACCAGGGGGAAATTTGGTCGAGACGAGTGGGTGCCTGGGTTTGTCTTGACAGCACATCATTGGTAAACAGAAAATCCTCTTATCCAAATTTGGCCATAATCAAAACTACTAACTTGTAAAACAAATTCAGAAACAAAAAGAAAAACAGAAATAACATGGAGCTTTTGTAAAAAGGCTGCTGCTTGCACAGCAACTGGAAGTATATAATATACAGTGGTATAGTACAAAGTACATCTAGTAAGTCAAAATAAAATATCAATAACAACAGATTCAGCAACAAAAAACAAAAATCAAAAACTGTACATTCCTACTATTTAATTCCCACATTCCTACTATTTATGAGGAAAATAATAAAAACACAATCAGAGCAGCGTAACATTCAGATACGAACCTGTCGTGTGTTATTTTAATTGCCATCTTTTGAGATGAAATTAATAAATATCAATAATGCATTAATTAATTTACCCCATATAATAAGATAAAAAAAGTCAGAAAAAAAAATACAGTTCCAGAAGGAATATGATCGAGTTGTTATAGAAGAAAGGGTGGATTAGATGGTAGCTACTATTGTAAGTGATGCAAAAATAAAGAAGAGGGTAGGGTGCTTCCATATAATACAAAGGCATAGTTGTTGTGAAGTGGAGATAGTATACAAGGATAGACAAGTAGGTGGTAACTTGTAGACCATGGAGGAAACAGAATGTCATACTTCCATTCTCAGTCTCAACCACTTTTTTATGCCACCTTTAATTCGTTCCTGAAAATATAACTGAGTGGTTATTCTTTTGAAACTTACCGTCATCAAATCTGCTTAATGAAGGCTAGAGCCATGAGGTCTAAAGCCGATCGACTGCAAAGGAGGAGCTAACCACAGACAGAGCATAAACTAAATCTATAATAATTAATATTTTAAAAGATTACACTGCTGAATGGTACACTGATTAGGTTGGTTTCCTTCAAAAAGCTCCAGAAGATTGGGATCAAGCCCCAATATGTCCACCTTTTGTGTGGGGTCCCTATGTCTTTTGGGATTTTATTCCAGGCACTAAGATTTTTATACCACATCCCTAAAATTGACTTTAGCTCTTATCTTGCGCCGAATGCTACTAACAATAACACAGCCTCACTGTCAAACTGTAGTGAATAATGCTGGTGTAGAAAGTGGACAGATGTGAGAGTCATAGGCCAACCACCAAGGTTTCCCACCCTGTTGTGAGAAAGCAGCAGAATGAAACAGCTCCTCCATCTGGGACAATGCAGTGTTTAGGTGTTATCATTGGCTTAGAGGAAAAGGTCTCAATATCAACCATATAGTGAGAATGTGCCCCATAAATCAAATAGATAAACTGTAGTTGTAAAGCACTGTGACACCTGACATTGTCAGAACTGTGAAACCCAGCAAGTAAAATAGATTGAGTAAAATGAAAAGTCGGAGAAGGGAAAGCCAACCTGAGCCTGAAGCCTTAAAAAATAAATAAATAGCAGAGGAGGCAGGTGGCTGAATTTGCTGGCTGGCAGTTTAGGGAACTGATGCAGAAACCAACACCTGCCTGGAGTTCCAAGTAGAATAATCCCTGTGGAGCACCCTATGTACAGTATTGCCAGGTCTGGGGCACACAGGGGCCCCTCAATGTCACATTACATTTCATAGGTCAGATCTGAGGGATGTAAATAATTTTTTCTGCAAAAAGCTGCATCTTTGGTTCCTTTGATGTACTTAATAGGATTACTTTTATATTATTTTTGTTAATTTCTAGAATAAATAAAATTTGTCTTTGCCTTTATAACAATATTCTCAAAGTCAATTAAGACGATTTAAGGTTGTGAGAGGGCC
Source organism: Polypterus senegalus (assembly GCF_016835505.1). NCBI lineage: Eukaryota > Metazoa > Chordata > Cladistia > Polypteriformes > Polypteridae > Polypterus > Polypterus senegalus. The sequence goes on from NC_053159.1 coordinate 166,806,476, forward strand.
AAAGCAGGTCACTTAGAACAGGTTAAACAGGGCAAGGATCTGCTTGGATGGAGAACTGGTCCTTTGCACAAGTGTGGATTGTAATTATCAGACAGTACAGAATCTTTTGAGATTTTCATTACCCACATATAACTTTTGATTGCTTAAGGAGTTTGTTTTGAATTTGAGAAATTTTAGAAATGTTTTTTAAATTATACATAACCAAACAGTCAAAAATTGATTTTGACAAATATTATAGGAAAAGATCTTAAAAATGTCTCAGGGCTTGATCAGAATATCTAGATATGCAAGCATTCTCACATCTGGAAGATTGAAGTGCCCTGAAGGGTTTTTGGCAGTTTATTTAATTCCGTTTGCATGACATATTTGAGGCAATGCTATTATTGGCAATTAAAACTGCACAATTCTATTAGAGGGACTTTTATTTTTATAGTTATAAAAAGAGCACATGAATATCAACTTATGGATGGGAGGAGCAATTGAGAGCTGGGCTAATTCAGTATTTGGGGTATATTTTGCAGATGTCAGATATTCAGGATGTTGGACACAGTATAATGCACAATATTCATAATTGTCATAACAAGTTTATTTCCTCCCATTCATTCAATCTCATTGTTCAATTTCTTATTTCTTTCCCTGGTTAGAATCCATCCCTTCATTAATTTCTCAGAGAGCCAAAACCTATCCAGGATTTGGCACAAACGACTCAGCCTCTAAAAAACTGGATGACATTTTGTCACATAGTGCACACCCTCATACCAAGCCAAATATGAATTACCAATATGCTTAACCTGCACACATTTGGTGGGGGGAACTGACTACTCAGAGAAATTACATATAACAAAGTGAATGTGCAAATTTCATTCGACACTATCTATGATTACGGCACTAGCCACTGAGTCACTAACCCATTCATTAATATAAAATAAGTAGGCTAATATACAAAAACATAAAAAATCATAAAAAGACGTGCTAAAGGACAGTTACTTTAAGGGTTCTTATATTCTGGACTATATGGTTTGTATTGGGTTTTAAATTATAATTTAAACTTTTTTAAGATTGAATTAGTTTTTATTTTAAATACTACTTCTTCAGCTTTGGTGGACTAAATGTGTTAATCTTTCAACTAAAATTAATTTTTTGCACCCTGAGGCTATTTAGCAAATTATGCAAAGAAGAAATCTTGCAGGGCACATTTGTGGTAAGAGACATAGTTAATGAAAAAGAAAGATGCTGTATTTGTGTTGGTTCAAGAGATGTTTAATACCTGAAAGCAGAGTGTTAACAAGTGTTTTGACAAATAAGAGGCTGACCTGTATGCACAATTAATCAGCAAAACATTTGTTATATTGTTAAATGCTATTCAGTCTGAAAATATACAAATACATTATACTGGTACGGTGGCTGGCACCCTGCCCAGGGTTTGTTTCCTGCCTTGCACCCTGTGTTGACTGGGATTGGCAACAGCAGACCCCCGGGACCCTGTAGTTAGGATATAGCGGGTTGGATAAATGATGGATGGATGGACATTATACTGGTATCTAGTGAAACTGCCTGAATTATTAAGTTTACCGTGATGGATTTGTGGTCATACCACCAACTCCTTAGAAGACAGAGAACACACACAGGTAAGCAATGGAGAAGGAACAGAAGGATACCACAGAACAAAAGAATGTCAAAAAACAAATACATATCAGGTGTGTATCTGCAGAGGTGGTGGTGAGTAGTAGGGTTCTGTTAGGTTCCTTTTGATAAGAGGGAACTCTAGGATATAAGGGACTTTAAGAGAATAGGGGAGAGCAAGACACTTCTTAGAATTTCATGTAACAAGTTTAATAATTTTACCCTGAAATGCAAACAACAGCAATGGAATGTTCAGCCAGTAACAGCAGAATATTAAAACTCTTGCTCTAATATTTAGGTTAAGCTGCTTTTAGAATTTTAAGGTTTGATGTACCCATTTTAGCACCCTGCAGCATCTGTCCTGAGTTTCTTCATTACTGTACTTCTGCTTGCTATTTTAGACTTTACAATAGAATCAGGAGGAGCTTTTTGATTGCCTACCTGCATTGCTGAACACCATCACCATCTGCAACTGGCTCATTATCTTACTCCTGGGGAATGTGGAAGAAAGTATGTTCAATTTGTATATGTCTATTCAGGGACTGTATTCTGCTCTTTTAACTTTAAATCATATCACTAATAAAATAATATGTTGTTTTATAACAGTGACTAATTAACTTGATTTCATGTATATTAAATAGTTTCATATTAGTTATTTTCTTTGCGTTAACCAAATCTGTATCTTTATAGGTATGGATCATTTTGGGTTTCAAGGACAGGGAGTTAGTAGTAAAACAATTAATGATATCTGTAAGCAATAAAACTAAGGGTCACCAGACGTGACCTAACTATTGTTGGTATGAACTAAGATTTATGGAAAGAGTTGGGGGAAAGATTTCTAAGCTATAAAAAAACCGGAGACTTCTTTAACTTGGATTCGGAAGTTTAATGTAAATTACTGGATCAGCATCAATGCTTTTAAAGACCTCCTTTTGTTAAATTAAATATTGTATCTTATTTTCTTCTACAGGAACACCAGTTCACCTTTGTGGCCCCTTTTCTCCAGAAATGCCTGAAGGCTAACATCATGGCTTTTGTCCCTTGAACATTTTAACTGCTTTTCTACATTTAATTCTTTTCAGACTGATCCTAATATATTTTATTGCACTGATATGCATTTTCCAGTAACATAACTGCATGAGAGAAGCCCATCCAAGTCAGCCTGTTTGAGCATTGCTTTTAAGATATTAAGATTATCTATCTTGAGATTGCTTGTGCAAGGCACATTCACAGATTAATGTAAAATACATTCTTATATTGTATATGCAAGATTTAAACCACTTTACTAAATGGTACAGGTAGGCCAATTACTTTAATATCAAATTAGGAGAGCTAAGATAGTTTTAAGAACAATAGTGCTAGTCATTTATGAAACTTTGTGGTTAAAAAAGTCACTTTAGAGTTAGTTCTTAGAAAGGTTTTTGGCATTGCAATGTCTTTGATTTTATAAGGGATTTTATAATACACTAGAGAACAATGAGAAGCAAGGGAGAAAAGTTGTTAAACTTATTATGGTATATGTAATCCCCAAAACAAAATATTAAAGAGATCATTAAGAGATTATATTGCTTTTCAAATATGATCTTATTTGATTCTCTGTTGTATTTTGGGTCTCAGTTAATATTGGACACAGAAGAAAATACTGACATGATAGGGCTCAAGAAATCAGCCATACACAGCCCGAGTAGCCATCATAAACAGTGTATGCAGTGAGATAATACAACAAAACATGCACCTCAAATTTATAATACAGAGAAAACTTTTCCTTAAACAAGTGATACCAAAGAAAATCAAGTATATAAAGACCTCACTGGAAATAAACAGGTGTGCTGCTCAGCAAAAATGATTGCATAATATTGAATCATTTTGCAAGGTTGCACTGTTAAAGTCAAAAAAGGCAATGTAATAAAAGTGATCATGTTAGGGATTTTTCAAAATTTACACACAGCCTATGTGAGGTTGACTTTCTCCAGTAAAAATTACTAGAATGTTCAAGTTTGTTTAAATGGGATGAAATTCATTACAAGAGAATAATGTCTTGTGTTTAGCCTAGTTTAACTTGGAGACATACTGTAAATACATCACAGTCTGACATAGGTGCTGATCTTCTATCTGAGTAGAAGCCCACTTGATATGCATCTACAGTACATTCAACTTAAGCAGTGGAACAAAACGGAAAAACAGAGGGTGAACCATTTCTGTGAGGCAGGTGCATCAGTATGAAATAAGGGAACGGTCATGTTGAAAAAGACCTCAAACTGCATCCCGACAACTCAATGTAACAATTGAGTGTCCACGCACCAAAATCACCAATGAGGAAACCACCACATTCCATCCCACCCCACTCAATGAAACAATCCAGTATCCGTGGACCACAATCAAGCTTGTGCACATCCACGATACATGAAACGACTGGCTGATCATGCACTGACATGAACTATCAAAACTGAGATCAAGTCTCTGTTAGGGAGTTCTACTCATTTAATCTCCCGGTTGACTGTGCTGGCCTTAATCTGGCTTTCTTAGAACTGTATATAGGTTCTACATTTTACTCTAGTGCTGTATGTTACTAATATTTTCAGCTATACTTACTTTTTATTAAAAAGATTGTTGACATTTCAAATCATACATTCTGTAACTGCTCAGTCAGTGGAAAATAGTAGGTTGCATTTGTAAGAGCACCTTTAGAATATACTGGCCAAATCAAATACCACATACTACATAATTAGAATGTGTTCAGTAAATGATCTCCTGAAAATACAAACTGGCAAAAGACATGCAATACAAGATAAATGCACTTTGCAATTTAACAAAATTATACAATTTATCACTCACATGAAATGCTGTTTAAGGTTTAGTTAACATCATGCTTTATACAAGGTTTAAATATATTTTTACAATTGGGAAATTGCTGCGATAATTACAGTTTGCATATTTAATCCAGATGATATACTTTAAGTGATTTAAATGTATGATTTTTGAATGTGACACCTAAATTATTGTAAACAGCCATGTGAATGTTTTCACACTTAAGGCTTTTTCAAACATTTTACTTTTCTATTAAAAAGCTAACTAAACTAAAAACTCATTATCTTCATGAAGTTTTTAATACTTTCATTGTTAGCTTTTGGGTTAAAGTATGAATACTGAAAGGTAAACATTCCCAATAATACTTGCTATGAGTACAAACTAATTATAGCATCATAATTAATTCATTTTTAAAGGACAATTACATAATGTTTAAGGGTCAGCTCTCAATAGCATTATTGATTAGTCTGTATCTAAAAAAATAAAGAAACTGATTTTTAAAAAAGTGCACTGGTATAGTTAGCCAGTTCTAACCCACTTATTCCAGAACAGGGTCAAAGTGGGTGCTGGAGTCTATCCCATAACATAGGGTGCAAGGCAGGAACAATCCCTTGGACAGGGCACCAGTCCATTGGTGGGCAAACACACACCAACCATACACTAAGTTCAACTTAGTATTGTCAATGCACTTGGCCTGCATGTCTTTGGACAGTGGGAAGAGCCAGAAGCACCTGGATGAAACCCACAAAGATGTGGGAAGAACATTCAAACTCCACATAGAGAGTTCAGGAGATTGGGATATAAACACAGATTTCCAGTGCCCACTGTACTGGTATAAATAATATAAAATAGATATCCAGCATTTATAGTATCACATGCATATCTTGATATTTGGTCTGAAAGTTGTAAATCTATGGAAAATAAATTACAAATTAAGTGTCAATGGATATTGTGAAAGAATTCTGTTATTAACAAATAACTGCCTATTATAGGGGTGACTGAAAATATGAGAAATAAGCGTGGTATGGTTTATCAACTCTTGCTGCAAGTCAGCACACCGGCACATTCACATGGACACAGCACACTTGCCATGTACTTTCCATAGTTACTTGATATTATTTTTTGTTTGTTTTAATTTCTCTGTCTATTTTTACAGCTGGATTTACATTATTTCTAACAACTTTTCCATATGAACTTAGTGATCTCTACCAAAATCTTGTGATGATATTAGGAGGTATAATGGAGAATAATATCTAGCATATAGGTGGACTTTTTAAAAATAATAAGTGAGAATATCATATTCTGAAATTTTTAAACAGGCAGTGATCTTAATGACTAACAATATCTAATTTTAAAGGGAAAGAAGCTGTGTAACCAGTTGTTACTTGATCAGATAGAAACTATTGTTAAGTGCTTTTGAGCCATCTGTGATGGAACAGTGCAGAATTGACCAGAGTGGGTCAATGTTTTTCAGCTGAATTACCAGAATTAAAACTACACTTGAAACTAGAGAAAATGTTGAAAGGAATCCAGCTTGGTCTGGACTGTGGGGGTGGAGTATGCCTGAGCTGGTTCAATGCTGAATGCTGCACCCCCCACCACACACACTGATTCAAGAGGTGTGTCAAGAAGCCACATGATTCCTTTCAATTAAGGGTGAATCAGGGGCTTAGTCACTCTCTGCCATTTTCCATACTGAGAAAAGGAGGACAGACCATGCTGGCTGCTTCTGCCACTCCACTCAAAGGTCATGAGAAAGCAAAGACCAAGCCGGACCAGAGACTAATCACCATAAAACAGAGAGCCACCTGGTAGTAAGCATATGGATACAAGATGAACTGCTATTTAGGGTGTAATGATGTTTTTATCACATTCATTTTACTTTGCTTATTATTTAGGGAATATTAATACATAAATACATTTGTAACTTTTTTCATGTTTTTTCTGGTACTCTATCTAATTGGGGTTACAAATTTAAAAGAAATGGGGAAGTAGTGAAATATAGTAGTAGTCCGCCTTGGTAAGAGTATGGGATTTAGAGCATTCTATTAGAGTCAACGTAATATACAGCAAAAGGGGGAAAATAGGGTCATTCTAGGATCATACCCTGACAAAACAGGTGGCATGGTGAGCACATTGGTTAATCCTGCTGCTTTTCACATTTAGCATCCTTAATTCAAATCCTAAGCCTAGTTATTGTTTGCAATCAGATGGTATTTTCACCCTGAAACTGTGCTGCTTTTCCTCCCAGATCCCCAAATATATAATCGAGGTAGGCTGTCAAATGAATATATTTGTCCCAGCCACAATTAATTCCTGTTTAGTCCTACCACGATTGTCTCTGACCCAACATGCCCATGATGCTTGCTGTGAAAGATGTTATAATTGGTTAACAGAATTCTTGGTTGCTAAAACAAATGCTGCAGTGACAATATTACTTATGATGATCCCTATAAAAGTGATATGTAAAAACGGATTAAACTTGAACAAACACATGCACAGCTGAATGGACTTTACAAACACATTATGTAATTCAACTACATTCTAATGAACAATCTTTTATGGTATGTCAATAATTTGAAGTACTTATGTAGACATGTATATTCAGTCAAGTGAAAAAATAATTACACTCTTATTCAGTTGTATAATTTTACATAATCACGATATAACCAATAATCATATACTGGCCAAATAAAATACCACATACCACATGATTCAATAGCTTGTAGACTCACCTTTAGTACCAATAACTTAAAGTAACTTTCTGTAAGAGTTTTATTCTCCTCCTTTGCACTGGAGAAATTTTGGTTCACTTGGCCCTTACAGCACTGGTTTAGCTGATTGATGCTTGAGAGCTTTCATTTATGCACATCTCTCTTAAGGTTCCACCAAAGCATTTCAGCGAGACTGAGAAGAACTCAGAAGTATCTTGGAGCATTATTGTAGATCTAGTAACTATGAATTGATTGCACAAAGTTTCTGAAAACAGGACATCATTTTATCATGGGTCACACACAATGTGATAGACACAAATCTTGGACATATCTTAGACAACCAGCACAAAGTCCATGTGAACACATGGGCCACATGCAGTTTTCAACCTTAGTTGAAAATTAACTTGTGGTCAAAGAACCGAGACACAGCAATGCTACCTACTGTCCTACGATGTGTCAATTAAATAATAATCAAATTAAAACAATACTTTTAGTATAAGATGTCATTTTGTGTTTAAAGTTTTACTTATTTTAAAAGGGGAATAGATAGGCAGGGTCATTTCCTGGTGTGCACCCAGTAATGCTAGTAGGTTCAGATATCCACACTGGAGTAAGCCCTGATTCGGATTAAGCAGGTTTAAAAATGGATGGCTGTATTAAGAAGGTCTGTGTTTCTTTGATATCAGCAATGGTGGTGTTTTCCATTATTATTCTTAATGTCTTGCTTCCTGTCATATGAAGGACAGAAAGCTTGAGGCATTTTTATTGTGATTATTTTCCAGTTTCCCCAATCAGGGCACAAAGAAACACTTTTGTTGTGGTTAGCTTCATTAACTATGTTTTTTTAATGAGGAGCTTATGGCATCATTACACTTAGGAAATAAAGTACATGCATAATGTAGGGGATTTACCAGAGATTTATTAAATTCATTTCTTAATGAAAATACAGGAATATAATTTTAATAGAATCCATCAATGTTTCTGCAACATGCTCCCCTGTGTCCTATTTTTAGTGCATCATTTGTTGAAGAAATACAGCATTTATTATAAGCAGTCCAACATTAAATAACCGCAAAAATAACAACATTGTGAATAATTGAAGTAGCTCCCTTACCTTTCTAATATCCTTATTAAGAGACACAGCACAGTAAGGATCACTGCAGATCAATATATGGATATCAAATTGCATTGTTTCCCAACCAAATTCTTTACCGCAATTTATTAAAAACCTGCTGTAGCAAGATTATGATGAGCAGTTTATGGCCTGTTGTTGGTATGGGGGCAGCGAAGTTCAGATGTTAGTGAATTTTGGACTAATAGTATGGGATCCCTTCTTATAAAAGTAAATTAACATTTTCTTCTTATTTGTAAGGTCTGCATGTGTAGTACTGCAGACACTGCATCCTGTGTATGACATCCTCTTGTCTGGCTTAAACAGACTATTGTTTAGAGTGAATTACCATTTGACCTATGCATTTCTATGGTAAAATTAGAAAAATGTTTTTTTTTAGATAAGAGCAGTAAACAATTTATCAGCAAGATAAACTATTTAGTGTGTAAACGTGCAGTATATACATGTAAACTGTACGCAAGAGGTTGAACAGTTGATATGCAGATGCAAAGAACAGGGAAAGAAAGACTAGGACACAGTCTCACCAAGGCTAGACCAGACCAGAGATAGTCTCAGTGTGCCTAGACAGGGGTCATTAGAGGCTGGTATGCCCCTTTTATGTAAAGGAGAGGTTGGAATTAAATTCTCTTAAGGCACTAAAATAAGAGGGTTGTATTTTTTGTGACAGGTAAAGGTATAGGTTGAAATTGGATTGAGAAAATAAGCCAAGCCATGCCAATCTGTCTGTGTATCTTATAAAATAAATATTATTTAAGTTGTTCACTTCATTCAATTTCTAGTTCATTTTACTCTACACTTATTTGCATACACAATAAATATAAGTTAATGTACCAGATTGTATCTTATCATACTCTATAATCAATTGTATTATATTGTAAAATCTTCCATTGAGTAATTTCCTGTGGTATCACTAAAGTGAAATTTACACTTTACTTTTACCATACTGATTTTTATGATGGACACAGCCACTGTTTGCCATCTGTGATCCATGGCTGCCAGGGAGTTTCTAGGCGTGATGACCAGGAGTGTGTGACGTGTGACATCATTAGTATGATGGTATAAAGGTCAGTGTTATCCACTTCCTGACTGTCCAGGTTTGTGGATAAATCTGAACAAAAACACATTATTATTGTTAAAAATTCCTCAGGTTACACATTCTTTTTTATTCATTTGATTTTCATTTACATTTTGTGTTTTGGCATAGGATATGTGAAATTTTCTGAGTATAGACTCTCTTGCTACATTTCTTGATCTACGATTTTGTCTCACATACAGGCCTTTGTTTATTTACTTCCTGTTCTCCCGGTTAAGACCTTGGCTTGTTATTCCTATAATTCCTGTAAGAATTATGTTTCTGGACTTCTCTAGCGCCTTCAACACCATCCAGCTTCTGCTCCTTAGTGACAAGCTGACAGAGATGGGAGTAGATTCATACCTTGGGGCATGGATTGTGGACGATCTTACAGACAGACCTCAGTATGTGCATCTCGGGAACTGCAGGTCTGATATTGTGGTCAGCAGCACAAGAACGCCACAGGGGGCTGTGCTTTCTCTGGTCCTGTTCAGCCTAAAAATCGAACTTCCAATACAACTCAGAGTCCTGCCTCGTGCAAAAATTTGCTGACGACACTGCTATCGTAGGCTGCATCAGCAGTGGGCAGGAGGAGGAGTATAGGAACCTAATCAAGGACTTTGTTAAATGGTGCGACTCAAACCACTTACATCTGAACAGCAGCAAAACCAAGGAGCTGGTGGTGGATTTTAGGAGACCCAGGCCCCTCCTGGACCCTGTGATTATCAGAGGCAACTGTATGCAGAGGGTACAGACCTATAAATGCCTGGGAGTGCAGCTGGATGATAAATTGAACTGGACTGTCAATACTGATGCTCTGTGCAAGAGAGGACAGAGCCGACTATACTTCCTTAGAAGACTTGGGGTCCTTCAACATCTGCAATAAGATGCTGCAGATGTTCTATCAGATGGTTGTGGCGAATGCACTCTTCTACGCGGTGGAGTGCTGGGGAGGCAGCATAAAGAAGAAGGACGCCTAACTCCTGGACAAACTGGTGAGGAAGGCAGGCTCTATTGAAGGCATGGAGCTGGACAGTTTGACTTCCGTATCTATCTATCTATCTATCTATCTATCTATAATGATGCATCATTTGATTCCACATTACTTTTAGCTGTTCCCATACTGTGCAGTCATTGCACCCAATATTCCCAGCACAATATTTAGTACTGTAGTTTTCCTATTAGAGGATGTTTTCTCTTTGTTCATTTATAATGCAGGTGGCAAGCTACAGCAAATACTAAATGCAGGCAATAAACTTTTAATATCATTATAGATTTAACATTCTTAATCTACCAAAGAGAGGAAGTAAAATAAAAAAAGAAAGAACAAAATAACATAAGAAATTTTACAAACAAGATGAGACCACTCAGTCAATCAAACCCGTTTGGTTAGCTAATACCTAATCAGTCACAAAAAGGGTATGCTTATTACAATGTGAAATATTTCAGAAGCTTTCATAGGCATTGCTAGCTGATGGCAAACGTATGTGGCCTTTCAGTCTCTTAGGTTCACATTTTTATATGGTTTTGTTCTTCTCCTTCCTGGTTCTTCTCTCAATAACAGATGATAGAATGACTTTTTAAAACTTGTCAGTACCAAAGTGCGACAAGTCAAACAAATTAATGCCAAAAATGTTGATTGGTTAAATGGCAAATTGGTTAAATGCATATCAATAGATTATGCTGAAACAGTTAGTGGTGATCGTGCAGAACACGAAAAAAACTTACTATATCCCGACAGGCCCACCGCCAGAAATATTTGGGCCCCAGACAACTGGGTACGTGTGGGCCCCTCTGCCTTCCCCCGGGTCCCCACATGCCAAAAAACAATCAAGCGTGAAGGGGCCCCCTTCCGTTAGGGCCCCAGACCAGAGTCCCGTTTGTCCCCCCGTGGCGGCGGGCCTGATTACGAAAAATATCTACAACCATTAACATCGGTCTTCCACCACACGAATTACTGTAGAAAGAAGGATGTACCCAAGAAAGGTACTGTAGTAAATCTTCCGCAGACAACATCAGACAACAAAGGAGATCTTGATATGCCATTCATATTAAAACGTTAACAGTTTCCCGTTAGAATAGCTTTTGCAAAGACAATTAACAAATCTCAAAGCCAAACATTCGAAAAAGTCATTTTATTTAATAGAGAGAAAGAAATGAAATTCAATCACGAGCAGTTATACGTTGTGTTGTCATGATAAAAGTCCAAACACACAATCAAAGATCAAAGCGATATTAATGAAAATTGAATTCAAAAAATTGTTTTAAATAAAGTTTTACAGTAAAAGTGTAAGTTTAAAAAGAATTTTTGTGTTAAATTCAAAGCCAAACAGAATTAAATTGTATTACTCAATGAATAACTCTAATGCAACATGAAACATAATCTACTTTCAAATATTTACGTTTTACTATTTTTTAATATGGTTAATTACTCGCTGTAATGTAAAATAGTTCCATTTTGCATATGTAACCATTCCCATAAAAATAAAAATCTGTTTAAATTGTACATCTGCATCCCCATACGCGAGAGGCTAGTGCATAGCTCGGTATGGGGGTTGCCGAGCGAAGCGAACAGGGTTTATCTCTACTAATAAAAGGTAAGGCCCTCACTGAGTCACTCACTCACTCACTCACTTCCCGTGTAGGTAGAAGGCTGAAATTTGGCAGGCTCATTCCTTGCAGCTTACTTACAAAAGTTGGGCAGGTTTCATTTCGAAAATTCAATGCGTAATGGTTAAAACTGGAACCTATTTTTCTCCATATACTGTAATGGACGTTAGCTCGATGGCCGTGGGGGGCGGAGCTGCGTGTGACATCATCACGCCTCCCACATAATCACATGAACTGACTGTGACCGCAGTACGAGTGATCACTCCCAAAGAGCGCTGAAGAAAAACGCTGAATACTTTATTCGCGAGATACAAGTTTATTGAGAAGACACGTGGTATAAACAAGACTTTGGATCACTTTGTAACGGAGTAGCGAGAAACTTTTAAGTGTCGGGTCTTAGCTAACATTAAATAAAGCCGTGGTCATCGCAACATCACACATGAGAGCAGCTCACGTGAACTGACTGAACGCAGTACGAGTGATCACTTCCATGCATTAAACCTGTTCAAAAAACGCATTACACAATTGACAAGGTAGGAAAAGAATATGTTCCGAGCTGAGCTCCACAGCTAACGTGGTCTTGCGGAAGCAACTTCGTCACGCTGCCACCAAATACTCACAGAAAAATCCACAAGTTAATACACACGCTGTCTCTAGAGTTTCTCCACACTCAATGTATTCCTCGCATCCCCATTACACCCTCTGAACTCCCATTTCAATTCAGATGCCTCCAATTTCCAGTAACACTCTGCTTCGCGATGAGAAGCAAGAAGTCTCAGTGACAGACCCAACAAAAGGTTGCCATTGATTCAAGGCAAGATTGCTTTTCTCCTGGACAACTATACGTTGCATTCTCAAGAGTGAGCTCGTGCAGCTTCGTCATATTACAATCAGAGTGCTGAATTGACAACATGATATATAAAGAGAACTATAATAATCATAATAAACGAACAATAAAACAGCGGAGAACCCGTGGATTAAATAAAAAGGCAGCTTCCTTGGCAAAGCAAGGAAAAAGGATATCTTTATATGTCGTTCGTTTATAAAACAGCGGAGAAGCTGTGTAAAGGCTGCTTCACAAAAAACCAGCAGAGCACCTTATATGAGCAGGCAGTCTAAAGAAAGAAGGGAATCAATAAATATCTATAATCGTAATAAACGAACAAAAAATAGCGTACAAGCCGCGGATTAAATAATGGAAATGGGTACCTAAACAGTAAAGTAAGTCTCGAATAGCGACACAATAACTATAAGAATCGTAATAAACGAAAAATAAAACAGTACAGAACCACGAAGCAAAGAGAAACAACGGCCTTACATGGCGTTCGTTTATAAAGCAGCGGAGATGCAGTGTGAAGGCAGCTACACAAAAAAACAGCAGAGCGCCACACTCTGAATGTTTTCCTCACATCACCGTTATACCCTCTGATCTCCCATTTCAATTCAAACGCCTCAAATTTCCAGTAAGGCTCTGCTTCGCGATGACAATTAATAAGTCTCAGGGACACACCCTACAAAAGGTTGCCATTGATTTGAGGCAACATTGCTTTCCTCCTGGACAAAACTATATGTTGCATTCTCAAAAGTAATCTCAGTGCACAGCTTGGTCATATTACAACCAGACTGCTGAACTGACAACGTGGTATATATATATATATATGTATATATGTAGATATGTATATATATGTGTATATATATATATATATATCTGGATATGTATATATATGTGTGTATATATATATCTGGATATGTATATATATGTGTGTATATATGTAGATATGTATATACAGTGGGATGCAAAAGTTTGGGCAACCTTGTTAATAGTCATTATTTTCCTGTATAAATTGTTGGTTGTTACGATAAAAAATGTCAGTTAAATATATCATATAGGAGACACACACAGTGATATTTGAGAAGTGAAATGAAGTTTATTGGATTTACAGAAAGTGTGCAATAATTGTTCAAACAAAATCAGGCAGGTGCATAAATTTGGGCACCACAAAAAAGAAATGAAATCAATATTTAGTAGATCCGCCTTTTGCAGAAATTACAGCCTCTAAACGCTTCCTGTAGGTTCCAATGAGAGTCTGGATTGTGGTTGAAGGTATTTTGGACCATTCCTCTTTACAAAACATCTCTAGTTCATTCAGGTTTGATGGCTTCCGAGCATGGACAGCTCTCTTTAACTCACACCACAGATTTTCAATTATATTCAGGTCTGGGGACTGAGATGGCCATTCCAGAACGTTGTACTTGTTCCTCTGCATGAATGCCTTAGTGGATTTTGAGCAGTGTTTCGGGTCGTTGTCTTGTTGAAAGATCCAGCCCGGCGCAGCTTCAGCTTTGTCACTGATTCCTGGACATTGGTCTCCAGAATCTGCTGATACTGAGTGGAATCCATGCGTCCCTCAACTTTGACAAGATTCCCAGTCCCTGCACTGGCCACACAGCCCCACAGCATGATGGAACCACCACCATATTTTACTGTAGGTAGCAGGTGTTTTTCTTGGAATGCTGTGTTCTTTTTCCTCCATGCATAACGCCCCTTGTTATGCCCAAATAACTCAATTTTAGTTTCATCAGTCCACAGCACCTTATTCCAAAATGAAGCTGGCTTGTCCAAATACCTCAAGCGGCTCTGTTTGTGCTGTGGGCGGAGAAAAGGCTTCCTCTGCATCACTCTCGCATACAGCATCTCCTTGTGTAAAGTGCGCAATGGTTGAACGATGCACAGTGACTCCATCTGCTGCAAGATGATGTTGTAGGTCTTTGGTGCTGGTCTGTGGGTTGACTCTGACTGTTCTCACCATTCGTCGCTTCTGTCTATCCGAAATCTTTCTTGGTCTGCCACTTCGAGCCTTAACTTGAACTGAGCCTGTGGTCTTCCATTTCCTCAATATGTTCCTAACTGTGGAAACAGACAGCTTAAATCTCTGGGACAGCTTTCTGTATCCTTCCCTAAACCATGATGGTGAACAATCTTTGTCTTCAGGTCATTTGAGAGTTGTTTTGTGACCCCATGTTGCTACTCTTCAGAGAAAATTAAAGGAGGAGGGAAACTTACAATTGACCCCCTTAAATACTCTTTCTCATTATAGGATTCACCTGTGTATGTAGGTCAGGGGTCACTGAGCTTACCAAGCCAATTTGAGTTCCAATAATTAGTTCTAAAAGTTTTGGAATCAATAAAATGACAACGGTGCCCAAATTTATGCACCTGCCTGATTTTGTTTGAACAATTATTGCACACTTTCTGTAAATCCAATAAACTTCATTTCACTTCTCAAATATCACTGTGTGTGTCTCCTATATGATATATTTAACTGACATTTTTTATTGTAACAACCAACGATTTATACAGGAAAATAATGACTATTAACAAGGTTGCCCAAACTTTTGCATCCCACTGTATATGTAGATCTGTATATATATGTATATATGTGTCTGTGTGTATATACAGTATATGTATATATATGTAGATGTGTATATGTATATATATATATATATAGATATGTGTATGTGTAGATATGTGTATATGTAGATATGTTTATATGTATATACGTATACGTATATATGTTTATATGTGTGTGAGTCTGTGTGTGTGTGTGTGTGTGTGTGTATATATATACTGTATATGACAGCAACACTCATAACAGTGACAAAACAATTACATTGACAATCATGTTACATTATTTTTAAAATGTTTCCTTTTCTTTTTCATAACTTCTTTAACACACTACTTCTCCGCTGCGAAGCGCGGGTATTTTGCTAGTATATTTATATATAAGCAAAGGTCTGTGACACGGTTTACGGATTTATAGGCAGAAATCCACAAAGGGAAAAAACAGATCACGTATTTTACAATAGTCTTTTATTCCAGAATTTTTGAAACCTATCAGGTGTCATCATCACAGGAAAATGATTAGACATACAGGATTCAAAAGCATTATAGCAAATGGAGAGGGGGTTAGGTGGATGTAAAAGGGGTGGATTAGTAAGGTGGGGATCGGAGGTTGTTGATCTGAAAGTCTTTTTTATTATTTGGATGTTCTTTTTTTTAAGCTGGCTTATGCTAGCTTCACGTCCAAGTGTCTGTTAATGGCGTTTTAATTTGATAGTGTGGAAGACGAATGTTCTCTTCGTTCCCTTGTACTAATTCATGACTGAGAAGTAAGCTTTACTAAACCATGTAATAGCATGCATTGTTTTAGCAAACAGAAAAATATTTGTGCAAAGGACTCAAGGTCTAAGCATTCCACACATGAGTCTGCCTTATCACGTTTTCCCTTAGCTTACATCTGAACGCCATAACAAAAGGGGCCAAGAAATCAAGTTGCATAAGGGGCGTTGAAGGGGCTTAAGGATTGTGTATAATAAAGTGTTGACTGTTACATTTCATAATGATATTAAATCACGCATTCTAGGGGTATAAAACTGGAACCCACCCAACAGACGGGGTTCTGAAGAGCCCTGACGCTGTCATGTATATTTGATTGTCTGCTTTTCTGAAACTCTTCTCACTGTGACTCTGCAAAAGTAAAGCTGCTTTATAATTACACCTGCTGTCTGGTCTGAAGCCTTCGTCCACAACAGCCACAATTTAGTCAGCTCTCTGGCACTCTTAGTATTTGCCCGGAGTCTTAATTACAACATGTCTCAGTTAATTTCAGGGGGAGTGTGCCTGCAAGGTTTTCCATGGATATTTAGTAAAGGTACAATAAATTACTGCAGTATTGGTAATCAAAATGTATCATAGACACAATGAAATGTATGGATCTTCTTGCCATCTATGAGAATTTACAAGCAATGAGCTTTATTTTTACTTGTGTATCAAGATACATTGCTTCTACATTCCTATAAATGGTGTGTAAACTGCTAATGTTAGCACTGATATAAAAGAAACTTCAGACTAAATTGCACAAAATGTATTTATGTGTGTTCGATAGGCACTTTATTATTAACTTCATGACAACCCAAAGGACTTTTCCATGAAACATAAATCTGACTTGAGGTGCAGCAAAGTGCCGTGAACAAAGGCAAAAAATATTACAGGGCTTTATTTAAAAAGGCATGATATTTTCCCTTTATGGTGAATTAGGAAGGACTTGATACCAGTATTTAAGACAGTAACTGTGTTAAATATTCTTTGTTTTTCCATGAAACAGTACTCTAAAAGCAGTACATTTTGATCTACTGTCAAGCAAACAAGCCACCCTGGCCCACAAGGAAAAGCTCAGCCTAAGAAGCAATTTGGGTCAGACATACACTGGTAACACTGAAAAAACAACCACAAAGTTAACAAACATACTTCCAATGATTACAGATTAGATAACTGGATAATGTAAAAATTAGGAAAGTAGCAGGAGCTGACCATTGAGAAAAATCATCTGTTAAAGAATGGAGCACGTCTGCAAATACCGTAGGTATACAGTATGTTTCTCTTTTGAACTAAGATATGTCATAAGAAAAGATCCCCACTCTAAAATATTCAATAAAAACAATAAATATTGTAAAGTTGCAGAGGGGAATGAAGGGAGTTGTGTGGCTGGGCAGTCACTGAACAATGTGCTTTCTCAGGAGACAGCTCAATATGCTCTAGGGTTATCATTGAACGGCTAAGAAAGATCAGTGATGTAATCAACAGGATGACAGGGGCTTCATGCCTGTAAAAGGTAGCCAAACCTGTTAATATCCTATTACCTTGCGCTAGGACCACAAGTCTAGAATTCAAGAGTGAACCTTAAGGGTTCTAAGTTCACCTTTGCCTCCAGCTCTCTCACCGCTTAGCGTGAGAAAAAATAGAATACTTAGGTGTTCTTCTGGACACAGCCCTTGGCATTATATACAGGTATGTAAACATGTTGAGAATTTGAAATGCATAAGCATATATTAAAATTATATATTTTAAACATGAATTACTCTTTATCTTAGTTATTGGTCAACAGTCATGCTGCAAACATGAAGGCTCCTCTTACAAGGATTCAATAAGATCTGAAGTTACTCAATTAACTGATATATGTGTTGGGGCTGTAATAAAACCCAAACTCCTGAGGCCATGCGACAGTGAAACATCAGGATGATTCACTGCAATATGCACTTTTAAACAATAATCCTTAAAAATATATGAGTTTTTTAATACACAGTATAGGGATTTCTGAAAGTTAAACAGAATAATAATAATAATAATAATAATACCAATTATAATATATGACATGGCTTAGTCATTGTTTTGCCCCGTAAGACCTTTTCAAATTTCTGGTAAAGCTATTGTAAATTAATACATAATTACAAAACATATACAGTAGATGCTGCATATTTTACTTATATATAAGTATTTAAGACAATAACTGTGTTAAATATGCCTATTATTAACCTATTATTGTTAAATTAACAACAATTGTTAATTACTTACATCAATATGGCATTTCTCAATGTGACAGAATTCAGAATTAGTTCCATTGTAAATAAGTTAACTGTTTTCTGATTTTTTTCATTTCCAATGTCACTTAGTTTTAGGTGAGAATCATTTATATGTTTTTCTTTTGTTAATTTTGTCTTTTGATGTTTCAGGTTTTCAAGATGTGATTCAAGCATTTTTATTTTTTTTTTTAATTTCCCCTTTTATGTATAGTTGAATGTGCTGACTGGTGATTGACTCCATCCATGCACTCATAATACAGAAAGTGAGTTCAGCATTTCCCAAAGTGGCAGTAGAAGGAGAGTGCTTCTCTGTTGGTAGAAAGCAATGTCCACAGAGGATAATCCTTGCAGTGGCTAAGAAATAATCAGTAAGCATTGTGTGGCTTTGATATAAATTTCTTTAATGTGTGAATTGAGGGTCCTGCCTCTGGTGTGGACATTGCATGGAAAAAGTCACTTTAGTGATGTTTTTAGTGAAGAAGGAAAAAGAATTGGTAAATTTGCAGAGTTGCAAAATATGTTGTTGTGATATATCTCCAGTTCACTGTGGAAAAGAATGGCATTTGGTTTCACTTTTGCTCTACAAACAGGCAGGAAACACTGTGCTGCACTGCTAATATTTGCAGTAGGCAAAACAAAGCATTTTATTACCACAGGCACACCAAAACTACAATCCAACAGGTGGAATACAGCAAACATTAGTATTGCTGCAGAGGTTCTTGTGGCAGATTTATTTATTTATGAACATGCTGGGCATTTGAGCTTAGTACTAAACATTCAGTTTCCAATCCTCAGCACATTAAATTCAAATACTACAGCAAATTACAAACTATGACCGTTTCTTCAATTATGGCTGAGAGGAGCACTAGGTGGCTCATTTGCATTGAATATATATTTTAAAAATTGAAATCAAACAGACTGAAAAGAAGCAAGGAACATAAAAAGCTGAAATTGCTTGTCATATTAAGAATCCTGGGAATACTGTGTGTGTTCCAATCCAAACTGGCTAAAGTTCATCACCACAAGAACTGCAATTTTCTTAAAATGTAAGAATAATAAGCACAAATTTATATGCTGTTTATTCAAAAATATTTTAAATATGAAATACTCTAAAATGGCTCATCTATCACAAAACCATACACCCAGGAAAAAATGCCAGATTATATATGAATATATCAGATGGATTAAGTTAACAGTTTGTTTTACTGTAGTGGCAGGATGACATTTTGCCTACAGAGATATCATTTAAATTTTAACATCAGTTGAATAAAAAAACAATTGTAATACAGCACAGAATTAAATCACAATTCTTAATATAGTAGTATAAAACTTTTAATTTTTAAATTGGAATGTTATTTCATTTTAAAGCAAGTATCTGGATAATATTGTATCTTGGGGACTCTAGAAGTTATCGCATTTATTTTTCTGTACAAGCAATAAAAGAAGTTTGCAAATTTCAGGATCCATGCAAAAGAAACTGTTGGGGTATCTGGAAAGAAATGTCACTGAGATTCTTATCAAACGCTGTTGTCCATTTAGGGTGTCCCTGTCAGGTTTGAGCTTGTTCAAACTACATCTTTTTTTTTCCTTTTTTACCTTATGTTAAGCCTGACCTTTAATTATACTGATCATACTTGCAATGTGTGAAGTCTGGATGGATTTGTACTTCTTCCAGATATTTAATCTATTAGCAGAAGATGCCAAATCAAACCCTTTTCCTAATGTGTCACATCACCATACACTAACATAAACAAATTAGCTTCAGGGTCTTTGCTCCCACTCCTATTTTTTCCTTGAGTGATCTTGAAATAAGTGGTGATAAAGTCATTTTGCCAGCATGGAGAGGAGTGATGCATATTTTTATGTGAATCTGATACTGCCAATTGGATGATAGATAATGTTGAAAAGCTGTAAGTCAAAAAAAATAGAACTGAAGCAAAAATGTCAAAAAACTTGTCACAACAGTCAGAAAACAGTGTAATCAAAAATAAAAGCTGCATGACAATAAGGCAAGATTGGAAGTCAAGTGATTTTGCAAAAAGGCAGGATTCTCTAGAGGCTACAAAGAAGATTGTTTAATCAGTGAAGCAAAGCTGTAGATTTCATTTTAAACAGATACATTTGCCATTTTGCCTAGCAATCTGTACTCAACCCATAATGATAAAGTGAAACATTGTTTTAAAAAAGGTTTGAAAATGTTTTAAGAATCAAAAGCTGAAGTCTCTTATTCATTTAAGTATTCATACCCTTCACAGTGGCACTCTAAATTGGTATCACTTGCCTCTTATTTTGTTTAATTATCCTTGAAATGTGTCCAGAACTTGATTGTAGTCCACCTGCGGCAAAATGAATTGATTGGACATTGTTTCAAAAGGCACATACCTGTATATATATATATATATATATATATATATATATATATATATATATATATATATATATATATATATATATATATATATATATATATATATATATATATATACTGTATGCTTGATTGGCCAGGCCAAAGCCTATACATGAACCCCATAGAACATCTGTGGAGAGACCTGAAGACGGCAGTTTACAGACACCTTCCCTCCGGTCTAATGGAGAATGACAGGAACTGTCAACAAGAATGGGATAAACTGTCCAAATCCAGCCATCCAAAGCTTTTCCATGAAGGCCTAAAGCTGTAGTTGCTGACAAAATCGCTTTTGCAAAGTAATGTAATTTAGATTTGAATACTTATATGAATGAGAGATTTCAGTTTATCATTTTAAAAAATTTTTTAAACCTTTCTAGAAAACACATTTTTGCTTTCTTATTTTGGGTTATTCAGTGTAGTTTGATGGGCAAAAATGGCAAATGTATGCATTTAAAGTAAGATCTACTACACAATAAAGTGTTGATTGTGAAGGACTCTAAATACATTATGAATCCATTATGAAACTGCAAGTTTTCAAACTTTGTTAATCCAATTCCGGGACTAATGTGTGTAAGATGAGAAGTAACCCAGGACAGTCAATTGTAGGACATCCTTGTGCACACAAACCAGTCCAAACCAAATAAAACTAGCACAAGCCACATATACCAACACTCACTCTACTCTAACACCCACTTAGAGGAGCTGATTTACATTCCTAAAATATGTGATCTTACATTTCTCCAAATGCCATAGTTTCTAACAGAAAATCACATACTCAAAATGGGAATTGTGATCTGCTTTTGGTTTGTGACCAGTTGCTGAAGAATCCAAAAATAAGAGGTAAAATAAGAAAATGATGTAAATCCATAGGGTGAGAAGGGTAGTAGCATGATGTATGTATTAGTGCCCATTGTTTGTGTTTAATGTGCTGTTTTTAAGTCCTTATAACTGAATAGCTTTGTTTGCTGCCCTGCCTACTTCTAATTAACATCTTGGAACAATTAGGTGGGCTTGTATTATTTTGGACTGGAAATTACGACATGGAAGATGCAAAGAAAACAGTGTAATGTAAAGTAAGTCTTATTTAGATACTGCATGGCCAAACAATAGAGAGTAAAGTATTCTCACTTCATAGCTCACTAGGTATAATGATCAAAACAGCCCTGAAACCACATAAGTCCAAGTCTCAGCAATGTAGATTTAATAAA
Source organism: Polypterus senegalus (assembly GCF_016835505.1). Lineage (NCBI taxonomy): Eukaryota > Metazoa > Chordata > Cladistia > Polypteriformes > Polypteridae > Polypterus > Polypterus senegalus. The sequence continues at coordinate 166,828,470 of NC_053159.1, forward strand.
AACCACCTGCAACAAGCACACTATTAAAGAGCCAGCTGGGTAAAATGCCTCGGTGATGATTCATTGGAGTATTCAAAATGACAAGCGATCAAAATGTGATACTAATCTCCTGTCAGGTTTGTAAAGTAACTCAGTCTAACTAAGCACATTTGCAATCAGGTCTTACATTTCTAAAGTTACTTTTCAGATGCAAAGCTTACCAGTCAAAACAAGAAGTGGTAAGAAGTAATTGTGAGGTATTGGTTGAAAACAAGATAAGTGTGTTCATCAATCACAGTGTTCTTGCTATAATATTCAGTAGTTTGATAACATATTCTGCAGCACAACAAGACTGACGTCTAGTCCCCTCAAATGCATTGTAGAGATAAAGGTTGTAGAGTAAGGCCTCACATTAAAAATTCTCTTGATTCTGTACCTCACGTGCAATGGCTGGAACAAACACCCAGCTGGCTTTTAGCTGTATACTGCAACAGTCTACCGTCCTTTCCAAGTCCTTACTCCAAAAGGGGGCTGTTATGTAATGGTCTTCATTTTACGTGTATTTTATTATTTATAATAATTTTTTAATTATTATTTTTCAGATTTGTATGTCATTTCTGCTATGTTCATAACTTTTCTATATTGTCCTTTTAAAAGATGTTTGGTATTTTTTTAAGTTGAAGTTTTTTCTTCACAAACATGATATATATGCATTTGCCATGCAAAACTGTTTTCAGGAGTTAAGCATTTTTCTTTAAATTTAAAGAAATATCATAACTGCACTTGAGCTTTACAGTGGGGGATATGGGGCACGGAACACCACTGGACAAACAAAAGCTTTAAAACTTACTGATGAAACAGCAAAAGTTTGATATGTGGATACATGCTTTCTGTGTTTCTGCCATGTTTGTAACAAAAAAAGGGATCTGGAAATAATAATTTTATCGCAAATTCTTGAAACTATTTTTCTTGTGGCTAAGATACTCTATAATGTTGGTCTTCCAACATTCTAGATGGACATAATACTTGTGTCTTAACTTCAAATTCTTCTGCAAATACATTGCGTTCTTTTCTAGCCCAAATACTTTTAGATGAATATCTTCCTACCCAAGATTACAATTTGACAATAAAGGCTTTGGGGTTTTCTAAGATTAATGTTACAAAGTTTTAAGTTTGAATTCATTTGCTAAACCACTGGGTTTTGACTACCAAAAAAGTAAGGTGGTGAAAATCTCTGTCTCTGACCATGAGCATTGTATAAATAAACTGTTTATTATATCCTTATGTAAAATTTAGAAAGCTCTTTATAAAGTACTTAGGATATATTAATCACTGATCAGACTGTTGTGATGATGGCTTCTGTGAGGAACATTCTGGGGCTGTAATCCCTTTCTCTCTGTCTGGGATTGTCTGGGTCACCACCCATAAACCTTTCATTTTTTATCATTTGTGCCTTCTCAGTGTCTGTTGCTATACCAATTTTATTGTGCATCAGTCAAATGATGCCAGAGGACATCAATTGCAGAAACTCAGATGCTGCTTCGTTTAAGCATTGCATGTACAGTAGTTACAGTACATAGAGCCAATCTAGAGCACTCCTTTGCTCTGTGTTTTTAATATTTTTCTACATCCTGTGGTTTCTGACCTTTGGCTTTGTTCTTTGATTTCTTCAAATTATGTCGAGCAATTTAACTTTTGTGATTCAGGGCTCCTTTTTATATACTCTTTTGGATTTGGCATCCATATCAGTTGCTTTTCTGTGTATAGTCCCTTGCTTTTTTGGATTTGTCTTATGGATTACAGACTTACTAAAATAAATAATATTTCATGTCATGTCTGTTTTGTTGTTGGCTTGCCTGGATCTGAACAGCTACTTCAGTAAACATAACCAGTCATATTTTACAGAGTAGCATGTCACACTGCAGCCCCTCAAGTCAATGTCACACAGGGTCTGAGTTATTTGTGTTTTCAGTCCTCTGAATATGTCAAGTCAGCAAGTCATTCAGGTATTACTCCAAACTATCCTGCATTTTTATAGTTTGCCTCATATCAGCATCCAGATGACTTTTGACATCAAGTCACTTATGTAAACTGTCTTTTGCATGCAGACCCCATCTAATGAAGCCTACCTCAGCAGAATAGACATCTTACCAGAAATGTTATGTTCCATTGTTTTTTTTTATCTCAAACCATTTTCTATCACAGAAATTCTTTTGCATATGATTCAGAGCCTAGGTTTACAGTAGGTGCTGTATATAATAACTACATGAAACAGGGCAACAAGACCTTGACAGGGTGGCAGATGATAATACATGCTTAAGGGTAAACAGTATTCCTTAGACAATAACTGCTTTCAATTCCTTTTCTGACACCATGAATGGAAAGATTTCTTCCTCTCAGTCGAGTTTCACTGTCTTCAGCTTTTTCTCTTATCTGTTTTAACATGGAATGACTAAATATAAAGAGGCCACTACTCAGCTTTGCTTCTGAATATAAACATCTTGAATATTAATCAACCATAATGAAACAGTTGCTAACATTTTGAAAACATTTTCTCCAACATCTCAGTGTCATGCAGATGATGACATGACCAGGATATTTAGGCTAGAAAACTAACTGATGGATGGATATTTACATTATTTATATTTATTTATTTATTTAGTAATAGTAGGTATATTGTAATTCATCTACCAAAAATTTGCAAGTACAAGGACTTTGTCTCTTTAAGCAGTTACAGAATTTGTGACACATACATGATTTTCCAACCTACTTTTGTGATCAATTTTGTATTTGCCTTTAGTAAAATAAAAAAAAAATCATAAAACGCAGCTATAAGAGTATGCAATAATACCCACCCCAAAATTCACCCTGTAAAAAGGTTCACTTAAAGTCTAAGAGTTATTACATTTTCTACTCATTTAAAATATATTTTAAGAACTATTTAACCCATCCATAATTTCTTATTTTTACCATTCATACAGCTTTATTTTATTTGTGTTATGTCACTTCATTCACCAATTTTGTTTTTATTCCTTATATATAAAGGGCCTTGTTTATGAAAAGGAACGCAAATGTCAGTGTAACATTTATTGTGTATAATGATAAAAGGAAATTTATATAATTTTGAAACAAGTCAAGCATAGAAGCTCATTATTTCAGGGGACTGAATTTGAATCACGGCCCAGTCACTGTCCATGTGGAGTTTAGCATACTGCCCCCTTATCAAGTATTTGTTTTATAAATTAATTGAATACTCTAAAGTGTCCTTGCATAAATGAATGGTCTGATGTAAACCAACTGTATTTATTTATTTAAAATGTATTATTGTAATATATACTAATGTGTATTCTGTGGCCTATGTACAGGTACATTCATAATGGTGGTGTTAGTCATTAGACCATTGACATTCATGTTTCCTTATGAAAGTTTTAGTTAAACTTTCATACTCATAAAAGTTTCATAACATTTAACAATCACAGAATGTCATCCTACCATTGTTACACTCTGTGTAGTAGCAAGGTTGGCACTAGACTACACTCTGGGGCTAATGTAGTTTGGGACCAATCAGGATCCAGACTTGAGAGATATCAGACATGGAGACACAGACACAAAAAGATAGCATTTACAAAAACAATATTGGGTTTTATTTACAGGTACACAAAACACAAAAAGCAAAGTCACGATCAAAAATAGTGAATAGTAGTATTGCCAGTCCCAAAATAAAAATAATCAAAGACAAAAATGTATATACACAAAAACAGTAGTCTTCCTGAATAAAAATATGATCTGGAAGAATCTACCCAAAACACAGACCTTTCAACAACTTGTGAAAAGGTGCTATATAGGCTCCTGACCCGACACAGACTGGACACAGATGCACACGAAAAATAATTAAACTTCTTATTTTTTCTTCACCTGTGGGTGCATGTCTTCCCCGTGTCCCACAGGCAGTACACAGTCCCAAGCACAACACACCTAATAAAACACATAGCAAAGCACTCTTTTCTTTCTCCACTTCTCCTCCCAGGCAACCTTGTCCTTCTCCTCCTGACTCTGGCCCCTGAGTGGTGGCTGCTGACCCCTTTTATAGTTCACCCGGAAGTGCTCCAGGTGGTTGATTGCCAAGTTCCAGCTGCACTTCCAGGTGTGGTGAATACACTGCCCATTAGGGCTCAGAAGTTCCAGCTGCAGTACCCCCTGGCGGCGCATGCAGGACCCAACAGGGCTGCACCCAACTCCAATTCCCATGGAGCCCTGCGGGAAACCAAGGCACCGCTCCAACCCAGGGGGGTGGCCATCTAGCGTCCAGGGGAAAGTACTGCAAAGTCCATGGCTGCTCTCCCTGAGCATATAACAAAGGGGCATCCTGCTCGGTCCTGGCCGTCTGCCACAGACTCCAAGAAATATTTACAAGAAGAAAAAAATGTGCATAATAAAGAAAGAACAAAAGTTCACCACAAACCCAGACTATTTAAATACCTGCACCAAAACTAAACTATAACTAGGAGATATCTATAAATATATTTATATACAAAATACAATATATACAAAATAAGGCAATAGCCACTATGCTTGGTATACTATATGAATGAGCTACACCGAACTCACTCACCCTATGACTGAGTCAAAAGAGATGACCCCTAGAGGCAGGAAGTGCCTTTTATACTGGGGTACTAAACTCCCATCCAATCCAGCATCATGCCGTTCCCATTATCCAATAGCAACTGACAAAAATGTGAACCATATACATGCTATGCTCAGCTCCTGCAATAAATAACACGGCCTTGCATGTGCACAAGTAAATGCAAATGCACCCTTGAAAAACTCCGACCGAGCAAGCCAATATGGTCTCTGTAAAGTAATCCATCAGACCTGAACTGAACGCATACCTACCCTGCTGCTGGCATTACACAGTGTGGTCCTCCCAAAGCCAAAGTTAAGATCTCATGCACCACAATGGTTTACAAGGTAAGTGTTTTTACTTTGCTCGCTGTAAGTCATTTTAATACTGTTCTTCAAATGTTTTATATAATATGGTAGTGCCTGGCAAGTCCACATGCAGGTGGACTTTGGCCACTTAGGGCACTGCACACGTCAATAGTGTTTCCAAATGTGACAAATGATTTCACAAAAGTTCTAACAATCATTTGGGCACAACAGGACAAAGAAGGCTTGGAATTGCCTCATTTATACAAATTACATGTTATACAATTACATATAAGTTTCTTTCTTGTGTTTCCTTCTTCATAATTCATGCCCAAGAGTCCTAGAATCAATCTTGTTTTTCTTCTTTGGAGCTTCTCTACTGTAGTACTGCAATATTTTTTTTTCTAATACTGAGACAAACAATTCACACAATATTCCAGATAATGTCTCTCTAACATCCCATTGGCCTTCTTAGTAGCTTCTGTACAATGTCTGGATGTATACAGTGATGAGTCCAATATTCCTAAATTTTATTGGGTACTTTGAAGTTTCAGGGCAGCATGGTGGCGCAGTGGTAGGGATGCTGCCTCACAGTAAGGACACCAGAATCCCTCCCAGGTCCTCCCAGTGTGGAGTTTGCATGTTCTCCCTGTGTCTGCGTAGTTTTCCTCCAACAGTCCAAACATACATTCAGGTTAGGTGAATTGGCAATACTAAATTGGCCTTAGTGTGTGAATGGGGTGTGTGGATGGGTGTGTGTGTGCGTGTGTGTGTGTGTGTATGTGTGTGTGCATGCCCAGTGGTGGAATGGTACCCTGTCCAGAGTTTGTTCCTGCCTTGCAACCTATGCTAGCTGGAATAGGCTCCAACAGACCCTGTTCCGGACATAGCAGGTTGGAGAATGACTGATGAAATTAGATGTTTCAGACTCCCATTTTGTATTCAAATCTAACATTTTTATTTCCTACATGTTCAGTAAAGATTTACATTTACTTACAATAAATATACTTTTTTCTTATATCTGCCTACGTCTGAATTTTGTCCAGATCCATCTGTAACAATTCTGAAATATGGTTATCTGCTATTCCACCTAGTTTAGCATCATCAGAAAACGTTAACTACTTTGTTAGTTACAAATTTATCAAGACCATTTATTTATAATTAACTGAAAAGAACAGTGGTACCAACACTGCTTTCTGAAAATAAAGATAAACATGGAGCCTCTCCGGTCACATGTTTTTGCTGCCTACTCATAGAATTAAAACATAATACTGACAGATAATTTCCCCCGACTAAAACTGTTTTGATCATTCATTAGTCCACCTGTACATGATGTGTTGCTCAGTCTTTTCTTTATTAATTGTTTAGTTTAAGTTATGTCTAATACATACTAATTAGCTGAAAGGCACAATAGATACCTTTCTTATATAACAGGACAACATTTGGTAGCTTTTTTATACTTAGTAATTTTCCCAATGCTCTCTGAAAAATGTGTTGATGATTCATATATATGTACTCATTAACATCTTTTACCACTCTAGGATAAATGTAACCCTGTTCTGTAGATTTATTTGATTTCAGCTTTTTCAATCATAATAGCAAAAAACTGTCCACTACCCTCATATGTTCCATCTCATCACTATGCCTGATACTTCCCACTATTGCAGAGTCATCAGAGAATTTCTGAAGATGGCAGCCCTCTGTTTTGTAGCTAAAATCCATAGTGTTCAAGGTGAAAAGGAACAGTGACAAATCTTTGCTCTACAGCACAGTGTCAGACACACAGCCCTGTAGCATACTGTATATAGTGGCCTTTCCATCAAATAGTCCTTGAACCACTGAACTAAAGGAGCATTCACCTGCATTGCAAACAGCTAACACCTCCAGTCTGGCTGGATGCATGGTGTTAAAAGCACATGAGAAATCAAAGAACATAATCCTAAGAGTTTCTCCTGGCTTGTCTAGGTGACCATAGACAGGATGTAGCAGGTAAATGATGGCATCTTCAACTCCAGTCCTCTGCTGGTTGGCAAACTGGAGGGAACCCAATGCAGAACTAACTAGGGGGATAAGTTTTTTCCAGGACCAGTCTCTCAAAGACTTGATGTGTGCGGTGAGTGCCACTGGACTGTAATCTGATGGGGCACTATGATGTGCCTTCTTTGGGACTGGAACTAGACAAGATGTTTTCCATAGCACTGACACCTTTTTAAACTCAGGCTCATGTTGAAAATCCTTAGTAATATTTCACAGAGCTGCAAGGTGCAGATCTTAAGCACTAATGGGCTGATGCTATGAGGTCCCACCGCTTTGGCAGAATGAAATCTGTTTAATTCTCTCATGCCTTAGTCTTCAGCAATGGTGATGGATGGACTGCTTGTCCCAGCATTGTAAACAGAAGAGGGGGTGAAGGTGAAGTTCAGCTAGTAAGAGGGTGGAGGAGGCAGCAATTCTACAAACCCCTTCCCCTGTAATGAGGGGCGGGGGAGGAAACAGTGAGAAAACAAGGCACTATCAGCCACAGACATAGAGCTAAACGTTTGGTTGGACTGAGGCATGTTGTCAAACCTGTTAAAAACTGACCTCTTCTCTGCAATCATCAGTCACCTGGCAGCTGGAATGAAAGCCAGTTACTGTCCTCATGCCCTTCCACACCTCTCTGGTGTTGTTTTGCTGCACCTTCTTCCTATAGCTGTCCTTCCCCTCATTACTTTAAGGAACAGTTGTTTCTGTACCCTCTTCACTGCCTCCCTGTCACTTGACATAAATGCTGTCTTCTCTTTCTGAAGGGCTTTAATGTCTTTGGTGACCTGTGGCTTGTTAGAGAAGCAGCCCACAGATTTTAAAGGCACAGTATTGTCCACACAGAAATCAATGTATTCAGTGACACAGACTGCGAGACTATCAATGTCCTCCAAATAAGCCTTGGAAAGAACATCCCAATCTATTGCCTCAAAACAGTCCTGTAGTGTGCAGACCACCCCCTCACGGTCCTGAACAGTAGCTAACTGCCTCTTCACAAGTGGCACATAAAGGGGAAGGAGATACACCTTATGGTCTGATCTACCCAGAGGTGGGCAGGCTGGAGAACTGTATACCCCTTTAACATCAGCATACATTAAATCCAGTGTTTTGTTCTCTCTGATGGTACAATTCACAAACTGCATAAAGGTGCTAAGAATGTTATTTAGGGAAACGTGACTGAAGTATCTGAAATGAGGATGAAAGCATCTGAGTTACACATTAGTGGTGTTCGTGCAAACCAAACAAATCGCCACAAAAAATAAAAACATGACAAAAACTCTTTCATACCTCATGGTTAGAGAGGGCTCCACTTACAAGACTAAACTACACCATATACAGTACTATTACTAAAGAAAACAAAACCAATCTAAAAACACTAAAATAAGTAGCCAATACTTGGAGCAATTATAACAAGCTGCTGCAAGGCTCACACCTGCGCACTCCAAAACAAAAGCACATGCAAGTAAGAATTTTACTGTATTTGGGTATTCTGTTTATGTGACATGAATGATCCTATAAACCTGTACACCTGCAAACAGATCTGACACAAAATTATGAAGGGGTACCTGCTTTAGTGTGGTGTTAAGAATAAACATATAAAGGAATGGCCAATTGAAATGGTTTGTAATTATGTGTCAGCAACACCCAGCCCTTCCTGAAACATCAAGCACTGCTGCTATCCAAAAGATTCAGCAATTAAAGAAGACTAAGAAGAAGTAGTAGTAAAGGGACAAAATCAGCAAGTTAAAAAAAGCAAAACATAAGTTAAGAAAGAAAAACTACTTAAAGACAAAGTGGTGTACAGAATGTATGATCAGTCTTGTAATTTTTTTAATGTTTCGGCAACAACAGTGATTAAGGCATCAGTGATTGATATAGGCCTTGCTGATTGTTTTATAACCCTACAGGATATCTGGAACACCAGCAACTGCACTGTATATTGCAAATGTGCAAAATCCAGGAGACTTTTCTTGCTGCAGCCTTAAGAATGGGGAGGAACAGGATGTGTGGGAAAGAGATGGATCTTTGGAGAGGAACTGGATGTTGGTGATGTACATAGCTGATTATTTGGGGAGGAGGTGAAGATTAGTGATGTACAATCACAAACCATTTTCATTGGTTATTACTATAGCAAATATTTAACACATTGTTTTATGCAAAGACCAAAACACCTTTTTAATTTATCATGCTGTTAAATCATTGGCGTATTATAACATTATTTGCTTCCGACATTTTGCGTCCTTTTCTTTATTTACATGGTCATTCACCCACATGCAACCTCCCTTATTCAAATATTCATTCCAGGCAGTTCTGAAACCAACATCATATTAATATCAAAATAAATGCTAAATAAATAAACATTTCATGGTGTGTCTCAAACTGTATGAAATATGCAGTTAGCCTCAAAAATATAAAATGACTTTGCTGATTGTCATATATTAAAAAACCTATGGAATCCTGAAGGTGTCAGGCAGAAGAAAAAATAATTGTCTGAACAGATTATAAATTCATCCAAAAGGATTATTTTTATTTTTCCTCCCTTTCACCTGCCAGGCTCCAAAGAAAACATTTAAACGTGTTTAATTGTGTTTCTTTAATATTTAAAGTAACATAATTACAATGGTTCTAATCAATCAAATATCAAATGTACACTGATTCTGTCAATCTTGTTTGATTTACTTTTTGCCCTCCAGTCAGTTCTTTCCAAATTTGCCTCAATAACAAGTTCCGCTTTCACCCAATATTTATTGCTTTATCTTATAAGAAATGCACAGTCTTTTGGTGGGCCAAGGGGGGATAAATTGGGGCTCGACTTCTTATCAGACCCAGGACTTGGGAACCATTATTGGTAATACATTCTGAAACCCTCACACTGTTTATCCTGGTTTGTCTATTTTAGACTTTGGTACATTTGCTCAAATTTTGCCTTAATTAAGTTTAAATTTATATCAATATAACTATTCTTTCTCTTATGTATACATTTAAACTCCCTGTCTCCCCAGTTTCCTTTCCCAACACATCACTACCCCTCCAGTTCCAATGTAACTCGTCCTTTAGGTAAAGGTCCCATAAACCTAGATTTGTGTCATGTTTTGAGCCTCAGTTTTACCCACACTGTCATGTGGCACAAACAGGTAAAATGCTAGAGAAGACACCTTGGTTTTTGTACAGGTCAGTTTATTGCCTAGCTCTTCAAAGTTGCCTTGCAGGACTTGCAGCCTTCCCTTACCTACAACATTTCTTCCAACGTGGACAATGACAACTGGATCCACCAATATCTGGCCATAAGCCTATCCATGGATACAGAGAAGTCTTCCTGTGTCTTCCATCTGTGCACCCAGAAGGCACTGTATGAAACTTCATCTTGCTGTGTTAATTTCTCTCTTACTATAGCTATTTTCCTGATTTTGGGAACTGGTTTAGAGGTGATCTGGTGTGTCCTTTATTCCTGCCAATGCAACCACCTCAGAGATAATCTTCTGAGACACCATCCTGCTATACAACATCTTGAAAATGCCTGGACAAGTCTAACTATTAGATTGATACTCCTTCACAATCCTCTGGCCATGGGCCTCTCTACATATACAGGGAGATCTTGCACCTCTGCATCAGGGTCTTACATCTGACCGTGACTTATCTGTCTTACTCTTTAATTGGAGTCTCCTTCCATACCACTCAAGAGGTGCACACTATCAATCTAAATGAAACCTAAATGAGGGCCTCAAATTCTCTAATACAGCATAGACTAGCTATCCCCTCCTTATTTTCCGTGACCCCATACTTGAGGTGGTGGTTTAGCTGGAATTTCTCACAATCTTTCAAAAAAGTCCAACATCATTTAAAAAAATGGCATTATGTTGTGTGTAGCTGCTTAACCCTTTCTAAGTGACATACTTAAATATATATATATATATATATATATATATATATATATATATATATATATATATATATATATATTATATTTAAAGCACCTAGAAATAACTGTTTTACTCCTGTTGACCTCCCGTAAATGCATATACTGTATCAACTGGTAATAATATCATCACACAGCTTGAACTTTACTCTACTGCTAATCATATACATTTGCATCCTGCTATGTGACTCTAATTACAGCAAAGTAACTTTCAAATGCTTCTAGACCATTCATTGCTTTGTAACTTTTCCTCTTCTGTTAATTTCCCTACCTAACTGTCACTTAATGCCAAGCTGCCATTCTGCTCCTTATAAAACTTTTAACATTTTTCTTTTGCTTTTTTCACAAATTGTATCATTGACACTACTCTTGATTAAATGTCTTTCTTGACTATTTGCACTTTAACCTTGTTACTTTCCCAATGCAAATGCACCCTGGCTTGAGTGAGACTGTTGATTTGTGTAGTATTGTTTTTCTACAGTCATTTCTTATTTCTGTGGATTTCACATACTCAAGTTTGCCTTTTTTAGATTCAGTGGTGAGGATGCCAAAGAAGAACATTTTGCTCAGCCGGATGCTTCCACCTCTTCCAGCTCTGCTGCCTCCTACACGTGCTGTAAAGAAAATACAAGCCCCTTCTTCTAATTTTGCACCCCTTCACACACTCAACATTTCTCCTGTGCAGTAGAAAACAAATTACAATATCTTCTAAAAGCAAAAAAGCTGCAAAAATACTGCAAGTTTTTGAGCAAATGTTTTAAGTAAAATACACCTCTGCACACAGATAAAACAAGCACAAACTTTCTTCAGTCACCAAAAAAAAAGACAGCAAGCAACACAGAATTTGTATGTAAGCAAATGTTTATCAGCTTTACTAAATGTCACTGTCTTATCAAAAATAAGGAGACAACTTCAGCTAGGACACCTCTTTACACTTTTGAGCCTGAAGTAGATGGCTTTTCTAATCTTATACTATGTAGTAAATGCGAATGAATGCTGCAAGCCATACAGTAACACATTAGAACTATTTGCTTTTTTTTTTTTTTTGCTCAGAGTAAATGACACACTTGTCACCAGTACAATATGGTTCAATGCAGTTGAAATTGCAACCAAAACAAAATACAAGCAAGCACAATATATTTTTGTCAGATGTCAGTTAAAAAATTAAAGACATCATGGCACAGCAATCAAGCACATTAAGAATTAACAGTGCTGTAAATATACAATTTAGATGATCTTGCAAGGATTTTTTATTTCTCTTTTACTAACTTGATGGTAGTAATGAAAATGAAACCAGTTAAGCATTTTAAATTAAATGTAAAATGACTGCAGAAGAGAACAAACTCATTTTACTAGGACTGTACATTTCTTCTCCCACTGTTCTCAATGTCAAACTTAGTTAAAATTAAAACATTAAAAGAAGCAAAATATTTATTTGCTTTAGTAGCAACAAGAGCGTAACTGAAAGAATATGACTACCTCCATGGCTCCTTCAATTTGATTTTATCAAATGCTTATATTCTTTGCTTAAAGTTGTTTAATGTCCACCAACAAGATGTGCGGGCTTGTTTAAATGATGGCTCCAAATTGGGTGTTAACATGAACATGAGAGTTTAGTGTGATGTACCAGTGCCCCATTGCAGACTGTTTTTTTCTTTTGCTGTGATGGTTCTGCAGAGATAAGCTACAAGCCTACATTTTTTAAAAATAGTACTAATAATAAGTATTTTGTAGACTTTAAGCCTATTATGAATGTGTTTTCGGTATGCTATGTAGGACTTGCTACCATTTCTAAAATAACCAGGGGCTTCATGCATAATGCTGTGCATAAAATTTACACTATAACATGGCGTACGGACAAAAGCATAAATGTGCTTAAAAAAACTCCAGATCCATAAATCTGTGTGAACGCCAACTTCCACGTTCTTCTGCTACATAAATCCCAGTCAGCGTGAAAAGTAACGCACGTGTACGCGTCTGCTGCCCCACCCCAACTCCTTCCAGAATTATGCCTTTTTGAATATGCAAATCAACATAAATAGCCCTTAAGCTCAGCGTTCTGTGAAAAGACAATGGCAAAAGCACAGGGGGAAATAGAAGAATTTCAGCGAATACCAAGTGGAGGAAAGGAAAAACGTACTATTTGTTGGTTTAAACAGTGGTACAAACAACAAAAGGAAGTTGATCGAGAGACATAGAGTGTCGGAGAAACTTGAAAGCTCAAGTTCACAAAGTCGCACAGTGCCGAAATAAAAAAGAAGTGGTCAGATATCAAAGTCGCCGTGAAAAGGCGAGTCATAGCCCACCGTCTGAGTGTCGTATGAAAGCTTATTAAGGTATAGAGAAAAAAAATAGGCACACAGTGGAAAAAAAGCAGGAAATGTCAACTTCATTTTCGAAATTTCCACTTTAATCAGGTAGTTTATTTTGTCATTAAAGTAGAACATCATAAACATCATCATTAAATCGTTTCATTTATTAGTTTCTCAAATCCCATCGTAACTAAAGTAGCACGTTAAATGCTTTGTTTTGTATTTGATCTTCTATGTGCTCTATGTGCGTGAATCAGTACGTGCTTCTTTAACGGACTTTCTCTTCCTCCGACAGGACACAGAATCCATTACATTCCTGATATTACAGCTCTCTGAATAATTAAAATACTGAGATGTATAATTTATGTCATTTTCATGATGATAGGAGTTAAAGCATGTTATTAAACATGGGAACACGGTGGCGCAGTAATTGCTCATGGCTCATGCAAGACGCTTGCTGTGCCGTGAGCGACCTTTGATGAACTAATTTATTGCAGCAGTACTTACTTTTTCAAATGTACTAACCCCCAATTCCTGCCCTTACTTTTCTTTCTCTAAATAACCAATTGCCACACAATCAGCTCTGTAATAGACGTTAAGCAATCTATAAGCTTAGAACGCTGATTCTTCAAAAGTTTTAAGGAACATTGAAATATCTTCATAGTACGTGTTTAATTATTCTATTCATCTATCCTTCCAGTGTCGCGCCAGCCACAGCAAGAATACTGCGAGAGGCAGGAACAATCCCTAAACGGACGCCAGCTCCTCGCTAGCACTGTGGCATCGTGTCCTCACATGTTTAATTATTAACAATATAGATTATTTAAATGAAGTTCAAGTTGTATCTGTATAATATAATAAACATATTTTATTGCATTTAATCTTAAAAATGATGTTGTCATTATATGTAAATATGCGCTTTATAAAGTGTCTCAGGTTGTGTATCGCAAGTTTACAGTCAGGTAATTGTATTTATAAGTGCAAAGCATTCTACACAGAGCACTTCATTGACTGATTGAGTGCATTTATAGTTTTTGGGATGAAACAGTTTCTGAACGATAAGGAAAGGCTCTGAAGCGTTTGCCAAATGACATCAGTTCAATAGACAGCATGGTTGAGGCAGTGTGTGCTAGATGCTGTATACCGATAATTATCTTTTCAGTCACCTTCTGTAGAGCTGTGATTCCCACTCAGATACAGTGATTTAAATATTCTGAGTGGTGCAGTGACAGTAATATGGAAAAAGATGATCCGCTGTGGCAACCCCTAACAGGAGCAGCTGAAAGAAGAAGAAAAAGGTGCAGTGAGAGTAACAACGCTAAAGCAGTTATGGTATTTAGAATAGCTGGACCATACTGTGGACCATTATATTGTTGCAGGTTAATTACAATCAGATGCATTAAACTAATAAACAATATGCGGTTAATTTCAGTGTATTTATAAAGCCGCGTCAGGGATGTGGATCTAAAAAAGAAAGGGAAACCACACTGGAACAGTAGCACTGCTTTGACACTGGGTGCCGCCAGTTTGCAAAACCGAGTGGAGAACTTGCATACGCCAGGGTTGGAGCTACTGTGAAAATGTACGTGGCTTTATGCCAAGTTTAGGTTTTATGCATCACGACTTGAGCATGGAAACGTTTGTACGCAACATTTTTGTACATATGCACTGTTTATACATGAGGCCCCAGGACTCTGAATTCTGGTGCAATCTTTATTTACAATGATGTAGTCAACTGTTTTATAATATACTGAGATGCATTAATATGACATATGACATACAAGTTACTCAGCACCTGAAATGTATTTGTATTTTTTATTAAGTAATTGAAAAGAAAATAATTTGTAATCAATATTACAAAATACAGAATCTAAACCATAAATCACATGATTCAGTTAACACTGATTCATGTTACCCTTCTTGGCATTAACCTCAAACCTCTCTCAGGCTCATTAAACCCAAATGTCTCTTAGGTATAGCTTTTATGATCTGATGTACAGTATTAAACCCGAATAATGCTAGGGACAGTAGTTGACTTTTATCATGTGGATAAAATAATATCACGCTGCAAAAAAATCTTAAATATTACTACGCATTTTGCCACTCTATGGTAACTCATCTATATTCATAAGTGGGGTGGAGTTTTCAATTAAAACACATAATGGCGTGGAAAGGAAAAGCTGCAAAGCCAGTTTTACAACAAATTAAAGCTGAATCATTAGTTAAATCATGCAATAGTGATGACGTTGTGTATTGGTCATTAGATGCTGACACGACCAAACCACCATGATATGCCTGGTAAATATAATTATGTCAAGGTTCACCGTGGCACAAGGCAAAATGTGATCAAGTGAAAGTACAAGAAAGTTGTTAACTTCCTAACTGTTCACAATGCAGCAACTGCCAATGTTCATGTCTGTGGAATTGTGCAGGTTACTAAGTCTTGTGCTGTGGTAACCTACAATAACAAAAAGGGTGCATTGATCGTGTGAATCAGGTAATGACATTCTACCCTCTCAGGTGCAAGCAGCAGAAAAAAATTAAAGAAAACCGCTTCTACTGTCCTGATTATGACATCAGGCTGTGTGTTGGTGATTGTTTCAAAAGATATCACACAAAGGATGTGTAGTAAATCTGTACAGTGGACACTTTCCATATCTTTCTTACTACATTTAAGTTACACATACAAATTTTTTTGATTGATTTCTCTTCTCTATAGAGAATATAGTTATTATATAATTGCATCTGTTCTAATATACTGAATTCCCCCAGATATAACTCAGAGCTTAGAGTGGTGAAAACAACTTTTGTTAAATTGAACACCATTTTTAGAAAATGGGTTTTACTGTCCCATCTATGGCTTACAATGAAGGTGGTAGAAATTCCAAAACTCTTTTTTCTAGAATAAGCAAATTTACACCACTTCCCATATAATATTTTCCTAGTTCTTTTTACACAGCATTATTACAGAGTCAGTATCAGCACTTCTCTACAATAAACTACCTTTCAGTTTCAGATGGCAACCACCAAAGAGATTTCTTATTCTTTGTGGACTGATTTTGTCACTACTGACTATTTCTGCATCTTTGAATTCATGTCAAAATCAAAATCCTCCAATTCCTCACAAATCGATCCTACTTTTACTACTCTTCATAAGTCCTGTGCTTCAGTTATTGCTGGTGCCATTTATCATCTCTAGATTCTGTCTGTGTTCCTACTTCTTTTAAAACTGCTCATGTTGCTACTGTTGTTAAGAAACATGGTCTTGACCCCTCCTGTTTGATAGCTTCAGATACGTCTCCATCTATCTTGCCTTTCTTCAAATGCCATTTCTTGTACAGCTTTGTCTTCATTTAAATCTTATCTATCCAATAGCAATTATTTTGTTACAATTTGTAGACATAACTCTTCTCCACCTGTCACCAAAGGTATACCTCAGAAATGTAATCTCTGGCTCCCTTTCTTGAATATATTCTCAGCAAAAAAAGAAACATCCCTTTTTCAGGACTGTGTATTTTAACAATAATGTTTTAAAAATACAAATAACTTTACAGATCTTCATTGTAAAGGGTTTAAACAATGTTTTCCATGCATGTTCAATTAACCATAATCAAATAATTAACATGCACCTGTGGAATGGTCGTTAAGACCTTAACAGCTTACAGAAAGTAGGCATTTAAGGTCACAGTTCTAAAAACGCAGGACACTAAAGAGACTTGTCTACCGACTGTGAAAACAACCCAAAGAAAGATGCCCAGGGTCCCTGCTCATCTGCGTGAACGTGCATTAGGCATGCTGCAGGGAGGCATGAGGAGTGCTGATGTGGCTAGGGCAATAAATTGCCATGTCCGCACTGTGAGACGCCTAAGACAGCGCTACAGGGAGACAGGAAGGACAGCTGATCATCCTCGCAATGGAAGACCACGTGTAACAACACCTGCACAGGATCGGTACATCCGAATATCACACCTGCGTGACAGGTACAGGATGGCCACAACAACTGCCCGAGTCACACCAGGAACACACAATCCCTCCATCAGTGCTCAGACTGTCCGCAATAGGCTGAGAGAGGCTGGACTGAGGGCTTGTAGGCCTGTTGTAAGGCAGGTCCTTACCAGACATCACCAGCAACAACGCCCCTATGGGCACAAACCCACCTTCGCTGGACCAGACAGGAGTGGCAAAAAGTGCTCTTCACTGATGAGTCACGGTTTTGTCTCACCAGGGGTGATGGACGGATTTGTGTTTATCGTCGAAGGAATGAGCGTTACACGAGGCCTGTACCCTGGAGTGGGATCGATTTGGATCGATGGCTAGGGCCATTCCCCCCAGAAATGTCCAGAAACTTGCAGGTGCCTTGGTGGAAGAGTGGGGTAACATCTCACAGCAAGAACTGACAAATCTGGTCCAGTCCATGAGGAGATGCACTGCAGTACTTCAAGCAGCTGGTGGCCACACCAGATACTGACTGGTACTTTTGATTTTGAGCCTCCCTTCATTCAGGGACACATTGTGAAACATTTTTAGTTTATGTCTTATGGTGTTGACTCTTTTAGTGTTCATACAAATATTTACACATTAAGTTTACTGAAAGTAAAAACAGTTGAAAGTCAGAGGACGTTTCTTTTTTTGCTGAGTATATATGCTCCCCTCAAGACAAATTTTTGGCCGGCATGATATGTTTACACTGTTATGCCACTCCGTTGTTTGCTGGAATGCTTTTCTGATTTAAAGATTTGGCTGGATGCTAATTTTCTTAAATTGAATACTAATAAGAATTAAATGTGATTAGTTGATCCTAAATTAATTTCCTCTAAGATTTCGAACTTCAGCCCTAACATTAATGGTTTATTGGTTCAACAAGGTTAATTTAGATGGCCTTTTTGGCTCGTGACTTATTATTACCAACTTTGCAATATCGCTTGTCTTCACTTTATAGGAGTGATGCTGAAAAACTTGTACATGCTTTCATTACCTTTTGTCTTGATGATTATACCTCCTGTTTACTGGCATTCCTGTTAAAGCACTCACTTGACTGCTAATATATTCAGACCTCAGCTATTAGAGTTCTCATACACACCAAGTCAACAGGACATACTGTATCACTCCTCAGCCGTTACCATTTACACAGACTGCCTGCTTCTTAATCTATCCAATATAAATCTGCACTCATTACCACATTCATAGGTAGGTATAAGTCTGCATGCACCCTTTTGTCCTCTGGTACAGGATAATAATGGTCCCCTAATAAAACATCTGTCCTTGTGTGACAGATCATTCAGTGTTATGGAACTCCTTACCAAGACATCTGTGCGATTGCTTTTCACTTTCTTCTTTCAAAATTAAATTGAAAACTTTTCTGCTTAATCAACATTTTTCTTCAGTCTTAGAATTTTGACCCTCATACAATTTGAATGTATTTATTTTTTGTTTAATTTTGTTGTTATTTATTTATGGCTTCTTATATTTTTTTTAAATATTGTGCAAAATCTTATTGAGTTTGAGAAAAAAAAACTATTATTATTATTATTATTATAAAAACTATTATTATTAATTGCAAACACCGGTAAACTATTCTCGCCCATCCACTCTACATCATGTTTCTAGTTGGCTCAGATTTCTACCTTTCAGAAGATTTCAAAGATGCCATCTGTCAAAAGAAATTAAGGAATGATAATGAGGTTATTGAAGAAGTGCTTGTCAGTGCAGGATTGAAAATGATACAAGAAGGAGTTACTGGCACAAAGATACAAAACTTAATAGAGTTTATGGAGAGAAATGCTGCAAAACGTTAGAGGCAATAACAGAAAACAAACTTTCAGGGCAACCCTTGTGTTTCTGTAACATCATCTCTGCGTTACCAGTTTTCTCACATTGTATCACCATTAAAGAGAAAAAGAAGGCGTGTGAATCTATAGCAAACTTTTCACTGCTACTGGAGGACAACTGCTATAGATGTTTTAAAATTGGGTTGCCTATCTATATCTATGCTGCTTGTACTTTTTTTGTGAAGCAGTTCATATGATCACATTGTGGGTGAATTTTTACTAGCTGAAGACCATGTGTGCACTGTAAGTATTGATGCAGGAAAGAAAATAGAACACAAACATTTCTCTTGATTCTTAAAAGTGATAACCTTGTGTAATATCAGTCCATCAATTTCCTAACCCACTTACTCAGTTCAGGATCACAAGCATTTCAGGGTGCAAGGCATGAACCAGCTCTAGATGGGACACTAGCCCAATGCACGGCTTTCTTCACACAGAGCAATTTAGAGTTGCTAGCTAACCTTTCTTTTTCCTCTGTGTACACCATGCACTAGAGTTATGAGGTATTCAGTGTGGTCCATGGAATGTTATTTTAAGGAAAGAGATGCTATTAATTGTAAGGTGACCTTGCTGCTGCAGCAGTGGAAAATCAAACCCAGCAACATCGCCTCTCCAATCCACTGATCTCAGCCTGTCACACTGTTAAAATATGAGCTTGTTTGCTGTCCCATAAAACCATTGTACATTTTTATCTACAGCTCAGTTAAACATGTACCATTGTCTTCCCGGAACAAAAGAACAATTTCTTGTCTTCTTCCAGCAGAGGAAACATCAATAATCCCACCCATGGCCTTCAAACTAAAAGCTTATCAGAAAATGAGTGTAGAATTAATAACATCAACAAATTACTGTTGTATTCAAAATAAAAACAAGATAACATACCATTGTAGGAATAAGTAATTGAAAGTTTAATACATTCAATTAATCTGTCGCTTAAGATCATTTATATAATAAAGCCGCCTCTATACAAAAGTCCAGCCTGTGAGTGATCAGCATGTGCATTTAAAGGCATTACCTCTGTGATTTTTCATCTAAGCAATGTAAACTAATGATAGTGGCACATTTTAACAGGATTTAAACTGCAAGAAAAGCCATTTTCTAAACAACTGATAATTAGCAGTTTTATAACCCTATATAACACTCCTCTGCTACAGTTCTTTGCTGTTAAAAACTATTCTTATGCTAAGTTAATGTCTCTAATATTGATGGCACATACTGTATGTATCTAAATCTAACATTTACTGTCAATATAATATTTTGAATGTGCATGTATATTATTTATTGCTATTGTATTGATTTTGTTATGCCCATTGATCTGTTTCTGGTCCACTATTATGTAGCATGTACTGTATTGTTGCTAAATAATGTCTTTCCTCTTTATCTTTTCCCACTTCTATGTGAGATTGTTGCTCTTGATCAACTTTCTCTAAACAGCTCAGTCCAGCACCTCCACGCCAGTCAAAACCCTTTCCTTCAGATCTTCTTTTATTTTATCCATCCACCTGCACTTTGGCCTCCCTCACTTTCTCTTCCCCTGTAATTCCATTCCCATCATTCTTTTACCCACATATTCATGGTTTCCCCTCATCACATATCCATACCACTTCAACCTACTTTCTTGTAGTTTCTTAGATATCTCTCCCACTTTTGCTGCATCCCTGATTGTCTCATTTCTCATTCTGTACTTTTTTGCCCTTTATTATTGCTACATATTTAATGTTCATTTCAATGTACATTTCATTGCACTGCAAAGATACATACTGATAATAAGCTGAAATTATATAACTGACCAGTTGTACATTTCTTTTTGTTGGTTGGTAAAAGATATGCTTTTCTATTTGGTACCATTCATATTGTTGAAAAGCTTAGCCATTAGCTTCTCTGATAATCCATCTCAGTTACTGCCTATAGCCAAGCAAACACAATGTTAAAAAATACACTATTCTTCAATAGACTTGTTCTCCATTTTAAATTGTCCAATATTGTGATGATAATTGGATATGACAGGAACTGTGCCAGGACCTTCCACTGCTTAATTTTTTTTTATTGTCTTTGGCAATTTTTCCTTCATGGTGTTTCTGAAATATATTTTTCTTTTCAGCATTTCTTTCCTTTGAATCTATGAGGACATCACCTAGTACTAACATTATTCGTTGTTTTGTTGTTGCCCTTCCACTATGCCCTGTATCAATTCACTATATGTTAGACTCTATCCTATTTAAGAACAGAGGTGTAACAGTATTTTTTGTCTAATCTTTATTAAAAATTAATAAGGAAAGACTATAGGGCTGAAACTAACTAAACAATTATTTTGCTAATCAATTAGTCACACAATTATTATTTTAAATAGTTGGGGTTTTAAAAGATACAACCTTTGTACAAAAACCACAAACACTTTATTCAAACATTAGTTTTATTTCCAGCACAATGCTGTCCTTCATAAATAAACTTACATTTGCCAAAAAAAGTACATACCAACAAATCTTGATACTAACGTTAAAGTCTAGTTTAAGTCTTTGAAGGTTACTGTTGATTTAGCTTCTTTGGTCACAGGTCTCGCATTGTGTTTACAACCTTTGTCTGACAAACAACAGCTTTGCAGACACAAATGATGTTATCAAGGATGAAATAAAAGATAATGTAAACAATGGGATTCAAATATAGAAAAAGCACAAAGCAAACATTCTAGAATGGTAGATTCTGATAAATGTCCCTAATTGATTTTTTTAATTACTAAATATGTGGCAAAAGTAAGAGCAGAGAGGAAGTGTAAAATAAAATGATACTGATTCACACTTATGGAGTTGGACACAATTAAATGCATTGAATATCATCAAGATCATGGTTCTTAACAAATTAAACAATTTCTCCACCTGTTGCCAAAGCCCCACACAATAAATCCTTATTAGAAATTAATCGATAAACTTACAATACATATAGCAATATATACAATACAATATTCCCACATTACAGTACATCCTCGTAACAACAGACAAAATAACGAAAATTATTATTTTCAGAAAAAAATGATAAAAAAGGATTGTCTTTAAAACATTAGAACCTGCAAAATAAGCATTAAGAACAATACAAATGTATAAATTCTTCACCACTTATATTTGACCAGAGTTTTGCAATTGCAAAAATGAGTGTGAAACAAAATCTTTTTCCCGCCTTCTGCAAGCTTTTCAAAATATTATGGCATCTTCAAACTCTTTTCTACAAGCTAAAAGGTGGCTGTTAACTGAACACATGCTAAAAAAAACAATATCAGGTACTGACATGCAGCTTTTAAATGCACATGTCCCTTTTTGATTCTCTGAAGCTCACAGTGCAGAGAAGTGGTGCGAATTGCACTTCTGATAAATCTTTAACTTTTAAAATGAAAACATTTCTTCAGTCCTTAAAGGCAGTCTATAAATTAGGCATTTGATATGTAGGTAATTCTTAAGTTTCATATTCAACTCTATTTTTTCTGATATTATTTTATATTATTATAAAAAATACACTGTTGTATGATAATGCCACCTTTACCAAAGTGCTGCTGTAGATGATTACCTAGTCGTCTCATCTCATGTACCAGCCTTGCCACTTAACTATCACAACATGACTCCAATTCTGAAGATATTAATTCCACGCTGGAATTATTGCTGCACAACTAAACTTTCCAGAAGAAATGTTATAACCAAATCTGTAAAAACGCATGCCAGATTCTTGTCAGTTGAAACAATTACTAATGCTCTGCTGCTCAGATAGATTAGCAGTATTCACTTGTCTGGATTGAACCAGTAAAGGAGCATTTTTTTTCCTCACTAACTGATACCACCACCTCTGAAACTCAGGACATGACATAGCTTTTTCCCATTCTCTAACTTGCTTCAAGCTGCCAGATTCAAACTTAAATACACTGCCAAACCATCTTAATCCAATGCAGAGTCATGGGGGACTGAGCCAACATTGATTGAACAATCAGGTTGAACAACCCTATCACTCCAAGTTTCTTAATGAGGTAAGCTCATTTACTGTGCACAGTTCACATACAGCTCCATACACAGAGACATCATCTTTAAGACATAATATACATATGAAATAATATACAATCACAATTTCAATTTAATTTTGAATACTCAGATTTGCAAATTGTGAGATAAAAGGTTTTTCCCATTTAAATGTTTTTTTTTTTTTTAGTTTTCCACTAATATTTAGCTTAATGGTAAATGTATTTTCTAATTCCACACCACAAGAAGAATTTCATCTGGTATACCAAATCAACTGGTATATCGCCCACTCCTACTACTCCCTCAGTTAAATACCAGCACATTGAATCCATGGTAACATTGACTTATTTAGGTGGAAGTGTTTAATGGCCATCTGTCATAATAACAATGGTACAAACGACAAAGCAACGAGTCAGTGTAATGCCTAAAAGAAGTTTCTCGACATGATAACACAGGATCTTGAAGAAGGGTGAGCTTCCTTGAGGCAAGGCCAAATTAAACCAGTCCTTATTAACAAAAATGACAAGTCAAGGTGCATTCTTCTCTAGAATCCCTTTGGCACTGTCACCTTGGCTTTAATTTGGTTTCCCCAATATTGAAATGTTGTTAAGCAAGCCACAGTCATTACCTAAACAGTGTGTGGCATCTGCTGTGGTGCATCATCAACAGGTTTTGAAAGACTAACTCAGTCAAGTACCTTCCAGCTGTCTCTTCCATAAGTGCCCAAATACACAGCATGCCCAAATTATTTGTGTGGGTTTTTTCACCCCTACAAAAAGTTATACAATTGGTCTTGTGTGTCCATAAATAGAACCTGACACGGAGGTCAGTTCAGGTTTCAAGATGATGGAAATTTCATTAGATTCTATTTCCACTATCAATAATTAAAACAATGCAACAACATAAGACATTCCCCGGCTCCTGCAATGCACATGTCCTTTATGTGGATTAAATGTGCCAGACTTGGTCATAATGGGAGGAGGGCCTTTAATCATACAAGAAACAATGGCACAACTGTTATTGTGAATGTCCAAACTACACAAAAAACAGATGAGAGTTTATGGGGATCTAGATTATGTTGCCCATGAAAGGGAATTCTTGTGTATCAGTTGCACCTGATAAACCAAAAAAAAAAAAATCTAAATAAAATGTAGTACCTTTTTTGCCTTGGTGAGTCATTCTTTCAAAAATGGGCTGATCTGTGAAAATTAAGCACTGAAAGAAATCTCATCACTGTAGCCTGAAGGAAGAGTGGTGGAAATGTATCAATTGATGGGCAAATGTGGAATCAAACGTGGAATCTGGAGGCTTGCAACCGCATGTAATTCCATTAAAATGTCAGGAGCAATTGCTATAATGTTTTCAAGCTTCAGTGGCAATTTGGATTTAGCTGAATACTTTATGCTGTTCTACTATACTGTACTTTGCCTGGTCATGTTAGAGCAGCACAATCCACAAAAAAACACAGTGTCAGAAGATGGTGGAAAATTGTCCTCTAGGATGCTTCCAGAAAGTGAAACACACAGATTATGACTATCAAGTAGTGACTTTGGAGGCAGTGTATAGTAAGATAGTTTAATGAGAACATCCACTTCTCTTGTTGTGAAAATAACCTCCCAAGTAAAACAAAAAAGTAAAAATTGACAGGAAGAGTCTTGATGCATAATTCTGTGGAAATCATTGTATAACTGATCTACATTACTGCAAGTGGTGTTCAGAGTAAAAAAATAAGAGTAACTTAACATTGGATTGTGTAACTTACAGTAAATAAATAAACATGTTTAGAAACAAGTGTGGTGTAACTATGTACACGTACAGTACTTGTAAACAGAAGTGCAAATAGAGCACCTTATAAAAGACACTGAATAAAATAAACTTAGTAGTTAAGATCAGTTGTGGTTTCTGTGTATTCTTTACAACAGGGAAGGCCACTCTAAAAAGATTTTTTTTTTTATTATTAAAATAAGAATTGCTCCGGTTATTGGTCACACTTTGGCTACTGGTGCTGCCTTTAAATATGTAAATTAAACTCCCAACCCAGTCACTATATATGTAAGATTTACTGTACATATTTGTCTTAATTTATTTAATGTGAAAAGCCAAATTTTCCCCTCGGGACAAATAAAGTTCATTCTATCTATCTATCTATCTATCTATCTATCTATCTATCTATCTATCTATCTATCTATGTCCATATTTTGCCCGTTTCATCCAACAAAGTGTAATTGCAGACCACAGTACCTATGAGGTCAATCACGTAATGTCCCATCATGAAAGACCTAGAAACTCAGTCACAAAATCGCCACTGCATGCCCGGTTACACTATAGTTAAGGTTAGGGTTGTTAAAGGGTTATCGGACTCAAAGGGTAGTTCATGACTGCCATTGTGAACATTAACTGACCTGCATCATAGGTATTGTATGCTACAGTTAGACCCATCTGTTTTCATCCATTTCTCTCAGACATTTCAAAGAAGTGTATGTTTTTGGCGCACGTGGTCACCCCATAAGCTTCGCCCATGTGGGCGGATAATGTGATTTAAGGAACAGCGCAAGAATAGTGGCTTATCTCCAGGTGATGTCTGCTGTTTTACATGGTGTTTCCAGTAGCCATAACTGCAGGACGGCGTTTGGTATAATACTTATATCACTTTTCCAATATATGAAACGGACAGCTTGGTCTACATTGAAGAATGCTACAGTGTTGTTACTTTTACATCACTCATATCAGACTTAAATGAGAGAAAATGATACACTTACTCTTAGTGAAGATGTGAACGAAGTACGGTAGAAAGAGTTCTTTTCGCCTGTTTTTTATTCATGATTTTTCAGCACTGTCTGTAATAAAAGAGTGCACTTCGTTCGGGTTAAGGCATCAACTTTAGGCGGGTTGAGTAAAGACCAGCGAAGGTGTGTGCCACGTGTGAAACCAATCGGTGTGCGCCACGTCATCACCTACTCGTTCCGCTTCTACAGGTAACCGCCGAGACAGGCTTCCTGATGGATTGTCGAAACTTTCGAAGAAAAATGGAAGTGACACCTATATTTACAGCATGACTCTTAAAACTTGTATTCAGGACCATGTTCGTTTTGTTGGTTATTTCAGTCAAAATACTAAACCTGGGGCGCTTTTCGTCAGTGTAGCGGGTATCTCCATTTCGCCACTTGTCCTATTTAACATAGGAGTCTACTGCGATTTATTGGCCAAGTATTCTTTAGAGATGAGTTTTTTAAGTATTTTTTAACAGTTTTAGGACTGCATCAGTAAAAATTTATTTTGTCTAGAGATGCAGCGATTTAACGAATTCCTTTTAAAGATTAATTTGAACTACAGTGGGCGTCATAATCGTTTGGCTAATAAAATAATGTATTGAGAGTAAGACACACACTTTTGCACTCGGCGACCGACTTACCGTTTTTATTCAAACGCTGTTAGTAGTAGGGTGTTATATTCTGTTAGCCATTATGGATGCAATGAGAAGTCAAGCAAAACGACAACTTTTATTGGCTAACTAAAAATATTACAATATGCAAGCTTTCGAGGCAGCTCAGGCCCCTTCTTCAGGCAAGATGTCAAACATTAAAGATGAAACTGAATAAATCTCCCGTTGCCTGTACCGCTGCACGCCTAAAATGTATACAGTATATATATATATATATATATATATATATATATATATATATATATATACTGTACATATATATTGTTATATATTAATATATACTGTTATTAATACAATACAGACCGTACCGCTGTTTCCCTCTTGTCAGGCCGATGTCAAGATACCGGGCACACCTTAAAAGCAAGAGTCACAGTTACAGCCTATGTACAGTATATCTCCCTCCTGCGATTCTCGTCCCTGTTTCTCTCCATCCATTCTTTCACATCCACTATCCACTGATTTATCCCTTTGCTTCCCTCTACCAGGTGGGCCTTCTATAAAGTAATCAAGCACCCAGGATCTCGTGGATGTGCGATGACCTAACGCACAGCAGGCAGCTAACCTTAAGTTTAATTACAATAGGGACAGTACACTATTTCAGTACCTTATGTCTATTTTTAGTCTTGTTATTGCATTGTTCACATTGTGTGTATTAACTGTGATATGAAAAGCATATATAACATTCTAAAAGCTGCTCACTCCAACTGAGGGTTACGGAATGCGATAAATAATGGACGATTAAATACACGATAATATGATATTCCGATGTTGATTCAAGGAAAATTACATTCTTAAGTAAATTTTTAAATACATTTTAAGTCGTATCCATCGATTTACTCGTGCTTTTTCATTATTAATTGTACAACTTTTGGAATAGCTACTGCGCAAACTCTCCTGCGAAAATCCAAAATCTCTTAAATTTAAAAGTCACTGGTCTCAGCGCACGCCGCATTCTATCAACTGACTTGTTTTTGTCTTTGAGACGGCAGAACTGCATCACTCTGCCATACCCTGCCCTCCTGCATTCCCCAAAGAAAAGGAGACAGCGCGTCGCTTCATGAGTGTGCGGCGTGTTTCAATGTTTGCCGGCTAGTGACTGTTGCCGTGGCAACGATATGTAGTTCTGCGCGACGCTTACCACTGTGAGTCCCCGTCACACAGATCATGCGCTGGTTAGTGTCCCGCTTCATTGGAACGTTCAATAAATATACTGTATGAAGTGTACGACAAAATTGACGCTTTGCTTTTCACTTTAGACCTCGAGTCGCCACGCCAGAGTGCAGAAGTGCCCATACCTGCGGCTTTTTAATAATGAATATCAAAGATGATAAAATTCTAGGGGTATTGAATTTTTCATATGTATTGTGTAACTTGTTTTAGGTTAAAAAAAACTTCATGTTATATTGTTAGAAGCAGTTAACAAATTACTGTTTTTTTCGTTTTTCAAGTGATGTAGGCTAAATGTTGCAGAGCTTTTGCGTAACTTTTAACCCGTTTATCTATGTGTTTTATTTTTATCTGTTATTGGATGCAGCTGAAGTACTAGGTTGTTGTACCGTGTTAGCCATTATGAATGTAGAGAAAAGCCAAGCAAAATGACACCTTTTATTGGCTAACTAAAAAGATTACAGTATGCAAGCTTTCGAGGCAACTCAGGCCCCTTCTTCAGGCAAGATGTAATCAAAGAAGAAGGGGCCTGAGTTGCCTCGAAAGCTTGCATACTGTAATCAAAGAAGAAGGGGCCTGAGTTGCCTCGAAAGCTTGCATACTGTAATCTTTTTAGTTAGCCAATAAAAGGTGTCATTTTGCTTGGCTTTTCTCTGGATGCAGCTGAGAAAGCAAATTTCATGTTTTTTTATATAAATGTGACTAAATAAAAAACTTTGACATTGACTTCGCCCAAAGTTAGTTTTTTTCTAGTGTTCCAAACTTCAAGGCTTGACACCAGTCGTCTTTGACACTGAGATCAAATACCGTCCTTTTAAAAATGAGTGAATTTGCAAAGCAGATGACACAGAGCAGCACAGAAGAAATAGGAAATCCTCAGTTGAAATGCAGTTTATATTGCACTAGGTATCTCCTGTCAGTTTTACTTGTCTATAGTTATTTTATACATTAATATGTATAATACATAAATTATACATCAGTGTCAAAAGTGGGTTGGCACCCTGCCCAGGATTGGTTCCTGCCTTGTGCCCTGTGTTGGCTGGGATTGGCTCCAGCGGACCCCCGTGACCCTGTAT
This sequence comes from Polypterus senegalus, assembly GCF_016835505.1. Taxonomy (NCBI): domain Eukaryota; kingdom Metazoa; phylum Chordata; class Cladistia; order Polypteriformes; family Polypteridae; genus Polypterus; species Polypterus senegalus. The sequence goes on from NC_053159.1 coordinate 166,857,136, forward strand.
TCGGATTCAGCGGGTTAGAAAATGGATGGATGGATGTCAAAAGACCACTTTAATAATTATATTTCCCAAAATACTCATTCATTGAATAAATTATTTTTTTTCTGCTGTCCGGATTTTGACCCTGCCATGCCAAAATAGTGTAGCAAGTGTTTTATCACATCTGTGTGAATCAGTGAATGTTGTGGGTGTGACTTTCCTATGTAACCAAGATATTCTGCACTTGAGCATACAGTATATATATATCAGGAGATAAATGTATGTGTGCTAAAGACCTTTAATATGTTGACTATTTTAGGACCTTTAAATAGCATTAAGAAATAGGTATATTATTAGACTATACCATTTATTTGTGTGTTGATTGGTGTAAACTGAAATATTTTTAACCATGTTATGTAAATGAACCTACCTTATTTTAGACACTGCTTTGCTATTTTAGTCAGTCAGCTATAGTGAACTAGTAATGTGTACTCTGCTGATTCCTTCAAGCTTGTTCAAATAAAAGACATTTATCTGTAGATGCATTTAAAGTGGGTGGCATGGTGGCGCAGTGGTAGCGCTGCTACCTGGTCATCCCTGTGTGGATTTTGCATGTTCTCCCCATGTCTGTGTGGGTTTCCTCCGGGTACTCTGGTTTCCTCCCACGGTCCAAAGACAAGCAGGTTAGGTGCATTGGAGATCCTAAATTGTCCCTAGTGTGTGCTTGGTGTGTGTGTATGTCTGTGTGCTCTGCGGTGGGCTGGCACCCTGCCCAAGATTTGTTCCTGCCTTGTGCCTTGTGCGGGCTGGGATTGGCTCCAGCAGACCCCCATGTATTAAACTGTTGCGGGTTGGATGATGACTGGCTAACTGATGACTGACTGCATTTAAAGTAGTGATTCTCAACTGTCATTTATTTATAGAGTGATTTTCCCTGACAGTAGGCATTGACCTTTCCCATAACCTTCAACTGGCTTAAGCAGGTTTAAGAATTGTAGAGTTTGTTATATTACAAAAAAAAAAAAAAAATTCTGGCATCCTATACAGATTTGGCTCTTGCCTTTAAACCTATGCTGCTGGGATAGGCTCCAGCCTCCTTTCCTTTTCAACAATTCTAGATTGGAATACGGAGGTCTAAAAATGTTATGTTCTTGTATTTAAAAAATAATTTCCATTTTCTTATTCAGAGTTAGTTCCTGCCATGTGAATAATGATGTCTAAAGTATTAAGCGGCTTTCATAATGGGTGAATTACATATTATGCATAACAAATTATTGAAGCACTTTGATATTTTTGTTATTTGTTACAACATGGAAGCAAAAAAACGTAGACAAAAAATTTCTATTTTTTGCCTTTGTAGTGATTAAGCACAAAGGGTTAACAAAGAGATAGAGTACATCACACTTGGGACTGATTTCCTTTGCAAGTGTACCTGTTTTAATGACACATTAATCGGATTCTTTATTGATTAGGACTGAATTAATTTCCTTGATGAGTGAACCACAGAGTGGAGAGTACAGCAGGACACCACCACTCTGCAGGTCAGTAAGAAAGATGCAGTACAGCATGGCTTTTACAGAAGATATTCCTGCTACTCAAAAAAAGATGTATTATTTCACAAAAGTTATTGTATTATTTCACAAAAGTTATTGTATTATTTCACAAAATTATTGCGTTATTTCACAAAGACATTACTGCTACAGTCCGTCTCATCATTCATACACGTGCTCCGGTCATCTTGTGACAGCTGTTAATGGAGAAGTTAAGCATGTGCATAGCAAGTGACAAGTGACAAGAACTGAAATCAAGTGACAAGAAATCTGAAAAACGCATTAGTAGTACACTTAATTTGTTCAATTTAAGGTTAAAGGAAGCCACAGATTATCACAGTAGCATTTGAGATAAGGCAAGAAGAAAATGTGGTGTCCATCACAGGGCTCTATTGCACAACCAGTCAAAAAATGGTATGTGCAAATGAGTAAACAGAAAAGTACAGTATAAATATCTGCTTAATATTAATCCAGGTAATTTTCTAGAAGTATTTAAAAATAGTGTGATCTGGTGGTGCAGCTAGCGTTCATATGTCTAATCTCTGGGAGACTCTGGTTAGAGATGGAAAAAGGGGATGGAGGTTATTTACATCACAGCACACGAAGAACTAAACATTTTTTGGTAATTGAGAAGTGTTATGGATACATTTCCAGTGTTCAGTGTTAAAACAGGTGCAGACCCCCAACAATGTAAGGCAGGAATGCTAGCTCTGTGCTACCATTTTGCCTTATTTATAACATGTTTACTAAATTTACTAAACACTAACCTGATTACAACTAAATTTACACCTGCAACAGTTTTTCACTTCTTGTCACTTGATTGAATGCTGTGTGCGTGCTTAACCTCTCAATCAATTGCGGTCACCAGTGAGTGAGTTGCTTGCACAATGTTACTAGAAGCAGAAGGCAATGTCTTTGTAAAATAACATACTGTAGTACTTTTGCAAAATGATAGGCAAAAAGTTTCAGTATTGGGAATAAGGTTCTGTAGGCATTACTATGAAGTAATTTTTTTTTCACATGCACAATCCAAAAGTAAATGTCACTGTGCTAAGGTGACCTGATTCTTTAAGGGCATGAGATTTGCTGAAGCTCAGACAAAGGGTGAAACTGGGGGACTCAGCTACGTCAACATTAAGGCTTGCAGCCTCAGGTTCCTATTGTACTTGGCAGGATTGCTATTGTGCCAAGACATTATCAGTGAGGTAAACGTAACCTGTTTTATGGTGGTCAAAGCCCAGCTCACTTTCTTTGCTACTGGTGAGCAGTCCATTTGGTTTTTGCTGCTTCACATTGATAGGAAGAACAGATCAAAAAGAAAATCTGGTATGAAAGTGTGACTGCTACAAGCCAGTTATCCCAGTGCTTATTTTTCTGACTCCTTTTGTTCAAAATCTAGAAGCATCATGAGGCTCTGCTTTTACAGTCCATAATTATACTAAATATAATGACCAATCTAGTTCTTACTCTTCTGCTCTACAGGAGGTTTCTGATCCCCTTCTACTCACCTTAAGACACTAGCATTGTGCCATGAAAGTTGTATTGTTCCAGTCAAACTCCCCTCCTCAAAAGGTCAAGAAAATGATATTGAGTCATACATATAATTAGTTTGTTTTTATATATTTATGAATTCTCCATTAAAATGCCAAGATCACAACACTCATTAATATATTTCTCTTCATTACCATAGTCTCCGAATATAGTACAACTACTTTTCAGACCTAAAAGGAGACCATATGTGGCTCCTCATATCATGTAGGCTATGCTATTAGTGCATGTCAATCCAACAATGACAACACATAAAAAGGCAAACAATTCAAATAACTATCTATAAAGATAATAACTTTCATGAAAATTTCCAACTGTGGTGCTCCCGATATTTTTGCAAAAGGACGAAGGTCCAAGTCTTTAGAGTCCTGGTGCTTCCTATGTTACTATATGGCTGCAAGACATGGATTGCTATCCAATGACTTGAGACTGGACTCCTTCGAACTCTTCAGAGATTCCTTGAGTACCACAGATTTGGCTTTGTGCCGAACGAGTGGTTGCTCACAGAGTCCTAAATGAGACATATTAACTGCATTGTGAGAGAGCATCAGTTACAGCACTATGGCCATGTGGCGGGATTCCTCAAAGGCCTCATTGCTGAGGACCTGAGCAGCTGGTCATTTCTGGAGGGTGGGACTGGACTGCAAGTCTGTCTGGAGGGTTGCCAACTGGGATCCATAGCTGTTTCATTGTGTGGTGGGTGCGGCAACGCACTGTACCAGGGCATGTTCTTCAACCTGACCTGACCTGACCTGATTGTGTGGTGCCAGTTTGGAATCATTTTAAACAAATGCATAATTAAAACAGTGCTTTCTGAAGAAATGTGTGACAGAGAAATTTAATGATATGAATTTTTCTGACACAATGATACAGTTGTCTCGCCACAAGGGGTCTGGAGTTCAAGTCTAGGATGCTCCCTATGTGGAGTCTGCATGTCCTCCCCATGTCCATGTAGGTTTCCTCTGGGTGTGCTAGTTTCTTCCAATAGCCCAAAGACAGATGGGTTAAGTGGACTGATGCTCTGTTCGGTGTTTGTTCTTGCCATGCACCCAGTGCTTGGTGAAATAAGCTCCAGTTGAATGAATGGGTTTGGAATAAACTGGTCAAACATATCAGAGTTCTGTAAATTTGACAACACAAATGATACATGGAAGGTAAACTGAACTGAAGATCATTATACAACCAAATGTCAAATCCAAAACCTAAAATGTAAGTGAAATTGCTTGAGAAACTAGATTTCTCCTGTTCATGAGATATTCCACACATGTGTGAAAGGGAAGAAGAAATGCCCACAAAGCACCTCCATGTGAGACAGGGTGAGAGAGAGCACTGCATCTACAAAAGAAAAGATCCTACTAGTGCAGCAAGACAAAAGCCAATAGAAGGTTCCTGAAATAATGGCTCAGAAAGGCATGAGCATCATTGCAGGAGAAAGAAAGAAAAAACTCCAGGCTGCAATTTTCTTTCTTTTTTTATTTTATTGAATTTATTAAAAGCAAACAATATTCCATAAAATCAAGTCAAATTTAAAAAAAACTAGGTTCAAATCAAGTCAACCCCCACCCATGAGAAAAAGAGCTAGGCCAATATAGTGAAACTTTAATAGTAGAAAAGATAAGTAAGTAAATAAATAGAGGAAGAGAATCTGCTTCATCAATTTAAATGCTTATTCTAAAATATTATTAATTAGATCATGCCAGGTTTCAAAAAAGTTTTGCATAGATCCTCTAAGTGAGTATTTAATTTTTTCCAATTTCAAGTAGTACAGTATATAACATCAGTTGCCCATTGACTGAGAATAGGAGACTTAGGATTCTTTCAGTTGAGCAAGATACGTCTACATGCCAATAGTGAAGTAAAGGCAATTACAGTTTGTTTGTCCTTCTCCACTTTAAGCCCCTCTGTGAGCCCACCAAACACAGCTGTTAGTGGATTAGGAGGGATTGTGACACCAAGGCTGTCTGAAAGGCATTTAAAGATATTGGTGCAGAATATTGTTAATTTGGCACAGGCCCAAAACATGTGACCTAGGGAGGCTGGAGTTCGATTGCAACGTCTGAGGTTGGATCTTGCCCTGGAAACATTTTGGACAAAATGAGAGAGATGTGCTCGATAGATGATTTTTAGTTGAATAATTGTATGTTTTGTACATATGGAGCTACAGTGAATTCTGTGCATTGCTGCCTTCCATTCCTTTTCTGAGATGTTGAATGAGAGATCCTTTTCCCACTGTACTCTGGGCTCTTTGAAAGGACGGGACTTTAAAATGTTTTTATATGTTAGAGAAATGCTGCCTGAGTCCTCAAGACTGATCAATATTTTTTCCGGAGTAGTAGTAGGTGGTAGGTGAGAAAAGTCGGGCAGGTTTTGTTTAACAAAGTTTCTAATTTGGAGTTAGTGAAAGAAATGTGTTGCTGGAAGTGTAAATTTGGAGTATCATTGTTCATAGGATGCGAAGACGTTGTCTATGTACATATCTCTAAGTGATTTAACCCTGAATGTTTTCCAGACATTGAAAGCTGCGTGCGTTTGACAGGGAGGAAAAAGGTGGTTATCATGAAAAGGTGCCACAAACTGTAATTTTCCTCAGGATCCCAGCTGCCAGGTGATCCAGTACATGTGAAAGTGCCCAAACCCTGTGCCTTTAGAACACAATTATTTAAAGAGAGCTGAGATTGCAAAGGCTCCTGGTTAACATGCGGCAGCTTGGGGTCACTAAATGGTGAAAGAGAATGCTTGACGGTACACAAGAGGTGAACAGGTGGACAAGACCAACCCCCTTCCACCACTACCATGTACATAAGGGTTTAAGATGGGTAGAGACAGTATAGGTATTGGCAGGCCAAGAATGATTTAGGGTTTTTTTTTTCTTTATAATTTCTCTTTAATGCTTTAAGTTAGTACATCATTTGTTTATGTGACACCATTTTTACCATATTCCCCTTCCATTACTATGAGGGCAGAGGTTGCTCCCACTTCTTATTGAGTTAATAACCCTATGATGTACAGCAGGTCCAGCAGAGGTGGCTCCTGCCTTGTACCTTATGCTTCCAAGATAATGTCTAATTCTTGGTGGCCCTAAAATTGGATTAATCAGGTACAGAAAACAATGGGTGGATGTGTATAGTTACGTAAACAATAATGATTTTGTTAGGTCAGCCCAGTGGTCAAGGCTAAAGTCTCACAAATCCAGAGTCCTGTGGGTGAATCCCAGGTTGTTTAATGTGTGGAACTTACATGTTCACTATCTCTCTGCATGGTGGCATGCAGGTTAAATTATTTGGTAACTGTAAACTGGCTCCATGTTAGAGAGTGTAAGTATACTCATTAAGTGACCCATTAAGAGCTGCTCTGTGACTTAAACCTTGTAGAGCTGAGAAAGGCTTGTGTCCCTACAACCTTGAATCAGATAAATGGGTCTGATAATGGACAGATGATGTATTTTATTTTTTTTTATAATTGCTGTTATGGACACCGTTTTTGCGAATAGAACAGCAGATGGTAATCAGCTTCTGCGACATGCAGCTGTTTTCATTTTATTTTCTGCCCGAATAAAAAAATAGCTTTAGAAAGCATTTCAAGGCAAGGTGCACAATGTGTTTGACCTAGTAAGTCCTAAGTGGCTTTAGAGTTGGTGAATTGCAGGCTGGTGCATCAGGCTTCAATGCTACACTAATAGCTGAACTTTCAACAAGCACTGCTCTTATTCCCAAGGTGACTAAGAATAAAATTAAAGAGGATGAACTACCATTCTGTATTATCAAAGGTGTCAGACTACCACCAGCATGGCCTACCTGGCTAATTCAGATGTTGTGGGTGATCACACACTTTGTACTGCAAACTATTCGATGAAACCAGTCACTATAGCAGCACATGTTTTTTTATTGATTCATTAGCACATTAGGCAGCTGTTTCTTTTTTTATTCCTGAGGGTCCAAATCATATTGATTTTTGATTACATTTTGCTGCCTGTTTTAAAAACACATTTTGTGTAGGAGTTTCAGGTCTATGCTTGGGAAAAATACATAGCAGGCTTTTTTTAACAATACCAGTGAAGTCAAGGAAATTTTTTCACACACAAAGCTGTGCTAGAAGGCAAAATTTTCATACCATATAAGTAAATCTAATAAAGTAGCCGAAACTCAGGACTGTCTGTCTTATGTAGTGCATTTCATGTCCTATCTATCTATTTACCTGTCTGAGGACTTGATGGGTATGAAGCAGCAATGCTACCCCCAGGACCAATCGAAATTCCTGTGGCGAGCAAAAGGAAATGCCCTGAAAAAGGCACAAAGAGCATTACAGGATGGTATTTTTAATGGCTAATTAACATGAAATGTGCATCATTACTGAGAACCAAACAGCTTTCAGCACATATTGCTGGAGTATGAAAATTTATTAAATATATTAATATATTGTGAAAACAGCATGCTTGTGGTGTCATAAAAGGCACCACATTTGGCAACATACTGTAGATCTATGTAGCAGAATTTGAAATGTGCACCTATTAATATTCAAAAACATTTTAGATGTTAAGCATTCTGTTTTCAGTTATTGGGTAACAGTCCTGCTGCAAACATAAAGGCTCACCTGCTAAAAAATCACCCAAATTTCAAACTCGGACTGTGTTTGTATGTGAGTTGTGTACTGTAAACTGAACATTTCATGTCTCACTTTAGAGACTGCTGAGATACTTGGAAAAACTGGATTTAAGTGGGATGAACAGAGTCAAAGATTTTATAGGCTGATAAACTTTTGCCTGCACCTGCAACAAATCAGTCAAATAAAATGCAACACATATTTCAGAATCATAATAAAATTTGCAGTGCTTTAGAATACATTGAGAAATCCCAATAATCTCATCTTACAACCCAAATGTCCGAATAATATCACATCAATACCAATATCATATCAATTCCAGCACATAATGGCTACTATACTGGACGGTTTCTGACTGTATACTATTAAATTGCTTAAGGACATGCTGGGATGCAATCTGCTTTGTGTCTACCAGAGTTCATTTTGTTGTGGATCTGGGAATTCCAGGATTTATTACAAAATCTGAATAACACTTAAGTTGTTTGTTTCCTCTACTCCATTACCACCTTGCCTGCAGCATATCATGTCCCATACTGTTTGCATAGAATTCTGGGCATAATTAGAAATAATTTCTATGTCAAATACAAATTTTGAATACTGCTAATGGCTTCCAGCCAACTTAGTACAAAGAACTCAATAAAAAAATCCATCCATCCATCCATTATCCAACCCGCTATATGCCAACTACAGGGTCACGGGGGTCTGCTGGAGCCAAACCCAACCAACGCAGGGCGCAAGGCAGAAAACAAACCCCAGGCAGGGCGCCAGCCCACCGCAGGGCAATAAAAAAATAAATAATTCAATTATGGCCTTTATTAATAGACAAAGCAATTCAATTTTTGATTGCTACCCATAATTTAATACCAAAGGGAATAATTTAAACTTTTAACAAATGCAAGATTTTTTTCAATATATTTAATGCAAAACGCAAACCAAAAATAGAAGTTTAAAGACAAAGGGAATGTCTCAGCCAGAAATTAATTTTAAGAATGTATTTTTAGTTATAGAATTATTCAAAGGGAAGTCAAAATGTTTGGACATGTTTACTAGCAGTCCCATTCAAAGGAGTGACACTTCATAGGAGTGATATAACAACGGAGTGACATAAATACCGTATTAAAGGAGTGACATTCACCTACCACACACAACTGAAAGTATGCTCGCCAAGAAATCGTTGTCGCCTCACCTACCACTTGGACGATTGGTTGGATGGTTGTCACTCCTTTGAAATTTATATATGAGGTTTAACTCCTTTGTAATGTCACTCCTATGAACTGTCACTCCTTCAATACAGACCTGTTTACTAGGGCACCACCATATTTTAAAAAGACAGCATGCTGATATCACATGTTGCATTTCAAAAAGACGATATAACTGGCAAAGATGCCATTGCTATAAACAGCATGGCGGGAACCCAATGAAATATGCACAGAAAACAGTGGTGACTTCAGACCAGTATCAAACAAAATTGTGTCAAAACATGTCACTAATATAACAGTAAAATGATAATAAAAAAGTACATGTGTTAAAATCAAAAAGTGAAATCGGTAATCGACAAGAGCTTCTATCATGTTCATAAAAATAATCACCTTAAAATGATTTTTAGAAGGCAAAAGACTAAGTTCATATAAGAGCTCAAAGCTTATCTTATATATAAACGTCTATGTGTGGAAGTGCGTGTGTCTGACAGTCCGGCCTGGAAGTGAGAGGCAACAGCATGAAGCTGAAAGAAAGCAACTCCATCACCAAAGTGAAACCGCCGAGGAAAGACAAACGAGAGAGGAACTCGCTTTGCCGCTGATAGACAAGGGGGGGTGAGCACGTCTGCAAAATGGAACCGCCGACTCTGCATTTCAAATTTTTATTTGACGATTTCAATAGTTTCTAGGAGTCTGGGCTTTTTATAGCACAAGCTTACACAGCTAGTTAAATATAAATGTTTTATGATCAAACATATTTATACTGATGCCATCTATCCATTTTCTACATGACTGGTGATCTTGAGCCCAAAAGGCATATTCAACAGTGTTCATTTTGTAAGTGAATACAAATCAGTTTGAGTTTTTTTAAGTATGTGAAAGAAGCAGTTCTAGTGATTGCCATTTCTGATGCACACTTCCTAATTCAGAGTGAAATCAACAAAGATGCTGAAAACCTTCAACAATAAAGACTAAATTTGACTGAAAACTGTCCAGCAGACCTCTTTCATAATTTGAGGTCATCACCTGTTCCCCAATCTGAAGGGCTAACTCAGTAATGTGTGTTGTGCCACGGATGGAAAAGTCAGGTGAGCTGCAGAAGAGTGGCTTGGCAACCCAGACAATATATTATAAATGAGAGACATATAAGAGCTGTATGGGCATTGTAACTGTTGTAATTAAGCCTAAAAAGCAATGATAAAACTCAACAATTTTAAAAGAAGCAAAAAAACAAATATTGAAAAACATCAAAAAAACATTGAAAGCTACAAAATCCAAAGAATATCAAAGCTGATCCAAATTCTTAAATCCAAAATGTAAATAAACGGGCAAAAGCCAAAATCCCAAAAAATGAACCAATAGATGGCTAATGTCCTCAAAAAATAACATTTTCAAAAGAGGATCACATACACAGCAAAATACAAGCTAACACGTTTAATGGCACTCTAGCTGAGGGCGAGAACGAACAAAAGTTTTATAGTCGTACAGGTGTTACCAGGATGATTAAATACAGCGCCTGGGCCCTGTTGTCTAATTGGGGACGCTGCCCTTTCTCTGTCAAAGAAATTAAACAATTAACAATATAATTACACTTAGACAGGTCATAAATTAAGAGCTAAAATAGGTTAATTAACAAGACAATTAAAAACATAAAATCAGGATAAGATAAGAAAAGAAAGAAAACACAAAAGTATCATAAATAAATTAAAAACAAAATTGGGCAGGTCCACACTGACTCAATGGCATGTAACAAGTGGATTAGTTTTCATGAGGTTTATTTTGAAAAATAAAACTTGTTCAGTGTTACTATTATAGGGCAGGTTATTATAGGGCGGAGTGGTGGCTCTGAGGTACGGATCTGCATCGGTAATTCCGCAAACTCCAGAAGTGACTTTACTCTGTTGGGCCCTTGAGCAAGGCCCTTAACCTGCAATTGCTTCGTCCTGGGTATGTCGTTAATCTGCATCCAGCTTTGCAAAGCAGGCCTTCCAACCTGCAGGGGAAAAACCTGGGGGTTGGTGGCAGAATTTGCACTCCAGCCACCATAAAAAACCTCACACTGTTCCATTCCATCTGAACGAGTGTGGTGCTGAGGTGTCACCCGTGGCATATCTATACTCGGGTCCTAATCTGGGATCCTGAGGTGGTTCGTCATGTGGTGGGTGCAGCAATGTGCTGTATCAGCGCGCGCTCCTAACCTCTCTCTCTCTCTCTCTCTCTTATTGTATGTGAATAGCCATGGACTCACACCAAGAAGTATTTCACTTCTAAGATTTTCACTGTGGTTTAACTTCACTATTTTATAAGTCAAGCTTATTTCTTCACAAACATGCTATATGCACATTTGTCGCATTAAATTGTGTTCCAAAGTTAAGTGCTTTCTATAAATTAAAAAAAATACCTTGCTCGCACTACTACTTTACAATGAAGGGTATAGGGCACAGAAAGAGAAGCTTAAAAACTTACCAAATACGTACATTTTTCAAGCCAAAACATTTGTCAAATATTGATTCACGCCTTTCATGTTTCCAACGCATGTTTGTGACAACAAAAAGGATTTGGAAATCATTTTTTCGTATATTCCTGGTAATAATATCCTCATGTTAAGGATATATTATCTATTTGCTTGTGCACAAGAGGTTTACTGTGATTTGGTCTACCAGGAGGAAATCGCTCCCCAGGAGGGTGAAAGGATGCTGCACAGGAAGACTAAATGTTGAGCCATTGTGCAAGGTTGGCCTTCTTTTAAATTGGCTGAATCTCACAATATTAATGTTTTTTTTTTCTTTAAAAATGACATGTATAAACTATTTTACAATGTGTGTGTAATTGCAAGACATTGATCAATACTCGACAACTTCCTTGGATTGAAAATTGGATGTATTTGGTAAGCTTTTAATCTTTTCCACATGCCCCATAGACTACAATGTAAAGTGCCAGGGAGGGCAAGATCTTTTTTTTTTAATTTACGGAAAGCGATTAACTTTAGAACACAATTTCAAGTGGCAAATACATGCTGTATATTTTATGTTTGTGAAAAAATAATGTTTGCTTGAAAAATAGCAAACATATCCTTCAACTGCCTGTGGTCAGTTGCAAACCTGCACCATCTGGCTCAGACCTGATCTCCTTACTGAGTAAGTCCTATTAGCTCAGACTTCTGCACCATGTTTTTTATGCATTATTTATGTTTATAACTTTACTCACTGATGTAGGACATCAGCACAAGTGGCATAAGGAAATTACATCTGCAGTAACAAGAAACGGCTTTTTGTCTCCAGGAAAGAAAGAGTTTGTTTTACCTTGTGAGAACTGTTTTACTTCAGGAAAAGATGGACGTTCCTACCAAGATCACAGCTGATGAAAATCTCCCAGCAGTCAGTCAAATGTACCTTCAACCACTTTTATGTCTTCTGAGCTCATTGGAATTAATTTAATAACATCTATGACATGTGTAATAGCTTCATAGGCATGTTTGGTCTTTTAGGACTTTTTCTGGTAATATAGCTCTGAAAAATCTTTCTACAATTAAGCATATTAATGAAGAAGATACCAGCTCTGCTTTCTCAGGGGTAAACCTTTTTTTATGATGGTTTTATGATGTTCAGAGTAAGTACGGAGTAATAACTCATAGTTACACTGTACTTATACAGGCAATTACATAGTAGTTACTGTGTAATTATGGATACAATGTAAAGTGTTACCGAAAATATGAAGCTGGTTTTAAATTAAAAGTCGTTGAAGTGGCGAAAGAAATTGGTAAGTGCGCTGCTGCCACAAAATTCACTGTTTCTAAGAAACTGGTGTGAGATTGGAGGAAGCAAGAAGATATAAACAAAAAAAAAAAATATAGGTGTTGCATTTTTGAAAGGACATATAAGTCGCGGTCTGATTTTATGATCGATTTTCCGGGTTTCGAGACCCGACTTATACGCGAGTATAAATGGTAAATAAGGTCTGAGATTGGCAAGGATTGGTTTCTAATTAAGCAATTGGGTTGGAATGAAAACCTGCAACTGCTGCGGCCCTCCACAACTGATGTTGCCTACCCCTGCTTTAGACTAAAAGTAATAAATTGAAGTCAGACTAATGGTCCACACTCCTATTTCTTTGTTGATTAGGAAATACGTGGCTGTAGTGAAACTGAGTGAGTTGAAATCTAACATTTGTCTAACCAGCACCTGCCCCAGAATGAGTGGGGTTTCCAGAACTACCCCGGCAGTGAGGTCAGATTTCTTCAGGACTTTGCCCCTCAGAGCTGCAGATGGATTAGAAGCGGCAGGTAGCAGCAGTGCCCTGTCCTGTCCTGGGGAGGAGATGTTTACCTCGCAGGAGACTTGAAGGTGCCTTCTAAGCATGTGTGTGTGACATTAGTAAAAGGACTTTTAGTCCAAAGTAAGATTTTTTTTTCGTTTGATTTTTTAAAACTCATTTTTAGACTTGTTTTGAACTTTGACAATTGGGCTTAAAACCATTAGTGAGTTTCAGTGCCTACTAGGAAATCTCTAAAAGCAATGATAGTGCCTCGCATGAGAAGCTAAATCAGAATAAAATTCTGCAATAGTTTGAAATATTCTGACCAGTTGCTGGTAAGGATTGCTGAGCCGTGTTTGCTCTGCTCTCAGTGGTCTAATGAAGTATGCTCACCTGTCCATATTTCAGATAGCTTTTCTTTCACTGTCAATGAGCATGCTTCCTTGAGATTTTCTATAAGCTTAAATTAATCCCTGTGGGACTCACCCCCTCTCACCCGCTGCAGCTTTGCCACAGTTCACTAGTTGAATTCTTGACAGCACCAACCAGGATAATTTACCAAGGGTAGAAGTCCACCATCTTCAGTGATCAGAATTTATAAAAGCATGGGTAAGCAGAAACCATTGGTGACTATCACAATAATTTTCAATTTACGATTTGTGTAGCCTGATAGAAGCATTGCACAGAAAAGATTTCTAATTTATTCCCTCGAGTAATAAGGGCAAATGAGGAAGAGAAATGTCAGAGAAAGGAGAAACTAAATTGAGGCCTTGAAAAGGTGAAAGGAGAACCAGTCAGGGCATCTATTAATAATAAAGAATGACATCCAAAGTGACACAACTTGTAAGGTGGATGAGTTTAGCTATGCAGAGAGGAGACGATAGGTGTCTGTAAGCTACTGATACACTGTGAAATGAGGAATTAACATTCTGGCTCGGCTATTTCACCATCAATGTTCTGCAACAAACTGGTGCCTTATCCATGTTTGATTCCTGTCCCTAATGTGATTTTCACAGGGTAGACCCCAGTTCCCCACGGCCCCAAATTGGATTAAATAATTTCATAAATTGATGGCTCCATGAGTATACCATATATACATCATCTCAGCAAATACTCAAAATATTTTAAGACTTATGAGATTTTTCCAGGACTGTGTATCTTTGTTTGAATGCTAAGCATGTGAGAAGTGCATCACACAACGTGTGACATTATGGTGGCAGGCTGTTTAAGATTGGGCTGCATATCAGAACAATTTTGACAAGATCATGCCATTCAGCCCAACAAACCTCACAAGTCCTATTCACCTAATTTTTTCCAAAATAATGTCAAGTCAAGTGTTGAATGTCCTACTCTATCTAACACTTCTAGGTTATTTATTACACAAGTCTATGCTTTTTTATTTAAAGAAAATCTATTTAACATTTGTGGAACATCAACCTTTAAAAGGTTTCCATCTGTGTCCCACTGTTCTTGAAAGAACAGCAGAGAACTACCATACTAATTACTTTCATTATTTTCAAAATAATCTCTTTTATCTCCATTTGCTCAAATCTTCCTAATCTACATTTGTTTAAAGTTAGTGTTAATTAGTTTCAAAACTACATTCTTGAGCAACTATCAAAAAATGATTCTTCTTTAGGTTATAACAAGCTGCGGACGCTAGGTGGCCCTGTTACCCCTTAAACCCAACAGACGGACATGCAGGACACTAGGTAAAAGCACTAAGAAGAATTTTAATGGAGTTTCTTCCCCCCAGGACACCACAGCCACAATAAACAATTAAATGAACACAATACAATTCACAATTTTCTCTCTTTTTTTCTCCTCCACACATCCCAGCAAGCTTTGTCCACCTGCACCTGACTCTGGCTTACTCGCTGGGTTCACAGCAGTCCTTTAAATAGTCTTTGACCCGTACTTCTGTTCTTCCTCCCATGTGACTTGCCAGCACTTCCGGGTCAGACAGAGAATTCAGGTTTTTAATCAGCCCCGAAGTACTTTGGGGCTTCCGTCGTTATAATCCATTAGTACTTCTGGGTTAGATGATAATTTGTTCTCCCACCATCTTCCCACAGCATCCCTTGGCGGCACCCACAGTACCCAGCAGAGCTGTGTTGCCAAACTGAAAGTCCCATAGTGCCCTGCGGCAATCCGGGGCACTGCCGCAGTCCAGGGAAGCTGCCATCTAGCATCTTGGGGGAGGCAGTGTCCTAATAAAGCTGCCTCTCCACCCCTCCTTCCATCTCAGGGGCGTCTGTTATAAAGCACATGTTTCAAGTTTTGGTTTATCCTTGAAACTTGTTTCCTAAATTAGGGTAAATTTTAAAAGGCAATTTCTCCTACTCCTTAGGTTAGGACAAAATTTGTGTCACTCAGGATCATTTTTCTACTTTGAGACACTTGATAGATACGGGCACAGTTTTATAAAAGCCTTTGAGACTTTAGAAGAAGTTGATTAGGTCTCCACATAGCCTTCTCTTTTCATAACTAAAGCAGTTCATTCCTTTAACCCAGGGGTGTCAAACTCCAGTCCTGGAGGGCCAAAGTGGCTGCAGGTTTTCATTCTAACCATCTACTTAATTAATTTCTTGCTTCTTTTGCCTCAGTTTTAATTAACTCAGACCACTTTGTTGTTTCTTCTTCCTTAATTAGCAGCCAAACAATAATGAGACACAAAAGAAGCCATTACATGACTAACTCACCTGTGTCCATCACACAATATCTGCAAATTAAGAAAGGTGAAGGTCTTAGTAAGGTTGATCTCTCAGGTCACCTAAATAATTTGATGGCGTTCTTAGGAAAAACAGAAAATCAACATTTTTGGAAATGTCTGCTATGGCAGAATGAGAGCAGCAACAATCCGTGGAATTAAATAACGGGTTTAGTTAACAGCAAGAACTGGTTTTTCATTAAGAAACTAGCTGGAGTTTGAAATCCCAGTATAGCTGGTCATCTGTTGGCTCGTTTCACATTTAATTTCTGTTGTACCTTGATTTAATGAAGAAACAAGTCAATACAGAGGACTGAATCCTTAAAAACAGGGCTATTAAAATGAAGGGAAAAGGAGTTAATTAGCACTGAAAACTGATTAAGGAAAGGGTTAGAATGAAAACCTGTAGCCACTGTGGCCCACCAGGCTCGGAGTTCAACACCCCTGCTTTGGCCTGTCAGAGTAGGATGAGGTCTTCAGTCCAAGAATGCACTTGAATTCTATCCTTAACAAAGTTTTTAGAGATCTTATGTCATTTCTGTAGCATCAACCTCAAATGGAGCCGAACATCCTGTGATTTGCATTCAGGAGTTTTTAATGACGTAGCCATTCTAATTACCTAAGAACATTAACAGGAGGCTGAGAATGTTGTGTCAGTTCAACTGTTGATGTGAATTGGACTGAATGTGCTGTTTGGTTTTCTTTGCTCCTTTTGTTGCAGGCAGCATCCAAGATAACTGACAGCTTTCTATACCATTAATTAATGAAAGATGCAAGTCATTATGAAAGGTGAAATAGATATCAGTAGCAGTGAAACATTTAAACCTTATTTGTATTGTTGTGCAGTATAGTGGCACAGTTGTTAGTTTTGCTGCTTTATGGTTCCAGAGTTCTGGGTTCAAATTCCATACTTGCTCACTGACTCTATGACGTTCATACATTCCCTGTGCTTCACACTGAGTTTTGCTCTGGGTAGTCTGGCTTTTTTCTGCACACCCCTAACATATGTGTGTGTGTGTGTGTGTGTGTGTCTATCTTTTAGTCCACTGCTTATCAGTATTGGCCCAGTGTGAGTCAGTTTGCTCTATGATGAACTGATTCTCTTTTCCAGGGTTGCTTACACTTTGCCCCTAAAGCTACTAGCATAGCTAAAAGCTCCCTATTACAACATTAGAACAATTTGATACTTCTGGCTTCTATTTTTAATGAGTTACTTATTTTGTGTTTGCACTTAAACCTAAGCTTAGAATTTATGTTACTATGCATATTTATTTTTACACCATTATTCATCCCTTTTTGTACAATCTTACCTGGACTGGCATGTATCACAGCTAGAACTTCAGAGAAGACTACCTTGTCAGTTCTGCTCCTCAGCCTGGTGCCTAAATCTTTAGAATTGGATTGTAGGAGTGACAGCCTGTCCTTATCTATGCCATTTGTTCATGGACAATGACAACTGGATCCACCCGCCATTCTGGCCAAGATCCCATCAACCCTGTGCAAAACTCTCTGTCTCTGGAACAAACCTGTACTTCAACCCCCCTAATGACTGAGTCCCACACAATCACAATCTCTCACTTTCTGGGGACTGGTGGCCCATTGGGGTTCCTCATGCCTGCCTACCACCTCAGCATCTTCAGAGACACCATCCAACTCTGCAAGGACATGAACATGGTTTGACATTTCCAATTCTGGGATGATGATCCCAGACAGTGTGCAGTCGCTGCCTTGTGCCTTGTGACCATGGCCCACCTATCTCTACCTGTCTGGTCTGGTGTCTGCTCCTGTGCCACCTTAGGGGTGCACACTATCTCTCTAGAGTACACCTGGGCCAGATTCACCAAATAATTTAAACTGAATAAAGGAATTGGTGAATAAATAGATCAATGAATGTTATTTGCTCTCCTTCATGCCAAGTGACTACTCAGTGGATTCACGCCTTTCACACACGAACACAAGGGATAGACTCCAGTTCTCCAGAATTCTCGAACAAGAAAAAATTGGTATTCTGATGATAATATACTGAAAACCTCTCAGGGTTATATGTCTCAGCATGCCACCTGAATTAGATTTAGAAATAGATAAAAAAAAGTGACAGAAGAGTCCAAAGTAATAGTCTTCATGTTGAAACACGATTCCTCCAAAAATAATGCAACACATCATTTTCATAAAACCAGACCAATAAATAGGGAACTAAAAGAGTGGGGCTTTTTAATGATTCTTTTTATTTAAAATCACATACAGTATTCCCTTTGGCATGTTAAATAGAGAGATGCTTAATTTTGCTTTTTGCAGTTATCCATGCAGAATAAATTGACATATATAAATGATTTCCCCTAAGGAATTTAAAGATTCACAGCAGCATACCAAATCATAGCAGATATTTCGACAGCCCTTTTTAACTACCTGGAGTCCACCTGACATATTATGCGGCATCTCATCTCACAGACACATAATATGAAGTTGGTTTAAGTTAGTTTACTTTTTTTTATGGACTTGATTCTTAGATTGCAAAATCTTTAAAACATGTTATCTGGGCTCATCATGTCAGAAATCGGCTGGAGCTCCAAGCCAGGCCCTTCACTTTGGCTGCTATTGTACCCCATGTCTCTTGCTTTAGTAGTCACATAATTGGGAGGGGGGGAACTCGGACGGTGATGTGCCTCTAGCATCGTATGCTTTATAAAGCTGCCACTCAGGCTCTTCTTGAGCTTTTCCTGAGTTTAGTGTTTGAATCTTGGGCTTTTTACCTTCCCTCTGGATCACACGTTTTTGTTTAGTGCTGTCTTCATTATGTGAGTTTTTTTAATTGAAGTTTTGCCTTTTGTTACTTGGGTGCGTCCAGTCTGAAATTTGATGATATCATTAGATAGATAGATAGATAGATAGATAGATAGATAGATAGATAGATAGATAGATAGATAGATAGATAGATAGATAGATAGATACTTTATTAATCCCAAGGGGAAATTCACATAATCCAGCAGCAGTATACTGATACAAAAACAATATTAAATTAAAGAGTAATAAAAATGCATGTAAAAACAGACAATAACTTTGAATAATGTTAGCATTTACTCCCCTGGGTGGAACTGAAGAGTCGCATAGTGTGTGGGAGGAACGATCTCCTCAGTCTGTCAGTGGAGCAAGACAGTGACAAAAGTCTGTCACTGAAGCTACTCCTCTGTCTGGAGATGACACTGTTCAGTGGATGCAGTGAATTCTCCATGATTGACAGGAGTTTGCTTAGTGCCCGTCGCTCTGCTACAGATGTTAAACTGTCCAACTTTATTCCTACAATAGAGCCTGGCTTCTTAACAAGTTTGTCCAGGCGTGAGACCTCCTTCTTCTTTATGTTGCCTCCCCAGCACACTTCTGCGTAGAAGAGGGCAGGCACCACAACCGTCTGGTAGAACATCTGCAGCATATTATTGCAAATGTTGAAGGACGCCAACCTTCTAAGAATGTATAGTCGGCTCTGACCTTTCTAACACAGAGCATCAGTATTGGCAGTCCAGTCCAATTTGTCATCCAGCTGCACTCCCAGGTATTTATAGGTCTGTACCCTCTGCACACAGTCACCTCTGATGATCACGGAGTCCATGAGGGGCCTGGGCCTCCTAAAATCCGGCACCAGTTCCTTGGTCTTGCTGGTGTTCAGGTGTAAGTGGTTTGAGTCACACCATTTAACAAAGTATTTGATTAGGTTCCTATACTCCTCCTCCTGCCCACTGCTGATGCAGCCTACGATAGCAGTGTCGTCAGCAAACTTTTGCACGAGGCAGGACTCCGAGTTGTATTGGAAGCATTGGACAGCACCACTGCTACTCTCCAAGTGGGAGAGGGATCAGTGTAGCATATAGATGATGGCATCCTCCGCTCCCACCTTCTCCTGGTATACGAACTGCAGAGGGTCGAGGGCGTGGCGGAACTGTGGCCTCAGGTGGTGAAGCAGCAGCCACTCCATGGTCTTCATCACATGTGACGTCAGAGCAACAGGCCGGAAGTCATTCAGCTCACTAGGACGTGATCCCTTTGGGACTGGGGTGATGCAAGATGTTTTCCAAAGCCTCGGGACTCCTCCCTGTTACAGGCTCAGGTTGAAGATGCGCTGTAGAGGACTCCTCAGCTCCAGCGCACAGGCCTTCAGTAGTCGTGGTTATACACCATCTGGACCCGCTGCTTTGCTGGCACAAAGTCTCCTCAGCTCTTTGCTCATCTTGGCTGCTGTAATTATGGGTGGGGATGTCTCACCTATGCTGGTATCAGCAGATGGATGGTAGGAGGATGCAGTACTCCGAGGTGAGAGTGGGTTAGGGTGGTTAAACCTGTTAAAGATGTTGTTCATTTGGTTTGCTATCTCCACATCTCTCTCGATGGTGGCACCCCGTTTTGAGCTGCAGCCAGTGATAATCTTCATCCCATCCCACACTTCCTTCATGCTGTTATTCTGCAACTTCTGCTCCAGCTTTCTCCTGTACTGCTCTTTCGCCGCCCTGAGTTGGACTCGGAGTTCCTTCTGCACGCGCTTGAGCTCATGCTGATCACCGCCTTTAAAAGCCCTTTTCTTCTGGTTCAAAGGGCCTTGATGTCACTTGTAATCCATGGCTTGTTGTTAGCATAGCAGCGTACTGTTCTTACTGGAACTACAATGTCCATACAGAAGTTGATGTAATCAGTTGTGCAGTCAACAGCCTCTTCAATGTTCTCACTATGTGACCCCAGCAGTATATCCCAGTCTGTAGTTCCAAAGCAGTCTCTCAGAGCCTGCTCTGCCTCAGGGGACCACTTCCTGAATGAGCGTGTGGTTGTAGGTAGCGCCTTCACTCTTGGTTTGTAGTGAGGCTGAAGCAGAACCAGGTTATGATCTGCTTTCCCAAGCGCAGGCAGTGGGGTGGCGCTGTATGCGTCTTTAACATTTGCATACAGTAGGTCAATAGTCCTATTTCCCAGGTGTTACAATCCACATACTGGGAGAAGGCAGGTAATGTTTTGTCCAGCGTCACATGGTTAAAATCTCCAGCGATTAGCACAAGTGCCTAAGGGTGCTGCGTTTGTAACTTAGCAACTGGATGGTAATGGATGATGTCACTCGCTATCTCCGCGTTCACTCGAGGGGGGATGTAAACAATGACAACAATCACGTGTCCAAACTCTTTTGGCAAGTAATAAGGACGCAAACTTACGGCCAACAGTTCGATGTCCCTGCAGCAATTGGAGATTTTAACGTTTATATGTCCAGAGTTGCACCACCTTGTATTCACATAGAGAGCGAGTCCTTCTCCTTTCCGCTTCCCACAGGTATTTGCGTCTCTGTCCGCTCTAACTGTGCTAAACCCGGGTAGCTCCACGTTAGCATCTGGGATGGTAGTTGTTAGACACATTTCACTTAAACACAGTAAGCTGCATTCTCTGTAGGTTCTGACTTTTTCAGCAGCACAGCCAGTCCATCGATCTTATTTGGTAGTGAGTTCACATTTCCAAGGGTCACAGAAGGCACTGACAGTTTATAACGCCATTTTCTCGCAAGCTGCTTGGCTTTTATCTTATCTTTTAGCTTTGCGCCGGCTCGGCCTCCCAGATATCGTCTTCTTACCTCGTCAGGTAAATAGGGAACCACACCGGTGTGGGCATTTCTTCTCAGTGCTTTAAGTTGACTACTGGAATAGGCAAGTCTCGGAGTGTAAAAATCCATGTCAAGTAGTAAAAATAATAAAAAGTGTCCAGGGAGCGATTCCACATAAAAGAAAGTGGTAGAAGTGATCAGTAAAATAGAGAAAAATGGAAAAAAAAGGTAAAAAGATAAAGTCATACATGGCTGCCACTCGCTGCGGCGCCGGAAATACGTGAAATTAGGTCTACCATTTTGAGTTTGGTTACTTTGGTGCCAAAGGGGTATGTACTGTACATGTTACATGCATGTGTTGTCATGGCAGCTATCATACTAAAAAGTGAGTCGCTGCTTAGTCATTGTCTGAATGTTGTTTCAAAGGAAAGGCATTTTGTTGAGCTTGAGAAAACCATACATTCTCTGGCAATTTATTTTTAGCACAGGTTTTGACTTTTACATTTTGTTTCGGGTTTGCATAGTTAGTTTATTTTGGTTGCTGATATCTTAGACCCTTGTGTACCAACCTCTGCTCTGTAAAAACTATTTCTCTAGGTCAGTGGACCTCAGTCACTGTCCTGGAGGGCCGCAGTGGCTACGGGTTTTAGTGTGTCCTAATTAGAACTCAGTCCTTGCTGATAATGATAGCTGGTGTTTAACTCTATGCCTTGTTAGTGCTTTCATTCATCAAATACAAATTTTAGTTACTTTGTAGATTATAGGTCCTCAATTACAGTCCTGGCGGTGTGCTATGGCTGCAGGTTTTCACTTTAACCAATTTCTTAACTAGAACCCTTTTATTTACTACTAAAGCAATATGTTTTTGGGGCTTAATTTTAGTTCTCTTGCCTGTTACCATTCAGAACCCTTAATTGCCTATTTTAGATTTTAGCAGCTGCATTTAAGTTTTAATTGTTGCCTGTTTTCTTAATCAGACATTAGTTAATAATGAGATGCAGATAACCAATAAACAGCAGCTCTCCAGCTCACGTACTTACCATGAAGTATCTATGATAAAAACTTTTAGAAATGAACGAGAGGGGAATTGCAAGGACCAATTAAGTTTAAATCTATTCTGGTCTACAAAATACTTAGGTAATGTTCTCACAGAAGGAAACTCTACAGTCCAATTAAAATTGATCTTGCATGAATGCAAGCATTAACAAGCCAAACAGTTCAATACCAAGTTTCATCATCACCATGGACTGTTTTCTAATTAGGAAACTAGTTGGAATAAAAACCTGCAGCCACTGCGGCCCTCCAGGACTGTGATTGAGGACCCCTGCTCTAGGTGGATCCATGAAAATCTCCACCTGAATACAGTAAAATCTTATCCTTTTCAATCAACATGTTATAGAATGATTAAATTTTGTGTTAGGACATTTGACATCAAGGCTTCAAAGCTTGCATCGCTTTAAAGAAGCACACTGTGTCAGAACCTTGTATTGAAGCTTCATTACCACGTACATGACTGATGACGTCTGAATCTTCGAATATCATTGAAGCCCAGCAGCTGTCTAACTGCTTCAAGGATTAGCCTTGTCCCTCATGCTGTAAAAGGGGATTTGACGCTACTTGTCATATTTTAACAGAAAAGATATTGAATGAATTATGGAGTCCAGAAGTGTGGAACCTGCTATCTGACAATAAATTATATACCATACTATATGATTGTTCTGTATTGGAGCTTATAATGTGGCTCAAACTATAGCAATGCTCTCTAAACTCCCTAATATTTGCCCAGTTCGACAAGTTCCTACTTTAACCCCAATTATGATTCCGTTTACCTCTTAGTGCAATAATTCTCCAAACACTGATGGAAAAGTATTAATCTTTCACATTCCTTACTGCTGAAATCTCCTAAAATTAAAAAGCTGTCACATAATTGTGAATCAATCAGTGTCGGCTTATAATGTATTGTAATGATGTTTACAGGTAGCATCAGTCTGGGATGTGTCACTGTTAGCATGAGCTGGCATTGTATCACCAGCAGCTGGGGCTTCTCTAAAATCAGTAAACCTGCAATGTTGCAAAACGTATTCAATTTAGTGCAGCAACAGCAAGTTGTCCTTTCAAGGATAGTGAGCCACCTAGAAAAGCCATGTATAGAGCAAAAGGATCCTGGCACTCTGCACTGCTGCTACATTGGTGTCAACAGTGGGATAAAAATAACACCTACTGCCCGACATAAAGCACTGGTTACAGCAAAGACTGGAGAGTCTGGAGCCTGAGATGCACGATCTGGAAAGCCATTTGCAACATCAGTGCAGGGAATTTGGGATGGGGCAGGGGACAGCTGTGAAAGTGCTATGGCTCATTGGCCTGGGTGCACGGCCAACGACAAACCCACTGTTTCATGAAGACGGGAAAAAGTGTGGCAGATCGAGTTGTCACAGATCCCAGGTTGTTATGAAAATCGAGTTCCCAAGCACAAAGGTCTTGAACAATCCCCAAAAATGCCCACTAGAAGACGAAATCCTGTCAAAAACCCTGGCTAGTTTCACAGAGGGCAATGCAGAATCTTTATAAATAAAAGGTTTATTTTCAAGAAAGGCTCTGTTAACAGTGAAGCTCCGAAGAGCATAAAAAGCACAGCAGGGAATGCATGCAAAGACCAGGTAATGCAAGGCAAACAAGTCCCAAATGCAAATCCAGCAAATAAAGTCAAAAAAGAGGTCACAAAATCCAGAAATACAGAATATAATCAAAGGAACAGAAAATCGTAGTAAAAAAAACAACAAATCTGAAGTTCATTGAGATGAACTACAAGGGACTGTGCATTGCCCCCACTGCTACTGGGATGATGGCAGTCCCTTGCGGTTATAGGCAGAAGGCCCAACTCTTGACAGACCACCCACAAACACCAGGAGCATGATAAAAATGCATAGACATAAAAAACTAAATAATCAACAATATAAACAAAATAAAATGAACAAAACAGACACAAGAATGGTGAACCCTGGTTGAAACATAACACAGTTCAGCCATGAGAAGCAGGGCTGGTGATAAAACTGCACAGGCAAAGGTCTAGGCGATCACAGAAGCATTACAGAATAGCAATGGATAGACTGCCTCACAGCTGAGGTCCGGATTTGGAAAGGTGTTTGCAGTGTCAGAAAAGTGAAGGAGGCTGGTACATCTGCAGCTAATCACAAGGAGGTTGACCTGCTTACTTGCAATTAACAGATTATTGCAAAAAGCATATATAGAACTATAAGACCATTGAGCAAAATCATACACATTATTCTATCTGGTGTGCCAATGGCAAGGATAGTGACCCACCGTAAAGAGCACTTGTCATGGGCTATACAGTGTTATAGTGTTATACTGGTGCTCGTCGGCTCTTCTTGTTGTTTACACTGCCTTTATAACGGTGATGACGAGTTGCATCAGCCTGCAGTTGAGTCACCCACAGTATGAACTGGCAGTCCATCAGGTAAATGAGCTGCTTCAGAGCCATCTGTAAAGCAGCCTACAAAAAAGGCAGAGTTTTCCAAAGTCACATAGGAATCCCTATCCCTATTCCTAAGGAGAGCGAGCTACCTAAAAGAGCAATGTAAAGAGCAATAAACCATCATCCCTCAGCACAGGTGAGCAGTGGCGCGGTGCTACCATGCTTATTATGGCTGCTGTAATGGCAATTATAATTATATATATATATATATATATATATATATATATATATATATATATATATATATATATAATTATGATTATCATAAGATCAAACTGAACACACAGAGCGTTCTTAAGCTTTTAGTGCACCTGTCAGATTGATACCATGCAATCAATGAGGGCTTGTAGGTGGGCTCATGGCTGCCGTGATTTCTATAATCCACCAATTGTCACTATTTTCAAAGCTTCACATCTTTTTCTAGAATTTTCTGGCACTTAACTAAAAATGTACATAACAGGCTTAAGGGCCATTGAAATAAGCTTCGCTGACACGATGTTTTGTAGCGGCCTTCAGGGAAAGGCAGAGATATTTCTTTTTAATTAAGGATCAGTAGATACAACATGAGTAAGAAACTGATAAAGTTCATAACCAAAAAGTCAGTCCTACTATACCATTTACCGTTATATTCTTTAACTATTCATTCACCCCGGTGTCCTGCTGATTGGGCAAAACTGGCACATTCCAGTGGACAGCAATATTTCACAGGGACAAATGAGATTATGAAGAATTGCTGTGTGCTTGTTGAGAAAATATTTGTTCCTAAAAATGAGTCTTTATTCATTGCTTAGTAGACCTCTATTTGTGTTTTTTTAGAAATTGGCCATAAGACGCTCACATTAAAATGCCATAATGGCAATATTCTCCATACACTGAAGAGAGTATTTGTCTCAGACAAGTTGTCAATACATTGTTCATTATGGCACTAGATATCATGGCCAAGGAGGCGTCTTTAGCTGATAATGCATTTCACTATGCAATCTTTACCATAACTGCTTCTTCCTGTAAACAATCTGAAAAGACTTCATCAGTGACGTTTCCGTCAATGCGTTTCCAAAATTAGCCCTCTGGGAAATTCACTGAGATCTTTAAATCAATCAATGGTAGTCAATGCAATGAGCAAGTGTTATATCCAGTATTTTTGTACATTTCCTTAAACATAATGGGATATTAATTGCTTTGCTATGTCAATAACCATACCTGCATTGAAAAGTGCTTACTTTGTCAGCCATCTATGTATCATCAACACAATGTTTTATGTTTGAGTTACATGCATTAACATTGGTGCAACTCAAGACATTTTCTAACCTTGACCTAGCAATTTTACAGTTTAGTTCTGACATAAATCAAGGCAGTACACTTCTGGAAATCATACTGACTTGAGGTGTTACTGGGTTTAGATTCGGAGAATGTCATCTTCAGTTTTCATAGGGATAACCTGTGTAATGTGAATTGGAGACATGAATATGTTAAAGAGGTGAATGGCCAATAATAAGCTCCATTAGCAGGCCCAAACCTTCATAATTCTGTCCAGAAGTTGCCTCACCCCAGGGTGCCAGCCCCCAACTACTACCTGCATGCTTCAGCCTACCCCGGCCCAAAACAGGAACTGGCTTTAAAGTTGAAAAAAGAAATTAAAAGTTCAAAGAATATAGTAATATCTTTCAATGTACTGATTTGGAGCTAACAGTGAGAAAGGAGAGACTGTAACAGGACATGAAAATGAATCATACTGGTAGGCAGAAGGAGGATCGTAACCTAAAAGACAAGAAGAACAAAACACACACAAAAAAAAAAACTCAAAATCAAAAAGGGCATACAAAATATCAGAATACAAGAAGAAGTAAAAACAAAGCAAAGTTTAATATTTTGTTTTTAAAGAATTCAATCCAATCATGGAAACTGGAAGCTGATCGCACCATATTTACATTGGCATGTTAGTGATGAAGTCATTGTGCCACACAGGACCACGAATACACCGCCACAACTGGAAGAAGTGTCACCAATGAAAGCACAAAATGGCAAAATTGTAAATCAACGTTATAATAATAATAATCTCTTTCCAAAAGACAAATAAAATTACAAAGCCATAATTCCTCATAAACAAAATTAATATTAGAGGGACGAGAAATAAATATTACAAACTGATCAACAGCAATAGTGAGGGTAACCAAAAAAATCTGGCTTGTTGAGACAATCCAAAACAAAGTGCTTTTATAAACTGAGTATTTATTGAATCAATCAAAAGAGGAACAAAATGGCAAAACCTCATTTGCCTAAAAGGCAATCCAAAGTGAATGAGTCCCAAAATGCATTCCAAATAGACAAACATAAACCAAAAAAATCAAAAGAAACTATAGTGCTTGTGGCAATATCCCAACATCTCGAAATGATCCAAGGCCGGAACCCTCTCTCTGACCACAATATGAAGGCAAAGGAAGGTCCCCACAGTAGTGATGTCAGGGTGGCCCCACCTCCTGGGGTTCCACCCACATAACACATGGAATGGCGGCATAGTACACCAATAATAAACCATAAACAAACCTATTAGGGATTACATTAAGGAATGGAAGCCAATAATTCAACAATAACAAAAACAACAATATAAGAAAATACACATAATATAAAACCTGGCTGCAATATAAATAACAGTGTCGAAGTGACATTACTTCGTCATCAAATTGTTGTTAAGCCAACTAAAGACAGTTCTTCCCCTGTAGTGATAATAATTTCATTCAGTCTTCCTCTCTTTCACTTTTACCGCAATAATAGAACAGACAAAATAAACGGTTCTTGGAAGTCGGGTACTTGCTGCTGATCAAAATCCTAAAAAAATCCGTCAAAGTGAATTCAACAAACTTCTTTTTCAACTGTGAAACTCACATTTGGTGAAACCCTCTAGAAGATTAGGAAAATTGCATTGGGACACCAGCCAATAGTAATTTCATGGTTTATAATTATAACTAAATGTTCTGCACAGCTAATTTTACTTTTTAACAACTGTTCTCTATGGTTTTATTGAGTTTCTCTCCTTATGTAGCATTATTCCTAATTATTTCATAATGCAGTTTGTGATCTAGATGTGAACTAGATCAAATGTGGCATTCTGAATAATAGTTTCACTGGTTTGTTGTAATAAGCAAAAGTTTAATAAGTCACTGTACTCTGTGCAAATATATCTTTTCTACTCACATACACAGTTGACACAGAGCCAGATTTAGCACAGGGGGTAACCTTATAAGAACTGCTAGGCAAGCCTTATAAGACAAGACAGATAGAGACAACTGGGAAATGGGCATTCAGACTGAGGACTGTTTTATATTTTTTACACCATGAAACTGTATCCTCTTTTGCCTTGTTTGGAATTACATGATTCACCTAAGTGGGGGCTTGCACTTGAAGAAAGAGTATAAAGCCTTGGAGCATAGCCTGGCACACCTTTGAAGCCAACAGCGAAAATGGCAGACTCTACACATCGGGCCCCCACTCTCGAATTGGGTTTTGCCAATGGCTTCCTTCGTCTGTTATGCAGTGTAAACCGTCATTAAACAAAGCTAAGTTATTTCTCCTATGTGACTTTTTACCGCCGTATCATTAAGGGAGGGGTATCACCTTTTTATACTATATCTTTATATTTCCCAGTTATGTAACACGCCACAATTACAAAAGAACTCATTCCCAGGGAGCTAACACCCCCTGCTGGATACATTTGTATTAAACAATGATTATTTTTGTAAGGCCATAAAAATGACTTCTTGTGATCTTTAAAAAACAGTGCTCAGTTATTTCTTTGATTATGACTAACAAAATAATACACTACATATAAAAGGCATCAGTTTTTTCATAACCCTATTATACAGTGCATCCAGAAAGTATTCACAGATCATCACTTTTTCCACATTTTGTTATGTTACAGCCTTATTCCAAAATGGATTAAGTTAATTTTTTCCCCTCAGAATTCTACATACAACACCCCATAATGACAACGAGAAAAAAGTTTACTTGAGATTTTTGCAAATTTATCAAAAATAAAAAAACTGAGAAATCACATGTACATAAGTATTCACAGCCTTTGCTCAACACTTTGTCGGTGCACCTTTGGCAGCAATTACAGCCTCAAATCTTTTTGAATATGATGACACAAGCTTGGCACACCTATCCTTGGCCTGTTTCACCAATTTTCTCTTTGCAGCACCTCTCAAGCTCCATCAGGTTGGATGGGAAGCGTCGGTGCACAGCCATTTTAAGATCTCTCCAGAGATGTTCAATCAGATTCAAGTCTGGGCTCTGGCTGGGCCACTCAAGGACATTCACAGAGTTGGACTCCAATTAAGCTGCAGAAACATCTCAAGGATGATCAGGGGAAACAGGGTGCACTGAGCATAATTTGGAGCTTCATGGCAAAGGCTGTGAAGACTTATGTATATGTGCTGTCTCAGTTTTTTATTTTTAATAAATTTGCAAAAACCTCAAGTAAACTTTTTTCACATTGTCATTATGGGGTGTTGTGTGCAGAATTCTGAGGAAAAAAATGAATTTAATCCATTTTGGAATAAGGCTGTAACATAACAAAATGTGGAAAAAGTGATGCGCTGTGAATACTTTCCGGGTGCACTGTATATTAACTTAACACTCTCAAACATCACTTTTCTATTTTAGGGTCATGGAGAAGTGGAGCCTATATTGGTAATATTAGGCATAAGGCAGGAACCATACCCTGGATGGGGTGCCAGTCCATCAAAGCCCCCATATGTACTCAACCTCATATCAGACCAATTACTAATCTCCAGCTAACCTAACAAACACATCTTTGGAACATGGAAAGAAAGCCAGTTTCAGAAGAAGAACACAGACTTAACACAGACAATGATCAACGTGTGGTTTGAAATCAGGATGCAGAATCTGTGAAGCAGACATCGACGCACCAGGACATCACGGCACCCATTGTATGCTGTGTTGTTGCTGTGAATTCAAACTGTGGGCCAAGCTGAAAAAAAGAGGGTCTGAGCATTCTGGTAAAACAAAAAGTGAGTTCCTGAGCTACATTAGAGACCACTGCATACTACAGCAGGTTCACTTGCCTGCATTTCAGGATATGACTTCTGTTTTTTGGGATTTTGGGTTTAAAATTCAGAAATGTGCAGTATGGTGCACTGGAGAAAATATTTTTTCTAGTATAATGCTTATGTTTTCCTCTTAGCATACAGCGGAACCATGTCCATGTTGAGTTCCTGTTGGGAAACTCTCCCACAATTCAGTGCATTCCAAAAATGTATATACTGTATGAACTGAGATTTTTTCTTCAAGCTTTTAGTTTTTGTTTTTTGTGCTCTTCAATTAAATGTTTCCCTATTGAAGGTTTGTTACTTCTTTGTGCCTATTACTGTCTTTGTAGGCCTTTTCCCCCCTCTGAGCTGCAAAAGTAAAACTTAGATTTGTGAAGTAATTGAATGAATAGATTCGGAGCGGGTGCCAGAGATACTGTAATGACATCTGCAATAAGAATGTAGTACTAAATTGTTGTAAGGGACCCAATTCCCTGAGGGAATAAACAATAAATGACTTGTTCGTTTTGCAGTAATGTTGAAAGGACTGCCTCTGAATGTTTAGGAATCAGATTGAACTGAACTGAATGTGATGGTAGAATTGCATGGGGAACAGCTCTGCCACCTGCATCCTGATTAAATGATCTGAAAGCCACTTAATGAAGCCAGTCCACAGCAAGTCCCACTCATGCATATAGCCACATGCACACAGCATGGATTTAGAGTCGCAGTTCAGCTTTCCTGGCACATCTTTGGGAGAAGAACAAGAATGCTGTGGTAAAACTCAAACAGACACACAGTTAGAACTTACAAACTGATATTAATGTGTTAATTTAAATTAAACAAAGCTCATTAGGCCTGACTGGTTGTTTTGACTTTTCCATAAATGTGTTTCAGCAAAGCTATATAAAGGATTACACCTCCTTATACCAATCACACTCTAGACTCTGCCCAGTCTCATGCCAAGGTTCATCCTATTCAGACTCTGTGGCCATTAAAATACTAATTTAGGACATCGTGGGCACACTTCTACTGTTCTGTTTCAAAATGGAGATGTGCTACCTGGAATGAGGTCGTCATAAACTTGAGATTTTGAAATTAGGTGTCTTTGATCTTAAACATTCAAATTTTGTGAAATAAATATGTTTTCATCTGGTCTTGCATTTTATTATCATTGTTTTATCTTGGTAGAGTAATATATGTACTGCTCTACTTTCCCCTATTGTTTTATTAATATGTAGCCTTAGAATGCCTAATCTCACAGACTTACCACTGTTTATAAGGTATTATTCTATATAACTTCTACCCACCTTCCCTTCTATATCTATAACCTCAGGCAATTAGATGTAGTAAAAAGACAAGCAGGAGTTAAGTCACACATAAAATAATGTATTACTGATAATATTCATAAATAATAACAAAATGCAAAGTACATTTGAATATTGGCAACCATACAACCTGATTAAATGGTGATGTGTAATTCAGGTGGCACACAGACTTGCAGTTACTTAAAATGTCTCTAGTTAAGGCATCATTGGTGCTCAGCTTTCAGCCACATGTCTGTTCAGTATGGCTGCTGAGCTGTGCTCTTCATTGTGTTGTCTTCATCATCACAGGTTAGCAAGAGAGATGCTTCTTCATCATATGTTGGTTAGAGAGAGAGAATGCGGTTGAGCAAGCAAATTTATAGGTTCTCTCCAATTCCTAGAACCAATAGGACATCATGGTACTTAAAGGCCTCTGAGACAAGCCAATCCAGACAGCCACATCTCAGACCAATGAGAGAAATAGTACATTTTAACACCTCAACCCCCCGAAGACCATATGTTAAGGTAACCTGGCTTTGTATGGGGAATGAGACACAACACAAACACAAATACCTCTCACCACTTGGTTTGCCTAAATTATAAATAAAGACATACAAAACATTTATCAAGTTATATGCAAAATCCCACATCACAACAATCATTTTTATCATGGATCCAAAATCTGTACTAACCCCTGCTTTCTCTGCTGTTCTTTTTCCGGTTTCTATTGTGGTGATCTGCGCCATCACCACCTAATCAGGGTACTGTGCTGTCTCTACATTGATGAATGAAAAGTCAGAGGTCCACATGACCATCATCATCTAATTCTTCCTTGTGAAGCCTGAAAACCACGAGGACTGATTGAGGTCATTTATGTTAGGATAGAATACCTAGTGGGGTCTCATGGCCTGAAACCCCTGCAGATTTTTTTTTTGTTTTTTTTTTCTGTCCTTCTGGCCATCAGACCTTACTTTATTCTTTGTCACTTAGCATTGTCTAATCTTATTTTTATATTTTTCTTTTTCCTTTCTTCACCTTGTAAAGCACTTTGAGCTACATCATTTGTATTAAAACATGCTATAGAAATAAATGTTGTTGTTGGTCAATTTAACTTGAGTACAGATGTAGACAAATTTGTTGATAACCCTTCATGAAAAATAAAGAACCCCCCAACTGTCTCTGAAATAACTTGAAGCTGACAAAAGTAATTGACACTCATTATTTTTTATTTTGTATTAACAAGAATCAAACTTTGTTTTACAGTTTGGATTCAACAGAATATTTAAAATAATAACACAAATAAAAATGGTGCGAACAAATTGTTGCACAACCTTTAGTTTAGTTTAGTTTAGTTAATCACTACAAAAAAGTGATTCTTGGAACTCTCGGTGAGATTTCTGCACCTGTCCACAGGTAGTTTGGCCTACTCTTCTTGGGTAATCTGCTCCAGTGGTGTCAGGTTTCCAGACTGCATGTTTCAGTTCTTTCCATGGATGTTGGACAGGATTCAAATCAGGGCTCATTGCAGGCCACTTCAGAATAGTCCAATGTTTTGTTTTTAGCCATTGTTGGCTGCCTTTAGCTGTGTGTTTTGGGTCATTATCCTATTGGAGGATTCATGACCTGCGACTGAGTCAGAGTTGTCTGTCACTGGGAAGTATGTGTCACTGCAGAATGTCTAGATCATCTTGAGATTTCATTGTTCCCAGCAGCAAGGTATCCCCAAAACATAACCGAGTTGTCTTTGAAAGCTTCATTTTTTTGTCTGTGGACAAACAGCTGATGTGATC
The DNA here is from genome assembly GCF_016835505.1 of Polypterus senegalus. Taxonomy (NCBI): domain Eukaryota; kingdom Metazoa; phylum Chordata; class Cladistia; order Polypteriformes; family Polypteridae; genus Polypterus; species Polypterus senegalus. The sequence continues at coordinate 166,890,176 of NC_053159.1, forward strand.
TGCCAAACAGCTCCAGTTTTGTCTCATTTATCCAAAGGACATTCTCCTAGAAGCACTGCGGCTTGTCGATATGTATTTTAACAAATTCCAGTCTGGCTTTCTTATGCTTTTCTTTTAAGAGTGGCGTCCTCATGGCTGTTCTTTCATTTAGCCTACAGTCACTCAAAAATTGACAGATGGTGCGATCAGACACTGACGGACCTTGACATTGGAGTTCAACTTATATCTCTTTGGAAGTTGTCCTTTGCTTTTTGTCTACTATTCTCACTTCCCTTTTGCCAATTCTGGGGTTGATTTTGCTCTTGCAGCCATGTCCAGAGAGGTTGACTACAGTCCCATGGACCTTAAACTTCTTAATAATATTTGCAACAGTTGTCACAGAAACATCAAACTGTTTGGTCTTATAGCCTTTGCCTTTAACATGCTTGTCTATAATTTTCTTTCTGAGCTCCTCAAACATCTCTCTCCTTTGCTTTCTCTGGTCCGTGATCAGTGTGGGATGAATGATGGCACCAAACAGTAGAGTGACTACTTTTCTCCCTTTAAAATACACTGAATGACTGATTGCACAATTGGAGACTTGTGTGATACTAATTAACAAAAAACAGCCAGTTTGAAAAATCAGATCAAATTATTGATGGTCTTTTATTGGGTACCAACAAATGTGTCCAAGCCATGGTTAGAATATCTTTGTAGAATAAGCAATAATTTATCTCTTTTCATATTTGCTTTTCTTTACTCAATGACATATCAAAGGCATGCAGGTACACGTGGGACAATTGCTTTTCATTTAATCACTTTTTAGTAGGCATAGAAGACTTTTCAATGAGCTGTAAAGGTACCAACACATCTGTCCACATCAGTATATCCTCTTGGTGGTCTACAGATCCTACTACTTTCACAAGCTGCAAAAGAACTAAATTAATTCATGGCTTTGATGATAAAAACTACTGCAGGTCTTAGGTTCCAGTGATCACCTTTCTCAGTTGACCCTCCACTATTACCTTTTTTGCAGGAGTTGGTGTCCATGAGTTTTTAAAGTATGTTTTGTCTCCTTGCTGTTATCTCATTTGTTGAATTCTGCTGCAAACCCATCCTTTCTGTTTTTGGTTTTGTTTCACTTGAGGTCTGACCTTAGACCAGTGCCAAATCATAAAATATCACAACGATAGTGTACTAAATATGTTACAACTTTACATTCTAAAAATGTAGCAGAAAAAGTAACACAAGCAGAAGTGGAAAACTTTTCAGGGAGCACCAAGCTGCTGTGTCTATGCGCACCACCATGACCAATCTAGATGATAACATTTTTGAAACTGTTTCAATTCTAATTGTTCATGTTATTGATTCTACAACTTACATTATGAAAGTACTTTTGATTCGCTCTGTCTTGTGACAATTGAGCCTCACATTTAGCAATGTTCATGGATCACTATTTTCAATAATGTTTGCCACATTGCAGCATTGGGAGGGACCTTCACCAACACACGTAATTGACAAAGAGGGCCGCCAGAGTGGCATCTGGAAATACTTCTTAGGATACGCGCAAGCCTGTATGAAAGCTTTGCTACCACACAATACCAACTAAAGGGACAAAAACAACTAATGTAGCAAAGCTTTTGGAGGACTGACATGTTAGTCAATGCAAAGAACTTTGAGAGGTAGGTATCTAATTTCTAAATTACAGGAACATTAATCAATATAAGCCTGTAAACTGGTGTTTGAAGTAGAGATGCAATGTTTGTTTTTTTCTACAGGATAAAACATTTTTCGTGGACAGTTAATGCATTAAGACAGGGGACTGCAAATATTTTTACCTGTGAGCCTGTTTTATTCTGCACTGCTTATTAAGGACATGTCTATACAGTAATCCCTCGCTATATCGCGCTTCGACTTTCGCGGCTTCACTCTATTGCGGATTTTAAATGTAAGCATATCTAAATATATATCACGGATTTTTCACTGGTTCGCGGATTTCTGCGGACAATGGGTCTTTTAATTTATGGTACACGCTTCCTCAGTTTGTTTGCCCAGTTGATTTCATACAAGGGACGCTATTGGCGGATGGCTTAGAAGCTACCCAATCAGAGCATGTATTACATATTAAGTAAAACTCCTCAATGATATATGATATGCTTCCCGCGCGGTGCTTCATTGTTTGCTTTTCTCTGTCTCTCTCACTCTCTCTGACATTCTCTGCGCCTGATGGAGGTGGTGTGAGCAGAGGGGCTGTTTGCACAGAGGCTGTTTGCCTAGAAGATACGGACGCTCCTCTACAAAATGCCGCTTTATCGCGGTGCTTCGGCATACTTAAAAGCACGTATTGATTTTTTGATTGCTTGCTTTTATCTCGCTCTCTCTCTGACATTCTCTGCTCCTGACGGCGCTCCTTTGAAGAGAAGATATGTTTGTATTCTTTTAATTGTGAGAAAGAACTGTCATCTCTGTCTTGTCATGGAGCACAGTTTAAACTTTTGACTAAAGGGTGTTATTTCATGTCTAGAGGGCTCAAATAATGTTAACAGTGTGGGAGAGTTTATAAGGGCTTAAAATATATAAAAATAACCATACAAACATATGGTTTCTACTTTGCGGATTTTCATCTATCGCGGGGGGTTCTGGAACGATCGAGGAGGGATTACTGTATATATAAAATCCAACATCTGTCTGTCTGTCTGTCTGCTTAATGGATTTAATTCAGGTGTTTTTTTATAATTTGCTTGAACATTCCAGTTGATTTTGCAACTTCTCTCATCACTCTATCATAGTTTGCTTGTTGCTTATGGTAGTGATGGGATGGGGAGGCAGGACCTCAGGAGTAGGGAGCTGGACAGGGCCATCCTCACTCATGTGCCAGCCTCCGTTCGAATCGGTTTACATTTCGTCAGATGTTGGAGTGTACCTTGCCTCCACTTAGCTAGACATTGTCATCTAGAGATTTTTAAGGAGTAACGTTTGACGTTTTTGAGAGAGAGATCACAGCTACATGTGTCTTAGAGGATATCTGCTCATTGGAAGAGATAGCACGACCACATGCTTTTCTCCCCACATAGGGTACACTCTTCTGTCACAGATGAACACGATCAGGCACAGTGCCAATGTTTGATGTTGTAGCATGCCTACCTTTCACTTGGCCAGAGACACCTTGCCAACTTTATACATATTTTGGCAAAGAGATCACAGCTTCATTCTCGCACCTGATAGCAAAACCAAAAATATTGTATATAAAGAGGCCCTCGGATACAAAAGCTATCAATATAAAATCTTCTCAATACAAATTAAATTTTAAACTTTTTTTTGCCTTGCGCCCTGTGTTGGCTGGGATTGGCTCCAGCAGACCCCCATGACCCTGTGTTAGGATATAGCGGGTTGGATAATGGATGGATGGATGTTTAAAGTTTGTCCTGTTTCACTACTATGTGGGCGGAGCTGCGGGGGACAGCTAGTATATATATATCATCATGGTGCGGATGATGAGTGGGAGGCAGTTAGAGGAATGCGTGACCACAGTCCTGCTTCAAATAGATGATAGACACTTCTGCCGTGACAGCAGCTCTTCATGCCAGTGTGTCCGTTCAGTCTGCAGCCCTCCTTTTTGATACACTGATCTTGATATGCATCTGTACATCTGTGCTAGTTGGGAGATCAGACTACCTGGGTTGAGACCAATTTATCAGGCCTCAGATTCTCTTCGCTATAGTGTGTGCACTCGAACCATGAAATGGGGATTATAAAATACAGGGATTCCTGCGACCACTGGAGAGATCTCAAGGGAGAGGACCCAAGGAATTTTAGAGGGCGTTACTGACTGAAGTATGTCTAGAGTCACACACATGCTCATGGGAGGCAGCTTAAGGGCTCAAAAGAAGGTATTCTATGCCGGACCAGGGGATGGCAGGGCGCTCTGATCCTTTCTCTTTTCATCAGCAGACTGACTATGGGGAATTTCTCCTGGATTTAATGACATCACTTTCTGTTCTGGTTCCTATCCTGATGATGTCATTTCCGGTTCCTGTTCCGATGACATCACTTCCACTGTCTGACTTTAAAACCGCCATGTTTGCCTGTCTATTTGTTCTTGTTCTGGACCGAAGTCTGTAAAACTCTGAACCACAACCTTTACATTTTTGGTAGCCAAATTCAAGTATATGGGTGACTGCCCCCAAACCTCTTTCTGTGTCCTTTTGAAACCTTTTACACCAGGTACATATCTGGAAGTAACCCTGTGGCAATGCTTAACGTCTACCCTATGCTGTTAGCTTAGCAGCCTTGGAATTGGAACCTGATTTTGGGCAAGGCTCAAGTGCCATGGAGACAGTGTGGTCAGAGTTGGGGAAGTGAGTTAAAAGGTTTTGGTGCTTGAGGCACTTGTCTCTTTGGGCTATGAGTAGATGTGTGAGCCCCCCCAGAACCTGTTCATGTAAGCCCAGAGAGAGAGAGAGTAGAGTTTGGTTTTCGGTTTATTGCTCTTTCCCTTGTATCTTTTCAAGAGATACTGTAAATCATTTTTGCTAAGGACTGGAGCTATTGGCACTGTTTGTTCAGGGATAGCGTGCACACAAATCTCCTGTCAAAGAAGCTGGCAAGGCTATAATATTAGCCCATCTATGTAAAAATATTTCTCGTTTCAGTTTTTTCTTTTTTGAAGGTTTTCCTCATGTGCTTATCCAGCTTTTCTCCTCTTTCCAGATTTAGCTTGGCTTTATCAACACTGAATTAACACTGAATGTCCCAAAAGCATTTGAAGGTTCTGCTCTTTTTCATTTAAAGCAGAAATAAATACTGCATTGTCACAGGTGTGTCCATAAAATATAAGGACCACTAAACAAGAGTGCCGCCCACCCATGCCTGAAACCACTGCAGTACTGAAATGATTTGCATTTAAACAGCCAGAACAACACTATACTGTACTTTCCTGCCTTCTTAAAATGTCCAAAAGTGACGGCTGAATTTGCCTACTACTCGCTTCCCTGGGTCTTACTCTCTTCCTTTCTCCCTCCCTCTTTTTTCTCTGTTTCAGAAACCCTTAATAAAGGCTAAGTTGTCTGGCCCCAATATCTTAATGAAATACTGCTTTCTTCCTCACCCTACAGTTACAGGTCTTGCTGTCCTATGAGATGCCCTTCTTCATGTGCTAGCATGCTTTCTTCTCAACCTCCTTGGATATTGCTTGACCTCTTGCCAACCATGCAAACCATCACAATGTACAGTATATGAAATTTCTGAAATATAGGAATACTCTTGAGCCATTCCCAAATCCAGAACAAATGCTTTTATTATACATACGGATACACAGAAGAGAAGAACAGAAGGAGCAACAAATGTACACAAATACAATGAAAACACAAGTATGCCTCTCTTGTTCTTCCTACACAAGATCTACTGTCGGGTGGGTTGCTGGCCCATTTCTCTCCTCCGTACTGTATCAAACACTCTTCTTTCTCACCTCCCATTCCTCTTTTTCAGTACATCTGGACAGTTTTCTTCTCTTGGTCTAAATTACCTTCCAGCTTTTGCCAGCTACCAGACTATAAGAAGCTTTTAAGCCCCAGTATGTGACCACTTCCAGTGTAATCCTGTCTAGTACATGCTGTGGAAGCCCTGGGACAGTCCTTATGGCGCTCCCTCTAGTGACAACAATGACCTCGAGGACAAATTTTCCTTTAAAGGACCATGCACCTTCCATTTAGCGTATTCTCCCAAATATATAGCAGAAGTACAGAAGTAACACAGAAGGCTCATTGTTGGTGATCTGTGGGATTGGCATGAAATTATCTAATATCCACCACCACCTTTCACTTAACTATTACCAGGACACTTAGTACCATATGGTGGCTACTGCCTTCAGGTGCTATTCCACCTTCTACTCTTGTACAATGACGAGCATCCATTCTATCAGAACCTATTCCATACTTTTTGTCAAGGCTCCTTAATGTGCCACTCTTGTCCCCACTGAAATCTTGGCCCGGACTGAGCACTCACAGGAATTTATAATACTATACCCTGTCACAGATGAGCGGGGACACTGCCCAGCCGGGACGTCTTGATAGTCCCCGAGTTGGACGATACTTTTCCTCAGCCATGAGAGGGCGGCCGGCCAGGTCTATTTGGGGGCCACAGGGACGGAGCTGGGACGCTCATTATGAGAGAACGTGGCCACCGCCAGGGGGCACCCGGACAATTAGGGAATCCTGGATGGCAGCACTTCCGCCACAACAGGAAGTGTTGCTGGAAGCAATTCCAAGGACACCCGGAGTGCTTCCAAGTGTTTTCCTGACACTTCCGCCACACTAGGAAGTGACATCAAAGGGAGCACCTGGGGCTCATCCGAGTCATGATAAAAGGGAATACCTCCCTCCAGTAGACGAGCCAGAGTTGGGAGGAAGGAGACGAAGCTTGTGAGGAGGGGACAGGAGATCAAGGAAGAGAAAGAAGAAGAGAAAAAGGAAGAGAGTTGGCGATTGAAGGCACTGTGGTGTTGAAAGAGTTAATAAAGACGTGTGTTTTGGACATTCTGGTGTCAGTCTGTCTGTGTCCAGGGGTATGCTTTCTACAACTCATATATCTTTTGTGACATTGTGGGTGCAGCAGTAGATGCTCATTAATCCAGTATCATCTGCATCTTGTTGACGTGGAGTTTGCTAGGTGTCCCTGTGTCTTCTGAACAGCACTAAAACTGAAGCTCTTTTAATAGGCAGCCCTCATCAACTTCATTCCTCTGTAAATTGCATTTCCTTTTCTGACCATACTATTACCCTCTCCCCTTCTGTTACAAATCTGGGTGTCAAGTTAGACTCCCATCTGTCATTTGATATACATATCCATCAGCTCTATAAAATTGCATTCCTTCATCTCCGAAATATAGCCAAACTCCGTCCCTACCTCTCCCTCTGTGATGCTGAAAAACTGGTTCATGCCTTTGTCTCATCCAGACTGGACTATTGTAATGCACTCCTCATCGGGATACCCAACAAGAGCCTTCAAAAGCTCCAACAAATTCAAAATAGTGCTGCAAAAATCCTGATGAAGGTGCGGAAATATGAACATATTTTACCAATCCTTCGGTCACTTCATTGGCTCCCTATCCATTTCCGTATCGAATACAAACTCTGTTTTTTTACTCACTAGTGCATCCATGGAAATGCTCCACAATATCTCAAAGAGCTCCTTATATTACAATCCACTACAAGAAACCTCCGTTTTACAAATACCTACCGCCTTCGCCCCCCTGTGACCAAAGTTCATACAATGGGTGACCGAGCCTTTGCAGCCGCTGCTCCACGGCTCTGGAATGGCCTACCAGAGAGCCTAAGAACACAGCAGATTGTGGGCTGTTTCAAAAAACAACTAAAGACTTTACTATTCAGGAAAGCTTATTAATAAGAATGCTATAATTATTGTTGTTTTATCTCTGTTTTTATCTTGCCTTGCCTTTGTTTAATCTTTTTATGTTGCACTTTGAGATTTATTACTAATGTAAAGTGCCCTATAAATAAAATGCATTATTATTATTATGATTATTCAAGTTTTCCTCTCAGTATAGCAGTTTTTCTGCCACATGCCCAAAGACATGCACATTAGCTTAAATGGCAATTACAAAATAGCCCTGTGTGACTATGAGCGAGGGTGTGGACGCGAGTGGGCCGTACGATGGACCAGCACCCTGTCTAGGGCTGTTTCTCAGTTCTCCTAGGAAAGGCTCCAACCTTCATTCCTCAAACTGACCCTGAATGAAGTGGATTTAAAATGGTATGTTGACTTATCTTCCAAAATCCATAGATATACAGTATCGACAAAGCTATCAGTCTGGGAGTTTGGGAACATTCCAATATTTTGTAAATACTGGATTGGTCAGGATTGACTAAGTACTGTATGTCAGACCCAATGGCCTGCTCTGATCACACATTTGTTATGTTTTGATGATCATCATAACAAGTGTTGCTGGGATGGGCAGTTTTCATCATATTGTGACGTCCTGTCGAAAAAAACACACTCAGGAGCAGCTTGTCCAGGGGAGTGTTCCAAATGCCGACTGGGTTTTTATTTGATATGCCACCATATAAACGGTGCCCTACCACCACCCATTGTCTGGGTCACCAGGACACTTCCAAAATAATAAAAATAAGTTGCCTTCATCCTACATCTTGCCTGCCCTTTAAATGTTCATTTCCCATCTCAACCTGATGCTGTCTTCCTCTCGTTCCAGCAACAACTACTACCTTCCGACTACCCGCTCCCTTTTCTCCACGCACCCTTAATTAACCCTGAAATCCCATCACTCAGCTCTCTCTCTAGGGAGGTGCCTTTACAAAGTGTGTTCCCCCAAGACTCCAGCCCAACACGGCTTCCACTCCCTATAGCCCATGCAATGGCAAGACATGTTACAATACATTATGTATGCATTGTAAATAATTTCTAAAATGGGTGGTATGGTGGCACACTGCAGCCATGCAGTAAGGAGACCACAGTTCACATCCCAGAGATTACCTTTGTGGGGTTTGCATGTTCTCACCCTTTTCAAGTGGGTTGCCTCCGGGTGCTCTGGTTTCCAAACACAGTCCAAAGACATGCAGGTTAGGTAGACTGGCATTGTTAAATTGGCCCTAATTTGTGCATGTGTGTCTCTGTGTTCACCCTGCGATGGACTGGCATACTGTCAAGGGATTGTTCCTGCCTTTGTGCCTTTATAGTTGCATGGATATGGCTCTAGTTACCCCAAAATCTTTCTCAGAATGAAATAGGTTAGAAAATGGATTGATGGATTGGTAATTTCTTAAAATGTTGTAAATATAGAACAATGATACCTTATATTAAGTAAATGTTTATAATTTAACAACAGTAATGAACAGGAAACAAGCATTTCTGTGTAATTGTGGACTGAAGCCAAGAGATTATGGCTCTGCTTCTGTACATCATGTAAGATGCAGTCAATATGAAAGGATAAAAACAGAAAGAGTCATTCGATTGAAATTTGAAATAATCAGGCCCAGAACAAAATATGAAAATGTTGGAGTGCAGCCAGCCATTGAAGGTTAGTGAAGGCTTTATTGGCCCACCACTTCCTGGCTGAGCTAAGATGAAATCAATATTACACCAATTCTTGGCACACACTGTACAAGAAATCCCAGCTTTCAATTAATTTTCCTTCTAGACAGGGATTCTGAACTATGACATCCCATCACCTTCCTCATTATAATTGTATACATCAAAACCAAACTGAAGATTAAACAGTGGAATAAATCTGACTCTGCAGGACGTCAAACCTTGAAGTCAATGTGTAAAATAAAGAGGGAGTGAAACCATCTGTGACAGCAACGACGTGTTTTAATCTTTATTAAATGGATTTTAATGTTATCACAGTAAAATATGTGACAAATTATATTGCTGCTTGTTTTAAAGTTTATCAATAAAGAAAGGAGATTCTAACTACTTTTGTATGAGTGTCAGTACTTTAGATTTTATTCCATTAGGCAGTTATAAATCAAAAGCCTGTGAGCACATGTGCAGAAAAAAAAAAACAAATCTAAATATTATTGCTATAATTTCACTGTCCTTCCATCCATCTTCAAATCCATTCATTTAATTCAGGGTCATGAAGAGCTGGTGTTAACCAATGCAAAATTATGGAAACCATAATAAGAAATCTCTCTATCATAAAAAAAAAATCTTGGGAGGGAGACTAGGGAGACAAGACGTGATCTTCTCGGAAGACAATTTGACATCCTACGGGAGACACTTTAATGTCACGCAAGACAAGGCAGTGAGGCAACATTTAAAACAGGTTCACGGACATCTAACCTTGCAGTTGTTGGAATGCTTTTGGCAAACATACTTCATGTGCTCCCAGCTCTTAAAACAATGACAAGCAACAAGCAGAACATGCAGCTTGTCAGCAGCAGGAAGCCAGCAGGTGATCCGAACGCATCTCCTTAGCGTGCATTAAGCCCCCTTCACAACACGAGCGGCAGAGACGCGACGTGGCAAAAGGACAGCAGCTGTACAGGCTTTTAAATGATCGACTTGCAGCGTGACCAGCAGAACACGCATCTCGCCAGCAGCAGCAGCAAAAAGTCAGCAGATGATCCAACCGGTTCTCCTTAGCGTGCGTTCAGCCACCTCTCCTTTCACAATGTGAGCAGCGTTATACGTCCTGCGAGAAAGAGATTTAATCATGCCTGGGGCCAGAAATAAAGGACAAGTATTGTTTTTACAAAAGTTTTAAAGTAAAAGTGAAAATAACGCATATGTAACAACTCCCATGAAAATAACAATCTCTTTAAATTGTATATCTGATAAACCAAACCTGGGGGTGGGTGAGCGAAGCGAGTGGGGGCAGATCTCCCTAGTAATTTCGAAAAAAATTTTTTATGATAATAATAGAATGAATAAATGCCAGCATGAATTTATAAAGCAATCATTTAGATTTTTTTGAACAGACAGCTGGAATAGTTGACAAAAACAAAGCATTTATATAATCTACGAGCTGCAGGCATCTTACACAACTGGTTAACCAACAGGAGACAAAGAGAAGAGTGCTTCACGTAGAGTGAGATCATCAGTGGAGCCCTCAGGGGTCAGTCTTTGGACCATTATTTTTTCTAATTTATATTAATGACATACATTCCAGTAGAGTTAGTAAACTTGTGAAACTCACAGATGACACTAAATTTGGAGGAATGCCAGACACTGAGGTGGCAGCAAACACAATTCAAAGACATCTGAATAGGCTTCCGAAGTGGGCAAACACTCTGAAAATGCAGTTTAATGTAGAAAAGTGCAAAGTGCTACACATGGACCAAAGCAACATCAATTATAAATAGAAAATGGGAGACACGGTCCTACAGGAGGCAACCTCTGAAAAGGATTTAGGGGTTTATGTTGGCACAACGTTTTCATCATTCAAGCAATGTTCAGAAAGCAATTACAAAAGCAAATACGATGTTAGGTGATATTGTATAAATCGAGGGTATGTTATGCTTGGACAATATAATTTCCTATTGAGACCACTGCATGAAATTCTGGTCAGCAGGAGGAGGAGGGGGTTGGGAGCATGTACTGATAGCGTGTTGCTGCACCCACCACACAACGAACCACCTGGATTGTGGGCCCTAGTGCAGTGGGTGACACCTCAGCACAGCACTGTGGCTGGAGTACCAATTCTGCCACCAACTCCCAAATTTTTTCTTCAAGTTGGACAACCTGCTTGCAGGGCTGGATGCAGGTTAACGTCATTCCCAGGACAGAGCAATTGCGGGTTAAGGGTCTTGCTCAAGGTCCCAACAAAGTAGGCTAAAAAAAAGACATAGCAGCACTTGAAGATGTACAGATGCAGGCAATTAAATGAATCCCAGACATCATACTTTGGTGTGATGATGGTGCAGGTCTGCTCCACTCTTGTTACCAAATGTGGCACATAACCTTCTTGTTGACCCAACAAAGATAATTTTGCATCCTCTTCATGTAAAACTTCATCTAATGAAAAACCTCACGATGAACAAATCCACAAATACCATATTTTTCTTATGGAGCGAATATTGCGTCACAGACCGTGATATGTATTACCTGACAAAAGTCGACATCGAGGGGTAGAGGGCGACAATCAGCTGTTAATACCCAGACATTGATCCGTGGGAGCCAGACTGGCTACCAGACTTCACAAGACAGCATGGCTTGCTGTTGGCCAAGACAGATTACCAGCTGCTGGATTACTTCAGGCTGTTTCTTTCCTGAAGCTGCCTTTCAGCTACTGTCAGATGAGACAAACAGGTATGCAGAGCAATTTTTGGAATCGCGGGCTGCGCTTGCACCGCATTCTCATTTTTCAAAGTTGAAACCCACAACAAAAGACAAGATGAAGGGCTTTGTGGTATTACAAATATAGATGGGACTAGACTGGCGATATAACTTCAGGGAGCATTGGGCCAAACGGGCTTTGTCCCCTGGTGGCTTTGGACAAGTTATGCCGTGTGATGATAGGTATGTGCTCCTGCAAAGTGATTGTGAGCAACTCAGACATTCTGACACTAGCGATGAGGAGTTCTTGGGGTTTCCAAAAAACTAGAAGAGTGCTTGAAACTTAATGTCTCTCCTCATTTGTTAATGACAGTGATGATGCTTCTTAATAACGCTGTTGACTTTACGTGGTTGAAATATTATTCTGCTATATTTTATTAAATATATTAGTAAACCATTTGGTTCAGAATATTTTTTTCTTGTTTTCCTCCTCTAAGCCTTGGTGCCTCTAATGGTCAGGTGTGTCTTAAGGAGCGAAAAATACGGTAACTGCCAAGATTAAGGAAGGCATTTTTGTTGGTCCACAAATCAGACACGTCATCAGTGACAAGTGGTTCAAAGATCTGCTAGTGGGGCGGAGGAAATTGCATGGAAGATATTCAAGGACGTTGTTGCACCAAACTACTGTATGCCCAGCGTGTTGACTACATGCTTCAAGTATACAAAACTAGGAAGTGCTACATGCCACTAAAGATTCATTTTCTGAATTTGCACCAGGACTTTTTCTCTGCTAAACTTGGTGCAGCCAGTGATGAATGTGGTGAGAGGAATGATGGGAAAGTGGTATCAGGTGAAGTGAAGTCTATAAATGCTGACTGACTGTTGTTGGACACTGAAATGAGAAATGTGAAATGCTGAGTACAAACGAAAATGAGCTGCAAAACAATTTTAGCTCAATTGAGCTAATCCACTGAAGGATACAGAGCATTGGACGCTCCTTAATGTTACATAATACGTTCATTTTTAAAATTATTTATATATGGTGTGACAAAAGGTGCTATATCAATGCCTGCCCTGACACAGACAGACACGGGAGGCACACTGATAAAACAAATAAATGTTTTATTTCCTTTTCTTCGTCTGTGGGCAATGCCTTCCCCATTCCCACTGGCACAACACAGTCCCACAAACATGGCACAAAAACACAATTCTTTTTCCTTCTTTGTCTCCTCCACTCCTCTCATGCAAGCTTTGTCTCCCTCCTCCCGACTGGATGCTGGCTCCTTTTATAGCCCACCCGGAAGTGCTCCAGGTGTTTAATGACGGATTTCCGGCTGCACTTCCGGGTGTGGCGGAAGAACCGTCCACATGGGCTCAGGAACCACTGCAGTGCCCCCTGGTGGCACCCCCGGATCACAACAGAGTCGTAGAGAACTCCATCTCCCATGGAGCCCTGCAGAAATCTGAGGCACCACTGCCACTCAGGGGGGCTGCCATCTAGCGTCCCAGGAGGTACTGATCAGTCTATGCCTCTTCCCCCAGACCATATAAAGAAGAGGCATCCCAGCCAGCCAAGGGCCCCGGCCGTCCGCCACAATGGTAATACATTTGTATCTGAACTTGACATTTGTTATGAATCAAGACGGGTTCAACACAGGGCACACTCACTTACACACCCATTCTCACTCGCATTAGGCCACTGTTCAGTCACCACGGCATATCCTGTTTAAAGGCAGAGACCACCAATGAGGGGCTGATAGTATTCTGGACACATTATGGGAATTGCTGCTGCATGCAAACTTCACATTTTATTTCTCCAAGTCTGTTTCTCTGAGTCATGTATGATTATTTCATATAGAAAACATAAGTCTCTTGTGGAAATGAAATTTTAAACCACACACAGAAGACAATAAGTCACTGAAAAAAGATTTTATGTTCACGTCTGTGGTTTGGGCGGAGTGGTGACACTTAGGCTTGACATCTGCACCAGTGATCGGAAGGTTGCTGGTTCAAATGCTGTAAACGCCACATTCTACTCCTTTGGGTCCTTGAGCAAGGTCCTTAACCTCCGATTGCATCCTGGGTTTGCCATCTTGTAGGGAAAACTTGGAGGTTGGTGGCAGGACTGGCACTCCAGCCACTATAAAAAAAACTTTACACTGCTCCAGTGTGGTGCCAAGGTGTCACCTGGTGCATGGCTGCACTCAGATCCCAATCGGTGGTTCATTGTGTGGTGGGTGCAGCAATGTGCCGAAATCAGCGCATGACTCCCAACCTTCCCTCCCTGTGGTTCTGCATGCAAATGCTGAGACTGACACCAATGCAGCACGTGTTTTTTTTTTTTTTGTTTATTCTGTTTAGACCACTTCCAAAAAGGATAATGAAGGAACTTCAATAAAGTTAAATTAAAATTAGACATTTGGATGTTGTAGCCAATTGAGATGGCACAGTGGTGTCATGGATCAGGTGTCCTAGGTTAAAGTCCTGGACTTGGCTGTCTTCTGTGTGGGATTTGCACATTCTCCACATTTTTGGGGAAACATTTCTCTTGGTACATACCAAAAATGTGTATAGTAGGTTGATTAGCAACTTTAAATTGACTATGTGGGTGTATGGATGAGTGGTTTCCTGGAACTAACCTCATCCAACCATGGTTCTTGTCTTGTGCTCAGTGCTGCTGGGATAGACTCTGGACCCCCAGTAGGTTAGAGAATGCATGTATAAATAGCCAAATGAACGGAATAATTAAAAATTGTACACATACTGTTTTTAATACAAATTTTAATCTTTGTCACAGATGAGCGGGGACACTGCCCGGCCGGGACGCCTGGATAGTTCCCGACGTGGACAATATTACTCCTTGGCCACGAGAGGGCAGCCGCCTGGGCCTATTTTGGACACTCGTGAGAGGACGTGGCCACTGCCAGGGGGCGCCCAGACAGTGAGGGAATCCTGGATGGCAGCACTTCCGCCACACCTGGAAGTGCTGCCGTAAATAATTCCAAGAAGACCCGGAGTGCTTCCAGGTGCTTTCCCGAGACTTCCTCCACACCAGGAAGTCACGTCAAGGGGAGCACCTGGGGCTCATCCGGGTCAGGATAAAAGGGGCCGCCTCCTTCTAGTAGACGAGCCAGAGTTGGGAGGAAGGAGACGAAGCTTGTGAGGAGGAGGAAGGAGGTCAAAGAGAAAGAGAGAAAGAAAGAGAGAAAGAAGAAGAAGAAGAGAAAGAAGAAGGAGAAAGAGGAAGAAAGGAAGAGAGTTGGTGAGAGAAGGCATTGTGGTGCTCAAAAATAAAATAAAGGAGTGTGCTTTGGACATCCTGGTGTCAGTCTGTCTGTGTTTGGGGGTACGTTTTCCACAGTATATAATACGCTACCATTGCTGTTCATTTGTCTGTCCAGGATTTTAAATCACCTGTAGCTCGCAAACCATTTGACCTATTGACCTGAAATTTGGTGCACGTATACTTGGTGACGTCTGCTATCCGCTTTCGGGGTGATGATTGACCTCCAAGGTTATTCCTCTTTCTATTTTTATTTTATTTTATCATAGAATCAACTCTCGACACCAGGGTGGCCGTGGGGGCCATGTGCACAGGTGCCGTTCTCATCCATACCACCTTCGGCGTCACTTTCCCTACCTCTTCATATCTTAAATCATTCTTCAGGCAGATTGAAGAATTAAGTGCCAGCTTAAGTAAAAAATTAATGAAAGGCTCTATTTAATTCCAACACAAACACTAACTTAATGAGGTTTTAACATGAAAAGATGCTGACTGAAGAAGAGAAGAAGCGGGCTGCTTGGGTGGAGAAAAGAAGAGCTCCTCAGGAAGCAGCAAGTGCATCAACCTCTGAGCAAACGAATGGTAATTGTACAGAGGAAGAGGATGAAAACTAGGACTGCTCAAGTCAAGTGTATTCACTGCACGTTATCATGCAGTGCGCCGTTACTGGTATTGCATATTACAGTACATGCAGCTGAGCCCCAGTCAATGACAGGAACCTTTGCTGACACTGAACTGGATTCAGTGAATTTAGGTAAATATACGCAAATTCTAAATTTATGTATATCTAACAGCGGTCCCCAACCTTTTTGAAACTGAGAGCTACTTCAAGGGTACTGAGTAATACGAAGAGCTACTTGTTTGATACAAACTTCCTGAATAACATAAAGTTGCATGGTTCACCTTTAATGATATTAATAATATATTGCAAATTTTCCTTAGCTTTTCTGCCATGTTTTTCTTTATTTTTAGGGAGTAAAAACTGCATCTAGCTTCCCATCGTAGCTGTGCCTGTTTGCTTGTCTCAGTGAAGAGTGAGATGGAGGTTTGTCTTGGGCACGATATTGAGCTCTCACCGCAGACTACCCCTAATCAACATCAATGCAAGTGTTATTGATTCAGAAAGAACAGCAATACAATTAAATACAATTTTAGACAGAGCTCCATGATGTCTAGTTCTACTTTTAGATCATACCCTGCCGCTAACTCACGTGGTCCCTGCAGGTGACTAGGTGCCCGTGGGCACCGTGTTGGCTACCTCTGATCTACAAAATGCAATTAAGTTGGTCAGTAAAACTGTTGAAAATCTTTTCTTTGTACTTTTACCAGCTAAATAAAGGTTCACGTGAATTAACACATCACAGATTGCATTTTAGAGAATATCCCAACTTTTCAGAAAATGGGGATTGTATAATCAATAATCAGTCACTGTGATTGATGCCCACTGAGGAAATTATTAGGAACACCTGTACACCTGGTAATCCATACAATTATCTAATCAGTTAATCATGTGGGAGAAGTGCATTGCATAAAACCATGCAGTTATAGGTCAAGAGCTTCTGTTAATGTTCACACCAGAAAGGAGGAAAAAATGGGGTGTCCGTAATTTTGACCGTGATGTGATTTTTGGTGCCAGACAGGCCTGGTTTGAGTGTTTCTATAACTGCTGATCTCCTAGGATTTTCATATACAATAGTTTCTAGAGTTTAAACAGAATGGTGTGGAAAGAAAAATATCCAGTGAGTGGAAATTTTGTGCAGGAAATGCCTTGTTGATGAGACAGGTCAGAGGAGAATAGCTAGACTGGTTCAAGCTGACAGAAAGGCTGCGGTATTTCAGAAAAGCACTCTGTACCACTTTAGTGAACAGAAAAGCATCTCAGTATGCACAACATTCTGCAAACCTTGTGATAGATGGGCTACACCAGCAGAAGACTAGGTCAGGTTCCTTAACTGTCAGCAAAGAACAGAACGAATGTCCACATTGAGCACAGGCTCACTAAAACTAGACAGGTGAGGACTGGATACAATGTAGTCTGTCTGATGAATCTCGATTTCTGCTGAGGCACACAGATGGTAGGATCAGAATTTGGTTCAAAGAGCATTAATCCATGCACCCAACACGCCTTGCGTTGACAGTCCACACTGTCTATAATGATGTGCTGTAATGATGTGGGGAATCTTTTCTTGGCACATTTAGGGCCTACTATTGCCAATCAGTCATCACTTTAATGCAACAGCCTATTTGAGGATTGTTGCTGTGCATGTGCATCCCTACAGTTACACAGTTTAATCTTCTTCTAACTGCTTCTTCCAACATGATAATGCACCAGGTCACAAAGCAAAAGTCATTTCAAAATGGTTTCATGGACATGACGTTGAGGTCAGTGTTCTTTGAGGCCTTCCCAGACACTCAATCTGAATCCAACAGAACACCTTTGGGATGTATCAGAACTGGAGATTCCCAGCATGCAATGATGTCAATGTAGACCAAAATTTCTAAGGAATGTTTCCAACATCTTGTGGAATCCATGCCATGAAGAACTGAGACTGTTTGTAGAGAAACAGGAGGCCCAACCCAGAATTAGTATAGTGGTCCTAATAATTTATTCATTGAGTGTATTCTTTAAATGTTTATTTAGACTTGTATGTGATTTCTATTGGGGGTCATTCTTGATCAGAGAGGAGCATTACAATATATAGAATATTGTTTAAGAAGACATGGTACAAGCAGTAGTGTAAAATGAAAACATGAGAACAGAGAAATTCAAGATGTAGGATGCTCAGCTATGCTCCTTGTGACCCTGACTATAAAAGAGCATCTTCTCTGGCTTTGCCTGTCCCAACAATAAAAGAAGGAGTCTGTCTGGAGTTCTTCCTTCTAGCTTTGTTGTGTAGTGTGTTTCGCTGATGTGTGCTGTGGCCAACGTCCTTCTCACAAGAGAAACAGAAGTGCAACAGAAAGTCATACACTGCCAAAGAATCGGAGGTGCAGGATTCCTCTGCCACATAATTGGGCTTCGCGTCTACTTAGTACATGGCATGTCTGCCAGGAAAAGAGCCATAGTGTCATATCAGATGTCAGGGAAGGAAGAACACTGCAGCAGCCTTGGTGGAGTGACATGGGGTGTTGCATTTCATGAAAGGTGAATGCACCACCTTCCTTCAAAGACAGTAGTCCAGGTGTTACTAGTCAATGATACTGTATAATACACTAAGCACAAAATGGCAGTGCTCCTAAAAGAAACACCACATAACACAGTGGCATTATCACCTAACAAAATATGATCATAAAAGTAACCAACACCACAAAAACAATAATAATAATTTAAAAAGTTATGCAATATTACCCAGGACAATATTTAGCTAAATCCTGACAGACAGAGCCCCACAATGATCTGGTGCCCTATCGGGCACTAAGCAAACTCCTGTCAATCATGAATAATCCACTGCATCCACTGAACAGTGTCATCTCCAGACAGAGGAGCAGCTTCAGGGACAGACTTTTGTCACTGTCCTGTTCCACTGACAGACTGAGGAGATCGTTCCTCCCCCACACTATGCGACTCTTCAATTCCACCCGGGGGAGTAAATTCTAACATTAATTTTATTTTAATTTTTTTCATTTTTATTACTATTTAATTTAATATTGTTTCTTTGTATCAGTATTAATAAAGTATCTATCTATCTATCTATCTATCTATCTATCTATCTATCTATCTATCTATCTATCTATCTATCTATCTATCTATCTATCTATCTATCTATCTATCTATCTATCTATCTATCCAGGATTGGCTCCTGCTTTGCTCCTGGTGTTTCCACATATATTTATGTATGCAAGCTTTCTTCAAACGTTTTCCAAATTTGATTTGTTTTCGAGAAATTTCTGCTGGGCATCTGACAGAGACTGTGCAACACTGCGACCCTTAGTCTGGAGGGTTGACGCCCTGTTGCTGATGATCATGATGTTTGTGGGTGATTTGCTACCTAGTCATGAACATGCAGAAACAGCTACTGATTTGCAGAAAAGTAATACAGAGAAGTGCTATGTGATTTTTTTCTTTTTTTAGCAGAAAGTGTTGAAAGAAGGTGAAATTCACATCTATTTTTATGCACATTATAGGAAAAAAAGATTTAGTGTATATGAGTGGAGAGTTATGTTACGAAAATGGCCATAACTCCTTCAAGAATGATGGATGAGTTCTCTGGTGGTATCACCAAAGATGAGACGTGTGAAGAAGTTATAGCTCATTCTCGCCAGTAGAAGAAGAATAACACAAGAAACTGATTTGAAAAAGGGGAAGTTGTCAATTTTTAGGTGATCAGGAAATGCGCTTCAAAACCATGCTTTCTGAAGTCAACCAAGAGTTTATAAAATACTGTCCAATGTGCAAGCATAGATAGATAGATAGATAGATAGATAGATAGATAGATAGATAGATAGATAGATAGATAGATATGAAAGGCACTATATGATAGATAGATAGATAGATAGATAGATAGATAGATAGATAGATAGATAGATAGATAGATAGATAGTATGAGATGTGGCCGGCTTGTCATCCCGGTCAATACCCCCAGGCCGCCAGATGGAGCCCTCCCTGCAGTATGGTGCCCTGAAGACCAACAGGGAGTCATGGACGTTGTAGTTTTTATCCTCAACCCTGCTGGATATCACAGGGGCTGCAAGAGGGAGCTGCAGGGAGGACCGAAGACTTAATTGTGCCCATTAACCCGGAAGTTCATCAAAGGAAGAGCATCGGGCTTCCGGGGTGAAGAAAAGAACATTTTACCTGTCCCGGAAGTGATACAGGATCACATGGACTGGGGATTGGGAACACTTCCGGGTCAGGGTATATAAAAAGACTATGAGAGCTCCCAGACGGCGAGCTGAGCTGGGTGGAAGGGTGGCAACGCGTCTGGGAGCTGGAGGATTGTATTTGTGATTGAGTATTGTGATTGTTTATGAGAATAGTGGAGGAGAGGGTACTTTGTGCACTGTGGCATTTAAATAAAGCTCAACTATTGGACTTTTACCTGGTGTCTGGAGTCGTGGACAGGGGTTCAAGGGAGCGAAAGCGCCCTCTATCTGTCACAATAGATAGATAGATAGTACAACCATGAAAACACACTATTCTATCTCAACATCACAATTTCAACACAGAAAGCAGAAATGTACATGCATACTCATCAATTTCAAATTTCTGTTCAAAGGGCAAAATGCTAAGTTGTAATGTAGAGGCATAATTGATTTGTGATAGATGACTACACCACAAAATAGCATAATATAAAAGTTAAATTACTCTCTAAATTGTGTTACAACAAATCATTAAATGGGTTGCTTTAAAGGGTCCTAGTCTTCAGGTCCCATGGTAATTAAAGAAAGTTCTGGCTGCACATTCTGCTCCCATGAGCAAAGGTATGGGTAGAATACTGTAGGGCCCAAGGCCTGCCCAAATCACCCAGAAACAGGCTAGCAGCACTTGGTACAAAGAACGTTTTACATACTCCTTCTTTTTCTTCTTTTGGCTGCTCCCTTTAGGGGTCGCCACAGCGGGTCATCTTCTTGCATATCTTTCTGTCCTCGTCATCTTATTCTGTTACACCCATCACCTGCATGTCCTCTCTCACCACATCCATAAACCTTCTCTTAGGCCTTCCTCTTTTTTCTCTTCCCTGGCAGCTCTATCCTTAACATCCTTCTCCCAATATACCCAGCATCTCTCCTCTGCACATGTCCAAACCAACGCAATCTAGCCTCTCTTACTTTGTCTCCAAAGAAATATTTTTCTAGATATGAAATTACATTGAGCATATCATGGATAGATTCAAAAAGTTTATTATGATGACTAGCAACACAAGCTTGAGATAAACATTTTAACAATATGCCAAATTGTTGAGGTGCACTCACTGCTTATTTAATTTTTGCAAAATAGCACCATCTGCTGAGAGATGACGGGCAGTGCCCCACTTTCCCTGAATGCAGAGATGCCACAGATACGACGACTGTCTTCACACACAAGTTCAGCACAATTCACTATTTTTTTCTAGATTAAGCGCATCTTCCTAAAAACAAAATTTTGCCTGAAAGCATAAAACACAGCTCAGAGAGTTTGGTTCCTCTCCATTAAACAAGACACATGTTTTCTAATGTAAATGATTTTCATTCATATTTGGAGAAATAACATGTTTTACCAGATATTTTGTGCACAATGTGGGCAAAGTTGTCATCCTGCATTTCTCTAGGCTTACTGAAAATTATGTTCCTGCATGAGAGTGTAAAACCTCACACTCACAACTTTTATTCTGAAGAACATGGGATCCAAGTTCAGATGACCCTCATTCAGCATATATATATATATATATAGTGAAATGAGGGTGAGCATTATGCTAAAAGGCACTATATAATAGATAGATAGATAGATAGATAGATAGATAGATAGATAGATAGATAGATATGAAAGGCATTATATGATAGCTAGATAGATAGCTAGATAGATAGATAGATAGATAGCTAGATAGATAGATAGATAGCTAGATAGATAGCTAGATAGATAGATAGATAGATAGATAGATAGAACATTTGTCCACAGGGAGAAATTTGGCTTTTTACAGAAGCCCTTTAAATAAATAAATAAATACATAAATAGGTGGATAATTAAGTAAATAAATAAATATACATGCACACCTTGATCTGAGCACACATCAGAATGACTATAAAGCAAAAAAATGAAAAAGAAAGAAAACTTCTGACTTGCCTGTCACAGTTGCAGTGAGGCACTATACAGGCATATTGCTGTTGGTATAAAGAAGCTCCCTGGTAGCATTTCTTGTCAACAGCCAGCAGCCATACCACATGCACAACAGAACAAGTTATCTACCTGAAACTAAGCATGTTCGGGCCCGGCAGTACTTGGATGGGAGACCAACCAGGAAAAAACTTGGGTTGCTGCTGTACGAGGTGTTGGTGAGGCCAGTAGGGAGGGCCTACTCTGTGGTCTAATTGTGGATCCCAATGACAGTGTAGTGACAGGGACACTGTGCTGTAAAAATGGCACCATCCTTCGGATGAGATGCAAATCCAAGGTGTTGACTCACTGTGGTCATTAAAGGTCTCTGGGCATCCTTCATAAAGAGTCTGGTGTATCCTTATGTCTTGGCAAAATTGTCCACCACAGCCTGGTCATTCTGACCACCTAATTAACCTCTGTCTCTGATTGGCTATCTCTCTCTCACCCCTTTACCACCTAACAGCTAATGTGTGGTGAACATTCTAGTGCAAAATGCCTGCTGTCACATCATCCAGGTGGATACTGCACATTAGTGGTGGTTGAAATGGCTTCCCCGACTCACTGTGTAAAGCACTTTGAGCACCTTGAAAAGCTCTACATAACTGTAATGTATTAATAATAATAATAATTCAGCTGAAAGTCCTCAGTGTTAGTTTGTCAGAGAGATAATGTGAAGCATTGCTCATAATGGCACTCCATTTTGTTAAAACTCTTTCCTTCGCTGCTACCTCCAGGAAGTCCAGAGTGCATCCCATAACTGAGCTTAATGTTTTAATTAGCCTGTTATTTCTGTGGGCCTCTCTTGAAATGATGTGACCAGCCCATCACACCACAGCACAGAAAATCACACTGGCCGTCATAATACTATAAATGAATATGAAGTTAACCTGATAGTTATCCACACTTTTCTGATAATTCTGTTTGGCCTTCCCCATGCACATATAGAAACATGGTATGTCTTTGGTCACAGTGACAAAGTTTTGACCTTGATCAGTCAGATTCTCTTGTTGTTTTCTAGAAGTAAACATGGCCGTTCTGCTTTCTTTTTGCACTAATAAAAAGCAGCAAGCAGTGATCTGCCTTTTATGAACTGAGTGTGTACCAGGAGCTGAAATCCTCTTTGGTTTTTTGGACTTGCTCAATGTTGTCTTCAGTAGTGTATGCTGATGGGCATCCAGCTTCTTCTCTGTGCTTAACTGTAGTCTGACCATTTTTGAACTCCTCAATCCATTTGTAAACACCCCACCATGGTAAGACGCTATCTCCATATTGTACAGAAAGTGTTCTAGAGATTATTGACTTGCTCTTATAGTTTCCAATCAATCATTACATAATAGTAATGTTTGCAATAAAAATTATATTTAGAAATTTAGCACATGCAAGAGCTAGAGTTGGAGGCCATGCTTTTTAAGCTTTCCTGAGGTGGAGTCCAAAGCTTTTTTTAGTGACTCCATAACCTTGGATGAATCCAGGCCTGGATGTATACCAGTCCATCACAGGGCATACCCATTTATACACCTGCTCACACCTACTCATACCAGGATAATTCTGGGTCATCAATTAATCAACGCACTTAACTCTGGGTTTTGGGTGGAAAACTAGAATTAAGAATGAAAATCCGCTTGGACAGGGAGAGGACGTGTCTACTCAACACAGACAGCAACAATCCCTAGAACTGTGAGACAATGGCATTCACCATCATACCACCATTGTGTAATATTACAGTAAAACAATTAAATGCAGCTCATAATTCTCTGAGAATAGTAGCCGTTGTGAATCAAGAAGTCATCTAATACACAGCAATGCTTCACATTCACTAATTCATTTTTTTATCCTGTTACAGGCTCCACACTGAAACTGGATGGAAACATATGAGTGTGTCTGTTTACACAGTCCCAGTAGAAATAATGTAGTTTTAATTACAAATGATTCACAGAAATGCCACTACAGCAATTTGTGTGCAGGCCAAAAATAGACTAGAACTGATTTATTAATCCTGCCTCTTTGCTGATAGAAGCGTTCCTGGGTGTAAATAATTGCGGGAGACAAAAGAATGACAGGGGCATGAATATTCTGAGTATTCACTTTATGGTATTGTAGTGAAAAATGCGAAGGAATTCCAGCATCACATACTGCACATGTTAGGCTGCTGTCAAACTGCATTCTTTCATAAATTATGAAATACGAAACGCCATTGTACTGCCCTGATTGTGTGACTTCATT
Organism: Polypterus senegalus; assembly: GCF_016835505.1. Taxonomy (NCBI): domain Eukaryota; kingdom Metazoa; phylum Chordata; class Cladistia; order Polypteriformes; family Polypteridae; genus Polypterus; species Polypterus senegalus. Next base: position 166,914,208 of record NC_053159.1, read on the forward strand.
TAGGCACAATTTGTTAGGCTTTGATTTGTTTGCCACTCGTGGAAAGTAGAAATAGCTGTCAATTTGGCCATACACCTTCTTCACCTTCAAACTCCAATATCACTTTCCAGGAGATGAAGCCAACACTAGATCTCATGATAAATCCAACATTTTATCATTTGCTAAGGAAATATCATTGTTAACATTGTCTGGTTTTAGTGGCTGATGCATGTGTTTGGTTTGAAAGGCATTAATAAGAGGAAAATAATAATAATGTAATGACCCGGCAGTCAGCGCTAACAGCCTGGTGCATTATGGGTATTTCTTTAGAGTTTACTTTTTATGTTAATTAAGCAAGGCAGTCGATTTCTTTTGTATTAGAGATGTTATGTGTTTATGTCAAGTTAGTTTGGGTGGGTTATGTTCATTTGCAGCCCAGTTATATAAAAGTGTAACAGTTACCATCATGGAGAAAGTGTTTTTATGAATGACCTTGGCAATGGCCTTGCAATGTGTTAAGCTTTGTTTTTGACTCTCTGCTCTATTAAAGAGGTTATAAAGGACAGAGCTGTGTCTTGCTAGATATTCCATCTATGCAATTATTTACGGAGACACTCGGGGTCGTGCGGTGTATGGGACACGAGTGTTTGCCTGCTTAATGAGCTAGGTACAGCTGCGTGTATGGCGCTGGCATTCCGCTAGCTGATAGCTTGGGGGAAGTGCGCAGCGAAGTTCAGCTCCGAGAACTTCAATACTCAACTACCAGTTGTTACAATAATAATACCATCAATGATTTTGAGTGTAGTGAAAATTATTAGTCTCCAGTGACACCACCCAAAGAGGCAGTCAGTTCAATTCTTGTGTAGCGCTCTTAACTAAAGACAAGCGTAGAGCACATACACAGATTTACAAATGTAATGCAGCAACATCCATCCATTCTAACTTGTTTAATCTCTCCAGGGTTGCAAGACAGAAGTGCCTATCCCAGAAGTAATGCTGGACAGGATGAGAGGTCGATAAGACAACAGACCAGTCCAAGCCAAGGGACTTTCACTTAAATATGGACACCTATTTAAAAAAAAGAGTGTGCATTGTGGTTAAAATGTAACAGAAACCTTGTGAGCACATGAGGATAGCTTTGGAACAGTACCTCATTTGAGACACACGTCAGTGTCATTAACTCATGGCTCAATGTGCACAGCACACTGACAGAACAGGTTTATAAAATTCAGAGGTAATCTCAGCTATACTGTAAGTAGTGAGGAAAAATGAGTAACAGCCTCATTATGGTCACTCGAATAAAGCCTATGTGTATGCATCTTTAATTAGCTAATAAAGAATGCAGGTAATCTGAGGATAATTAGGGCTAATCAGGGAGCTCATCTGTGTGCACAGCTAAAAAGGCAAATCTGGAAGAGCGTGTGACTTTACGGATGGATGGGAAGCCCCATATGAGCAGAGATATCCTTAGGCGAAAGACATACAAAACAGTTAAAGTTAGAAGTTTACATACAAATAGAGTGACTTCTGTAAAACAATTACTTCTCTCCTGCACAAAGTAGATGACTTAAACAATATGTGAAATATATAGTTAGTTAGTATAAAATCTGTGGAGGGGTTACATAAAGAATTCACCCTAAGTGTAGGTAAACTTCTGACTTCAATGATAGACAGACAGAGTAGGCCCTCCCTACTGGCCTCACCAACACCTCGTACAGCACCAACCCAAGTTTTTCCTGGTTGGTCTCCCATCCAAGTGCTGCCGGGCCCAAACATGCTTAGCTTCAGGTAGATAACTTGTTCTGTTGTGCATGTGGTAGGGCTGCTGGCTGGTCATAAGAAAGGCTACCGGGGAGCTTCTTCATACCAACAACACTATGTCTGTATAGTGCCTCACTGCAACTGTGACAGGCAAGTCAGAAGTTTTCTTTCTTTTTCATTTTTTTGCTTTATAGTCATTCTGATGTGTGCTCAGGTCAAAGTGTGTGTGTATATTTATTTATTTATTTACTTAATTATCCACCTATTTATGTATTTATTTATTTAAAGGGTTTTTGTAAAAAAACAAATTTCCCCCTGTGGACAAATAATGTTCTATCTATCTATCTATCTATCTATCTATCTATCTATCTATCTATCTATCTATCTATGTAATAGACAGATCAATTCCCATTTTAGTCTGTATCTCATTTTTAGTTTTTGAACGTTCATATTCATATTACATACGGCCCAAATCCATTAAGGATGTGTACAAATATCTCTACTTCAAGTGCAAAATTACAAAAAAGAAAATTCATCACAAAGTTGCAATCAAATAAGACCACTGGGAATGCCAACAGCGTGCTAGACCCCTGTGCTACATCATATTATTCCCAGTGCAGAATGTCTGAGTTTTCACCAGCTCATGGTGGCAAAAAACAAAATAAAAAAAAATCAAAGCCGGTTCTTTCTTTGAGTAGAGTCATCACCATCCTGCGTTTAGTTTTAAACTGCAACCTCAGAACAGATTCAGAACTGGTGGGAGCAAGACATGGAGGAGTTTGATGCAAAATGGTGCTTTGACAATTTCAGAACGTTTACAGAGACGTTCAATTACTTTTTTCAATGTCTGCCTATAGTCCTCTCTCAATAAAATATGTGTTTGAGGCACAGCATTTCTGTTGGATAAAATAGCATTTGAGTAATTTTCAGTGGTAAGAATTCCTCCAAAAATGCTTATTAAAACCTTCATCTTGTTTTCTTTCTATTTGCAAAACTGGAGGCATAACATTTGTTGAACAGCAAATTTCTAGGCATTCCCATTTAGACATTGAAACACAATTCACGATTCAAGATTTATCACAACATGCAGATGATGTCTAAATTCTGAATCCATGTGTTTTTTTAGATAGCATGTCTTTGAACTGTGGGAGAAGACCAGAGCATGTTTAGGAAACTCAAGTGGATATTTAGAGAACATGCAAACTCCAAACAAGGAGCATCTAGGACTTGAACCCCAGTTTCCTTGTTAATAAGTAAATAAAATAATAAATAATTCAGACTGTCTTCTTTTTTTACTACTGTTGGACCACACTTTGTAAACATTTTTAAAAATAGAGAAAACAATGTATTAAGACCTGCGGTGGGCTGGCGCCCTGCCCGGGGTTTGTTTCCTGCCATGCGCCCTGTGTTGGCTGGGATTGGCTCCGGCAGACCTTTGTGACCCTGTAGTTAGGATATAGCGGGTTGGATAATGGATGGATGGATGTATTACGATGGAAAGGTACCACCAATTTAAAATAGCTGATTGCTTCTGTTCCTTGAAACAATGCAAATGTAAAAGCCTGTGGCAGAGATGGCAATACTTTCATATTTGACTACAACAGTTATTATAATCTGTTAGAAACATTTATACATTTGGTAGCATATTTTTTACAATCATAGAAACCTATGTGGACAAAACATGTTGTAGTCGTTTGTAATCATATTACTAGGATTTAGCTGTATCCTATCTTTCTAACATGGGAAAAAAATTAAAGGTTATATCCATGCGGAACAAGATTGAAGATATGAGACACAATGTCTTAATGACACACCTGATGAAGGCTAAACAGCCAAACATTGGGTCTCTTTGCTTGTCAGGCATGCAGATGCCTGAGGAACACAGCATTTCACTGTGTGTAATGTTGCTTCACATGAGAAGAAAGTAAAATGGGCTGTCTCTCGTCATTCCTCATATACATTTAAAGAAATCCATCTGATGGCTTCAGTCTATAAGTAATACCTTTGGACATTAGCAATTTGGGAAAAATTGAGAAGGTTGGCATCCTTCAACATCTGCAGTAAGATGCTGCAGATGTTCTACCAGACGGTTGTGGCGAGTGCCCTCTTCTACGCGGTGGTGTGCTGGGGAGGCAGCATAAGGATGAAAGACGCCTCACGCCTGGACAAACTTGTTAAGAAGGCAGGCTCCATTGTAGGAATAAAGCTGGACAGTTTAACATCTGTGGCAGAGCGACGGGCACTAAGCAAACTCCTGTCAATCATGAAGAATCCACAGCATCCACTTAACAGTGTCATCTCCAGACAGAGGAGTAGCTTCAGGGACAGACTTTTGTCACCGTCCTGCTCCACTGACAGACTGAGGAGATCGTTCCTCCCCCACACTATGCGACTCTTCAATTCCACCCGGGGGAGTAAATGCAAACATTAATTTTATTTTTATTTTTTTCATTTTTATTACTATTTAATTTAATATTGTTTCTTTTTATCAGTATACTGCTGCTGGATTATGTGAATTTCCCCTTGGGATTAATAAAGTATCTATCTATCTATCTATCTATCTATCTATCTATCTATCTATCTATCTATCTATCTATCTATCTATCTATCTATCTATCTATCTATCTATCTATCTATCTATCTATCTATCTACTCTCAAAATGTAACTATCTGAACCCTACCAACAGCAATATGCCTGTATAGTGCCTCACTGCAACTGTGACAGGCAAGTCAGAAGTTTTCTTTCTTTTTCATTTTATTGCTTTATAGTCATTCTGATGTGTGCTCAGATCAAGGTGTGCATGTATATTTCTTTATTTACTTAATTATCCACCTATTTATGTATTTATTTATTTAAAGGGCTTCTGTAAAAAGCCAAATTTCTCCCTGTGGACAAATGTTCTATCTATCTATCTATCTATCTATCTATCTATCTATCTATCTATCTATCTATCTATCTATCTATCTATCTATCTATCTATCTATCTATCTATCTATCTATCTATCTATCATATAATGCCTTTCATCTATCTATCTATCTATCTATCTATCTATCTATCTATCTATCTATCTATCTATCTATCTATCTATCTATCTACTCTAAAAATGTAACTATCTGAACCCTACCCACTCATGCAAATTAAGAACCAATTGGCCAATGAGAGGAGTGAAGTTTATGGGTGTTTGCAGTTTTTGGGGGGTTGGCAGGAAGGGGTATTTGAAGGGCAATTTGCTTACCTGAAATGGATGAATCAACATTGAACTAGATTGTGTAGGACTGAGCAGGATTTTGACTATGATTGGGCTGTAAAGTGCCTGTCAAATTGGCAGCCCTGATGACGACAGTGTATGAACACAACAGCATCAACTGTTGAAATAACTGAGAACAGAACTGCGTGTCACAAATGTTTAGCCCCATCCCAAACATCCAGCCCCACCCTGTTCTGCAGACACCGATGAGGTGTACTTGGAATGGCTGTGATCAGATGTTAGCACCAGCTGTACACATTTAAAAATCATCCCTGATTCTTTCTCACATGCAATGGAAAAACCAAGTAACTGCCACTTTTTTTCAAAATTGAGTTTTATTTTTTGAAGTTACTAGGTCTTTCCTGATGCTATAAGGTAGTGGTGATGACTAATTAAAGCATCAGAATAAAAAGCTTAAAAAAAATTCAATTAAGATCAAAATTGAAATTGTTTTTTTTTTTGTACACCACTCAGTACTTTCATTTGTATTGAATGAGTATGAATTGTGGAATTGCAACGGCAAACTTAGAACACATGGAGGGTGCAGAGCAAATGCACTCTCTCCGCTCTTTCTTGCCGCTATAACTGTAACGTTCTTCCTTAGCCAAATATGTGCTTTACCTTTGTGTGTGTAAAGAATGCTAATGAGATATGAAACATCACCAGCTGCCAGCTCAATAGTGAATAAGCTACTCTTTTGGGTTCATATATTTGTAAATCTGACTCGGAAGGAGTCAGCGCCTCACCAGCCATGAACCTCATCGCACTTCACTAATCTAAACAGCCCAAACTTGCTAGGTGGAGAAACTGGGGATTTTATCTTAACCTGGGTGAACACATACTCTTAGCTGAACATTATTTTGCTTATATTTTATTAAAAAGACATATTGGGAAAGGAAGATTTTGTGTTCTGAATACCTGTTGTGTTTGGTTGTATGCCCCATAGATAGTATTTAATTGATTCCTAAAAGGAAATTCACTCACTGTAGCATAAACAAGAGCATACAGTGCATACCGACATGGTTTAGAAATATTAAAACAAAGTGCAAACTGTCAACAAGACACAGAACTATACAAACAATACAACCAATCCATCCATTCATCCATTTTCCAAACCTGCTTTATTCTTCGTGAGAATGCTACTATCCCATCAAGTATAGGGCACAAGGCAGGGACAGTCCCTTGACAGTACGCCAGTCCCATCACAGAGTTCAATACACCCAGGGTACATTTAATACATACAGTATTACAGATAAAAATATCTTTTCTCTAGCAAGGTATCTATAACAACTGACCTAAAAATCATTGGGAGAAAGTGAAGGCCGTGGGACACCAGTAGCGCCTCCTGGAACACTGAGGGGCGTTGACTGAAGGTGATCCAGAGCAAAACATCACAGAGATGATGGGCAGCACTAGCCATTATGACCACTAATGTAGCCTTCGTTCTCTTTTCTGCTACTGCCTTAATTTAGTCTATGGAGAGCTCTGTAACAAATAATAGATAATGGCTGTTTGGGGGATGTAGGTTACACATTTTTTGTATTGATGTTTTGTTTATATGAGCTTCACCAACTCAGATTCCAAGAAACTGATGTTGTTATGGCAATCCAGTAATTATTTTACTTTACTAAGAAAAAATGTGATGTAGGCATCACACAAGCAAGCAGTCTGCTTACTAAGAATCACACTTGGTTTTCTTATTTTATTTTGAGGAGGCATTTCCAAGCTGTAGATAGATAGATAGATAGATAGATAGATAGATAGATAGATAGATAGATAGATAGATAGATAGATACTTTATTAATCCCAAGGGGAAATTCACATAATCCAGCAGCAGTATACTGATACAAAATACAATATTAAAGAGTAATAAAAATGCATGTAAAAGCAGACAATAACTTTGAGTAATGTTAGTATTTACTCCCATGGGTGGAATTGAAGAGTCGCATAGTGTGGGGGAGGAACGATCTCCTCAGTCTGTCAGTGGAGCAGGACGGTGACAAAAGTCTGTCCCTGAAGCTACTCCTCTGTCTGGAGATGACACTGTTCAGTGGATGCAGTGGGTTCTTCATGATTGACAGGAGTTTGCTTAGTGCCCGTCACTCTGCCACAAATGTTAAACTGTCCAACTTTATTCCTACAATAGAGCCTGCCTTCTTATAAAGTTTGTCCAGGCATGAGGCGTCCTTCATCTTTATGTTGCCTCCCCAGCACACCACCGCGTGGAAGAGGGCACTCGCCACAACCGTCTGGTAGAACATCTGCAGCATCTTATTGCAGATGTTGAAGGACGCCAACCTTCTAAGAATGTATAGTCGGCTCTGACCTTTCTTACACAGAGCATCAGTATTGGCAGTCCAGTCCAATTTGTCATCCAGCTGCACTCCCAGATATTTATAGGTCTGCACCCTCTGCACACAGTCACCTCTCATGATCACAGGGTCCATGAGGGTACTATACACTCACCAGCTACTTTATTAGATACTTCTTGGTAGTACTGGGGTGGACCCCCTTTTGCCTTCAGAACTACCGTAATTTTTTGTGGCATAAATTTAACAAAGTGCTGGAAACATTCCTTAGGGATTTTAGTCCATATTGACATGAAGGCGTCACATAGTTGCTGCAGGTTTGTCGGCTTCCCATCCATGATGCAAATCTCCCATTCTACTACATCCCAAAGGCTGGGCCGTCTTAACACATGGGCATGCTAGGCAGTTACCTGGGGTCCCCACAAGCATAGGGGGCCCATAATAATCTATGTATGTTGTGATTGCTGAGCAGTTGTGTAGGTATGTTTGCCCGGGGGCCTATAATGCTGTTAAAACGGCCCTGCCCAGAGGTGCTCTATTGGATTGAGATCTGATGATTCTGGAGGCCATTTGAGTACGGTGAACTCATTGTGATGTTCAAGAAGCCAGTTTGAGATGATCTGAGCTTTTGTGACTCTTTGGTCCTAAAGGGATATGGGCATGGCCAGCAACAATACTCTGGTAGACTGAGTCATTTAAACAATGTTCAGTTGGTACTAAGAGTCTCAAAGCGGGCCAAAGAGAATATCCTAAACACTTTTACACCACCATCATCAACCTGAACTGCTGATACAAGAAAGGATGAATCCATGCTTTAATGTTGTTGACACCATCTGAACATCGTAGTAGAAATCAAGACTCAACAGACTAAGCAACGTTTCTCCATTCTTCTGTTGTCCAAATTTGATGAGCACATGAGAATTGTAGCCTCAGTTGCCTGTTCTTAGCTGACAGGAGTGGCACCCAGTGTGGTCTCCTGCTGCTGTAGCACATGTACTTCAAGGTTCGACATGTTGTGCATTCAGAGATGCTCTTCTTCATACCTCGGTTGTAATGAGTGGTTATGTGAGTTACTGTTGCCTTTCAACCAGCTCAGTCCAGTCTGGCCATTTTCCTCTGACGTCTAACATCAACAAGGCATTTTTGCCTATACAACTGACACTCACTGGATATTTTCACTTTTCCGGACCGCGCTCTGTAAACGATAGACATGGCTTTGCATGATAATCCCATTAGATCAGCAGTTTCTGAAATACTCAGACCAGCCCGTCTGGCACCAACAACCATGCCACTTTCAAAGTCACTTAAATCAACTTTATTTCCCATTCTGATGCTTGGTTTGAACCTCAGCAGGTCATCTTGACAATGTCTACAGTCCTAAAAGCACTGAGTTGCTGTCATGTGATTGGCTGGTTAGATATTTGTGTTAGCATGCAGTTGAACAGGTGTACTTAATAAAATGGCTGGTGAGTGCATAGAATGATTTTCAGACTCCTTTTAATATGCATGTGAATAAAATGATAATAGAGAAAAGGTACAGAAAAATAAGTAGGTAACAGCATCAGAGGGCTGGGAAACTTTTAAAAAGTTCATAGCTTCATAACGTCTTGTAGTCTCTTCTTCAGTTGTACATTTTGCTTTGTTTATGGTGCCGACTGTAATATGTAATGAACAAAACTGTCAGATATTCAGATAGTGCCACTGTGCTGCATAAATGAATTCATTGCGCAAACCCGCATGCTATGCTCTGCTTTTAAAATGGTTTGTTTTTTATAAAGCACTTTTCAAGCAGAACTGACCACAAGTGCTACACACACAGATAAAGTTAAAGAAATGTGTGAATGGTGCCATGCAAGGACCAGCGTACCAACTGGATTGCAATGGCTTACCCGGCAGAGAGGCCATAATGGCAAAAATGTGTAAAAAGTTATGGCATCTGAATATCTTCTGAAAGCCCTGCATCGGTTTAGAAAATCCTAATTAAAATATTTGTATCCATTTATATTTTTATTATAGTTTAACAGTTCACAAATTAACCTTTTGAAGTGTAGGGCACAATTACATTAACAGCCCTCAGTTAAGACGTGTGGTTTTAGCTGCCCTGGCAGATCAGTTCAGAATCATACGTGCATTCCAACTTTCAGCCATCATGATATGAAAATGCAACACTGATGTCATCCACCAAAGGTGCACACACTTTATACTTGACACAACAGAACAAAGGGGCACATTGGGGAGTTTCTCATTGATTTTTTTGTCGTTTTCTTCCCCCATGTAATTTAGTTTTCCTTTCCAAATCTCAAAAGCATGCCGGTAGGTTAATCTAAGATGGAGTGACACGAGTGAGTGTAAGAGTGCGCTGTAATGGAGTGGCCAAGCTTAGTTCCTGAATTGCACCTGTTGCTTCCCGCCTTCCATTTTCATAGCTTGAGGTGTAGCATCATTGTGTAATGGCTGTTTAAGATGGAGAATACAACACGTGGCTCTTGTGATTTAGCTAGGTTTTTATTCCCTACTTTATTTTTGTTTTTGTTTTTATTGCTAATTTTATTATTTTTCAGTTATCAATTATTCAAGTGTTTTTGTAATTATGACGTTTCTGTTAATACTGCTATAGTTATTTATTTAACATTTTTGTATTAGGTATTTTTGCTTGCCCATGTTTCTTGTTTTCTTTTGGTGGAACCCCAGATGGAGGTTCATTGTTGAGAGACCACCACCAACCTTTATAATTTAGGCAGGGAGTGGTCCCTCAGAGGTTCATTGATTGTTGCAGTGGATAGCACTATTTGGGATTTTTTGGTTTCAAGGATTTTCCGTTTTCACTTTGTTTTTTTTATTCTCTGGATTGCAGGGTGACCTTGTTAATCGTGTGCTGTCTTTTTTGGCAAATCCTTTTTTACTCTTTTTTTCTTTTCCTTGCCTATTTAGTTCTTCTTTTCCTTAATTTACAGTCTCCTTCTCCCTTGAATGCCATTTATGTGTATTTGGGACATCTAAAAGTATTTGTGAACATTTAATGTCAGCACCCCATGCCTGTGTATGCCTCGAAGCCTTTCTTTAGAGTTTGGGGTCAGAATGCCTGAGGTGAGGCCTGTTTCTGGAGCTGACCAGTTTGGTTTTTGTATATTTAGAGTCCTGTTCACTTCTTTTTTATCATCTTGCGTGTGGCAATTCACAACAGTGAAGCCCAAGCGTTTGGATTAGAAAACCATAAATCAATTATATTTGCTAAATTTAGTTAGGGAAAGGGGACAGCACGGTGGTGCATTGAGTAGCGCTGCTGCCTCGCAGTTAGTGGACCCGGGTTCGTTTCCCAGGTCCTCCCTGCATGGAGTTTGCATGTTCTCCCCGTGTCTGCGTGGATTTTCTCTGGGTACTTCGGTTTCCTCCCACAGTCCAAAGAGATGCAGGTTAGGTGTATTGGCGATTCTAAGTTGTGCCTGGTGTGTGTGCCCTGCGGTGGACTGGCGCCCTGCCTGGGGTTTGTTTCCTGCTTTGTGCCCTGTGTTGGCTGGGATTGGCTCCAGTAGATCCCCATGACCCTGTAGTTAGGATATAGCGGGTTGGATAATGGATGGATGGATAGTTAGGGAAAGGAGTTTTAGAAAGTTTTTTAAACTTTGGATATTTTTTATGTTTTTTTTTTTTTTGCTTTTGCTTTGTCATTGATTATTGTTCTTTGTGTGGTAATTTTAGTATTTATCCTAAGGCACTGACCACTCTATTGGATTGCCCCTTTCAGCATCCTGGTCATAAACTCTTAAGTGCCTTTTGTATTCTCCCTTAGCCAAAAGAGGTAAAATATAGAACAGGAAAACCTCCTTTCTATACTTTTGTAAGCAACCCATATCCTATATTAACAAGCAGGGTGATCACAACGAGAGCCCACCAAGACACTGTGTATAGGCCCCAGGCAGGAATACGCTACAGAAAGTATTAATATAGAACTTTCCAGGGTCAGAGAGAGGAGTAATGCCCAATTACAGTATGCATTTCGGGGCATGGCACAACTGCTTTATCTTATGTATTACTCCAGGCTATAGAAGACTGTACTCTTCCAAGGTTTCAAGTGAGGAAAATACCTACTAGACTCCAGAGGAGGATGTACAGTATATGTATTCAGTTAATTACCAACAGACGCCAGAATGAAGAGCAACACAGACAAGAAGGACATTTGCTTCTTTTCTGGCTACAGGCTAATAGCACATACTGGACTTTGTAACCTGGAGTTCAAGGGGCTGGACAGCCCAGCTGGATTATGCATCTGCAGGCAGCTTCAAGTCTTTACCTGACACAAATTGGATTTTTTTTTTAAATAAAATTCCAAGCCAATAAATGTGAAATGGAAATAATAATTGCTTATCACACTTTGTACAAATTTATGTAAATGATTTGATTCACAGAGGCCAAAGGATCTGAAGTCATGTAATTCTGGCAGTCCGGCACTTGGCTCTGTGTCACCACACCGGACCCTTGTGATCATTTTTCTCTACTTTGTAGCATGCGGCCAGGGCTCTTGCCCAGCTGGGATGCCTCCAAACTGGGAGGACCGGGGAGCAAGTGTGGCCAGAGCGCTACCTCCCCAGGGCCACTAGATGGCAACCCCCTGGGTTGCAGCGGTGCCTCAGACTCCCGCAGGGCTTCATGGGAATTGGAGTGTCGTGCAGCCCTGTTGGGATCCGCAGGCTTGATTTGATCCTTTCCATCTGCTATAGAAAAAAGTATAAAACTTGTGAATTTTGTTCCCATAATTCTTATCTATAGGATCATTTAAGGAAACATTATACATTTTTGGCTAGCTTTCAAATGACCAACTTATCACAGTTGTCTTTTAGCCAGTTAGATGGACCTACCTTTATGGTTATAAGTTTCTCAACATGTGTGCTTTGATTGTGGTGTTTTTCTTCATATCTCACGTGAATTCACTCTTCTGTGAGGATGTGTGTGTGTGTGACATACTGTTTGAAATGGCTGCATGATTAAAGCTGCTTTGGAGAAATGCAAGGTTAGTTCAGTTGTTCTTCTGAATTTAGGAGAAGAAATATATTACCGAAAACCATCACACAGTTCATCACTTTCACTTACAGTAATACTAATACTCAGAAATATCTCTGATAACTTTACCCTTACTATGATCTTAAAAACAATAGATTCTGAACCAAACTAGAAAGCATATTTGTCTCTTTGAGTCCTTTTGTCTCAGAGATGCAGGCGATGCTTTGTCTTAATTCTTTAAGGGTTCTCAGAGAAGTTCTCTGGTGCACATCTGGAAGGACACTGGTGCACTGCTTCTTTCATCGTCCCGATGCGATTCTTTCTTTTGTGCTTTAGTTGCACCTTGTGGTTGATAGCTCTATTGCAGTTAGTCTGTGCCACTCTGCCACCCAGTGTATCTAATATAATATAATATAATATAATATAATATAATATAATATAATATAATATAATATAATATAACCAGTAACGTCATGCTGAACGATAACATGTAATGAATCCACTTGACTTGAGCATTCCTAGTTTTCATCCTCTTTCTTTGTATGTTTAGCATTCGTTTGCTCAGATGTTGATGTGCTTGATGCTTCCTGAGCAGCTCTTCTCTTCTCCACCCTAGCAGCCTGCTTCTTCTCTTCTTTTGTCTGCATCTTTTTGCCTTAAAACTGATTAAGTCAGTGTTTGTGTTGCAATTATTTAGTACATTTTTGCTTAATTTTTCACTAAGCTGGCACTTAAGTCTTTAATCTGCTTCAAGACTGATTTAAGGTATGAAGTGGTAGGGGAAGTGATGACAAAGGTGGTAGGGATGAGAACAGCGCCCGTATGCATGCACCGCATGGCCACTCTGCTGCCAAGAGTTGATTCTTCAATAAAATAAAATAAAAATAAAAAGAGGAATAACCTTGGAGGTCAATCATTACATATAGTAGGGGCCATGTAGTATATGTGTACCAAATTTCGGGTTAATACATCAAACAGTTTGCGAGCTGCAGGTGATTTAAAATCCTGGACAGAAAAACGAACAGCCACGGTAGCGTATAATATAATATAATATAATATCCTGTGGTGGGCTGGTGCCCTGCCTGGGTTTTGTTTCCTGCCTTGCGCCCTATGTTGGTTGGGATTTCCTCCAGCAGACCCCCGTGACCCTGTAGTCAGGATATAGTAGGTTGGATAATGGATGGATGGATAATATAATATATCCTCCTTAATAAAATGACAAATGTCCCTAAGTGTGTCTCTGTGTGTCTCTCTGGTTTCTAGGATTAGGAGAAAAAAATATATATAGCCAAAAAATGTAGAAGAAGGGGCAAAAAAATAAAAAATACCAAATAAGGGTCTAACAATAAGAAACTTGATCTTATTGACGGGCGGCATGGTGGCACAGTGGGTAGCGCTGCTGCGTCGCAGTTAGGAGACCCGGGTTTCCTTCCCGGGTCCTCCCTGCATGGAGTCTGCATGTTCTCCCCGTGTCTGCGTGGGTTTCCTCCCACAGTCCAAAGACATGCAGGTTAGGTGCATTTGCGGTTCTAAATTTTCCCTGGTGTGTGTGTGCGCCCTGCGGTGGGCTGGTGCCCTGCCCGGGGTTTGTTTCCTGCCTTGCACCCTGTGTTGGCTGGGATTGGCTCCAGCAGACCCCTGTGACCCTGTAGTTAGGATATGGCGGGTTGGATAATGGATGGGTGGATCTTATTGACTTTTTTTGTTGTCCAACATTGCAGCCATGTGATAAAAACTTTCTTGCATCCACCGAGCCTATGTGAACGAGGTTTATAACTGTAATTCTGTCACGTAGAATAACATCACACATTTGGCAGTGGATGAGTGAAAATCCCAATAAATTGATGCGCACCAAAACCCCAGTAAGACTCTGCTGGAGTCACTAAACCAAGCCATTGCAGTATCGACCACCGCTGCATTTTCCCAGCAAAGCACTATAGCTGTGATCCATTTGTAAAGCAACACTGAGAGGAAGAAATGAAAATGGGTGGCTCTGTCTGAAAAGGGAGAGGCCACAGTGAAGGAAAAGAATCAGATGTGAATTATTATACCATAAGAAATGAATAACCTATGTAACAAATACAAAACATGAGGTCTATGTTGTTTACTTAGATTTCAACCCATCTTAGACAGGTAGCACAACTAGTTATGTTCTATTATTTTCTCCATTTTCCAACCCATTTGACTAGTTCTCAGTTGCAGGGAGCCAAATCAAATCCTAGCAGCATGAAAGGCAAGTCAGGGAACAAAGCCTTACCAGCACACCCTCCCACGCCCGCACACACCTACAGAGATGTCACTGCTAGTCACACAGCCTTTAAGCCCTCACCCTCTTTGGCCAGGGGGCTTGTCTATTTAATGGCATATGGTCCTGTGAATGACAACCAGCTGAATACATCCAGATTGGAATACAGATCATAGTGAATGACACAATAATAACACAGGCATGACAAAATGTAAAATAAATGTTGTTTTAATACAACATCATCAACAAGGGGAATCAAAAAAGCAGACAGAACAAAAGCAAACACTCATTGGAACAATCACACAATATAATTAGACAAAAAATCTAAACCAATACAGACAAGCAAAGGTCAAAGACACACAAAATTCACAAAACGTGGGCGCACTACGTATATAACAGGCATTTTCAAAGGCAGAAGACGCAATGCTAAAGCCAATACCCTAGTTAGGCTCTTACTTTTATTGCTATTCTTTAAGGCCATAGTTACCTATCCTTTACATGGCAATGCACAAATATGTCTTGTTAAGTAATTGCAAAGCCATTTCATTAAGAGTCCTAGGCATTTAACACAATTCTTTTTTCATTAAAATGGCCCTCGCTGGGGAACAATGAGAGGGTCATCTTTTGCCCTTCCTCTCTGTTTTCTTAAACTTTATGGGTAATGGCAGCCATGACTTTTATTCCCTAGTAAATGTTTCATACTGGCACTAATTATACAAAATGGCATGTTTGCAGGAACTACTGTACTTACATAATTATACAATCAATCTTTACATTTAGAGAACGCGTGGTTCTGACATTCCCTAAGGTGTTTAAATGTTATTATTTTATAACTTGATGATAATTATTATTTTCCTTTAAGAACATCATCCCAAGACAATGACATGTCATATAATGCAGTTTATATAGCTGGAGTGAAGGCTGGTTAAGAGTCTTGCTCAGGTTTACAGAATGAGTTAGCGGTAGGCACTACAACCGGCTTCAATGGAGTTTGAAGTCAAATGCCTTAAAAAGTAGGGCACAGTCACTGGCCAGCTCCTTGACCTCCACAAAACTCCACATCTTCTCGCTTACTTCTCCTTAAAGAGCCAGGACTTCAAGGCCAATGATTCTTCACTTGGGCTTACCACCCAAATCCAGACCTAATAATCTATGCAGGACCTTATTTTATGTACCACCTTTCATTAGTAAACACCATCTCATGGCCCCATATATTGGAAACATGGCCAGGTTTGTGACGTGCACGCAGCCCCGTCATGCTACACGTCCTTCTTCAACAGCGCCTTCACAGCAGTAGCGCATCCATCGGCCAAAGAAGGCTCATTGCAACTGACCTAGCAAACCCCAATGAACAACGCATCCATCAGCTATAGGAAGCTCATCACCGCGACAAGAACTTCACTCACAGCCCCGCCTCGCAGACCGTCCGTCGGCTGGAGACTGATCGCCAACCCATGGGGTACTTTAATTCTGCCAATGACCTGACCTACTTGCTGTTCCTGTTTGGAGGGTTTTAATAAAGCTGATCGTTCTGAAAACTAAGACTGAGCCTCGTTTTTTTCGGGTGCAGGACAGTGACTCACGTGGCCCAGGTTATTGATTTGTTCAGGATCACTTTGTGGATCAGAGGCAACTAAACATAAGACCTTTTTTGGTTTAGAGTCCATTTCCTTAATAATTATGTCATAATGCCTGAAAAAAGCAAACCTTGGATAATTTGTACACTTTCTAAAATGTTGTAATGTCTAAAAATCTTGTGGTTGAGCACCCCACCATCTTCAGAGAAGGAGACTGTGGCTGGCCCATGTTAGTCTCCATGAATATTTCCTCTTGGACTCATGCATATTAGTTTTATTCTAAGACAAGCGTCTTCTTATTGAATGCATCTTACCTGACCTGCATCAAGTTCATGCCATCTTTGCTCTTGGCACCCCTTTTCCCCTGGGAGCATTTCATTTGCACTGGGTTACTGAAGACAACCCACACATTACCTGCAAATCTAAGCCATGTAACAACAAAGTATCTCTTTAAATATATTATAGCTTTTCATGTTTATAGCCAGACCTTCCTGAGTAATGCTAGTGTGATAGCAACTCCTGAAAACATATTACTGAGACTGTAATGATATTAAATGACTTAAACGGGTGACACATTATATGGTTTCTAGTTAGAGAGAAGATCAAACATAACAACCGTTGTTGTTTTGCGGGTGTCGGACCACATAACTACTAGGAATAGGAGGGCTAAAAGACTGCATGACTTCATAACAATTTCTCAGCACAGTATCTAATTTTCAGAGTGTCGCAAGGTTGATGCATTATGGCAGACAATTAACACACTCTGTTATATGAATGTTTTCCAGATAAGGGGACTTTAGGTGTAGCCTCTGTCTTTTTCCATTCTGTCATAGTATGACAAATATGAGATATTAGATAGACCTACCTGTCTTCTGTTTTTAGTCCAATACACCTTTTTATGGCAGCCGGGCAGCACAGTATGCATTGTACTTCTGTCTGAGTGCTCACAAACAGGAGCCCGCCCCTGTGACATAAGACAAATTCAAACCTGGTTGGTTTTATCATGATGAGCTGCTGACTGATCTAAGTCATGTAAGTCACTGGGAATGTTGCACTATGCTACTGGCGGTCATGAGAGGGCACCACTGCTGCATCCTAGTGTAGTTGAAGTCTTTGAAGAAAGGTCATGAAGTGTAATGTCCAAGGTGGCTTTTCTTAACAAAACGTACCTGAGGCTGACACCTTTTTCCGAAAAAACTTACAACATTTATGATTCAATTGGTTACATTTCTTTGGGTTTTCCAATTGGAGCACAGGCGTGTTAAGTGACTTGCTCATGGTCGCACAGTGTCAATGGTGGGATTTTAACCCACAACCTCAGGGTTTGAAGTCTAAAGCCTTAACTACTACACCTCACTGAATAGATAGATAGATAGATAGATAGATAGATAGATAGATAGATAGATAGATAGATAGATAGATAGAGTGACCACCAGGGGGCGCTCCGGCTTCCCAAACACCTGACACACACAGGCTCAGACACAAGTTTCAATAAGCAAGAGAATTTTACTTGTGGGAAACTCTCCCTGAGCAGGCATTTCCCACACCAAAAGCACAATACAACAGTAACAAGCAGTGTTCTTTCTCTTTCTCTCTGACTCATCCACTCTTCCCAGCAAGCTTCGTCCTTCTCCTTTCGACTCTGGCTCCACGAGCACTTCCAGTCTCCTGAGACTGTAATTCAAATTACTTTCAGGTGAGATAGGAGCTTGACAAAGAAGTGCTCACCAGTCCCTGCAGCACCCCCTGGCGACACTTATGGAAGCCAACAGGGGAGAATCAAAGAACTTCAGTTCCCATGGTGCCTTTTGGAAATCTATGGTGCTGCCACAACTCAGGCAGACCATCATCTAGTGGTCTGGGGAAGACGATGCCCTGTGTACATGATCTCCCCTGGTCCTTCCCAGCTGAGGGTAATCCAGCCAGGCTAGGCTCCCACACAATACGATAGATAGATAGATAGATAGATAGATAGATAGATAGATAGATAGATAGATAGATAGATAGATAGATAGATAACTTTCGGGTAATCAACCTTAATAAAAGCATAAGTGTCTGTGAGTCCAGCTGCTACTTCTCCTTTGTTCCAATAGACGTCACATCAGAAACACTTGTGCTAATGCATCATATTACTACAGGCATTACAAAATACACCCCAGTAGATGGT
This sequence comes from Polypterus senegalus, assembly GCF_016835505.1. Lineage (NCBI taxonomy): Eukaryota > Metazoa > Chordata > Cladistia > Polypteriformes > Polypteridae > Polypterus > Polypterus senegalus. The sequence continues at coordinate 166,932,493 of NC_053159.1, forward strand.
GCCATGCAAACATTAATGCTGAGGTCAACATCGATTACTTTTGTAAGATTTCAACCAGTATTAGATGAGTAGCACAGCCAGTTTAAAATTAAGTCTGCAACACAATAAAATAAAGGGTTTTAAATACTTCCCAAATCCACTATAGATATAAAATAAATTCTAGATTTGTCAAATATATGTTATACAGCCTTAAGTACTAAATGACTCCAGTACTCTACTCGTCACAGATATCTTTTTCACACAACAAACACACTTACAGCTGTCCAAGCAAAAGAGCCAAGTTGATCCCGATTGAGCTGCATTAGTATGAAAAGGAACACTCCTGTCCCTCACTCACAATGTGTCAAATGCTCAGCGTATGGCTGATAAAAACTTCAGACTGAGAAGAATTACAATATGCTGTAACAGATTCACAATCTTCACATAATGAGGGGACATTGCACAAGAACACACATTTTATACTGAGTAGATGGTCTTTCCCCAAAATGGTTTAAAAATCTGAGTTTAAATTCCTTTCTGGGCACTGTCATTGTCAACCTTGCATGTTCTTCTGTGCCTGTTTGGGTTGCCCTTCCACATCTCCATGATATTCAAATCAGGATGGGCCACTGGGGTTGTGTATATGGTTCTGAGCTGTCATATTATGCCACATTTAGGGTTCCTGCATTATATTCAATAGATAGGGCAGGCATTGACCACTTATGACCCTAAACTGGACAGAAAATGTTTGGGTGCATGGATGCTATTTTAATTCAGAACACATGCATGTTAGTTTAAATTCTAAGTAGCCGTATAAGAAGGTTTGGACTGCAATGGACTGATGCTCCTTTCAGTTTTAGTTTCTACCCTAGCTGTTAATAGACTGGCCTCTAACTCTCACAGCTGTGAACTTAATTAAGTGGGTCTGATGATGGATGGATCAACTTTAGGGTTGTGGGGTGCCAAAGAAAACTTGAGGAGCACATAGCAGGTACCAGCCCACAAACAAAGAGCTAATTTGGAATTCCCAGTTAATCTAACCTGCATATCTTTGGGGAAATGGGAGAAAAAGGAAGAAAGATTGAAAGGAAAACCTAATATGCAATCCCCATTCAATCAAACCTGCACATGTATGGAAAAATTGGAGGAAAACTCATGTAGGCAAGTGGGGGAGCCATGTGAGGCTGTGCAAACTCCATACAAACAACAACCATGATGTCAGAGTTATATTATATTATAATATATTATATTATATTATATTAGTCATCCCCCACGGTAAAGCCCACATAGTAGTGAAACAGGACTGTGAGGAGGGCCCTGCCCGGCTCCCTACTCCTGACATCACTCTTCCCCTTCCAACTCAGCCTGCAGCTTATCTCGGATTAGCACGAATATATGGCTCCTGCAAGCGAACTATGATACTTAGCGCAATGAGAGAAGTCGGAAAAATCAACCGGAATATTCAAGCAAATTATAGAAAAAAACCCGATCTACATCCGTTAAGTAGTTCTCTTGTTCGCTAGCTAAGCGGAGGTAAGGTATGCCCCAAGGCTGGCACGTGAGTTAGGAAGGCCCTGCTCCTCTACCCTTGGACCACTGCGTGTCTCTCAGATTCACACAAATAAATCGGTACTGCAAGCGAACTGTGATATTTAGCATGGTGACAAAAGGTCACAAAATCAACCAGATTGTTCAAGCAAATTATAGAAAAAAACCCCGATCTAAATCCATTAAGTAATTCTCTCATGAAAAGCAGACAGACAGACAGACAGACAGATATTGGATTTTATATATATAGAGATTATATTATACTAGCCGTTCCTCCCACCTATTTAGTAGTGAAACAGGACAGTGAGGAGGGCCCCACCCGGCTCCCTAATCCTGACGTCACTCTTCCCCCTCCAACTCGGCCCGTAGCCTCTGTCTTGGATTAGTGTGAATATATGGCACCTGCAAGCGAATATGATCCTTAGCGCAATGAGAGAAGTTGCAAAATAAACCAGAATGTTCAAGCAAATTATACAAGAAAAGCAGTAAGTAAGTAAGTAAGTAAGTAAGTAGTTCTCTCGTGAAAAGCAAACAGAGAGATGTTGGATTTTATATATATAGAGATTATATTATATTATATTATATTATATTATATTATATTATATTATATTATATTATACTATATTATATTATATTATAATCTATCCTTTTTCTAAAACTGCTTATCTAGAATACAATATTCTAAGCCCTTTAATATGCCTTTCTTTAGGAATAGCCCGGCCTGTACTAAATTATCTTCACAGACTGTGACATCCTAATAGAGACACGGTATCAAAGTTAATCAAATGCTGGCAAAAGAACCCACAAAACCTACAGTAAGTATACTTTTGAACAGATTGCTTGGCAAAGACTAACATTTGTATCCTTTTCTCCCTGATATAAAGTCTCCCATTCCTTTAATTTGCAAGAAACAAAAGCTGCACACTTTTGCCGTCCTCTTTTGATCACAAACTCCTCTTTGAATTTAACATCGATTACGAGGCTCACTGCTGTCTGACTTCAAGAAAAGCCTCTTTTCAGACTGCACATCTCTAATAAGTGACACTCATTCTTCATGCCGTTCTCTCCGAGGTATGGAAGCCACCTGTAATGTAATGGCTGCAAACAAATCTCCTCAGGGCACATGCATAATTAAGCACAATTAGACACAGCGGGATTGCCTGTTTTAAATGACAGTAAAGATGCAAAAGCTCAAGCACAAGGTGCTTAGCAAAAGATGGCATACATTTTCTAGTTCTTAATTTACACATAAATAAATAAAGAATAATTAATGTGTGGTGTAGCAACAGCAACAATGTCACACATGGTAACAAACCCTTAAAATTCTTTGTTATCACAGGTTGTGATAAATTATTGGCTGATGCCAGACCTTTATTTGTTGTGCTCAGGATTCCAATGGACAGTATTCATTTGGCCTGAGCTTACAGTTTTCGACTTGGTCGTGGGACAGAGTTTCCTATGTAAGACACTATAAAAACAACAATTTGGCGTGCAATTATAAACAAATTATCTTTATAGGCCAGAAGAAACAGTAAAAAGCTGTTTTGCAAAAATTATGCCTACTATGCTAGGCACTACATACAGCAGCCCTGTATAGAATAAAAAGGTCAGGCGTCATCTACAGGGGGTACTAGTTCAGTTGCACCATTCCAACTAAAGCTGAAGGGAAAAGCCATACCAGATGCATAAGAATATTTGCATATGATTCTCTATATTCTGCGGTGGGTTGGCACCCTGCCCAGGATTGGTTCCTGCCTTGTGCCCTGTGTTGGCTGGGATTGGCTCCAGCAGACCCCCGTGACCCTGTATTCGGATTCAGCGGGTTAGAAAATGAATGGATGGATGGATGGATTCTCTATATTGCCACATACTCCTTACAAAGGATCATCTGTACTTAATCCGTGTCAAACATAGGGGTTGTGTGAGTATTTTATAGGCAGTGACTTTACGACTGTTTTGTTTTTTCTTGACTTTGCTGACGATGCTGTGATCTTCACGGAGTCAATGGAGGCTCTGATCGGAGCACTCGAGAGACTGAGTGAGGAGTCTGAGTATCTGGGCTTGCAACTGTGCCGTGGATAAAAACCAAGATCCAGGCCTTTAATGACCTCTTGGGCACAGCCATCAGCAGTGTGTCTGTTTGTGGAGAGAGCGTTGACCTTATTGAGAGGTTTACTTACCTCGGCAGTGACATTCATTTCTCTGGTGACTCTTCCTATGAAGTCAGTAGATGGATTGGGAGAGCATGGGGGGGTCATGAGGTCGCTGGAAAGGGGTGTGTGGTGCTCCCGATATCTATGCAAAAGGACGAAGATCCAAGTCTTTAGAGTCCTGGTGCTTCCTGTCTTGCTATATGGTTGTGAGACGTGGACGCTATCCAGTGACCTGAGATGAAGAGTGGACTCCTTTGATACTGTGTCTCTCCAGAAAATCCTTGGGTACCGCTGGTTTGACTTTGTGCCGAATGAGCGGTTGCTCATGGAGTCCTGAATGAGGCACATTACCTGCATTGTGAGGTAGTGTCAGTTACGGCACTACAGCCATGTGGTGCGTTTCCCCGGTGATCCGTCTCGTAAGATCCTCATTGTTGGGGACCCGAGTGGCTGGACCAGGCCAAGGGGTTGCCTACGTAACACCTGGCTGCAGCAGATAGAGGGTCATTTCCGGAGCGTGGGACTGGACCGCGTGTCTGCCTGGGGGGTTGCAAACTGGGATCCTGAGTTGTTTTTCCATGTAGTGGGTGCGGCAACACACTGTACCAGTGCATGCTCCCCAACTTGACTTGACTTGACATTATGGGCCACCATGGGGAATGCTTGCACTATTGTTTCCATTCTCATTCGTAAGACAGAAGAGGTCCCACCTGCAGACTGATATCACCTCCGGTCTCACAACCCTCCAATTAGTCCCATACTATAGAAAAGACAGGGTGGAGTGGTGGCTCTGAGACTGGGGACTTGCACTGGCAATCGGAAGGTTGTCAGTTCAAATCCCGTAAACGCCAAAAGAGACTATACTCTGTTGGGCACCCTTGAGCAAGGCCCTTAACCTACAATTGCTCTATTCTGGGTATGATGTTAATCTGCACCCAGCTCAACAAGCAGGTCCTCCAACCTGCAAGGAAAACCTGGGCACTCCAGCCACCACAATAAACCTCACATTGGTTCCATTCCATCTGAGCAAGTGTGGTGCTGAGGTGTCACTTGTTGCAAGGTTGCATTCGGGTTCTGAGATCCTGAGTTGGTTTGTCATGCGGTGGGTGCGGCAATGCGCTGTATCAGTGCGTGCTCCTAACCCCTCTCATCTCTTCATAGAAAAGATGCCTCCACCAGAAGATCATTGTCAACTAGTGACGGGCACTTCGATTTACTTTACTGATTCAAATGCTCCAAATAACCTGATTAAGTAAATTGTTTTATTTGATTTGTTTGATTCATCAATAATAAAAAAAAAATCCCACTCCTTTCAGTGTAATCCCCCTTGAATGAATCACAAATTAATATTATTTATTAAATTATATATTTCACATGGGTGGTACATTGGTGCAGTGGTAGCACTGCTGCCTTGCAGTTAGGGGACCTGAGCTCTCTGTGTGTCTGTGCGGACACGCATGCAAGTTGATTGGACTGATGATGCAAAATTGGCTCTTGTGTGTGTGTGTGTGTGTGTGTGCGCAGTGTGCAGGTGTGTCTGTGTGTTCACCCTGCGATGGACTGGCACACTGTCCTGGGATTGTTCCTTCCTTGCACCTTATGCTTGCTATGATAGACTCCCTAGTAGCATCCTTCAGGATTTAGTGGGCTTAGAAAATGGTCTGGTATATTAAACGTGTTAGCAATTCATATTATATAACATTAATCTCTTTGAACGCATGAGGCATGACACTGTAGTGAAAATGCATAATTAATAAAAAGATACTAAGTTCGAGATTCTTAAGTGAAGAAGAATTGTGAGACCTTCGGGTAATGATTCACTTCACAAATCACATGAACGAGAATCATCTTACTCATTCACAAATCATATAAATTAGAATCATCCATCCATCCATTATCCAACCCACTATGGCCTAACCACAGGGTCACGGGGGTCTGCTGGAGGCAATCCCAGCAAAACACAGGGCGCAAGGCAGGAAACAAACTCCGGGCAGGGCACCAGCCCACCACATAAATGAGAATCATGTAATTCATTTTTCATTGTGTGATTCATTCTCGGGTAATGATTCAGTTTAAACTAGTGAATGATACGTGCTCAATGCATTAAATGAGCCATGAAAACCGTACACTAAAGTAAAGCTGAAAACAAAAGAATTTCTAGAACTTATCATTTTTAAAAGGTTTAATATTGTGTGACTAAAACGTTGAAGGGACATAAACATATTCAGTTAAAAATTATATTTAAATGTTTTGTTTAAAATAATTCCTAGAAGGAAGAGTATAAAATAAACAATTAAAACATTCTAAGTCTGTTGTTACTGGAGTATACTTGTATGATTAAGGAGAGTGTGGCAAAGGCGCTATATAAGTGTTGACCCGACACAGACTGACAACAGAGGCACATGTTAAAAATAAACAAAAAGATTTATTTGTTGTGTTCTTCAGCTGTGGGGCACATCTTCCCCGTGTCCCACAGTCCCCAAAACACACACCAAAAGAAACCAACCAAAATCCACATTCTTCTTTTTCCATTCTTCCCAGGCAGCTTCAGCTTCTTCATCATCCTCATCCTCATCGTCCTCATCCTCCTCCTCCCGTCTCTGGCGCCTCGAGTAGTGGCTGCAGGCTCTTCTTATTGCCCACCCAGAAGTGCGTCAGGTGATAATTAACCTAATTCAGGCTGCACTTCCGGGTGTTGCTGCATTAAGCCGTGCAGCTCCTCCTGGTGGTGTCCACGGAGCCCAATAGGGCTGAGCCCTGAAGTCCCACACCTGTGGCCACAATGTAACCCAGGAGGGCTGCCACCACGCGTTCCAGGGGACGTAGTATGCTTCCCATGGCTGTTCCACTGGACCCAGTGTCAAAGGGGCGTCCTGGTTGGCCATGGGTTCCAGCCATCTGCCACAAGAGAATGATTAATGATAGCGTTCTCGTTCACACATAATGTTCTAAATGTTTTTGAAAGAATCATAAGTGAAGTGACGTCAATGAGAACCATGAACTAGGTGGGCAACACTTGCACTTGTGCTTGAAATATCGAAGCGAAATAGACTGATGGAATCACACATGTGCTTTAAACATCTAAACAACAGAGGCTGATGGCATCATGCATGTGCTTTAGCATCCCATTGAGCTTTCCTGAATCAATAAGTTTGTTTTCGTGAATAGATTCTCATGATTCACTGAAAGGAGCTCTTCAAAAAGAATGAATCGTCTGCAAATTGACCATTACTAATTCGAATTGAGCAGTTCTAGAGAACTGTACTCTAGCAGTGCAGATACTTTTTTTCTGACAAAATAATTTCGTCTTTTGACCATTAAATCAAAATACATTCAGTTAAATCAGGTTTTCTCAACTGGACCCCAACTCTTTAAAGCAGGTGTGTCCAACTCCGATCCTGGTGGGCAGCAGTGGCTGCAGGTTTTATTGTAACCCTTCTCCTAATCAGTGAGCAGTTTGCACTACTAATTAATTCCTTTTTCCTTCATTTTAATAGCCCTGTTTTTAAGGATTCAGTCCTCAGAATTATTTTTTTTCTTTATTAAATGGCAGACAAACAGAAACGAGATGTGAAACGAGCCAACAGTTGACCAGCTAAATTGGAATATCAGACCCCAGCCAATTTCACTCCAACCAGTTTCTTCACAAGAAGCCAATTCTCGCTGTTAATTAAAGCCGTGATTGAATATCAGGACTTGTTGCTGCTCTTGTTCTGCCACAGCAGACTGTTGATTTTCTGTTTTTTATAAGACCACCGTCAAGATGTTTTGGTGTCCTGGGCAGACAAACATGACTGAGACCTTCACCTTTCTTATTTTCAGGTGAGCTGGTCATGTGGCAGCTTGTTTTGTGTCTCATTATTAATTGGCCGCTCATTAAGGAAAAAATAGAAGCAACTAAGGGGTCTGAGTCATGTCAATTAAAACTAAGGCAAAACAAGTCAATCAGCAGCAAAAACGGCTCACTGATTAAGAAGATGGTTAGAATGAAAACCTGCAGCAACTGCGGCCCACCAGGACTGGAGTTGGATAACCCTGATTTAAAGTATTCTTTGCATTTCTTATTACCCCTGCAAGCCAAACTGATACCTTACAATAATTCATCCATCCATTTTCTAACCCGCTTAATCCGAATAGGGTCACGGGGGTCTGCTGGAGCTAATCCCAGCCAACACAGGGCACAAGGCAGGAACCAATCCTGGGCAGGGTGCCAACCCACCACAGCCTTACAATAATTGCAACACCAAAACAAAGTAGCCCCATAAACTATAAACATATAAATGTAATTTTGGTACCTGAAATAAACATGACTACCCCAATATAACTGTAAAATTTAAAGTAATTTAAATAGAATAATTATCTTTAAACACTGACCCATGCTTCCTGTTGGCTCTGTCCATTGCTCTGCACTGAAATGACCATCCACTCAATGCACAATGTCAAACAAGAAGCCGACCGCAAGAAGAGAACCTTTGAGCGAGCCAGACGGAATGTTAATCAATTAGTTCATACATGGAGGTGGACAACAGAGGGCGATGTTTGCCAAGTTTTAACACAAGCTTTGATGTCATTACATCTTTATCAATTCATTCAAAGTCAAGTGGTAAAATCTTCTTTGTCTTCTTGATCATTTAATTTTATTTTAGCATGTCTTTGACTTCTGTGCTGTTCATTACTGTGGTTGTAGTTGTTTTATTTGCTAGATAAAAAAATGAAACACTACAAATACAACTTTAAGCAAAGAATTTTCATCACTTTTGGTTGTTATTCCAAATAGTTCAAATGCTTCCTATATATCTAAAATGAAAATTATAACCCTCTGAAGTCTAAATATCTTAGAATGCCTTTCAACAAGCATTTAAAACCTCTTCTCTAGTAAGTATCAGAGACAAGACTCCCCAAACATTCACATTTTTAATACTTTATTTAATAAAACCCCTGCTGCTGATTTTTTTTGCTAACAATGATGAAAGTCAGTAGTTTTTTGATACTCCAGTGTGACCATTCGGTGCACAAGTCAAGTGGATATAGGTAAATGTTTGGGTAATTTCAATCAATTAATCAATCTTTATATAGGTGCTAGCGTGAGATTTTTGACAGAAAACACATAAAAACATATAATCTAGGTCTTCAACTTGAAAAATCATTTGTTTAGCTTTTATAAATGAAAACTCCACCAAAACGTTTTTGTGTTATTTACCTTATACAGGATTCTTGACTAATAAATGGAAAGGGGGTCTTCATTAAAAAAAAAGATTGTTCCCGTATAAACGTGTTTCCTCTGAGTACATTGCCGTGATTTACTGGAAGTATTTATTTAACAATATTTTTGCAAAAGACACATGTATTTTTTACAAAAAAATGGTTGACTTGACTTATAGACTATTGTCACACATGTGCGCATGGGATGCAGCTAAAGGGCTTGAGTAAGGGCGGTTCCGAAGCATGCCAGGATGTGGCAGAGTGCACTGACTCTTTTTCTCCCATTCACAGGAGATTCCACCTGGCTCTCTTGACGTCACTTCCGGGACCGAACCAATGGAAGAAGACCTTGCTGGCCCCGGCCCCTGTGATGTCACGTCTGGACTCGAACCAATGGCTGAAGACCATGAGCCCGATCCCTATGATCTCACTTCCTGTCTTCCCCTTTAAAAACCTACGCCTTTTCCCTAGTCCCTCAATTCTGTCTTGGACTCGGTTGTGTGCACATCAGTGCAGTATTCATTTAAACGACTTTTGCAGCCAGGAAACCAAATTATATGGGTGGCTGCCCCAAACCTTTTTATGACTCTGTGTGAGTTTTGGGACACTATGTAATATGAGGAGTGTGAAATCTGTTTCATGAATGTTTTTATCATTTTTACTGGTGGTCAAGTGTTGGGCTCCATAGATGCCAATTCAATTAGAAAATTGGTTGTCTTCATTCTCCATGAAAGCGTGAGGCTAAAAATTTTTCATGGATTTCATTACAAAGCACATGGGGGTAAGTAACAAATTTAAAAAATGTAATTTTTGAGTGGAGTATTCCTTAAAGTAAGGCCAAGACATATCTAAAGGAATCTTTACAGAGGAAATACTCTGCACCTCAAAGTTCTGTCACATTCTGTGACTCTTCCAGTGATTTTTAGTTATAGCCTTCCTTTACATAATGTTTGTGAACTTGAGGCTTTCAGCAGTGCGCACCCCTGAAGTCGATCTCATGGTGTGACCTGCCTAGCGACTCAGTCCAGGTAGTTCACCACATGTTCCATCAGACTGGTTTGATTTTGTCTTTAGTTGTAAAGATGGACTGTGTGTGCATGAGAGCTAACAGCCAATGAGTGCTCATCCTGAAGCACAATGCATTTAATACAGTGATGAGAAATGAGGATTGCATTTGTTTTAGGCTTTACAGGCAGAAAAGAAACTCATCTATATGATATCTCATGTTTTACGTACCACAATGCAACAGGAAAAAAAGGGCAGCACACTATTTGCTGTCAGAAAAAGGGGCGGGCATGACTGTGATATGTCCAGTGATTTTTCTGTTGTTTAAACTGACATGGTCTGGCAATGAGATCAGCAACTGCAGTTGGCATGTCTGACATGCCCTACAATGTAAAGTCACATAATGTGACATCAGTGTAACATCTTTTTTTTAATATGACTTTAAAACAGGGCAGCGTGTGTCACTGTGGTGCTGTCTCACACCTTTTTAATCATGTGTTCAAATCCTAGGACTGATCATTGTTCATGTGAAGTTCGCCTATTAGCCTAGTGTTCATATTGGCTTTCCTCCCACATCTACAAGATGTGTATTGGGTTGACTCTGCCCTTTCGATTTACTGGCATCCAATCCAAGATTGCTTTCTTCCTTTGTGCCAAACAAATACGTCTGGGATAAATGCCAGTCTACTGTGACCCTGTGAGTTAGATAAGCAAGTTGAAAAATGGATGGACATTATAAACTTAAATACGGAGCACAATCTCAACCACCATCAGAAGGAAGTCACCTTTTCTAAGCCTATTGAGTTCCTCTGAAGTGGGCAGCAAGCCCAGGGTGACAGGAATTTTCCCCATGACTTCTCAAAGTCTGCCGCACATTATTACCTGAACTGAGAAAATCCCTTGTCTGTTGACAGACACGTGTGTCTGCAGCAAAAGCTTTCTGTTTGAATGTCACCTTTATGTGACGTTTTTAATAAAGTGTTCAACATCTCTAATGTGCACACTGTATGACTGTGGCTGTGTCGTGCACAACACATTCTTATTGACTTAGTTTCTTTGCGACATTTTGTTGTCTTTGTAGGTAAATATTTCACAAGGAGGTAAGCTAAGAAATTGGTTAACAGAAATGTAACCATATAGGGAAGCAGTCATAAAAGATGCATGCACTCCATTTAAAATCAGTCATGCAGCCTTCATCCTGAACACCTAACTACACACACTGCTGCTTCTGTGGCACAGTTGGGAAGCACGCTGTCTTTCAGTTCAACAGAAGGAGGCTGGTGTTTGAAATTTTGCACCGAGAAATGCCATATGTCTAGCCGTCCGCTCGGCTGTCTCATCTCATTAACTTCATAGCAGGCTTTTATTAACACATTAATTGATGTTGCATCAGGTTTGAGTTTTTAATTAGGTAGATGCTTTTGAAGGCTGCTTTCTAAGACTGCAAGGGAAGCATATTTGCAGCAATATGCCATAACAGGGAAAAGTAGGAGTGGGATTTAGCAGAAAACACAGCGTTTAACGTTTATATAATTTAAGGAATAAAAGATAAACACACAACAACTAAGAGCCACACACTGGCTGTAAAAATATTATTATTGCTAGAACATACTGACTAGTATTATAATAAATAGATAGTGTGACCACCAGGGAGCGCTACAGCTTCCCAAACACCTGACACACATAGGCTAATACACAAGTCTCAAAAAGCAAGAGGATTTTACTCGTGGGAAACTCTTCCTGAGCAGGCGTTTCCCACACCACAAGCACAATACAACAATAACAAGCAGTTCTTTCTATTTTCCCTCTGACACCTCCACTCTTCCCGGCAAGCTTCACCCTTCTCCTCTCGACTCTGGCTCTCCGAGCTCTGGAAGGCAGCGCCTTTTAAGTGACACCTGGAAGCACTTCTGGTGTCCCGAGCCTGTAATTCAAAATTAGTTTTAGGTGAGCTGGGAGCTTGATAAAGAAGTGCGCACCAATCCCTGCAGCACCCCCTGGCGGCACTAACAGAACCCAATAGGGGAGAATTCAAGAACTTCAGTTCCCATGGTGCCCTTTGGGAATCTGTGATGCTGCCACAACTCAGGCAGGCCATCATCTAGTGGTCTGGGGAAGACAATGCCATGTGTACGCTGTCTCCCCTGGTCCTTCCCAGCTGAGGGCGATCCATCTGGGCTAGGCTCCCACACAATAGATAGATGGAAAATGTAGTATATAATAAATATGTAGATAGATAGATAGACAGATAGATAGATAGATAAGGCACTATATAATTAGATAGATAGATAGATAGATAGATTTAAACACACAAGCTCAGCAGAGTTCTTGTCTTGACCAATTTAAAGGGTACACGGTGGTATGTTTTTAATGTGGCACAGTTATTCATCCGTTTCCTCCTTCCACTCAAACCTTGGATGGCCAGAGCCCAGATGACTAGGAAAACCTTCACCTCCAACTTTGCCTCTGCTTGTCGCAACAACATTCATTTTCCCATCACCCTCAACATGGCATCAGTCATGGAGGAGGTGCACCAGTCTTTCCCATCTCTTAAACTTCTAAATTTATAAAGAAGTGCTGTTGTGTGTCATGTAAAACCTACCTGCTATAATCGTTATGTCTGTCTGTCTGTCTATCTGTCTGCATGAACCAACCTGGCTATCGGTGGAGTCTGTGGAAATTTGGCATTCATATACTTCAAGGACATTTATTTCTCAAATATAGTCACATTTTTGAAACATCAAAATCTCCCACTGAAAAGCACTGGCAAATTTTCAAATGGTGTCTATCTTTAAACAGAGAAATATTCAGGACCACTTAGATTACGTGTCAGTTTCAAATTCACCTTGAGAGACAGCCCTTCAGCTTGTGTATTTGGTATATTTTTCATTTTCACGCGTTGAACAGCCACATCTGATGGTAAAATGGATCCCCAGTAAAAGTTAGTGAAAACCCCAGGTAGAGAGGTCTGTAAGCACAAGATGCTGGTACACAAGCTCACTTCTCCTGCTGCTTGAGGGAAGTTTAAAAAAAATATGGAAGAGGAAGAGGAAGGGGATTATATAAGCATCATTCTGTAAGCATAGAGAGAACACATATGTATTCTGAATTTACACTACTGTATATTACAGTGAAAAAGAGAGTGCAGGCAGGGTAGAGAAGAGTGTCAGGAGTAGTTTGTGACAGATGTTTATCAGTAAGAGTGAAAGGGAAGGTTTACAGGACAGTAGTGAGACCAGCTGTGTTATATGTGCTGGAGACGGTGGCACTGACCAGACAGCAGGAGACAGAGTCGGAGGTGGCAGAGTTAAAGATGCTACGATTTGCACTGGGGGTGACGAGGATGGATAGGATTAGAAATGAGGATATTAGAGGGTCAGCTCTCTTTATTGGGAGATAAAGTCAGAGAGGCGAGATTGTGTTGGTTTGGACATGTGTAGATGAGAGATGATGGGTATATTGGGAGAAGGATGTTAAGGATAGAGCTGCCAGGAAAGAGGAGAAGAGGAAGGCCTAAGAGGACATTTATGGATGTGGTGAGAGAGGACATGCAGGTGATGGGTGTAACAAAGCAAGATGTAGAGGACAGGAAGATTTGGAAGAAGATGATTCGCTGTGGCGACCCCTAATGGGAGCAGCCGAAAGAAGAAGATATCACACTGAAAACAACCTCACAACTGCATTACTTGCACATTATGACTGCATTGTCTGTAACATATTTCTCTGACAATATAATTCATCAGCAAAGCCTCAGGTCTGCTTCCAACATGATCTGAAGAAGCCAACATTACCGTATCAAGGGCTGAAGGAATGTCTTTCAAAGCTGTCATGTTTAAGAAACTGTGTCCATAAGAATCCAAATTCCAAATCTTTATTTATATGTTTTTTTTTCAGCATATGCATTAGAATTGTAAGACATTCAGTCCAGTAAAATATAAACAGCATTGTAGTGCTGAGGTTGTGATCTTTATTAGGAGAGTTGGAAAGTCTTCATCATGCGGCTACTGTATTAATCAGATGAAGAAAAAAGCCTGGTTTGGCATGGCAGTGCAGTTGTGAGTGTACTTTTTAATTTGCTGTTTCATAGCTGCATTTTATTTTTGCTTCTAATAGAATAAATATAAATAAATAAATATTTCCTGAATTTGCAATCATTATTAATCTCTACATTTATTTGCTTTAATTTCTGCGGTGGTGCAACAGCTGTTCTTTAAAGTGCAGTGCATGTGACGTGGGAATGAAGTGGATAATCCAACTGTTGATGAGGCCCACAGCATTGAATCTTCTAGAATAAAGCTTAGAAACAATAAGAACAACTTAAGCACATTGATGTTTGGTAAAATGCCCAGTTGGGGCTGGGTGGTCTTTTGTCCTTGGAATTCCTGCAGAGTTTGTTTTTCGTCTCCAGCATTGCAACCCTGAAGATTTGCTTTACTTTTCTATCCACTCCAGTCATCTGACCATAGCATCAAATTTAACCATTAGAGACTTAAAAATTAATCTATACATAAGGACTTTAATTTTTCTATTACTTGCATCTCTGTGTTATGTAAGTTACCATCGATTGATTTATTCTTATTTACTATTTTTGTATCTCATTTTCTCATTCATACTCTTATCTTTTTCTTATTTTGTGAATAATTGATTCATGATATGTGCATGTTTAGGTTACGACGGCTATCTTAATAGAATTCTGACTTTCATTTTATTACATTCCTTTAATATCATATGGTGGTAATGCCACTATGTCACAGCTCAGAGATTTGGGTTCAAATCATGCACTGTATGTGTAGAGTTTCTACTTTCTCACTATGTCTGTGTGGAATTTTCTCCAGCAAGTCTGATTTTCATCCTGCAGCCCCAAAGAGATGCCTGCAGGTGGACTGGTGACCCTGAATTGTCTCAGTGCTCTTGAGTAGGCCCTCCAGTGAGCTGGCATCCTGTCCAGAGTTGGCTCTCATCTTATGCCTAGTGCTGCCAGCGTAGTCTCCGACCCTACATGATCCTGAATTGGATCACGCAAGTTTAAGAATGAATGTCTGATGTACAAATAAGCCATAACGCTTGAGTTAAATGAAACTCTTTACAGATCAACACACATTATATTACAGCTGTTCCAAAAGGAACAAAAATAAAATTAAACAAAAGCTCTTTTAAAGGAGAGTGCAGTTCATTCATTTCGCATTTATATGTACTGACTTTGCCAATAAAAAAACAATTCATTTTAATGCCTGTTCCACAAACTCTATTACGGCTCAAGACACACTCTTTAGTCTTTGTTAACAGATTTTAGTATACATGGAAATGACTCAATACACAGAACACTGGGGCCAAAGTCACAACGAACAATAGTTAAAGAGTGATAAAACATACTTTGATTAATTACATATTTAATAATAGCAGTAAAAGTTAAACTAGCATAACATTCACAGTCAGTTAATTCAATGCAGGCTTGACAGCAGCAATGGGTGGAAAATGGGAACCATCGGAGCAGCAGCCTATCACAGAGCTTAGAAAGTTAAAGTAGTGATTTATTAATAATTGCTTTAAAGATAGCAATGAACAAATATCTCAGATCATTGAAAAGTTCCCAAAATGTTTAAAATCGTCATAATTAATCACTGCTTGTGATCCAACTGCAGTGTTATACACTTAAAAAATTACTTTTAATGGCAGCTGCCCAAAAGTCCACTTCAGTCCAGCTATTTCTTGGGAAGATCGCTGCTGAATGATCTATGATTGATTTATAAAAATACACTGAAACAAAAATGCAGCAGGTAAACAAACATATAAAATTTCAATTAATACAATTAATACATTAATGTCACAAGAGTGCCTTAAAAGATAAAAAATTAAACACATCAGAAAAACTCAAAGCTGGCTAAAGACAGCCACAGGAGTCTAAACCCTAAACAGACACAGGGAAACATCCATGGAAAAAGTGACATGGCTAGGATCTGAACCCTGGACTCTTGAGTTGTAAGATAGGCTTACTAAACATTGTGCTTACAAGATGCTTGAAGTCAATACACTGGCATCTTATAAAATCTGAAGAAAATAATGACAGAGGAATCAGAGGAACCCTTGGGACAAATAAATCGCTCTCTGTTTATCTATCTGCCTATTTATCTATCTGATTCAGTTTTATGTGACTTTGTGACTGATATTTTGAACACACAAAGGGACAAAAATGTATCTACCTATCTATCCAATTATATAGTGTCTTATCTATCTATCTATCTATCTATCTATCTATCTATCTATCTATCTATCTATCTATCTATCTATCTATCAATTATATAGTGCCTCATCTCTCTATTTTCTATCTATCTATCTATCTATCTGTCTATCTATCTAATTATATAGTGCCTTATCTATCTATCTATTATATAGTGCCTTATCTCTCTATCTATCTATTATATAATGCCTTATCTATCTATCTATGAATCAATCAATCAATAAATCATATAGTGCCTTATCTATCTACCTATCTAAGAGTAATTTTCCTATATATCTATTTACCCTAAAGAGTTTTTATCAATTGATGTATCTGCCCATCTAAACATCTGATCCATAAATCATTAAATCCATAGGTGCTGTGGTCTGTTTCAAAGGTGTGTGCAAATTACTTGCATTTTGTACATTATAACAAAATTGTAGAAGGGTGAAGGGTGTTGTAAGAGAAACCAGAGGGGCCATGTCTCTGTTTTATCCACAGTAGACCCAGCATTAAAATAACCCTGACCTGACTTTTCCCTTTTGCCCAACACACGAGATCCACATTTGAAAAGGCATACTGTGCCATCACAATTACTTCTAGCAACTAAACGGAAGAGGGTCTGTTCAACTGCACACATTGTCAGCAGTGCTCTTGCAAGCCTGCCCCAATATTGAGAATGCAGGTGAGGATGGAAGGAAATCATTTAAATAACAAACAAAAGCTAATTTCTAGTACTGGCAGTAGAAGTGGCACTGTCATATGACAGAGTGGAGTAAAATTTCCAGTCCACAGTGTCACATGTGTGGTCAAACTACACACAGGAATGAAACCAAGAAAAGGGTCAAAACTAAAAAGCAGCAGAACCCAAACGCTAATCCAAATGCAAAATCCCAGTTGAAAGCAAAACTAATCAAGAGTAAAAAAACTTTTTGAACTCTCCATAGTTCAAACATTACCAGAGCCCTCAGAAAAAATTCTCTAAACCTTGGTAGTCAGAGACTTGATCAGTCACTTCAGCTCTTCTTTGGCTCAACTGACTATAAGAGTTGCTTTCTGCCGTCCCCTCAGGGTGTGCACCCAAGTTTGCAGTCATGGATGAGGTGCTCCAGTCTTACTCACCTTTTAAACTTCTAAACTTAAAAACTTAGGTGCAGTCGCACCTAATGCAAAACCTACCTACTACAATCTCCATGTCTGTCCATCTGTTTATCTGTCTGCAACAAACGTGGCTACCACTGGATACTGTGGCAATTTATAATGCTTATACTTTGAAAAAATGTGTCAAAAATTTTCTATTGTCATGGAGATTTCTCAAATACCTACAATCATATTTTTGAAATGTCAAAATCTCCCACTGAAAAGCACTGGCAAACAGAGAAATATTCACTGCACCTTAGATTACGTGTCAGTTTACTGTTTCAAATTCACCTTGAGAGACGTTACTTCAGCTTGTGTATTTTGTATATTTTTCATTTTCACATGTTGAACAGCCACACCTGATGGTAAAATGCACAGTGGAGTGATGGTTCTGAGGCTAAGGATCTGTGCTGGTATCCAGAATGTTGCCGGTTCGAATCCTCATCACTGCCAAAAGAGATCCTACTCTGCTGGGCCCTTGAGCAAGCCCCCTAACCTGTAATTGCTCCAGGAGTGCTGTACAATGGTAAGTGAAAACTAACAAATTCCTAATACAAGAAATTGTATAAGGCGAAATAAAGAACAAAAAAAAAATGGATCAACAACAACAACATTTATTTATACTGTATAGCACATTTTCATACAAAAAAGTAGCTCAAAGTGCTTTACATAGTGAAGAAAGATAAAAGACAAAATAAAAAATTAAGATAAGACAACATTAGTTAACATAGAATAAGAGTAAGGTCCGATGGCCAGGGAGGACAGAAAAAACAAAAAAACTCCAGACGGCTGGAGAAAAAAAAAAATCTGCAGGGGTTCCAGGCCAGGAGACCACCCAGCCCCCTCTGGGCATTCTACCTAACATAAATGAAATAGTCCTCTTTGTATTTAGGGGTCTCACGGACAGTAAAAGTTAGTCAAACACTAGGAGGAGAGAGATGCCGGTACATTAGGTAATTTCTCCTGCTGCTTGAAGTAAGTTTAAAAAAATACGGAAAATGAACAGGAAAGGAATTATGTAAGCATCATTCTGTTAGCCTAGCGTGAACAAATATGTATTCAAAATTTACAATTTCGTACATTATACTGAAAACAACATCATAACTCTGCACCCTGCCCGGGATTTGTTCCTGCCTTGCGCCCTGTGTTGGCTGGGATTGGCTGCAGCAGACCCCCGTGAACCTGTGTTAGGATGTAACGGGTTGGATAATGACTGACTGACTGACTGACAACATCATAACTGCATTACCTGCACTTTACGACTGCATTATCTCTAACATATTTCTCTGACACTGCTGCTACAGCCACTGGTTGTATAATTAATTAGTGGGCCAAGGCATGGGGGTGCCATTAATGACTTACACATTCAGGCAGGCTCCTCAACTGAATTTGCTGTTTCGGTTTCACAAGCATTTGACATACAGTTAAACAGCTGAAAAATTACTGAACATTCAGCACAGAGGAGACTATTTTAAAAATTTTATACCTGACAGCCTGTATGACAGCCAAATGGGTAATTTTAAGAATCTGCGTTTTTAAAATGAATACTCTTTGTATTTACAATTTGAAGTCTTGATCATTTTTTTTCTCTCCTTTATTTTCACCTTATACAATTTCTTGTATTAGGAAATTGTTAGTTTTCACATACCCCTTGGGGTCTGAGCACACCTGTCAGCCATTGTGCAGTGCCCCAAAAGCAGTTGCAAGTTAAGGGATTTGCTCAAGGGCCCAGCAGAGTGGGATCTCTTTTGGCAGTAATGGCAATTCATACTGGAAACTTTCTGGAAACTGGTGCAGAACCTTAGCATTAGTGCTACCACTCACTGTAAGAAACATTCTGATACAGTGCAAGTGGGCTAATTTTTAGTAAGTTATGTATATTTTTGTTGGTATCGACAGTTTCCAATACTGCATTGTGTTGTAGTAAATTTAGGATCCATGATGCTGTTTGAGTTTTCAGTTTGAAAACAATGCGTCTCGAGTTCTGTGAATGTGGCCACAGGGTAGAGGCGAGCTGATTACATGTTAATAGGTGAGACCAACTCAGTTGTATCACATTGGCACTCTGTGACTTGGACAAAAGCACCCACGGGTGTATAAAGAAACCTGAGAATGACTAGGTAGAGGTAGAGAAAAAATGAGAATAAAATTCTGAAAGTTAAATGGAGAGAAAGAAAAACAAAAGGAACAAGAGTCCAGGTCATGGAGGGTGCAGATGGTGTACACTGGAAAGCAGTGTTGCCAAGTCCAAAGTTTTCTCGCCCAACTAGGCTATTTTTGATTGTCAGCTGTTGGAGAAAAATGGGCTTTTATAGGTTACTTTTTTTGGGCTACTTATTTAAAAATTGTATTTTAGGGTATTTTTCAATCCCCCTCCACCATATTTTTACGTTTTTTTTCCGTCTGGCACGTCTGCCCATGCTACTCGCACTTGTATGCGTTATTTATTGTCATAACCCCCTGTTTTGTGTTGTATCCATTCTATCACTATGAAATCTCTCTGTGGGGACAAAACACACTCCCCTCGTTCTTTGATGGTAGGTACCTAACCCTCTAGCTCTGACATCACCTCTTGCTTTACTGTGTGTTATTTTGTCTACTTCAGGCATTGGGCTATTTCTTTAAGTTAAATTCTCTATTTTTAAGCTCTCCTTGGGCTATAATTTTTTTTAGGGACCTGGCAAACCTACAGGGAAGTGTCACCACTCCACAAAATTCCTCCAGCTGCAGAAGGGAACATGGCTCAAAGGGTCCGCAAAGACGTCGAGGGATGGCGGTTAGGACACAAGCCAGTTAAGGGTTGACTGCTTGTCAGAAGACGTCTCTTGCTGTTGAGCAGGCCGCATGGGTGATCAGCAAAGATGTAGATAAGAAGTAGGCACCGACGTTTGTAATGCTTTCTAAAGGGACAGCGTTTTTAAGTTATTTATTGGATTATTAATTTTTTGGACTTTTAACCACCACAAATACATTGGGTGTATTTGGGATTATTAATTGCGGATTATTTATTTGGAAAGACTGCACTGTACTTTGATTTGGGACACTGCTGTTGTGAATAGAAACACTGAGCACTTGATGCACCAACTACTCGTTGCTATGTTTCCACATTTTCCAGGCCATTTCAGTTTCATGACTATCGATGGACCAGGTACAAGGAGAGAATGCCAGCCCGACCAACCTGAGCATCACAAGCATTTGATGAGAATTGTTGCCATTACTCATTCTCTTTCACATTGTAGCGATTGTCAAACCCTGCTACATATGCATACAGATTCTCAAGCCTGCCTAATCCAATTTGAGGTTACTGGGGTCCATGGCCCATGGGAAACAACCCCAGATGCACTCACATTAAAAAAAAAAGATTATTAGAGTATCTTGGTACTACACAACTAAATAAAATTTGGACTTTACTGAAAATTGGTATGTTTTAAAGCCTTATGCATACTTTTCTAGTGAATCTCAATAACATTTCTCCGTTGCGGCATTGCCTTAAACAGCAGCTGCAATCAAACATTTCATTTCCACAGCGTGTTTCCATTTCTCAATTTCCTTGAGTGGAATTTACACTAAACCAGCATGTTTTTAACTTTAGGTCTGAAAAAAATTGCCATTATATAGAACCAAATACCAAAAAGAGCAAGCAGGCTTGAAAACTTTGAGCATCTATTTCTAATACAATTAACATCATTTTGTCAGTTGTCATACTGTAGTAGCTACATTCATTTATATTTAAACAAAGCAAATGAATTTCAGAGCTGCTGTATATAACCCTCATTTGCATCACAACCGTAATGTTTCCGATGGGACTGGCCCAGTCAGGTGTTTTTTTTAACATTTCTCAATAGGAAAAAGAGGGCTTGGACAGAATGTAATATTTTGGTATATTTTCCAGATTTCTTATGGAGTCTTTCAATTATTTTTCTTGGGAAAAAATTAATCATTTGCATAAATTAAGTTAATTTGTATAAGGGACCACCTTTTTTGTAAAGATTACTCATTTGTGTAGTATAAATCAAAGGTCTAGACTTTGTACATAAAAAATACCCTTTTAACTAGCTGTTGTGATGTAAAATTTTGCATATAACTTGATAAATGTTTTGTATGTCTTTATTTGTAATTTAGGCGAAGCAATGTAATTTAGTGTTACTTTGGTGAAAGGCATTCGTGTTTGCCCCTCCGTTTACGACTTTTCTTTGTACTTTTACAACAGGAATTGGAGGATGTGTCTTAAACCAGTTTGATGAGTATTTCTTTGCTAAAGTCTTTCTCTCATCCCCCACACAAAGCCAGGTTAGCTTAACATATGGTCTTGGGGGGTTGCAGGTGTTAAGATGTACTATTTCCTCCATTGGTCTGAGATATGGCTGTCTGGATTGGCTGTAGGGGTTGGACAGAAAACCTATAAATTTGCTTGCTCAACCACATTCTCTCTTACTAACATCTGAAAGAAGCATCTCTCTAACCAACATATGATGAAGAAGCATCTCTCTTGCTAACCTGTGATGATGCAGAAGTATCTTTCTTTTGCTAACAACTGAAGAAGACCATCACACCATGAACTGAAGACAACACAATGAAGAGCCCAGCTTCAGCCATTTTGAACAGACATGTGGCTAAAAGCTGAGCACCAATGATGCCTTAACTAGAGACATTAAGTAACTATAAGTCTGCGTGCATACCTGAGTTACACATCACCATTTTATCAGGTTGTATGTTCTTTGCATTTTGTTATTATTTATGAATATTATCAATAATACATTATTTTATGTGTAACTTAACTCCTGCTTGTCGTTTTACTACATCTAATTGCCTGAGGTTATAGATATAGAAGGGAAGGTGGGGATACGTTATATACAGTGGTAGGTCTGTGATATTAGGCATTCTAAGGCTACATATTAATAATACAATAGGGGAAAGTTGAGCAATAAATATTACTCTACCAAGATAAAACACTAGCAAAGATTTATACAGTTACTGTAGGTAAGTGGCTTTAGTCTAGTGTGCCTTCAATAATGTGGCAAGCCAATTACACATCACACATCACAAGAGCATGTATGTATTCTCCATGTGAAGATGGGAGTAGTGATGGGCATTTCGATTCAATTTACTGGATTGATTCTTTCGATCTACCTGTTAAGTGAATTGATTCATTTGATCAATTTTTAGGGTTAGTTCATACTGTAGCTCTGGGGTAGGTGAATTTGAGGTATCTTTCTCTAAACACATCAAAAAATTATAACTTAATAATTTGTGCATTAGTTTTATATGTGTGTGTGTGTAAATATACATTACATTAAAGAATCACAAGTGAATGAGGATTGTGCAACTCGTAATGATTCTTTCACTAATCAAATGAACAGGAATCATTAGACTGGTCCTCAGGTAGTGATTCGTTCATGAATCAAATGAGTCGAGAATGATGATTCAGACGGTTCTTGCGTATGCACTTTAAACATTTATCATCATTAGAAAAATGAAAGCCCCTGTCGACATCACGTAGGACATTCATGCGCTTTAGCATTACCATTGAGTTCCACTGAATCAAGTTGTTCATGCTCACGAATTGATTCCTATGATTCACTGAAAAGAGTTGATAAAAAAGAATGAACTGTTCACAAATTA
The DNA here is from genome assembly GCF_016835505.1 of Polypterus senegalus. Lineage (NCBI taxonomy): Eukaryota > Metazoa > Chordata > Cladistia > Polypteriformes > Polypteridae > Polypterus > Polypterus senegalus. The sequence goes on from NC_053159.1 coordinate 166,955,359, forward strand.
TCCATCACTAGTGTTTTTTTTTACTTTATAATAATAAGTTGAACTCTGGATCTACGCATTTGATTTAAGTTAGGACAACTTAATTTGATTAAAAGGCAAATGGGCAACGTAATCTTATTAAGTAGGTCCAACAATTTTTTAAATAAATACATGTTGTAATAAAAGATAAGAACATTAGATTTCCCAATTTGTTATATATTACAACTATTTATTTCAATCAAATGGAAGCAGGTGGCAGAATTTTATTAAGCTGATCTAAAAAGTTATTTTTTTCAGTGTGAGGTACCAGGTCATCACAGGGCACATTCATGCCCATCCACACTCATTCACACAAAGCCAGTTTAAGATCACCAATTAACCCAACCTTTGCTCAAGGGATTTACTAAGCAAAAAAGATAATTTGTTAGAAAAATGTTTCTTAGAAATTATCTAAACTGCTACACCCATTAACCACCACTGGCTGTACCCCATCACAGTACTGAAACATTAGTAGACTATATATTATGAAGAAGAAACTAGTCATATAGATAGATAGATAGATAGATAGATAGATAGTGTGCTGCCTGGCCGGGATGCCCCTTTGACATTGGGACCGGGGGAGCAGCCGTGGGATGCACACTACGTCCCCCGTAGTGTGTGGTAGCAGCCCTCCTGGGTTACATCAGGGCCATAGGCATGGAACTTCAGGGCTCAGACCTGTTGGGCTCTGTGGCCACCACCGGGAGGAGCTGCATGGCACACCCGGAAGTGCACCCTAATTAGGTCAATTACCACCTGAAGCACTTCTGGGAGGACTATAAGAACACCCTGCAGCCACTACTCGATGCGCCAGAGTCAGGAAGAAGAAGAGGAGGAGGAGGAGGAGGACAAAGAGGACGACGCTGCCTGGGAGGAGTGGAGGAAAAAGAAGGGTGTGGTTTTTGGGTGTTTTCTTTGTGTGTGTTTTGGGGACTGTGTAGGGCCTGTGGGACACGGGGAAGACGTGCCCCATAGCTGAAGAACACAACAAATAAATCTTTTATTTTCATTTTCACGTGCCTCTGGTGTCAGTCTGTGTCGATTGAGTGTCAACCAAGCGCTTCTGCCATGATACATAGATAGATAAATGTATATAGTGCTTTTAAAAACACTCAAAGTGCCTTACATTGACAGTAGGAGAGGCACTTCCACAATCACTAATGTGCAGCATCCACCTGGATGGCGCAATAGAAGCCATTCTTGCACCAGCATTTTCACCCAAATACTAGCTATTTGGTGGTGAAGGGGCAAGAAAGATAGTTAGCCAATTAAAGACAGGGGACAAATAGAGGTGAGATTAAGCAGACTGTGGTGGACAATTTAGCCAGGACATCAGAGTACACCCTACCCTTTTCAAAGGATGCTCAAGGATTTTTTAATTGCCATGAAGAGTCAGGACCTTAGTTATATGTCTCATCAGAAAGACAGCACTCATTTTTACAGCACAGTATCCCAGTCACTGCACTGGGGAATTGGGATCCACACACAGATCATGGGGTATGTGCCGTATGGTGGCCTCACCAACACCTCTTCCAGGAGCAATCCTAACTTTCCATAATTTCGCTCCCACCAAGGTACTGACCAGGCCCAAACATGCGTAGCTTCAAGTGGATTGCCTGTTCTGAAGTGCAGTTTACACTCACATAAGACTAATGTAGAATCATCAGTTCACCTAACCTACACATCTTTAAGGATCAAAGAGGAAAACTCATGAACACACAGAAAGAACATGTAAACCCCACACAGGTAAGGACTGGGGATGAGTATTGACCCAGGGACACCTTTGACTCAGCACATTTACTGGGACACTGGATCCACAATTCAGCATTGTGAATCTTTGCACAACAGAGATAATAACTTAGAAACTAAGAGTAAATTTCAGGTTGATCACATTGAGGTTTGTGTGCTGTGTGTTTTTTAGACTTTCTTAGTCTAACTTTTATCTTACCTCAATTTTCATTATCAGTCAATTCAGTACTTTTTCCTTTTGCCATATATCACATATTACTCAGTTTGCTTAAATACCTGACATCTACTGTACAACTGCATCAACACTGCTATATGCAGGGACATGCCCCAAACCCTGCAAACGTGGGGAGATCATTCAGCTTACTTGTTTATCTAATTGCTAAGCCCAAATATCTCATCCAGCTACTTGTTAAAAGTTGTCATGGTCTCTTCCTCAACTACATGTCTTGGAAGTTTGTTCCAGATTCCCACAACTATTTAAGTACAGAAGTGCTTCCTGGTTTCAGACGTAAATGCACTTCCCCTTATTTTCCACTGGTGTCCTCAAGTATGTGATTCACCATTAAATTGATTGAATTCTGCTGGATCTACTTTATCAATGCCTTTCAGAGTTTTGAAGATCTGGATTAGATCCACATGTAGTCTCCTCTGCTTTAGACTAAACAGTTTAATTCTCTAAACCCATCAGACTAGGACATGCCCTTAAGTCATGGGATACACTTGCTTGCCTTCTTGAACTGCACACAGTACACCAGATGTGGTCTCACTAGTGCTTATATAGTCTGAGCACAACGTCCCTCGACTTCTATTCAACCATTTTTTACACAATTTTTTTTTATTTGCATGGTTTATTCCTTGCATTTTTACTTTCCACAACATTTCTGTTCTGCCTAGGACTCTGTAATACAAGAAACTGTTTGACTTGGACTATGAGGATCTTTGCAGTCTTCTATGCAAGCTCTACTCATTTTTTAAGAATTTTTCATTTTTCATTTTTGATTTCAGGTTTTTCTCTAAGTTGTACAGAAATTACACTCGAAAAGACTGTTTTATTTTTTTTCTCCAGCTGTTATTTCCATAAACTGTTTTTAAACGACTAAATAGTGAAGTATGCAAAAGAGCCTAAACCCAATAGAGTGTAATCACATTCTGAGGAAGCTGAAACAGGACAACCATTCATTCATCTTTTCCTTCTTTTGCCTCATATGCAGGCTTCCCAGCTGTCCATCCTTGTAAACCATAAATTATTCTGAGCTAAGATGAGATTTGAGTTTGGCTGACTTTATAAAGCACTTCCAATTAAACTCAACTAATTTCATCACGGCTGCTTGCATATGGCGAGATGAGACAGAACATAACAGGCTGCTGTAAAGCATGTAGTGTTACAGCGTGAGGAGGCAGGAGATCTCTTACCGTCTTTTCGGTGGTATGTAATTTCCACTTTTCTTTCCTCCGACCCAAGCAGTGCCTGAGCAACTTGAGCAATATCATGTCTCTTAGTGTGCGGACCGTGGAGAAAGTCGCAGGTGCACGGCTTTTGCATGACATCTGGTCTCGAGAAGCCTGTCATTTCACAAAATCCATCGTTGCAGTAGATGATTGCACAATTCTGCACTCTGGCATTGGCAATTATAAATTTTTTATCTGCAAAAGAAAAAAAGGTATAGTTGTTAATTTTACATAAGCCTTATTTTCTTTAACGAGGTCTCATTTTTGATGCGCCTTGGAGACTGTTAGGACAACACAGAAACCACGATTTGTTCCAGTTAGGTAACATAACCCATAAATCAATGAAATCTACCTCCATTATAATGGGAAATTATGATATCCATAATTTATAGTAGGTGGTTACGGAGATAAATGTTACAGTTCATTATAAGAAGTAAATGTATCCAGGGAGGGTCAGGGAAGAACAATTAAATTACCTCTTTTTCTATATGCTGCCATCCAGAAAATATGCATTTGCATCACACATTCCTTGTATTAAATATCCTTCCCATCAAAACACACTTCATTCTTTAATTGTATGTTATACATTTCTCTTTTTCTAACAATTATTTATTTATACCTGTTCGCTTTTTATCTTTCACTGAAGTCACTTAAAAGAGCAATTCCTTTAGCTGTGTGCCCGATGATGAGTTCTTGAAGCTTAATGCTGTCTTTCATGCTGTTTTTGCCGGATTATAAATGAATGACCCACAACCCCATGTTGAAATAACTAAGTAAAGAAAATGAATGAATGAATGGATGGGTGGAAGGCACTGCACTTTTTACATTGCCGCAGTTTAATTATTGTGCAGGTATTGTTAGTCTCCATTTATGTTGCTCAGTTTCTAATTTGTTTTCAGTGTGTTTTAAACAAATCCATGTCTTTATGTGTACTAATTCTGTATTTAGTAATTTGTAAAATCTCATCAGAGAACTCTGCGTCTGCATTCACTAAAGAGCACTATACAAAAATAAACTGAATTGAAATTAAACAAATTATTTGGCTTATTTCTAATTTCAATGTTTGGTTCATAAAGAAATTCAATTTAAAAGAACTCCACGCATCAATTTTGTTTTACCAGATGTGCCCCGGCACCTCATCCCCGGCTGTTTCCTGCCTTGCATTCAGTGCTTCAACCCTGAACTGGATTAAGTGGGTTTGAGAATGTTATGGTACGTTATATTACTTTATTCTGCGTTATATTATGTTATGTGGTGTTATGCTATGCTACATTGTTAATTTTGTTTTTGCTCCGTTATAAATGACTACCATAAAAAAAAGCTAATCTAACAAATCGCTCTCACAAATGGACAGACATATTTGTCAAATGTCCCTTCCCATTTTTCTGCCATCTGTCTCTCTCTGTCCTGTACTTGGAGCACAGCTAAATAAAACTAAACTAAAATAAACTAAAATAAAATAAAACTGGGCTACAGAGCAGAACTCAGAATCATCAGAGCTTTATGTTAAAGTTGTGCTTGCTTTTGTACTGTATGATAGTATGTGTTAATTTAATTATCTGATTTGAAATGGTACAAGAGTATGAAACACTATATGTTTCACTTTCTTTATGTAAATATGTATATTTATTTCACTGTACATGTGTTGCGTGCAAGAAATTACTTGTAATGTAGAGGAACAAATAATGTCATATCCTAAAGTAAAGACATATATAGTAAATACATTCTTTTGTTCTTTGTATAAATATTCAAATCATAAAATGTAAAAAAAATATAAATTTAAAAGAATACCTTTTGAAGCAAAAAATAATATACCAAATTTCCGCTAAGGCGCTGAGGACATTGTCCCTCTCTAAAGTGAACTGTGCCTGCCTTCTGTCCTGCAGCAGCACACACAGACTAGGCTTTTAGTTTTGCTGTTTAGTTGTTCTCCCTTCATATCATTTTTATTTTCTCTCTGTTATTTAACTGGAAGAATCACGAAGTAGACTTGATGAAGTATTTTCTTCCTGATTTATTTATACTTGGGGCAGGATAGGAGGAAGTGGTTCTCAGTCCTTACACCTACCACTCTCTTAGGTTTCCAGTTTGATGCGATACTGGGACATTTCAGACCGTGGTTTTTGGGTTGGTTTTTTTGGCTCCTTTTATTGCATTTCATTTCCTGGTTGACTTTTTCATAAATGTGATTGATGCAGTTGTATGAAGATTTGGCTCAGCTGGTTAAGTTTCGGGATTTGGTTTATGGGAGTCTGGTGCAAGGATAACTTGGGGTTCAGAAGGGTATTTCAATGATGCCCCCTTTTATTTATGTATATGCATATAAATGTAAATGCAATTGCACTTTATATATAATTTGCATATACTGTATTGCACTTTAAGTTTATTATATATGCAGTATGCAGCAGAAGACAAAATTGTCTAATTTGTCATAAAGCTGTGTTGCAGTATATGCATAAACACATACAAATAGTCAATTTATTATTATCAAATAGTTTCCAATTTAATTCTAGCACTCTGTTATATGACAGTATATCTTATATCTTATCTTATATATATATATATTAGTTGTCCAGTTTGTCAAAGCCCCACTTGCTCATTCTGGTTTTGTGTTTACCGGACACCTGGTCGTCTACAATAAACAAACGGATTCACTAAGTTTAATTTCTTATCACTTCATTCATATATTTCATGGTGATTTTACAACTATCAGGGTAACATAAAATCTTCCAGCATTTTTGGACCTTTTAAGCACAATGTCGTTAGGAAGAGGCAGACTCGCACATGTTTATATAGTAGAGTACGCAGTAAATGTGCACACAAAATAAGAACAATATATTTGTGAGTTCTGTGTTTAATGTATCAGATAGATAGATAGATAGATAGATAGATAGATAGATAGATAGATAGATAGATAGATAGATAGATAGATAGATATGTGCGTGCATGTTTACTTTTCGAAGTATTGTTGAGCTTACAGTGTTTATAAGACACAAAAAGGTAACTTTGCCGGTCGCGAATATAGAAAAAAGACTACAGTATTGAAATGTTTTTAAAATACTTACTCTGTCCTTCAAATTTCCGTATAATAACGCCCAGAAATGTGTTCTGTGGTGCAACATGACCTCTCCGAACAGGCATGATTGAGCAGGTCTGCCGAAGCGCTCCTCTTGTAAACAAGCCTGCCTGCCTGTTAGGTGTCCCTTGTTGAAGTTACAGTCGCTGTGGCTCGATTGTCCGCCCTTTGTTGCAAATCATTATCCGTTCAAGTGAAAGAAATCTCCCCCACTTAAAAACAGATGATCACTCGTCTTTTCTCTCTCTCTTTCTCTGTGTGTCTCTCTCTCTCTCTTCTTGTTCTTCTTCTTTTCTCTCTCTCTCTCTCTCTCTCTCTCACCCTCTATCTACAGATCCCTTTGTCTGGCTGCATTTCCGCGACTGTAGTGAGCTCCCAGTCGACACCGGAGCATGGGAATAAAAATGGTTGGATCAGGCTTTCTTATGCTAAACATTGCAAAGTGAACTGAATATGGATGCGTTCTCTCTGTTCTCTAAAGCGATGTGATGGTTGGGAATGGAAGGCTGAGGCAGATCTGCCGAGGGGGAGTGACGTTACCCCTTAGGGTTTTCTGCACAGCCCACAGCCTTGCTTACTCGAGCACATTTGTGCAGGACTTTCTCTCTCCCTCTCCTCTCTCTCTCTCTCTTTCTGTGTGTGTGTGTGCGTGTGTGCGTGCTGCAGCCTAAAGCATCCCCGAAAAGCATTCAAATTACAGTGAAGACGAGCTATTTCAAATTACACGAAACTCTCATTTATTGAAACGACATCCACCTATCTATCTATCTATCTATCTATCTTATGTTTGTATTTATATATACATTTATATATATGCACATGCATATTTTTTATACAGTATATATATTTATCTGCTTACATATAGTATGTGTGCATATATAAAATAGTATGTATGCGTCTATCTGCATATTTACATTTTGTATGTATGTTTAGATGGATATATATATATATATATATATATATATATATATATATATATATATATATATATATATATATATATATATATCCATACATACCATATCCACAAATAGATAGATAGATAGATAGATAGATAGATAGATAGATAGATAGATAGATAGATAGATAGATAGATAATGCAGGTTTAAACATGAAGTTATTTATAGAAGTCGCAAATTTCAGAGCCTGTTATACTCGGCGTGACCAAAGCAAACTTCTCCTCCTCGGTAGAAAGCGCGATTTTCTGTGGTTATTTTTAGTAACTACACTCACGCGTCTCTGTGCCTTCTCCAAGGTGCTGAAAACAAGCACGCGCTGGCCGTGAGAACAGCTACAGAAGTTTGAATTTACTGCACTGTGCTCTTGTTGCTCGCTTGCCTCTTATCTCCGGAGACTTAGGTACGGCACAGTCACATTTTGCGTTCAGTGTGCGAGTATTTTGCAGGTTTTCTGCGGATACAACTGCTTTCTCGACCGTCCTAAATGGGTGTATTTTATACTAAATTCATTCTGTGAATTTAGTGCTCCCGTACACGTGTAAGCTTATCCTGTACTCGTTCCTGTGGGCATAATTTGTGACTTTCCGCACTTCTGTTTTGTTACGCGTAATTTACAATGCTTATAAAATTATAATAGCTTTGGAATAATTTTCATTCTGCCTCTTGAACGTTAAAATATGCTACTTTTTAAATTCCTTTATATACAAAAATTCACAAATTTAATTTTCATAAATGATTTAAGAAAAGAAGATTTGACAAACAAGAGGAGACAATTCAGTCCATCAGGATCGTTTGTTTAGGCAATCCAATGTGACTTTAGTTTCCATGTTTATGATGTGCACTGATTTTTCTAGAAGTTCCTATTTAATAATATTTTAGCTAAAAATGTATGTGTTTTGCCAAACCGGAGGTTTGATGCATACAATTAGTTAACTGACACGTGGATTATACGACGCGAGTTAGGTGAAAATTCTTTGTTCCATGGACATTTTTCAAGTCTTTGCTATTATACAGTGTTGATCAATATTGGTTTATATAATAGACATTTTTTTTAATTTTCATTTTGCATGAAAACATGAGATTGCATTTTTTCTCGTATACCATTACAAGCTACATGGGGCAAGTAACATGTAAAAATGAAAATAAAGGGCGGAGTATTCCTTTAAATCAGTTTTTGGAAAAAAATTTAAATGTTGCAGAAATAGCATTGAGGAGAAAGATGTGTTACGTCATTCAATTGATAACGAAAGGAAGACAAAAAATACAATATCTTTGTGTGAATTTGGTAATATAAGAAGAGTCTTTTGAATGTTATTTGTAACTTTTTCTAAAAAAAAAAAATTAACAACATTGGGGATTTAAGATTAAGTTTGAAAATCACTGTCAGAAAATGTGACAATACTGATCATAGCTCACCCTTGGGGAAGATGAGTCGAGCTTTTTGAGTTCAACCTGGGATCCCACAGTCAGTAGCTTCATTACTCTTACTTGTCATTAATGAATCCTGGACATTATCCAGACAGAAAGTAAACCGGTCCGCAATACTGATATTTCTTGTATTATTCCTGTTACAATTTGTCAAGGATTAATTCAAATTGCCGATTATTGAATTCATTTCTTTTTCTTTTTAGTTTTTAATGTCATTCAGCTCCATGCTGTCAAGGGCTGCTGCTCTGTGCCAAGTCCCCTTCACTGTCTCATCATTATTGTTTCAAATATAGGAAAGACCATTTTGTTTAGCCTGGGAAAAACTTGTTTCCAAAGCAAATACTTTTTGGAAATGTTAACTTTTTTTTTTTTTTTAAGCCAGCTTTGTACCTGTTATTGAGTTTGTTTTGTCTTTTGGTAGAGTTTCTGATTTTAGTAGCAATTCCTGTATGTTCAGGCTATCGTCTGTCTTAGCCCTTTAGAAATACCCCTAGCTTGCACATTTAAATAATATTCTTATCTTGTCTTTCCATTGTATGGAAAGATCATTTTGAGAACATTATCAGCGTTGTCATTTTTTACATTTTGATTTAACAGTACAAAATACTCATTTTTAGTGGCTCATATTTAATATAGTACATTAAAACCTATATATATATATATATATATATATATATATATATATATATATATATATATATATATATATATATATATATATATATATATATACAGTATACCTGTATACTGTCTGTATATAGATATATATTGTGAGTGCTGCAGGATATGGACAGGCATTCTACAGGGTGATTCCTTGCCTGGTCAGGATGCCATTATGAAAGAAACTGGAAGAACAAGCTCTCCGAATGGGTAGGAACAGGAAGATTTACATTGTAGGGGAATACAACAGCATCGGGGTACTATATGCTCCCCAATATGCAAGAGGGCAGCATGCCCTGGATTCGTGTCCCCTTTAGATACCCAAAAGGCATCGTGGGAGTTGGAACACCAGAATATAGCTCTATTGGGTACCATGGGTGTCATCAGGGGGTTCAGCAGGGGAATATGGTCCATGCTTTGTGGGACTCCTGCATATGTACCTTCGACAGAGCATGTCCTAGCCCTGGAGGTACTAAACGGAGCTGCTTCACCTTGACCAGGCGCTCAGATTTGGGAGGTGGTGGATGACGCATGATGGGAGGATTGTGAAGGAAGTGGATTGTTTTTTGGGCTGCTTATACTTTGAGGTCTTAACCTGTGTGATAAGGTAATGTTTATTAATAGAAGGGACTATATTTGAATTTGTGATTGGTTTGGGTGTGCAGGTGTCTAGGGTTTGGGCTCAGTGGAGCCCCCTACTGGTAGTAACATTATACACACACACACACACATAATATGTATATATATATTGTCGCATATGTGTGAGTAGGAGGATGTTGTATGGACCAAGCGAAGGTAATTCCATGACAGGCCAGGGGGTGGTGGGTTGCAGTAAACCTTCTCCTGTTGTCTCTGCAGACTCAACATTATAGATGACACTTCCAGTTCCGGCACCCAGGAGGACATCAGCAGAAGGTAATTTCCGGTTCTCCTATGTCACTTCCGTTTTGTGTATTTAAAACCGCCATCTTGCCAAACCCTCGGCAGGTCATGTCTGGACTCCAACAGAGACAATTCTGTCTAAAACCAAACCAATTTCAGGCCAGGGATAATATATGGGTGGCTGCCCCAAACCTTTTTTAGTGTGTCAAGTCTGATCTTTTCACTATATATATATATATATATATATATATATATATATATATATATATATATATATATATATATATATATATATATATATATATATGTGGACGCTGGCCCAGACACACACAGACGGACATCTTATGTTCACCCAACACACGTTTATTCATAATATTTACACAGTTCAGTGCACTCGCAAGCCCCAGTGCCTCCAGCACAGATTCCCCCAATGTCCAGGCCACACTCTTCCAGTGCCTTTCTCCTGGCCGCCTCTAGTCCTCCCTCCAGCTCCGTCCTCTTCCACCCGACTTCCGCCGATGACTGGAGGGAGGCGGCCCCTTAAATAGGAACCTGGATGGGCTCCAGCTGCTTCCCAGCATTCCCCTGTAGCCACGCCCCTGTGTGGCGGAAATGTCGGCTGCACACCCGGAAGCCGTCCGGGTGTCCCCGGTCGTCTTCCCCCCAGCACTTCCTGGTGTGGCGGAAGTGCTGGGCTCCCGGGATATTCAGGCACTAGGGCGCCGCCTGGCGGTGGCCACGGGTCCCTACAGGGCTGGGCTTCCAAGCCCTTCACCCGAGGCCCCCAACATAACCAGGACGGACGCCCCCTCGCGGTCTGGAGGAAGCAATAACAGCAATAACAAATAAGTGACATCTCAAAAAAAAAAGGAATTAAACTTGGGTAAAGTGTTATGTTGCATCTTTTCAGATGGGAGTCTGGGTATGCCAACCAAAGATGGTGGCTCTTCCCATTAAGGTCATTTCCAGCAGGAAGAGGAGGGTCCAGCTAGGTGGACACCTGAGGTGACATCAGCAGATGTTAAAGCTGTCAATATTCTGATCTGCAGAGGGAGAGACAGAGAAAGCGTTATCACAGAGCGCCAACCCCTGGAGCAGCGGAGAATTACCATCACTAGAGTCCTTAAACTGTCCCCTGTGTGTGACAATATATACAGATATACAGCTGTTATTCCAGTTTGGGGATATAAGAACTATTACATTGCAAAAGAAAAATGATCTTATCTATGTAAGCATTCAGGGAATTAAGACATATCATATATGCTTTCCGTCCTGGTTATGACGGTAATCTTCATCTGGCCCTGCAAGTGGTCTCCAGATTGTAAGGAATTCACGGGGGGTTTGTGGCAGGATTGGCACTCCTGCCACCATAAAAAAAAATGTGCACAGCTCTGAGATGAAAGTAAGGACTCCTTTCTGTTCCCTGCAGGAGTAGCCCTGCTGCAGCTACCCATAGGAAGGCTGCTTGTATTATGAAGGAGATGTGGGAAAGCCCTCAGGAGCCCCATCCCCGGAAGAGTCAAAACCATCAGAGAGTCAATGGGGTCAGGCCTGTTGGGATCAGAACTCGTGTGGTGCTGTGGCATTGCCCAAAGCATGCCGGCACTCGGGTCCCATTGAGGTGGCCCATCCAGGTAGGTGTGTGGAATGTCTTGTCTCTCTGGCATGATGGTCATCAGAGGGTCACTTCTGGAGGGTGGGACTGGACCACATGCCTACCTTGGGTTGCCAACCAGAATCCCGAGCTGGTTTGTCATGTTGTGGGTGCGGCAACTCGCTGTACCAGTTCAAGCTCCCCAACCTGACCTGACCTGACCTGATCTATGCTTTTAATTGATTGCATGAAAGTTGACTAATCTGAAGTCACATGTGAGTTTATTGTGCCTGCGCATTAAGAAAAAGACAAAATTACATCATTTCAGCCATAGTCTACTACAATGGTAACGTTCAAGAAAATTTTTAAAAAATACTATCTCAGCTTTATATTTATTTATTACAAGTTAACCGACTTCTTTTTTTTTTTTTTTTTTGTTCAGGGTCACCCAGGCTTTGGCTTCAGTCCATCATCTTAGCTAAAACTGGCTGACAACGCAAATTCTAATTTTCACCGATAGCAACTGTGATGATGACTCGCTTACATCTGTGTCAAGCTGCTGCTTATGCCAACTGAACTCATAATGTCCAGTTTAATGATGGGCTTTACCCATTTTTCTTGCGTGCTCAGAGTTTATAGTATTTTTAGCCATGGGAGATGTGGGTTGCTGTAATTTTCGTCAATTCATGGGTTCATCAGGGATAAAAGGATTAGTCAGTCAGGAAAAGAAAAAAAACATGTTCTCTGTTTTGATAATGAAAGTAAAGCCTGAATGGACTGATTTCTCTGGTGAATGTTCCCTTTGCTGTAACAATTTTCACTGCTGAAACAGATGAAATGTTTAAGCAAATCCTGTAGTCTTTCTCATTCATAAGACTACCCTCCACAAATACACGGTGACATTCATAATTAACAGTGTTCATTCAGGTTCATAAATCAGTCCCCTGAAGACCCCAATGGTGCACACGTAACATGCTCATTCATTGTCTTATGTCAAGCTCACACAAGCAGAAAGCTCCATTTTATGTGAGTAGCACAAACATCTGGGACTGTGGCAGTTGTTTAAAGCAGCTTAGCCTCATTACGATTATTAGAGGCCTGGGAGACCCTCTATTGGCTCTCGTATTCTTTTCTTTTTTTTCCAGTTGTTGTTTTCAAAGACCACTCCATCAAACTGAATGGAGCAATTCCCTTTGAGTTCATCACTTAATAAAGCCCAGTGGTAGGTTTTCCATTAACTGCATTTTCTCAGTTACATTTGTTAAATTAAATTAAATAAACATTTATTTCTATAGCACATTTTCATATAAATGATGTAGCGCACAGTGCTTTACATGATGAAGAAAGAGAAAAAAGACAAAAAAATAAGAATTAAAATAAGAGAACACTAATTAACATAGAATAAAAGTAAAGTCTGATGGCCAGGGAGGACAGAGACAACAAAAAAAAAAAAATTCCAGATGGCTGGAGAAAAAAAATAAAATCTTCAGGGGTTCCAGGCCCCGAGACCACCCAGTCCCCTCTTGGCATTCTACCTAACATAAATGATCCGTCCTCTTTGTATTTAGGGTTCTCTTGAAAGGACTTGATAATGATGGTTATGTGGACTTCTGGCCTTTAATCCATCAACGTAAGGACATCATGGTGCTTTGATCAGGTTGTGGTGGCGCAGATCAGCACCACAGAAAACAGGAAAAAGAACAAAAGAGAAAATAGAAGTCAGTACAGATTTTGGAGCCACCAGCAATAATAATGATAATTAAATGTGCATACAGAATATCAGGATTAAACTAAAATGAAGTTATGAGAAAGCCATGTTAAAGTAATGTGTTTTCAGCAGATTTTTAAAGTGCTCTACTGTATCAGCCTGGCAAATTCCTATTGGCAGGCTATTCCAGATTTTAGGTGCATAACAGCAAAAGGCCGCCTCACCACTTCTTTTAAGTTTAGCTGTTTGAATTCTAAGCAGACACTCATTTGAAGATCTAAGGTTACGATTTGGAATATAGGGTGTCAGACATTCCGAAATATAAGATGGAGCGAGATGATTAAAGGCTTTGTAAACCAGAAACAGTATTTTAAAGTCAATTCTAAATGACACAGGTAACCAGTGTAGTGACATCAATATTGGGGTGATGTGCTCGGATTTTATTTTCCAAGTTAAGGTTCTGGCAGCTGCATTCTGCACTCGTTGCAATCGCTTAATGTCTTTTCTGGGTCATCCTGAGAGGAGTGCGTTACAGTAATCTAGGTAAGGAGCACACACTGATACAGTGCATTGCCGCACCCACCACATGACAAACCAACTCAGGATCCAGGTTCGGACCTGAGTGCAGCCGTGCAGTGGGGGATACCACAGCGCCACACCAGTTCAGATGGAATGGAACAGTGTGAGATTTTTTTATGGAGGATAGAGTGCCAATTATCCTACCGACCCCCAAGTTTTTCCCTGCAGGTTGGAGGGCCTACATGCAGGGGCTGGATGCAGATTAACGTCATACCCAGGACAGAGCAATTGCAGGTCACAGGCCCTGCTCAAGGGTCCAACAGAGCAGAGACCCTTTTGGCATTTACAGGATTCAAACCGGCAACCTTCCAATTGAAAACAAATGTGTGAATTAATTTCTCAGCATCTTGCAATGTTATAAAGGTCTAACTTTTGTTATACTTTTGCACCCAAAGTGTTTTGTTTTGTTCCTTAAATACCTCGGCCAGTGGAGTAGCTCGAGTTCGTGCCACTTGGGGCAGGGTGGTGCTTCAATTTGCCGCCCTCCAACATATCTGAATATGTTAACCTATTTAAATAGAAAATTAAAATGATGTATAGAGAAAAATGAAGATACATTTTGCATAGATGTATTCATATATAGAGAAACAGCAATCATTTTTCACATATAATTATTTATAAGCATCAACTAGACAAGAATTTAGTATAGACACACTGATAAGCTGTATACTAATTATTAGTTTAATATAATTACGCTGACAAAACCAGAACCAGTGTAGTGTACAAGTGATAGGTGAAGATGTTTTCTGTGCAGAGCAAGACACATTCGAATTGATAACGAAATTATAAATTGTAAATTAGTCGTTTATCTTCCTAGAAATTATTATTGGTGTAATGTCTATGTTAATTTTTGTTATTGCTTCCTCAATTTCAACTGCCATGTCTGATGCCGTCACAGAAGGACGGTGTGAAAAATATTTTTGAAGCATTTGTGGATAAAAAACAAAGAATTTTACTTTCATGAGTGATATTTTTCCGAACCCTGCTGCTTACACATGAATTGTACTGAGCCTTTTGGCCAATAACGCCGCCCCCAAAAATGTGCCGCACAGCCACTGACCTTGGCTTCTCATAGCCTCTGATGACGTTTGCCTGGAAATTAATAGTTTTCTTATTAGAAGACTTTTGGTATAATAGCGTTCACTGTACTTTTTGTACAGAATGAAGGGAAAATAATGGGGATAAAATTCACTGTTCTCCAGATTCTTGGGCAAAGTGTGCTGTTTTTTGGCTTTTACTCTTTGATAGCTACATATGTACAGTAGGTTAGGAGCACACACTGATACAGCACATTGCTGCACCCATCACATGACAAACCAACTCAGGATCCCTGATTAGGACCCGAGTGCAGCCATGTAAGTAGAAATCAAAAACAGTGAACAATACAATACATTTATTTTTGTATAGCCCAAAATCACAGTCAGAAGTGCTGCAATGGGCTTTAACATGCCCTGCCTTTTGACAGCCCCCCCCCAGGCTTCACTTTTTAAAGGTGACAAAGAAAAACTCCCAAAAAACACTTGTAGGGAAAAACATGGAAGAAACCTTGGGAAAGGCAGTTCAAAGAGAGACCCCTTTCCAGGTAGGTTGGATGTGCAGCGGGTGTCAAAAAGGGGGGGTAAATACAATACAATACACAGAACAGAACACAAGTAATCCTCTATACAATCTAACAGTGCAATAGAAATATTACAAGTACAGAGCAGAATTCAACAGTAGATGATATCACATAATATGATTTGGATTTGTTCAGAGTCCTGGAGACCTCAGCCATCAAGCTGCCTCCCCTATTGGCCATTCCACAGCTGAGTTAGTGCTGGGCCAGCCAATCCGAACAAAGGACACCTCTACCTGATGATTCCTGTGATCCTTCATCATAGATGACTTTACTTTAGGCAGGCAGAACAACTTGGCAGGTGGGCAGTGGCACCGAGTGTCACATTTGAGTAACGAGAAGAGAAACAGAATAGGTGAGGGTTAGTAACAAATCATATCATATTACTTATGTTTTAGTGCTAATGACTAACAACAAAGATGCAGTCTGTACAGTTAATCAGCAGCTCTAGTCAGGGTGTACTAAACTGAAGTAGTGAATCTCAGACTGAAGGGATATCTCTTATAATAGCAGACAGACCATTCCACATTATGAGTGTGATGAGCTATCATATATTGTTTCTTATATTTAACATTTTCTGCAATAAATTGATCATATTTGTGTATATTTGAATAACCAGTGGTAGACCAGAGGCTACTTGTACAAACCCATAGATTATATGGTCATATAATGGTTGTCAACTATTAATTCCTCAAAGAAGCATGCTTGAAGTAGGCCTGAACTTCTTCCAATTTCAACCTGAACTACAGTAATTCCTCCTCAATCGCGGAGGTTGAGTTCCAGAACCCCCCGCGATAGGTGAAAATCTGTGAAGTAGAAACCATATGTTTGTATGGTTGTTTTTATATATTTTAAACCTTTATAAACTCTCTAAACTGTTAATAAATATTCCGCTCACAGTTATACAGCATAAACCATTTGTATTCTCTTAGATATTAGGTAAGATTCATTGAAATTAGGTATGTAAGTACACTGTTTATATACAGTAAAACCTAAATATTATTTTAAAGATATCGAGCGTCTCCGATATCACATATGTTACAAACATTACGATAGACAGGCCACCAGCAATAAATTCGTACAATGCAAGAAAAATTGTATACAGTAAATGTGTGTACAGTGACACTAAACGTACGTACATGTACTAAGTACTGTAAGTAGAAAATTAATTATGGTTACTCACCAACAATGACATGATGACTTGTCCGATAATGATGAGTTTAATTTTACTGCACAACAAAGGAGAGCGTTACAGCCCTTCTAAAGGAGCCTGTTCAGGCGACTGTGTAACATAGCCGTTGTTCTTCTTCCGGCATTCTTCAATCCAAATCCCTGAAGCAGATTCCATCTAGACTACTGCCTTATTATGTCCACTTACAACTCATTTTGCGCCCTGGTTAAAAGGGCACTGCGGCCGTAGATCTTATATTCTTTTCCTCCTTTTTAAATAAAAACAATCATGGACTTATTGATGCCATAATGGTGTCCTACAGCGGTGTAGCTTTTCCCTTCCTTCAACATATCCAAAACGTTTACCTTTTCGGCAATTGTTAACATCTTTTGTTGGTTCTTGGGCACGGCCCCTGAAGCAGGAGCAGAAGCAGATCGTTTTGGGGCCATAACGAAGGGCTTGACTACGCACAAAGATAAACACAAAAGTTAACTCTTTACACAGCGAAACACGTTAATGCTGAATGAGCGAGACGAGACTTCCTGGTTAATGCTGCGGAATCGAATTCGGTGCTCCGTCGCTGAGCCAGTCAGCACACAGGAACTTAACTGCATGCTCTGATTGGTTAGCTTCTCAGCCATCCACCAATAGCATCCCTTGTATGAAATCAACTTGGCAAACCAACTGAGGAAGCATGTACCGGAAGTAAAAAGACCCATTGTCCGCAGAACCCGCGAAGCAGTGAAAAATCCACGTTATATATTTAGATATGCTTACATATAAAATCCGCGATAGAGTAAAGCTGCAAAAGTCAAAGCGCGATATAGTGAGGGATTACTGTACTGCCAACTTTCTTAGCATACCATTAAGTACCAGCACACTTTCGTTAATTTTTTCGTTAAATGGGTCCAAACCAAGGTTATTATAGTTTTGCCTTTTTATATTAGTTTTTATTTCTATATTTTTTCTGACCTTACTTGGAAATTCAGTTTAGTTTTAGTTTTCCTTCATCGTGTATTTTTAGTTTTAGTTTAGATTTTATTTTACAAAGACATTTCTATTTTATTTTTATATATATATATATTAGTTTCAGTTTTAGTTTTAGTAATTATAGTATGGTTAAAGAGCTACTTTGGAGTTTAGTTTCTGTGTCACAATGAGACAGAACTGTACACTTAATGGGTTTGGATATAATATGACTTTAATGTTAGTGGAAGCTTACTATACTACATGACACACTTTACTATTTGGTTTTGTTTTTTTTTCTGCTAAAACCAGGTACTGAATATGAACAATTTTACACAATCTTATAATTTTGAAAATATTTTCTGTCATTTGTGCTGAACAAATCTGTACTAACTGTTGGCACTTTTTTCTTTTCTATTGGCCAGAATGGGCCAATTTGCAATGAACTTTAGGTGAATTTTAAGGTGTGAGGGTTTTTTACTCTAAATGTCTACAGCAGGGGCGGCACGGTGGCGCAGTGGTAGCGCTGCTGCCTCGCAGTTAGGAGACCCGGGATCGCTTCCCGGGTCCTCCCTGCGTGGAGTTTGCATGTTCTCCCCGTGTCTGCGTGGGTTTCCTCCGGGCACTCCGGTTTCCTCCCACAATCCAAAGACATGCAAGTTAGGTGGATTGGCGATTCTAAATTGGCCCTAGAGTGTGCTTGGTGTGTGTGTGTCCTGCGGTGGGTTGGCACCCTGCCCAGGATTGGTTCCTGCCTTGTGCCCTGTGTTGGCTGGGATTGGCTCCAGCAGACCCCCGTGACCCTGTGTTCGGATTCAGTGGGTTAGAAAATGGATGGATGGATGGATGTCTACAGCGCACAACACAATGTGCTTATAATGAATGCCTTCAATATTGCATTCAAAAATCTCTAACACTGGACTTTGCTATTTTCTACCAGCCATATTGATCTCTGATTTCATCTCAGGCACAAACAATTTATTGACAGAATTTTGCACCTACAGGCCTGTAAAGATATAAAAAAATAAGAAAAGAGATTCAACTGTGTTTTGACAGGTGTGACCATGAAAATCACAGGAGTTAAGGAAGAACAAGGCTCTTAGGCTTGAATCAGTGTGCAGACCCCACCCAGCTGTATTGAAGGACATATAGAAAAACAAGCATGTAGTGTGAAGATTAGGGGCAGTGAGACTTGACTACAAAATGACAGAGACAGCATCTGAGATTAAGAACAATATATACATTATCTAAACCTGTTTATCCAGAGCAGGATCACAGGAACCTGGAGCCTACCCCAGCAGGTTTGGATGCAAAGCAAGAAAAATCCCTGGTATGCAATATGTATGATATAGTTGATGTTAAGAGCAAAAAGAATATGATATTTCAACAATCAGATTTGAGAGAGAGAGAAACATTGAAAAAATGTTATATATTATATTTTTATTGTTAGATATTTTAAAGCATAATTATGCTACTGGATTATTTTCACAATATCAGGTATTTTAAGCTGTGAATATGAACTAAAAATGATTAATTAATAAATACAGAATAAATACAAAAACAAATTAGTATGTTTAGCTTTTCGCCACTTGGCAGACTCTCTTCCCCCACCTACCTGTAGTTCAGTAGAGACATTTTTACAAGGTTTGTATCGCATTGTTGTTAAACGACATTTTTAAAGCAAAAGTGATTGGTGAGCAACAATATGCTGATCTTGTATGATGACTTGTCAGTCTCTTGATCAGTGCTATTTTATTTTCAAAAATCGTGGTTTCCCCTAGACTTTCTTGTGTAGTCAGATATGGGGATGGATATTTGAGGAGTAAACCACAAGACAATGATTATATTATATACATTAAAGAACCATCAACAACAAATCAAGTTAATAATATATTGAACAATTATTATAAAAGTAAAATTGAATAAATTGGACTCTACAGCTGGATGAATAAAACAAAAATCAAGTATGTGTTCAGGTAAAATACCACTTCCAGTTAATGAATTTGGCCCAAAAGTTAATGCTGATCTACAGTTTGGTGTAACAACCACATGCCAAATTTCATCCATCTATCTAAAATTATGTTTAGTAAATTATTATCCAGCTACTTTAATAGTTTTGTTTAGTTTTAGTTTTTATTTCAGTTTTGTTAATTATTTTATTTCAGTTTCCGAAAATGTTTTTTTTATAATAGTTTCCGTTTTGATTTGTTTTTGTTAACTATAATAACCTTGGTCCAAACACCCCCCACCCTCCGATCGACTGACATTGTATTGCCCACAATGCAACAATCTAAATTTACCCATGCCGACATCTTTTACTAGCTAGCACCTCTTCAGCAATCTTCATGGGAGACCCCCAAAACAGAGCCCCACCAATAACCAGCTAAATGATGAATCACGCTCATAATAATTCACATCACCAAGCTATTATTATAATGTGTGTTGACGTGACAAGCATTTAACATTAAAACTGATTATGATCAACAGATTCTCTCTTAGTCGCCTAGTTAGTTTAGTGCTGAGTATTTGCACTGAAGAACTTTTTTATTTTTTTCATCACTTTATATTTGCTACCTACGCGTATTATCTCTTCTCAGGGAACTGGTCAACAGGTCAGGATACCTCAGCCAAGCTTCAGCTCCAATATGCTCTCTGTTCTGGAAGCCATTAACTAACTGATGAGTTGCTACATTCAGTTTCTGTATGATATGGGTGTACATTTATAACATGTAACATGTTTTTGCCAACATAAAAAAGCAATTTGCAGCAGACGTCTGGTTTTCTCAACCGATTCAGAGAATGAATTGACACTGGTTCTACATTTAACATGACAACGGAGATGTTCCTGTAGCAGCCCAGTTCAACAGCCATGCACACTGTGAGAGGGACTTTTAAGTCACAATACTTATGCGTGACTTCAGGACACAGCAAGAGAGAAAAGAATGGGAAGTTAAACTGATGCTAACATTTAAAACATTACAACATGCTTTAAATAGAGATGAGAGTTTTATGGCCAGATATGAGGATTGTTTGAATCTCTCGGACTGACCCAGACAACCTGACTACAGACCCACACTGTATTGAAAAACTCATCAGAAACTTTAAAAGACTTTATTGGACAGTTATTTTATCCAAAGATCTTGACGTTACATTGTTCTCCTCTCTTGTTAATTAAATGAATCTTAGCCTGAACAAGTCTATTCATTTTTCACATTTAAGATGTCTCACTTAAAGGTTTTCCAATGTTGTATCTGTCCTGGTGTCTATATAAACACAGGCAATTCCAGTTTCTTTATCACATCTTGCCTGAAGAAGGGGCCCGAGTTGCTTGCATATTGTAATCTTTCTATTTAGCCAATAAAAGGTGTCATTTTGCTTACCTTCTTACCACATTCATAATGGCTAACATGGTACTATCAACCTAATCAGAGTAATTTATTGCATTCATATTGCAATAAGGGCACCTAGCAAGAATGAGGTTGCTTTTGTTAACTATAAGCAGTGGCTTTTCATTTGCACACAGGTCATCTGTGATGCCAACATGACACTGACAAACATTGTGGCTCGGTGGCCTGGGTCAACATTTGATTTATTTATTTTAAGGCGATGTAGTTTTGGCAGACACATTGCTGATGGTGCTGTAAGTGATGGATGGCTTGCTGGTAAGGTGTTTCATGTGGCCTACACTATTCCTCATAACAGCAATCACGTTTTTGCATGTGCCAGGTGATATTGGCTACCCACTCTGACACGGGCACTGCACATCTTTCCCCAACTTCCAGGGAGCAGAGGAGAGGAGCTGTAATGCCACACATGATCTCAGTTATGGAGTGCAGTTTAAGAATACACAGAATGCAGATGATGATGTCTCAATGTGTCAGGAGGGATGCTGCTCTACCAGTCAAAGAACTGCTGCAGCATTGGAATTGCATATTTCCACACACGCGCACTTAGGGGACAGCCAAAGGGTCCAACAGGGAGTGAAAGTGCAAGAGATGAAGGGTTGGAAGTAAGCACTAATGCCTTTACCTCTCTTTCTACAGACCAGCTTAAGAATAACTGTTTATTTCCTACTTCCACCCATTTAATGACAACCTCTCTTCAGTCCCCTGCAGATGACATCACTTCCGGCCCTTTGCGGTGACCTCATGTCCAGTTCCTTCCATCTACCTCATCTTCCTTCCTGCCACTTCAATTTAAAAGCTCATTCGCTGTATTATTCAATTATCTTTTGTTGTTATTAGAAAACACTGGTGTCAGTCTTCAATGAGAACTCATCAAGACCAGATGTTATACAGGGTGGCAACCCCACATATTTATTTTTGTCTGTTGAATTTATTTATTCTTGACAATATGTATGAGGTTGATTGGCAGGATTCACATATGGTTGTTTCAGAGTGGCAACCGGGCGAGGTGTAGGTGCGTTCACGTACACACATTTACAAGATGATTGTGAAATATAAACAGTAAATTCCATTGAAATGTGCGTACTCCAGGTTATAAAAATCTGTTTTTTTTTATTGCTGTATGCATTTTGCTGTTTTTTGGCATGCACATACTTTCACACTTGAATCTACATGAAGTTTTATAAATGAGCTCCCTGGGCTTTCTCTTTTTCTCCTTTTTTTCAGAACACTTGCCTCTCTCCAATTGATAGTCATTATTATGTGTGAGTGACCAAATCCAAAGTATGGATATTAAAATTATTTTACTATTACATTAAACACACATGTGCTGATGGCTAGCAATCACAGAAAGCACACATGGAACTCATTGACCGTACCTCATATTTATAAGGTAATGAAAGTCATCTAGGCTTAGTTCACACTAACATGGATATCTTTGAAAATACTGTTTTCGTTTTAAAAGTTTTCTGTCCTCACTACCTATTTTCTATATGTTTATCATCCCTTTTAAACATCAAAAACACGTAAATTGTTGTTATTGGACACATATAGTTTATCAGCGAAGTGCACTCTTTGTTAACACAGCAAATATAAGGTAAATAAAAATCTCAAAAGAACAAGAAAGAAACAAAACTGACTGCTTTGTGTGGGCAGGCAATGAAGTACAATTGATAGATAGATAGATAGATAGATAGATAGATAGATAGATAGATAGATAGATAGATAGATACTTTATTAATCCCAAGGGGAAATTCACATAATCCAGCAGCAGTATACTGATAAAAAACAATATTAAATTAAAGAGTAATAAAAATGAAAAACATGAAAAAAAAAATGAAAAAAATAAAAATAAAAAAAGCAGACAATAACTTTGAGTAATAGATAGTTAACATTTACTCCCCCAGGTGGAATTGAAGAGTCGCATAGTGTGTGTGGAGGAGGAACGATCTCCTCAGTCTGTCAGTGGAGCAGGACGGTGACAAAAGTCTGTCACTGAAGCTACTCCTCTGTCTGGAGATGATCCTGTTAAGTGGATGCAGTGGATTCTTCATGATTGACAGGAGTTTGCTTAGTGCCCGTCGCTCTGCCACAGATTTTAAACTGTCCAACTTTACTCCTACAATGGAGCCTGCCTTCTTAACAAGTTTGTCCAGGCGTGAGGCATCTTTCATCTTTATGCTGCCACCCCAGCACACCACTGTGTAGAAGAGGGCACTCGCCACAACCGTCTGGTAGAACATCTGCAGCATCTTACTGCAGATGTTGAAGGATGCCAACCTTCTCAGAAAGTATAGTCGGCTCTGTCCTCTCTTGTACAGAGCATCAGTATTGGCAGTCCAGTCCAATTTGTCATCCAGCTGCACTCCCAGATATTTATAGGTCTGCACCCTCTGCACAGTCACCTCTGATGATCACAGGGTCCGTGAGGGGCCTGGGCCTCCTAAAATCCACCACCAGTTCCTTGGTTTTGCTGGTGTTAAGGTGTGTGGTTTGAGTTGCACCATTTAACAAAGTCTTTGATTAACTTTCTGTACTCCTCCTCCTGCCCACACCTGATGCAGCCCACAATAGCAGTGTGATCAGCGAACTTTTGCACGTGACAGGACTCCGAGTCATATTGGAAGTCTGATGTATATAGATTGAACAGGACCGGAGAAAGTACAGTCCCCTGCGGCGCCCCTGTATTGCTGCACACAATGTCAGACCTGCAGTTCCCAAGACGCACATATTGAGGTCTGTCTGTAAGATAGTCCACGATCCATGCCACAAGGTGTGAGTCTACTCCCATCTCAGTCAGCTTATCCCTAAGGAGCAGAGGTTGGATGGCGTTGAAGGCGCTAGAAAAGTCCAAAAACATAATTCTTACAGCACCACTGCCTCTGTCCAGGTGGGAGAGGGATCGGTGTAGCATATAGATGATGGCATCCTCCGCTCCCACCTTCTCCTGGTATGCGAACTGCAGAGGGTCGAGGGCATGGCGGACCTGTGGCCTCAGGTGGTGAAGCAGCAGCCGCTCCATGGTCTTCATCAGATATGACGTCAGAGCTTCAGGCCGGAAGTCATTTAGCTCACTAGGACGTGATACCTTTGGGACAGGAGTGATACAAGATGTTTTCCAAAGCCTTGGGACTCTCCCCTGTTCCAGGCTCAGGTTGAAGATGCGCTGTAGAGGACTCCCCAGTTCCAACGCACATGCCTTCAGCAATCGTGGCGATACTCCATCTGGACCCGCTGCTTTGCTGGCACGAAGTCTTTTCAGCTCTCTGCTCACATGGGCTGCTGTAATTGTGGGTGGGGATGTCTCAGCTATGCTGGTATCAGCAGAAGGATGGTTGGAGGATGAAGTACTCTGAGGTGAGAGTGGGTTAGGGTGGTTAAACCTGTTAAAGATGTTGTTCATTTGGTTTGCTCTCTCCAATTGCTTTTAAAACTTACAAACAAATATAAAGTTGGCAAAGTCGTGGACTGGAAATCCTGACAAATAAATACAGTGAAGTGTGATGATGTGGGTTCAGCTTCATGCTCCCATCTCGCTTTTGGGAGCTCTTGAACCCGGCACCATTGGTACTGAAACCGGATGAGCTGGACAGTGAGGACACCAACAAAGCGAGGGGATGGTGCAAAAAGGTGCAAGCGTGCTTTTATTAAAACAAAAACAAACAGTGTTCAAATAAATAGTGCAGTGTTTCAATATGTCACATAAATAAATAAAATAAAAAATGAAAATCCAATAAATGAATCTTTCAAAAACAAAGTTAAAACAATGACTGGAAGCAGTCCTTTAAAACAACACCCGGTGCTTCTCCCATCTGGGTAATGCCCCTGGGGAGTGGCCCCACCTGCAGCTGACCTTCTCCTTCTAGTCTGTAGTCTTGCAGTCCCTGGCTCCGTAGGGCTCTCCAAACTGACTTGGGTTCCCCAGGGACAAGGACGATGACGCTGTGGCTTCCACCTTCCAAGCCTTCTGACTCCTGCTACCTTATGCAGCGAGGCCAATCACATTCTTCTCACTCCTGCTCCTCCAATGTGCTCAGCACTTTGTGCTGTCCCCCGGGTGTTGGCCAAACACTCTGCTAGGGCTCCCTTCCCAGCTGCCTTCTCTGATTAGTGAGCCTGCCCTCTTGCTCCCTGTCTCTCACATGCACGCATGCACCAACTTCAGCCTCTTCTTCTTTCACCTCCTCTAACCTGCTTTCTTTTGATCATCATTCTTCACTTTCCGCACTTGCGCTTCTCCAATTTATTATGGGGATGTGGCACAGGTGTGGCGATTAGCAGCTCTTGGCATCAATTATGGATATGGACAATTCCCCACCTGTGCACTTAAGCGAGGAAACGCCCACATCACGTAACGTCCGAGAACCGCTCCAACCACACTACCACGCCCCCTCTATTATTTATTTAAAAACTGGCCGTGGACCTGCTACATCACATGAAGTATTTCAGTGTTTCAATACATAGTACCCATTCTCAAAATTCTCCATTTTTCCCCATCCACATTGCCACTCAAAGTCCAGCGTTTTCATATTTCTACACTATGAAGAGCATTTTCAATATGATTAGTTTTTGGTTCCTGAAAACACTGTTTCAATGTATATAGACAGTGTGGTGGAGTGATATTCTGTATATAAGTTGATAAATATTTTCTAAGTCATTATTTGTAAGTCAGACACTGCAAATGTAATATTAATGCTTCAGGAGGAATTTTCTAGTTCATTTAGGAGAATAGCAATGCCTTGATGTCTAACTAATCAACCCTGAGTCTTCAGGACTGACACAGGATGTGATGTTTATTGCAAGGGCATTAGACCAACTTGGCAAGGGTGACTGCATTTGGACTTAGAGCCTGTGAAACATCCACCAAGAAGGCCATAAAACTACTTACAGTAACTGGTAGCCTTCAGCTAAACAAATGGAATCCACTGCTTGAGGCCGGGTGTGAAAAGGCAGTGTGTGCACCCATTGGTCTGGAGTATGGCTGTTTGGGATTGGTTTTGAATCAGAGGCCATTCTGTACAACGACACCCTATTGGCTGAAAGATTTGGGCAGAAATGTATAAAGTTGGTCCCTTTACTCCTTTCTCTCTCTATCTTTTTCTCTCTCACACCATGTCCATGAATAGAACACAATGAGGAGCACAACGTGGCAGCCATTTTGGCATGTGGGTTGTCCTGAAGAAAGCTGACTAGAAATGATGATTTGACTGGAGACATTGGAGTAAATACAAGTCTGTGTGCCACCTGAAGCTACACATCTAGCATAGGGTAGTATTGTTGCCAATATTCACATGTACTTTGCTTCATTAATATTATTTTATGAAAATGATCAATAATACATTATTAAAATGTTTTACCTAATTCCTGCTGATCTTTTTAGTTTCTGTAATTGCCTGAGGGTATAGATATAGAAGGGAAGGTGGGGAGAAGTTACAAAGTACAATTCCTTATAAACAGTGGTAAGTCTAGAAGATATGAGGCATTCTGATAAAGACTATGCAATAAAGAGTATAAAAGGGGAAAGTAAAGTAATATAGGAGTCGACCAAGACAAAGCAGACAGCCAAAACAAATGTTGTTTGCCAGCTTCATTAAGTTATTAAATTGACATTTGTAGATAAAGAGCAGAGTCTGCTTTAATTTGCAGTAGCAGACCCAACTGAAGCGTATCTGTGTTTGTTTAGCCACTGAATGCCAGCCATTCTGTAATGTTCGTATATTGATGTAAATCTATACATTATAATTCCTTTTCTAACCCGCTTTTTTGATTCAGGATTTTGGGGAGGTGAAATGCTGGGAACAAGGCAGAAGTCTATCGTGAACAGGCAGCTAGCCCATCGAAGAGTACTGTGCCATAAATAGAAAAGCTGACTCACAACAGGCTAATTTAGAAATGTGGATTAACCAAGTATGGTCTTCTTCTGGAAAAATGTGAGTACCCAGATAAGTAATGAATTAGTGGGGTCTGTAAATTAAACAGTTCAATTTATTATTGACCACTGTATTTCAAGGACCAAGTTTTGGGCACGGGGCACAAGTAATGAATCAGACACGGGATGCTACTGCAGTTGTTTAGAAGTCCAAAAAAATTCAGACCTGCTTTGTTATTGTGTTGGGATGCAGGGAATTCAGAGTCAGCAAATTACTCAAAGGGACACAAACCATAAGAAACCAGTCCATGGCCGGGATCACTTATGAATTTCAGAAAGTTTTTATTAAACTATCTTTTTTATATGGGCTCCTGCAAAGCTGAAAGCTTGAAAATGTTATGCTTTGTTGTGTCTTTTTGGTTGATAATGCTCTTTCAAATCAGATACAGTATTTCTATGGTATACCTTAGGTGGAAATTAGCTATCATTTGACCCTGTATTTACTGAATTAACTATGTTTATTAAGCATGTTCAATAGCAGTAGTAGTTTTTATGTTATTTTTATAATTAGAAGTAGTAGTAATATTTTAAACATTATCATTATTAGTAGTAGTAGAGTTGCTTTATTTTATTATCTTTATTATTATTAGTGGTAGTGTTTTTTAGTATTACTAGTAGTAGTATTAATATGGTAGAATAGCTGCATTCAAATTGCTTTTATTATTTTTGTATCGCATCACAAGTGATACTGTTGGGTGTATCACGTAATAAAGAGTAACAGCACATTGGTACCCTAGACCATTACAATTATTATTATTATTACTACTAATTAGGCTTTCATTTATAAATGAAACAAATCAAATGGTATGTCATTGCCATTAAATGCCATCCAACCATCCATCTATTATCCAACCCGTTATATCCTAACACAGGGTCACGGGGGTCTGCTGGAGCCAATCCCAGCCAACACAGGGCGCAAGGCAGGAAACAAACCCCGGGCAGGGCGCTAGCCCACCACAGCCATTAAATACCATTGATGTTCAAATCTAATCTTCTGTATTGTCATTTTTTTTTAAACTTAAGCTCATCTAGACATACCTGAGGTCATCCTTGGCACAACAACGTATAGGCAGCTTAGCTATCATCGCCATCAGGGTAGACTTCGCACAGAAGGTGATGTGTGATGACATAATAAAGGCCAAAATGTCAGCTAATGACACTAAAAAACAAGTACACATTCACTTTCAAATTTAAATTATTAAAAAAAAGTATTTGCCTCGCAGTTAGGAGACCCGGGTTCGCTTCCTGGGTCCTCCCTGTGTGGAGTTTGCATGTTCTCTGCGTGGTTTTCCTCCGGGCGCTCCGGTTTCCTCCCACAGTCTAAAGACATGCTGGTTAGGTGGATTGGCGATTCTAAATTGGCATTGATGTGTGTGTCCTGTGGTGGGTTGGCACCCTGCCCAGGATTGGTTTGTGCCCAGTGTTGGCTGGGATTGGCTCTGGCAGACCCCTGTGACCCTGTGTTTGGATTCAGCAGGTTGGAAAATGGATGGATGGATATTTATTGTTCAAATTACAGCTGTTATAGGCAATACTATTGTAGCATATTCAGGTAGGGATATGGTGGGGGTGAGATCAAGAAGATTCTGCTTAGGGGCTCTGGTTTGGTTATGGGCAGTACTGGCTAGCAGATTTGCAAAAAATTAAGGTTTGGATATTCAGATAAAAAATAAGTAAAGATTTGAATATGTTCAAACCTAGGATAAACATTTTGGGTGCTACTGTACTTGCTTTTTTGGAATTTATAATATTATCTAATATATAATAAAATGCTAGTGTCTGTGTGTGTGTATGGGTCCAGTCTCTTCTATCAATCTGATTGGTCAGTTTGGCTTTGGTCTGATTGGTCTGTAATAAGAACATAAGTTTAATGTCACTGTGCTCTGTGCAAATATTTTAAATCGTTCTCATCCCTACCACCTTCGCCGTCACTTCCCCTACGTCTTCATATCTTAAATAATTCTTGAGGCAGATTGAAGGCTTAAATGCCAGCTTAAGTAAAAAATTAAAGAAAATGTACTAAGTAATTGCAACACAAACAGTGACTTAATCAGTTTTAACGCGAAAAGATGCCGACAAAAGAAGTGAAGAAGCGGGCCGCTAGGGTTGAGAAAAGAAGAGCTGCTCAGGAAGCATCAAGCGCATCAACTCTGAGCAAACGAATGCTAAACGTACAAAGAAAGAGGATGAAAACTAGAAATGCTCAAGTCAAGTGTATTCACAGCACATTATCGTGCAGCGCGCTGTTACTGGTTAACAAATAATACAGAACACGGGAAGCGTAGTCTGTAGATCAGTTGTTCTGGACACGGCTGCACAGGATGGGATGATATGAGTGGGAACAGTTGATCAATGCAGGAGTATGCAGACCTAAACTAAGGTGAGTTACTTTCTTTTTTTCCCAGTTGTAGTAAAAATGTAATATACATGACCTGAATATGCACATTTTTGATTACGCCTCATTCCTTTATGATATGTCAGCAGCTGTCTCAAACTGGGTGTGAAACCATGTGCCAGCCGAGGTGGCTAAAAGACTATTCCTGACCCTAGAAAGACACTTTTAAATATTCACTCTAAAGTTGTTATAAAGGAAGATGGCTATTGTTGCAGCAGCAAGTCAGGGTTCTCAGATGAATTGGATATCAGAAGGATACTTTTATAATGACAGAGAAGTGCTTAGAAATCTTTGCATAGTTCATCCTGGAGCAGAGCAGTGAGGCAGAAAAATTCTGTCCCAAAATGCATTGTAAAGAGATGTATTCAAAGAGCAGAGGTTCGTCTGTTTTATTAATGACGATATCAGATATCCATTCAAAATGACTAAAACTAAGGTGACAAAACTAATCTGTAAAATAAAGCAATACTGCATGGTATGTTCTGGAGTAACATAAGGCAGACATATACACAGGCTAAAGCAAACAAATGTTCTTTTAATTGTGAAAGTCAATTTTTGCTTTTGAATAAGACGTTTATATAACATTTTTGAACAGTCACACTTGAAACAGACAGTCCAAATCCATATACAGAACAATATAAGCAACATTTTCAAATGCATTTCCACATAATAATGGGACCTTCTAATGCAGGGGTGTCGAACTCCAGTCCTGGAGGGCCGCAGTGGCTGCAGGTTTTCATTCTAACCATCTTCTTAATTAGTGACCAGTTTTTGATGCTAATTAACTTCTTTAGCCTTAGCTTTAATTTACTTTGACTCGGGCCCCTTAGTTGTTTTTCCTTAATTAGCAGCCGGACAGTAATGAGACATAAAACAAGCAGGACATGACCAGCTCGCCTGTACTCATCAAACAAAATCTGAAAATAAAGATCTCAGTAAGGTTGATCCCTCAGGTTACCAAAACATTTTAGGAGTTCTTAGAAAAAAACAGAATATCAACAGTTTTGGAAAAGTCTGCTGTGGCAAAAAGAGAGCAGCAACAAGCCATGGAATTGAATAACGGGTTTAATTAACAGCAAGAATCAGTTTCTCATGAAGGAACTGGTTGGAGTTTAAAGCCCCAATTTAGCTGGTCATCTGTTGGCTCGTTTCATATCTCATTTCTGTTTGGCTGTCATTTAATGAAGAAAAGAATCAATTCAGAAGACTTAATCCTTAAAAACAGGGCTAGTAAAATAGAGGGGAAAGACGTTAATTAGCAGTTAAAACTGGACATTAATTAGGAAAAGCGTTCGAAAGAAAACCTGCATCCACTGCGGCCCTCCAGGCCTGGAGTTTGACACCCGTGTTCTAATGCATCATTCATGATTTTTTGCATTTTCTATTTGCATTTTTGAAATTTTAAAGGCATGTTGGAAAAAAAAAAAAACTGTACACTGCCAAAGCAAATTATCTGGGCAATGTGTTCATTCACGCAAGAAAAAAAATTCTTATGTTAAAATTGACGCAATAAAAATTGACAAGAATTTCCAGAGTTCTCTTCAAGCCATTCCTTGTATTTGGACACAATAGTCTCGAGTTGCAGATATGGGCAAACCATTTTACCCTTTTTCACTATTTTTTCTGTTTTTGTGCTTCCATTTGCTTTGTCATAATAAACTCTTAATTTGGAGTTGTCTATTCAAGCCAGAAGTTGATGGTAATCCTTTCTCTTGAAAGGCATCTACAGTATATATAAATAAAATGCTAAGGGTTGTGTCTGCCTGGCTCGAAGTTGTGACATGATTACTCACAAACCATAGGAGTTATAATCTTGATCTTGGTCTTAATCTAAAGCTTATGGCATGATTGAGGCTTGTGAAGCTCAACATTTGACTAATGGCAGCCCCCACTAAGTTATCAGGGTTCATGTCTTACAGAATGCTTTACAGAAAATTGAATAGGCAGACTGTTGGAAAAGGTAACATGGCAGAGAGAAAAGTAAAGAGTGGTACATCCTTTGGACATGAAACAAATTGCAGAAGCTCTTTGCATGATAAGAAGAGAAAGAATGTCATTCCCAGAACTTGTTTCGTGTTAAGAGTGAAACAAAATCATGGAAGCTGCTTACACCACCTGGTACACACATGTGACACAAAAGAAAACAACGACCATGACCCCCACTGACAATCATGCCAAGTGCAGAAGGTGCTTGATCTTCGTCTTAATGAGAAGCTTATGAGATAATACATGCTGGTTAAGCTATTCATTGGAGTGGCACAGCTTCATGCTACAACTACCTCTGCCCATATGCAAACATTGCTTTTACATCATTGTTTACATCAGTGTTTTGAAGTTTTATAGTCAGCATCCCACTTCAGGGCCTGTTAGGCCAAAATCCTGCCAGTAGTAGTTTGGGGCTAGCTACCAAGGGTAAGGTCTTGGCTTGTCTTGAGAGATGTTTGTAGGCCTCACAACCCTTTTTACCATGTTTGAGACTCATATCTC
This sequence comes from Polypterus senegalus, assembly GCF_016835505.1. Taxonomy (NCBI): domain Eukaryota; kingdom Metazoa; phylum Chordata; class Cladistia; order Polypteriformes; family Polypteridae; genus Polypterus; species Polypterus senegalus. The sequence goes on from NC_053159.1 coordinate 166,987,428, forward strand.
AATAGTTAGCGGTGTAATTTAGTTGTAAGGAGGAGCGGCATTATGGTGGCGCCACTCAACTACTACCTGTGTGGAGATGGCATATTCTCCCCTGTGCCCATGTCAGTTTCCTCTCAATGCTTCAGTTTCCTCCCACAGTCCAGTGAGATGCAGTGAATAGGTGGCACTAAATTGGCCTGTGTGTGTGTCTGTCTGTGTACAGTATGTGTGTTCACCCTGAGATGGACTAGTGCCCTGTTCAGACATTATTCCTGCCTTTTGACTGATACTTGCTGGGATAATCACCATCTTCCCCTTGACCCTGCTCAGGCTAAAGTTAAAATGACTGAATGGGTGGATGGATGTTTGTAAGGAAGGCAAGCACAGATATTGGGGTGCCTCAAGGAAAGGTTTGTAATTTACTAAGCCAACCCACTTTGGTGGGCTTTAACTCATAAATTTGTTTCAATAAGGCTACAGTCAGTAAGCATCAGCACACTAAACCGGATTTTCAAGATGTGGTGTTTGAACCATCACTAAAGAAATTTGATAAACTGGGCAAGCTGAAGGCAGTGTAAGATCTAAAAACCTGTCCACATCTAATGGGACAAAATGAAATTCAGTGACTTGTTTGCAAAGCTCCTGGAAGAGTCCTCTGGCACCAAAGTACTGTACATGCTTCAGCCATGCTATTATATCTTTAAAGAAATGGTCTTATAAGTCATATTGCAACTAAGAAATCATCCTTGTGAAAATACAACATGCAGAAGAGTTCATAACATGTCAGTGTGACACCAGGAGAAGCACATTTGAAGCTTTCTGGGATGTACCAGGAAGGTTCTCTCGAGGTCTGTGGTGCATTTCAACCAACTGTGTGAAAGATCTGGTGAAAATCAGTGGGATGATAACTGCTGAGATGTATAAACAGATTTTGCCATACATGCAGGGAAATACCTTGTTGGCAAAAACTCCTCTCATCTCGATGCCAACCCCAGACACACTGTAGACATACTGTAATTAAAGCCAACCTGGAACAAAATGGCATCACTTCTTCACGAATCACCCAGAGCTAAGGCAGACTAGAGAGTCTTGATTAATGGAAACCACTTTATTTTGTGCGGCTATTATTTTGTTTCCTTTTTACACCATCATGCGTTTGTGATGTTTTGAACTTAAAGTAAATGGGGACAGTCAGGTTGGCATGCCAAACATTATTCCATTGCAAGCTTTGGATGACCACACATTTTTGGGTTGGCCATCTCATAGCCCCAAAATCACACTAACTGAACTATGGCATCACTTGGAAAGGGAAAAGAGCAAAAAATGAGACACCGAAAATTCTAATGGAGCCTTGGAAGAGGTTACTACAGAAGTACTGGGAAAAAATTCAACGGCAATGTCACAGACAAAATTGTTTCAGGTTTGCACCATAAGGTAGGCCACACAAAATACTGACTTGTTTTAAAACCACGAGACATTTTTGCTTGGTTTTATTGTGCTTTTTCTAATATTATAAAATGTTTTCATGAACGAATAAATATTAATTCCCAAGCAAGCTTTAAATATCTTTTTCTGCACATGACTTCAGAAAAATACATCTAAGAAAATGTGGTCTTCAATTGGAGAGATTTAGCTATCTGCTGCACTAAATAGCCCATTCAGATAATCCATGACCCTTTTATCAAATGAAGACATGTCAGCCCTGGTATTTCTTCACTGATCATCCTGCTGGCAAATTTGGTAGCCTTACTCCTAAGGCAAAATGTTCAGGCTCTGTGGAAGTCATGCCTAGTTAGAGTTATGACAGTAAATTTAAAATAAGCTTTGCCGATGGCATGGTCCACTGAGTTTCATTAAACAATCTAACCCTATATATTTATATTTATATATATAATATAAAGACAGAGAGAGAGAGAAATGTGTCAGCCCCTGCTTTGAAGAGCTGCTAAAAAGAGATGCTTGAATGCTTTAGCTAGTATAAGGAGGAGATGAGTATCTTACACTTCGTGAACAGTAGTAGCAGGTCTTAGATCGAGGGATGAATGGAGTGGGTTAGATAAGGGAGTATTCTCTTTTCTTTAAAAAGAGCAGAGTGAAGTTAGGAATATAAGAGTGTTTGACAGAGGCGTGGAAAAATTACAGGACAGCATGACACAGAACTAAGCTGAGAGAAAAAGTGAGACAGAGGAAAATAAAAGAAGGAAAAGTGATCCTTGATGTACTTTGTAATCCATGTATCACACACCCATATTCTGTACAGTAAAAATGTTCTTCTTCCTCGTCATCTTTTCCCACTTCTATATGAGGCCGATATGCTTGATCAAGTCAAGTCAAGTCAAGTTGGGGAGCATGCACTGGTACAGTGAGTTGCTGCACCCACTACATGACGAAACAACTCGGGATCCCAGTTTGCAACCCCCAAGGCAGATGCATGGTCCAGTACCACCATCCAGAAATGACCCTCTATCTGCCACAGCCAGGTGTTGTGTGGGCGACCCCTTGGCCTGGTCCAGCCACTCGGGTCCCCAACAATGAGGATCTTACGAGCTGGATCACCCTCGGGGAAACGCGTCACATGGCCGTAACTGAAACTCCCTCACAATGCAGGTACTGCGCCTCATTCAGGACTCCATGAGCAACCGCTCATTCGACACAAAGTCAAACCAACGGTACCCAAGGATTTTCCGGAGAGACACAGTACCAAAGGAGTCCAGTCTTCGTCTCAGGTCACTGGATAGCGTCCATGTCTCACAACCATATAGCAAGACAGGAAGCACCAGGACTCTAAAGACTTGGATCTTCGTCCTTTTGCATAGATATCGGGAGCACCACACACCCCTTTCCAGCGACCTCATAACTCCCCCATGCTCTCCCAATCCATCTACTGACTTCATAGGAAGAGTCACCAGAGAAATGAATGTCACTGCAGAGGTAAGTAAACCTCTCAACAAGGTCGACACTCTCTCCGCAAACAGACACACTGCTGATGGCTGTGCCCAAGAGGTTATTAAAGGCCTGGATCTTGGTTTTTATCCAGGACACTCTCAAGCCCAGACACTCAGACTACTCACTCAGTCTCTCAAGCTCCCCGATCAGACCCTCCATTGACTCTGCGAAGATCACACCATCGTCAGCAAAGTCAAGATCCGTGAATCTTTCTTCACCAACAGATGCCCCACAGCCGCTGGACCCCACGACCTTGCCCAATACTCAGTCCATACAAGTATTGAACAGAGTAGGAGCAGAACACACCCCTGACGATCCTCAGAATCAACTGGGAAAAATGCAGAGGTCCTGCCTCCACTCTGCACAGCACTCACAGTACCAGTGTACAGGCCAGCCATGATATCCAGTAACCTTGAGGGGATCCTGCGAACCCTCAGGATGTCCCACAGGGCAGCTCGAACAACTGAGTCAAACGCTTTGCAAAAATAGACAAAAGCTGCAAAGCAACTCTGCCGATATTCGCGTTTGCGGTCCATGAGAACCCTCAGTGCCAGGATGCGGTCGATGGTAGACTTCGTAGGCGTAAAACCAGAGTGTTCCGGTCGGTGGTAGGTGACCAAGTGATCAGGGATCCTATTGAGTATGACCCTAGCAAGGACCTTACCCGGAACCGAGAGCAGTGTTATCCCCCTGTAGTTGCTGCAGTCGAGGCGATCACCCTTTCCTTTCCAGATAGGGATGACAAGTCCCGTTTTTCAGTCAGTTGGGATAATGCCAGTCTTCCAAATGGAAACAAAGATTGTTTGCAATACCAGGAGGACAGCCTTACTACCAGCCTGGAGTTCACCCTGGATACCACAGATCCCTGCAGCCTTTTCCCCCTAAGCTGGTTCACCTCAGTGAGATTGGGTGGTTCACAGCTAATAGGCAGATCAGCCTCAAGAACCTTGGACCCAGAGATATCCAATCGTCCTAGTTGGAGGATCAGCTTTGAACAGCTGCTCAAAGTAGACAGCCCAGCAGGTCACAACTGCAGTGTCATCCGTAAGGACCGTTCCATCACCCGTCCTGACTGTGGCTCTCCGAGGAACAGATTCAGATGTGCGTAATGCTTCGATTCCTCTGTAAGCAGGGCGTGGGTCACTAGGCCACAGATGGTGTGCCACTTGTTCACAGATTCCTCTAACAAACACCTCTTTATCTGCCCTCAGAGCCCTCGCAGCTGTCCTTCTCAGTTGCTGGTACAGAACAGAGTTGCCATTGAGCCATGCACTACAACTCCTCTTGATGATATCTAGGGTGCACTGCGAGTTGAAACACCTCCTTCTGGGAACACCAGTAACACCAACACAACCCTCAGCAACCTTCAGGGTCTTGTCGCGGAAGGTCTACCACATCACATTAGGATTGGCAGTCATACCAAATCTGAAAGTTCCTCACATAAACTGTGGGCAAACTCATTAGAAACAGCCTGGTCTTGGAGTCTGGCCAAGTCCAGGCTCATTTTCCTTGTAGGTGGTAACCTATTGGACCTAAACTGGATCCTAAGAGTAGCAACAACAAATCTGTGGTCAGAATTTACAAACTGGGCACTTCTGTAGACCCTGCAGTTTTGCAAGAGCTTCCAGTGTCTGCCCACGAGAATGTGATCGATCTCCTTCACCGCACCACCAGTATTGGAGTACCAAGTCCAACGATGCGGTTCAGGGCACTGGAACCAGGATCCAGCAATTCGCAGTCCCTGACCTTTTGCAAAGTTAAGGAAAATGGAGCCACTTTCACCACGGTCACCAAACCCATGGGGACTGAGACAATCATCATAGCCAGCCATGCCAGTGGCTGCATTGAAGTCAGAGGAGTGTCATACAGTGCATCTGGAAAGTACTCACAGCTCATCACTTTTTCAACATTTTGTTATGTTACAGCCTTTTTCCAAAATGGATTAATTCATTTTTTTCCTCAAAATTCTACACACAACACCACATAATGACAACGTGAAAAAAGTTTACTTGAGATTTTTGTAAATTTATTAAAAATAAAAAAACTGAGAAAGCACATGTATATAAGTATTCACAGCCTTTGGCATGAAGCTCAAAATTGAGCTCAGGTGCATCCTGTTTCCCCTGATCATCCTTGAGATGTTTCTGCAGCTTAATTGGAGTCCACCTGTGGTAAATTCAGTTGATTGGACATGATTAGGAAAGGCACACACCTGTCTATATAAGGTGCCACAGTTGACAGTTCATGTCAGAGCACCAAACCAAGCATGAAGTCAAAGGAATTGTCTGTAGGCCTCTGAGACAGGATTGTCTCGAGGCACAAATCTGGGGAAGGTTACAGAAAAATTTCTGCTGCTTTGAAGGTCCCAATGAGCACAGTGGCCTTCATCATCCATAAGTGGAAGAAGTTCGAAACCACCAGGACTCTTCATAGAGCTGGCCGGACATCTAAACTGAGTGATTGGGGGAGAAGGGCCTTAGTCAGGAAGGTGACCAAGAACCCGATGGTCACTCTGTCAGAGCTCCAGAGGTCCTCTGTGGAGAGAGGAGAACCTTCCAAAAGGACAACCATCTCTGCAGCAATCCGCCAATCAGGCCTGTATGGTAGAGTGGCCAGACGGAAGCCACTCCTTAGTAAAAGGCACATGGCAGCCCGTCTGGAGTTTGCCAAAAGGCACCTGAAGGACTCTCAAACCATGAGAAACAAAATTCTCTGGTCTGATGAGACAAAGATTGAACTTTTTGGTGTGAAGGCCAGGCATCACATTTGGAGGAACCCAGGCACCGCTCATCACCAGGCCAATACCATCCTTACAGTGAAGCATGGTGGTGGCAGCATCATGCTGTGGGGATGTTTTTCAGTGGCAGGAACTGGGAGACTATTCAGGATAAAGGGAAAGATGACTGCAGCAATGTACAGAGACATCCTGGATGAAAACCTGCTCCAGAGCACTCTTGACCCCAGACTGGGGCGACAGTTTATCTTTCAGCAGGACAACGACCCTGAGCACACAACCAAGATATCAAAGGAGTGGCTTCAGGACAACTCTGTGAATGTCCTTGAGTGGCCCAGCCAGAGCCGAGACTTGAATCCGATTGAACATCTCTGGAGAGATCTTAAAATGGCTGTGCACCGACGCTTCCCATCCAACCTGATGGAGCTTGGGAGGTGCTGCAAAGAGGAATGGGCGAAACCGGCCAAGGATAGGTGTGCCAAGCTTGTGGCATCATATTCAAAAAGACTTGAAGCTGTAATTGCTGCCAAAGGTGCATCGACAAAGTATTGAGCAAAGGCTGTGAATACATATATACATGTGATTTCTCAGTTTTTTATTTTTAATAAATTTGCAAAAACCTCAAGTAAACTTTTTTCATGTTGTCATTATGGGGTGTTGTGTGTAGAATTCTGAGGAAAAAATTAATTTAATCCATTTTGGAATAAGGCTGTAACGTAACAAAATGTGGAAAAAGTGATGCGCTGTGAATACTTTCCGGATGCACTGTATATATATATATATATATATTGTCACAAACTTGAGACAGAGTCATATAAAGGTTTGGGGCAGCCACCAGTATAATTTGGTTTCCTGGCTGCAAAGTTGCTTTCAATTGATACAGCACTGATGTGCACAAAACCGAGTCCAAAACAGAACTAAGGGAATAGGGAAAAGGTGGAGGCTGTTAAAGGGGAAGACAGGAAGTGAAGTCAAAGGGGTCAGCTCATGTAGGTCTTCTGCCATTGGTGCGAGCCCAGATGTGACATCACAGGGGCCGGAGCCGGCAAGGTCTCCTTCCTTTGGCTCGGTCCTGGAAGTGACGTCAAGAGGACCAAGTGGAATCTCCAATGAATGGTCTGCAGGCAAGGGAGAAAAAGAGTCAGTGCACTCTGCCACATCCCGGTATGTCTCGGAACTGTCCTTACTCAAGCCCTTTAGCTTCCTCGCATGCGCACATATGTGACTATATATATATATATATATATAAACAATGAATTATGAGGAGAGCTGAGCCTTTTCAGCTTAAGCAAACAAAGATTAAGAGAAGACATCACAAAAGTGTTTAAAATTATTAAATGAATTCCTCAACAACACATTTGGAAACAAAATAACTATATGTGTAAATTTCACACAAACATTAGGAAGTTTTTCCTCACACAGATAACGATAGACACTTGGATTAAGTTACCACTTAGTGTGGCAGACAGACAGGCTGAATGGCCTGTTCTCGTCTAGAGTGTTCTAATGTTCTAATATGTGTGTCCATAGTGTGGATAGTGAGGTCCAAGTGGAGGGGTCCTTATAAGCGTTGACACCCCAGGGCCTGTAGGCTCTTAATCTCACCGTGATATTGACATAAAATGGGAATGGGACTTGAGTGAAAAACAATGGATGCATGGAGAGGTAGCGGTACCAACCACTGTTCTATTGTGACACCCATCTACGTTACAGACCGATTTTATTCAGTTCAGCTGCTCAAGGTTATCTCTGTAGTAGCAGATACAGGACATGAGGCAGTCGTGGATAGGATAGGACATGACATGACATCGGTAGTAAACACAGCTCATACACACTTGAATTGGATATCAACCATCAACTCTTCTGTATGTCTTTGAGGGGTTAGAGAAATCCCATGTAATCATTAAAACCTCCCAGTAATCTAGCTGGTTACTGAAACACGATGCAAGTTTAACAACACTACCCTCTGCACCACTCCCATTATACATTCATAATTCACATATGTTATTATTTATTTAATTATTTTTAAACCTCCAGGACACAGTCAAAGGGTACCAAAACCTATCCTAACCCCACTGAGCACAAGTTTGTTATTATGTGTACATAGTACAATGAAGTTCATACCTGTTCACCTCAGACAGGTGACAAAAATATAATACAAAAAAAATGTTTACATTGTGTGCCAAATATGCAATTCTACACAATATGTGGGCAACTTCCCTGGTCAGTCACATACTGAGACATAGTGGACCGATTTAGACTCATCAGTCAATCTAGCCTAATTGTCACCGGGAAAAGGAAGGAAACGGAAATACCTTGGAAGCAAGGTTATTATAGTTAACAAAAACTAAAATCAAATCTGAAACTATTATTAAAAAAACATTTTTGTAAACTGAAATAAAATAATTAACAAAACCAAAATTAAAAACTAAAACTAAACGAAACTATTAAAGTAGCTGGAAAGACTAACTGAAATAAAATAATAATTTACTAAAATATTTTTAGTTTTAGTTTGTGAATGAATATTCTTGCCATTAGTCTTTAACCCTTGTAAGTTCTGCAATCCTACTCTGGATAAACAGGCTTAGATAATGTATATGTTTTCTTAATCTCAGACGCAGTCTCTGTTGTTTTGTGCCTGTCCATACTCTTATTACCTGCTCTTGCCCTGCTCATTATGGGTTTACTGTTCTTGTGGTGGGCTATTCAAGACTCACCACCCCTAACCTTGACACTACATGCTTGTTGTTCTTTGTTTCCCTCAATACAGTTAGGTGGGGTCTGCACACTGACTCAAACCTAAGAGTCCTGTTCTTCCTAAGCCCTTGTGATTTTCATGAGAAAATATTTTAAAAACGATAAAATTGTTCATATTCAGTGTCTTGTTTTGATTATGTTTGTTTTTATTCGACTAAAACAAAACCAGATAGTAAACCAGGCAGTATAGTAAGCTTCCACTAACATTAAACTCATATCCAAATCTGATAAGTGTGCAGTTTTGTTTGATTGTGACACAAAAGTAACTCCGTAGGAGCTCCATGCCATAATCACTAAAACTAAAACTGAAACTAATATATATAAAAATAAAATAGAAATACCTTTGTGAAATTAAAACTAAACTAAAACTAAAAATGCACAATGAAGGAACACTAAAACTAAACTGAATTTCCAAGTAAGGTCAGAAAAAAATAGAAGTAAAAACTAATATAAAAAGGCAAAACTATAATAATCTTGCTTGGAAGAACCCACGTGAACACAGAGAGGATGTAGAATCCACATTGACAATGAGCAGGACTGAAACCTAAGGGCCAACCACAGCACTGCCATGTAACCTATCTCAAATATTTGTGTTTTCTTATACCTGTTGTAATAGATGGCAAGGATCAGCTGGCATTCTGACTGTGATGGAGGTACAGATACCTGGCCCTCATAAGGGAAGGAGAACTTCAGTTGATCACCGCCCCAACCAAAATGGTTGGTGTTCCCTCTCCTAATTGGGCAGATTTAACTGAAGGACAGAGGGTGACTGTCTTATAGGGCCGCACGTCCCCCCAGTACTTTGGATGGCCACTTCCTTTTCACATAGTCCATCTTTGGACACACCCAGAGCTCCATGAGAGTTGTAGTTCTGGGCGGCAGCTGTGGTGGTATCCTTGAGGACCTGCAGAGGCTTCTGTGGGGATGGAGGTTCTGTCATTTTTCTAAATAAAAATAAGCATTTTTAAACCCAGGACTTGAGTCTCTGTTGTTGTGTCTGAGGTTTGGGGCTCTGGGATGCCCACTAAAGATCACACTGTATGTACTTCAAAGGCTTCACTCTTCGGCCTCACAATTGCTAGAGTGTGAGGTTTTGATTGCTTCTAATAAAAAATTGTAAATATTAATTCTTATGAATTACTCATATACAGCTCTGTTTTCCTTTACCCTTGATGATATTCATGAGGTTTCCCAAATAAAGCAGAATGTGAAGGTCGTTCTCTAGGAATAGCGCATATTATGGAGGCTGAAAAAGTGCAGTGTCTGGTCATCTGTGTCTGGCAGAAGAGGGAATGAAAGAGCAGAAGAGAATCAGTGACAGAAACAGCTGCAGGATATGAAGACAAGTAGCTGGATTAATAGCAGGAGTGAGTCAGAGCCCAGGACTAAAGCATTCTGGCTTGACCGACACAAATGACCTCTACATCTGTCAGCTACCTGCATTTACTAGGGCACTCGCTGACACCACAATGAATGCAGTTAACATGCCATACACGGTTAATGACTTTTAATTAGACTGCAGATGGAGGAGCATTCAGGAGGTTTTTTTGTTTTTTTTTTCAGCATATGTACTAGTTGGTTGAAGTTTTATTAATAGCGTCAGGAATTGTAAAGAGAATTAACAGCAAAGAAAGAATTCTATAAATCTTAAGACAAAGATTGAAAAAGTCTCACATATGGGTTGCAGAGAATACTGTTAGCACAATCAGCATATTTTGATTCTCATTCATGTCACAATTCAGTTTATTCTTATAAAGAGCTCTGCTGAGCTTCACAGATTTTCACATATAATGCTGTAACTGTGAATAGAAAGAAATCTGCAGACTATGCATATAAACACACACATCCATATTAATCCACATTAATAGGTTCATTATATTAATTCTCTAACCTTTGAGAGAAGGGCTGCAATCTGAACACTTTATTGTTTCAGACCGGTTACTTATTTGCAATGGTTCTTTTCTTCTTTCAGGACTTTTTTTATTTTGCAGTTTCAACACTTCCTTCTTATTAGATGATCATGCTTGAGTCCGCATTGATCATGCTGTCATTTCTTGAAATACTGAAAAAAGACATGTGAGGATCTGCTATGATAACAAAGCGCCAATCTGTTTGTACAAGTTCACATGATTTTACTTTTGGGATACAAAATTTCAGGTGAATGTTTAGTGATGTGTTTCAGAAAGGGAGAAGCAGTTGTGACACAGACAGGCAGACACTGATTCAAACCACACACACGTTTATTCATATTTTCAACTATTAATAAAAGTACTGCACACACAACCCATTGCCCCTGCACCAAGCACCCTCAGTCCAGGCCTTTCACAACGCCTCCACTTCTCTCCTCTGAGGTTCAGCCACTACCACCCAACTCCAGCTACTGAATGGAGGGAGGCGGTCCCTTTTATGTTCACCCAGCCATGCTGCTGGTACCTCCTGATGAGCTTCCGGCGGCACTTCCTGGTGTGGTGGAAGTGCCGCACGAGCACCCGGAAGCACTCCTGGTGTCCCTGGTTTTCCTTCCCCCAGCACCTCCAGGTGCAGCGGAAGTGCTGATGTCCAGGGCTTTTCAGGCATCCCCTGGCGGTGACCACAGGCCCCTATGGGTTGAGCTTCAATGCTCCGTTCCCATGGCCCCCATACCAACCAGGGTGGCTGCCCTCTCGTGGTCCGGAGGAGGCGTAGTCCCTCTCCCGGTCCTTCCAGGCATCTCGGCTGGGTACCATCCCCAGCGACTCACCACACAGTCTTAAACTGGAGTCTCCCCGCTTTGATAAATAAGAGAACTGATGTTTTCTATAATATTAAAAGAGATGTATTAAGATGTCTTTTTTTCTCCAGCATTGTTTCAGCAGACTTTCTTTCAAAAAGGTAACATGCAGTACCCTCTATAATATTTGGGACAAAGAGATATTTATCCATGATTTGCCACTGTGCTCCACAGTTTCAAATTACAACTCAAACACGTCAGATGTGATTAAAGTGGGCATTTCAGACTTTCATTTAAGGGTATTTGGCTACATTTTGCTCACACAATGCAGAAATGGCAACATTTCATATACATGCCCCCCCATTTCAGGGCACCATAATGTTTGGTGTCACAGGTATTTGTGATTGCTCAGGTGTGTTTTATTGCTCTATTAGTGCACTCATAAGATCCCTACTACAACAACAGAAATATTTATTTCTATAGCACATTTTCATACAAATGTTGTAACTCAAAGTGCTTTACAGGATGAAGAAAGAGAAAAAAGACAAAATTTAAAAATAAAATTAGGCAATACTAATTAACATAGTATAAAAGTAAGGTCTGATGGCCAGGGAGGACAGAAAAAATAAAAACAAACAACATCTACAGGGGTTCCAAGGACATAAGACCACCCAGCCCTCTCTAGGCATTCTACCTAACATAAATGACCTCAATCAGTCCTCATTGTTTTCAGGGCTCACATGGAAGAACTTCATAATGATGGTCATGTGGACCGCTGGCCTTCAATCCTTCAATGTAGTGACATCACAGTGCTTTGATCAGGTGGTGGTGGCGCAGATCGCCTCCACAGAAAACCGGAAAAAGAACAACAGATAAAGTAGGGGTTAGTACGGATTTCAGAGCCACCATGAATGATGATAATTAAATGCATATACAGAATATCAGTATTAAACTAAAATGTAGCTATGAAAAAGTCATGTAAAAATAATGAGTTTTTAGCAGTTTCTTAAAATTGCTCCACTGTATTAGCTTGGCGAATTTCTATCAGTAAGCCATTCCAGATTTTAGGCGCATAACAGCAGAAGGCTGCCTCACCATTTCTTTAAAGTTTAGCTCTTGGAATTCTAAGTAGACACTCATTTGTAGATCTATGGTTACGATTTGGAGTGTAAGGTGAAGGACATTCCGAGATATAGAATGGAGTGAGATTATTGAAGGCTTTGTAAACCATAAGCAATATTTTAAAATCAATTCTAAATGACACAGGTAACCAGTGTAGTAACATCAGAACTGGAGAGATGTGTTCAGATTTTCTTTTCCTAATTAAGATTCTAGCAGCTGCATTCTGCACTCGTTGCATTCGATTGATGGGTTTTTTTTGGTAGTCCTGACAGGAATGTGATCTAATTTCTCAGCATCTTGTTGTAAGAGAACTAACTTTTGCTATATTTCTTAAGCGAAAAAATGCTGTCCTAGTAATCTAATTAATATGTGATTTAAAATTTAGGTCATAGTCAATAATTACCCCTAAATTCTTTACCTCCGTCTTGACTTTTAATCCTAAATTTATTTCTAATACAATCATTATATCCATTTTTGCCAATCACTAAAATTTCTGTTTTCTCCTTATTTAGTTTGAGAAAATTACTACTCGTTCATTCAGAAACACAAGTAAGACATTGTGTCAGTGAACCAAGAGAGTCGGGGTCATCAGGCGCTATTGATAAATACAGTTGTGTGTCATCCGCATTGCTGTGGTACCTCACGTTATGCCTTGCTTCTACCCTTTGGAGACTGTTGTTGGCATTGTTCAACATGAGGGCAAGAGCTGTGCCAATGAAAGTCAAAGAAGTTATTATGAGGCAGAAAAAGAAGAATAAAACCATTAGAGACATTGGTAACACCTTAGGATGAGCTAAATCAACTGTCTGAAATACGAGGGGGTACCCAAAACTAACCAGAATTGAAAAAAAAAAACTTGTTTTAATAACTTACTGAAACTTTAATCCTTTTCAAAGTACTCTCTATGTAAATGAATGCACTTGTCCCAACGGTTTTCCCACTGGTGGAAACATTTTCAGAATTGCTGAAGAGGAAGGTTGCCAAAGGCCTGCAGCGATTTTTTCTTTGACTTCCTCCACAGTACAAAAACACTTTCCTTTGAGTTCTTTTTTCATATGCGGGAACAAGAAAAAGTCGCACGGAGCAAGATCAAGTGACATTTCCCCTTGTTTGAAATGTGGAAAACCACTCGTAGACCTGTGTTTTACTTAAAGCTTCCTCTTTAAAAGCAGTTTCAAGCATCACTACAATTTCAGCAGCCTTTTTCCCTAAGAGATAACATCATATAATGCAGACTCGCTGTTCTTTATGATTACCCATCACAAAAATCGCAGAACACATTTAATAAGCACCAAGAAAAACTGACATGGGATGCCGTACGAACAATACAGAGCAACACCACTTGGCAGACTGGCACAGAATACTCCAAGTATGCTACACGTAGCGGAGAAATTTGTAACTAAGTCTAGATTGCGTACGAGGTACAGATTCTGGTTATTTTTGGGTATCCCCTCGTATTATTAAGAAGAAATAACAATAATCACAAAGGGACTGGTAGGCCATTGAAGACCTTAACAGCTGATAACAGAAGAATCCTCACTATGGTAAATAAAAAGCCCCAAAAACCTGTCTGATGGATCAGAACAGTCTTCTGGAGGCAGACGTTTATGTGTCAGAGACGGCTATCAGCAGAAGACTTCATGAACAGAAATACAGAGGCCACACTGCGAATGAAAACCATAAGTTAGACATAAACCGGATGGCCAGATTACAGTTGGAGAAAAAGGACTTAAAAGGGCCTGCAGAATTCTGGGAAAAAGGTCTTGTGGACAGATGCGGCAAAGATGAACCTAATCAGAGAGATGGCAAGTGTAAAGTGTGAAGACGAGGAGGAACTTCCCAAGATCCAAAGCAGACCACTGCATGTGTTAAACATGGTGGTGGCAGTGTTATGGCTTGGGCATGTATGGCTACCACAGACACACTTACCTTCGTTGATGTGGGGATTCTGGGTTGTATAGAAACGTCTGATCTACTCAAGTTCCTAACTCAATGGATTGCGTTTCATCCTACAACAAGATAAAGATCCCAAACATACTGATAAGAGAATGCCAGAGTTTTCAAAGCTAAAAAATGGAAAATTCTTGAATAGTCAAGCAATTTAAATTCAACTGAGCATAACCTCCATATGCTGAAGACAACACTTAAGGGAACAAACCCCCGAAACAAGTAGGAACTGAAGATGGCTGCAATGGAGGCTTTGCAGAGCATCACCAGAAAGGATCCTCAGCACCTGGCGATGTCTTTGAATACCAGACTTTAAACACGGAAGGGATATGCGACAAAGGACTCAATATGACGGCTTTAATGTCCTGTCATTGCTTTGTCCCAAACATTTTGGTGCCCTGAAATGGGGGTAACCATGCAGAAAGAGTGTTGGTATTTCTGTATGGTGTGACCAAAATGTATTCAAATACCCTTAAATAAAAGTCTGTAGTGTGCACAGAAGTGTTTGATTTGGAATTTTAAACTGTGGAGCAAAAGAGTAGATCAAGGAAAAATGTATGATTGTTGCAAACCTTTTGGAGGACACTGTTACATCCTTAAAACTGTCTAATCCTAATCAGCATCAAAGCATAGCTGAAGCAGACCACAGCATATTTGGCCAACAACAGGCATGAATCATGGCACTAGTCCTTTGCAGGGCATGCTCACACACACACAATCATGCAGGGGTAAATTAGAATCACTAGTTAACCAGAGTGCCAGAGGAAACCCCCACAGACACAGGGGCAACATGTGAATTCCATGCAGGTAGTGCCCAGGCATGGCATTCCAGCCCTGAACTCTGGACCTGAGAGTCAGTGGTGCTAAACACTGCACCAGCGTGGCTAAGGATCTGTGCTGGTATCCAGAAGGTTGCTGGTTTGAATCCCCGTCAATGCCAAAAGAGATCCTACTCTGCTGGGCCCTTGAGCAAGACCCTCCAGGGCTGCTGTACAATGGCTGACTCTACGCTCTGACCCCAAGGGGGTATGCAAAAACTAACAAATTCCTAATAAAAGAAATTGTATAAGGCAAAATAAAGATCAAAAAAAAAAAAGTGCCACCCACCGATAAGGTTATTTCTGTACTGTAATCTAATTTACTCCTAAAAGAAAGACACCCACTTTCTTCCCACACTGGGCTGCTGCCCCCACACAAGTGCTGATGGTGTGGCCCGGTGTCAGGTTTACAAGGACTAGAGATTGGAAAACAATTGAAAAATATCTGGATATGATATCTAGGATATGATGTCTAGAACTCAAGTTTAGGCAATGGTGCATTGAGAATTGGGGTAGAGTACAGGCATTCAGCACCACATGCTGGGCTCAGTGTTAATGGGGGGCACCCTGAACATTATTTGAGTGGATTTATAATGGAGAAGAGAATAAAGATAATGACACAGATAGCAGAGCACAATAGAAGTTAACAATGTGACTGCTAAATATGAGTAATCTCTTAAAACGTTTTTAGGCCTATAGCACAATACACAAGCACATTTATGGGTAACAGATGTAAACAGGGGATAGTGGGAGTCTAAAATCTAAGTGGCATCACAACACAGAATATTTCACTTTCAGTTTTTTTTATTCTTTTTACCCATATTTTGGATAACATTTTTTTTTTACAAAAATAATTTACATATGCAGAATTATAAGTCTTTGAATTTTTTTTCAACTGTTAGCAGCTCACCACTATGAAGTTCAAATGGGAACTGCAACAAATTGTGAAAGATCTAACTTGGCAGACCCAAACCAGCAGCTGGTGTGCACAAAGAATTATCTGTCCTGTATGCCAGCTATGAGGTAACTCAAATAGATTTTTTTGGAAAAGAAAAAATGATTGCATGTTTTGCTCAATATCAGTAATGCATTTAATTAGGATATTAAAATAACTCCCTGATTTCACATTGGTATCAGAAACATATTTTGGCTTATTCACTGTGTAAACTGTGAATGATCAGCACTGAATTTTAGGGTTTTTTTCTATATTCTATATTAGACTAAATGTGATTAGGGTTACGTCCTGTGTTTCTAGGGGCATGGTCTCTGGGGGTGTGGCCTAGAGTTCATCGGCGTAACAGGATTAAAGGTCAGAGATTGCACCAAACTTTTTATGCGACTTGTGGCTAAATACTTTAAGCACACACACACACACACACATAAAAACTCCCTTTATCCTAATTGATCTTCATGCATTGCCTGGTTTTGACTTCTTACCTGATTTTAGATCTTCAGTCTTGCCTCTCTACTGGGTTTTGGCCTTGTCATTTATATTTTGTTTTGTTTTGTCTTTTGCATGCATCTCCTGGTTGGTCTCAAAAAATTAGTTATGTTTCCTGCCGAGCCAGGACAAAATCTACCTGGACCATAAAAATAAGTATAGTATAACAGGCTCTGAAATTTGCAACTTCTATAAGTAACTTCACGTTTAAACCTGCATTATCTATCTATCTATCTATGCCTATGATCTGCTTCTCGCAACTGACAGGGCTTGGTGGAACCAACCAAGCATTACCTGGTAGGTGAACATCCAAATAATCAGACTGAGATTCAGGCCTATGGATACTCCAATGTACAATCTGTCTAGTAAGTGAACCAGCCAACATGGCACAACCTCAGGCACTGACATCTGAAGTTCGATCCTGGACAGGGGAAGCAAAAGTGCGTACACCTGATACGCTCCAATTAGGGCAAAATACATGTTATTTGCTCTTTGTATTATTTGCCAGGTGCTCTATATATATATATATATATAAACTAGCCATTCCCCCCCAGCTCTGCCCACATAGTAGTGAAACAGGATAAACTTTAAAAATCAATAAACAAAAAGGTATTGCTAACTAAGAGGAGGCAAATTACGCTCCAAAATGCAAAGATAGACTGACTCCCCACTCTTGATGTCATGCTTCCCCCTCTTCTTGGCCCGTAGCCTCTGTCTTGAATTAGTGTGAATGTATCGCTCCTGCAAGCGAAATATGATACTTAGCGTGATGAGAAAAGTTACAAAATCAACCGGAATGTTCAAGAAAATTCTAGAAAAAAACCCGATCTAAAGCCATTAAGTAGTTCTCTTGTTCGCTAGCTAAGCAGATTTAAGATACACCCTGAGGCTGGCGCGTGAGTGAGGAGGAGCCCTGCCCCACCTCTCTCGCATTTGCACGGATAAATCAGTACCGCAAGTGAACTATAATGTGCAGAGAGGTTGCAAAATCAACTGGAATATTCAAGCAAATTATAGAAAAAAACCCAATCTAAATCCGTTAAGTAGTTCTCTCGTGAAAAGCGGACAGAAATACAATCAGACAGACAGACAGACGTTGGATTTTATTGAATAACCTGAAAAAGTAGTAAGCTATTAGCAGAACTACACAAAGCTGTAATGAGCTTTAATGCAACGAGCACCTGCCCACTCATCCTGCTCCTAAATGAGCATTAAAAAACCACAGTATTGGAAAGAATTCCCTCAAAAAACAAAGTATCAAAGCTCAAAAATACACACAAAGAATAACGTGCCTAAAAACAGAAAACAGATAAGATAGACATAGTGATGCAAAAACATTTGGGAAAGGCGACAGCATAAGAATCTATTGGATTGCTGGAATGAAAGCAGGTACCCCAGCTATCCACGAGACCAACTGCATTGAATCATCTGGGATGAAGCCTTTAAAACATAAGAACTGATTTAAGCACATTTATGTTAGGGAGGGGTGGCACGGTGGCGCAGTGGTAGCGCTGCTGCCTCGCAGTTAGGAGACCTGGGGTCACCTCCCGGGTCCTCCCTGCATGGAGTTTGCATGTTCTCCCCGTGTCTGTGTGAGTTTGCTCCGGGTGCTCCGGTTTCCTCCCACAGTCCAAAGACATGCAGGTTAGGTGGATTGGCGATTCTAAATTGGCCTTGGTGTGTTTATGTGTGTCTTGCGGTGGGTTGGCACCCTGCCCAGGATTGGTTCCTGCCTTGTGCCCTGTGTTGGCTGGGATTGGCTCCAGCAGACCCCCGTGACCCTGTGTTCGGATTCAGCGGGTTGGAAAATGGATGGATGGATATGTTAGGGAGATGCCCAGTGGGGGCTGACCGGTGTTTTGACCATAGACCCCCTGCATATTTTTTGTTTTTCTCCAGCTAAACTGGAGTTGTTTCATTTTTTCTGGTCTCCGATCCATTCCATCTGACCTTTTCACCAGGCTCATCTTTAGAGACTTATAATATGATTTTGTTTATAAGGATGATTCTTTTTTACTAAGTATATATCTATGTTTTTTAAGATTGTATAGATTTTTTTTATCATTTCTTTGTTACTTATTCATTATTATTCATACCAAGTTTTTTGTAACTTTCTCTTTGTAAAGCACATTCAGCTGCAAACTGTGTATTAAAATGTGTTATATTAATAAATTAATGTTGTTGTTGTTCTCATTAATTCCCAAAAGATAAAATAATTAGTCATTTATTGTGTCCCAAATTGACTATCCAGATCATATCTGTGATGATACACCCATTGAGCCCCCGACTATGCCTATCAATGTCATGATACAGTGACCCTTTTGGATTCTGTGAAGCAACTGGAGAATTACCAGGTGTGGCAGACGGTGATGTAATGAAAGGACTGGGAGAGAGGACATGCACAGGGTATTATCTCCCCTGGAGTGCTAGATGGCAGTCCCCCATACATCCCAGGTTGCAGAGGAACATCAGACTCCCACAGAGCAACATGGGTTGGAGTTTAGCACAGCTCTGCTGGGTTCAGTGGGCACTGCCAGGGGTTGCTGCAGGGACTCTGTCGCCCTACTTTCTCGGCTAGCAGTGGTTCTGGACCTCACTAGCAGGCCACCAGAAGTACTTCCGAGTGCAGGAAAAAAGAAACCCGCTGCCACTGCTCCAAAAGTTAGAGTTGGGAGGAAGAGGGATGAAGCATGCAGGAGGAGGAGCGGAGGCAGAAGAAGAGATAGAGAGAAAGATGAGAGGGCAAAGACAAAGTGCTTGGTGCTTTCTTACTGTGCTTATTTGTATTTTGGACTGTATAATGTGCTGGGCAGGTGGGGAACAGTTGAAAAGCGTTAATAAAAAAACATGTGGTGCTGAAGTTGTGTCCTGCGTCTGTCTACGTCGGGTTTGGGAAGCTGAGCACCCCCTGCAGGCCACACAAGAAACAATGCAAAAACAAAAAACAAGACGTTAGAAAATGTCTTCACGGTGTAACATTCAGATATGCTTGGAGACTTTGCTGGTTTGAAAGTTGGAGCAGTTTTACATTTTGTAATCATTTCATCAAACAGTTTCTTATTATGATTTTGTTTATTACTTTGGCTTGTAACAGTGAGTCATATTCAAAAATAACAAAATGTAATCACATGTACTAGCAGTGCACATAAAATATGTTTTTAATACCCTTTTACAATATCATGAGGCTGAAATTGCTTTCCCATCTAGCAAATTCCAACCCAAGTGCTGTTGTTAGTTGTTGTTGGATGTGGAGGGTCTGCTGCTAATTGGAGTACAAATTTCTTAAACATAAAATGTTTCAAAGAAAACCCAATGGAGATTTAAAATCTCTGCTGATATCTCAAGCTAAAGCTGTTGGCTGCACACGAACATGATAGTCAGCACATCATTGTGGCACTTTGTTGATAAATTACAGTATCAGAGAAATATTAAATCATTATAAACTTTAGGTAATGCAGCTGGGATGTTGTCTTTAGTGTCACAGAAATACTGAGTACACGTTTCATTCATTCTTGTAACATGAAATGTCACAGCGCCGCCTTTCTTATACAGTATCTCTACATAAGGAGCAGGAGAAGTGAGCTGCTGTGACTGAGCTTCACAGATGATGCTGCTTAAACACAGAGACGACAGCAGGATGAAGAAGAAGCCAGACTGTTAGCATATGACAAAACCTTCTCCTGCACAATAAGAGATGGCACTTAGCTTGACAATAATAAAAAAAAATGAACAATACCAGTACATCTGTATTGATATTATTAGCAAATTAAATATTTATTGTACACATCTAATGTTGTACTTTCCTTTTATGGCAACATCCGACCCCGCCCCATCCTGTGTTCTGCAGCAATGTGCACTTTTAGTACTTTCTTCAGCACCCATCAGGAGTGGATGTCAAAAATGAAAGAAAGAAAGAAAAAGAAAGAAAGAAAGAATATACAAGTTGAAGTAACCACCCTCAACTGACATTAATTTTTAGATGAAGTCACTCAGAATCATTCTCTTTGTTAAGATACACAAGCTTGTAAATTTGCCATTGCTGTTCAATGGGAGACTGACAGAAATTTCAAAACTGTGTACAGCAAGCTAATTTCAAAAGTCTCCTAAAAATAAGATATAAGTGTGATAAATTCTAACAAAGTTATTCCATTGTCTGCTTCATATGGAGAGACAGGTGTACAGACAGGGTAGACCATAGCATCATATGCTAAAGCACCAAAAAACGTTTCAGACAGCAAGAAAACATCCATCACAAGTTTGCAGAAGATGACAGAAGAGATTGCGCACTGGGGACGCCCACTATGAGTAACACAAAGCAAAGTGACCGGCACACCCTGCCACAGAGTGCTGCTGCCACCAGCTGCGCCAAAAGTGTTTATTGTGTTAAGAAGTGTAGGATATGCATATAGGAAATAATAAGTAAGTAGCTGAACCCCACATATGTGTCAGTGTTCAGGGGGCTACTGGAGGCAGCCAGCAACATTCTTAAAAAACAGTCAACCTCTGCTAATTATTTATGAAAAAACATATAAATATAGAGCTGCAGTGTCTTCCTGCATTTTAATGTCTAAATTAAATGAATCCCATCCGTATAATTCTTATACCTAAGGGCTCCCTCGTGTCTCAGTGCTGAGATGTTTCCTACTGGCAGATGGTGTCACCCTCCAGCAAAAAAGTCCATGGCAAAGGGGCAGTTGCTGGAGCTATTAAAGAGGATGCCAAAAATAGGAAGAAAGTAAATAAATAACTGCATGTATTTGTCGGGAGTGGCACAGCGGTGCAGTGAGAGCGCTGCTGCTTCACAAAAAGTCCCGGGTGAGTCCTGCGTGGAGTTTGCATGTTTTGCCAGTGTGTGAATTTCCTCCCAACGGTTCAAAGGCATGCAGGTTGGGTGCTAAATTGGACCCCATGTGAGTCTCTGTGTGTGTTTGTGTGTGTGGGTTTTGAAAATGGATGGATGTTCATGTCTATGTTTATAGAAAAACAGATTTGATTTATTTGATTTTTTATTTTTAACAACAGATTGATTTTATTTCTTGTTATGTACATCTATCTATTTCCAGTAGATTTGCAAAATAAAAGGTAAAAAAAAATTGCACAAGATAGGTAGTCGTCCTTGACAGCCTTGACTATGACTCTGAGTGTGTCAGATAGCAGGAGGAGGAGTATAGGAAACTAATCAAAGACTTTGTTAAATGGTGCGACTCAAACCACTTACATCTTAACAACCAAGGAGCTGGTGGTAGATTTTAGGAGGCCCAGGCCCCTCATGGGAGTGCAGCTGGATAACAAATTGGACTGGACTGCCAATACTGATGCTCTATGTAAAAAAGGTCAGAGCAGACTATACTTTCTAAGAAGGTTGGCATCCTTCAACATCTGCAGTAAGATGCTGCAGATGTTCTACCAGACGGTTGTGGCGAGTGCCCTCTTCTACGCGGTGGTGTGCTGGGGTGGCAGCATAAAGATGAAAGACGCCTCACGCCTGGACAAACTTGTTAAGAAGGCAGGCTCTATTGTAGGATTAAAGTTGGACAGTTTAACATCTGTGGCAGAGAGACGGGCACTAAGCAAACTCCTGTCAATCATGAAGAATCCACTACATCCACTTAACAGTGTCATCTCCAGACAGAGGAGTAGCTTCAGGGACAGACTTTTGTCATCGTCCTGCTCCACTGACAGACTGAGGAGATCGTTCCTCCCCCACACTATGCGACTCTTCAATTCCACCCGGGGGAGTAAATGCTAACATTACTCAAAGTTATTGTCTGCTTTTTTTATTGTCTGCTTTTTTTATTTTTATTTTTTCATTTTTTTTTTTTCATGTTTTTCATTTTTATTACTATTTAATTTAATATTGTTTCTTTGTATCAGTATACTGCTGCTGGATTATGTGAATTTCCCCTTGGGATTAATAAAGTATCTATCTATCTATCTCCAGTAGATTTGCAAAATAAAAGGTAAAAAAAAATGCACAAGATAGGTAGTCGTCCTTGACAGCCTTGACTATGACTCTGAGTGTGTCAGATAGCAGGCTCTTACTTTAGCTTCATTAATGTTATATTTTGACTGCTAGTATTATGATTCGTTCATCAAATTTCTCAACTTGTTTAATCAGCTTTTAGATTCAGAGAGCTGAAACTTATCCTAACAGGGTGAAAAACACAAATTAGTTCTGAGTTAATGGCTGACTTGACCATATTTTACATCCATGGGCCTACAGTATATGTATGTTATAGAGTACCCTGAGGCAGTTAAAGATAATGATGTACAGAGTTTGCTGCAAGCAGGGGAAAAACCCTGAGCTTCGTAGTTCTCTAACTTTTTCTTTTCAATTGAGCTGCATGCAGTTCACATAACAGCAGCCATTTGGTTAAAACTTTCTACAATATGCATTATGGGAACATTTATAAGGCAAAAGGCTTTTGAATGATGAATAAAACACAGTTGTCACAGACAGATAGTATGAAGGACGGCTGCCGTCCTTACCCAGCAGGGATGCCCTAAGGATGAAGAACAGGGAGATCATAGTTCATACATGGTTATCTTCCCCAGGGCGTTAGATGGCAGCAAACCCAGGCTCAGATTTCCACATGAGTGCTCACAGGGCATGCTGGGTATTGTAGTCCATGAGGACAGCCCTGTTGGGTTCCGTGGAGGCCGCCAGAAGGAGCTGCAGGATTGGGGAGTCCCTGCATCATGGGGTTTCTGTCTCACCCGGAAGTGCTGACAAACCACATGTTCGGAAGATCGGGAGCACTTCTAGAAGGTTAAAATAAAAGGAGCTGCCTGCCTCACATCATGGAGACTGAGTCGGGAGGACGAAGCTTGCGAGAGGAGGGGAGAGGCAGTGAGAAACGGAGAGAGGAAAAGTGAAGGAGTGTGCCATATATTGGGCTTGCTGTATTTGTGGTTGAGAAACCTTTATAAATAAATAAAAGACTCTTTGCGTTTTAATGTTCATCTGTGCTTGTTTGTGTTGGGTTTGGGGAGCTGGAGCACCCCCTACTGTTCACAATTGATGAGCATAACCAAAAATAAAATCAATCTGTTGTTAAAAATAGAAAATCACAGAACCTCTGCCGTAATGTACTTCATAGAGATAAAATATAATTTCCAAAAGAAAAAATGTGAATAGGACCTGGGAAGTTCAGAAGATAATTTTAATAATGGGAACAATCACAACAAAGACAAGGCGAGCCTCATGTTATTCCCCTGCATCATGAGCACTGTTGGTATCAGGGTATTATGGTGATATCTGAAATCAAAATCACTTTCTAAAATTCTTCATCACACTCCTCAGCGTTACTGAAGCCATGGCAAGCATTCACACCTGCTTGGTGATGATCAGGCCTCTGTTTTTCATTTCTTATAAATTCTCCTTGACCTCATAAAATTATTTTGCCCTTGTTTTCAAGGTTTCAGAGGTCAAGGAATCTTGTGGTCACATCTGTTTCTGTCAACCACAATTGTGCAGCATGTAGCATATGTGCGTCAAGGGCATAAAGGTTTTCCTTGATTGGGTTCAACTCAAACCCTACAACCTTTATTGCTTTGTTGTGTTGAAAGCAAATTGGCAATGATCTGAAATGAATATCTTGGCCTTGGGTACATGTGTGTTTATTCGTTTTTGAACTGTTGCCCTTTCTGCTTCAATGTGATTTTTGTTACATGTAATCAGTCTTGGTTATTTGTTTTTTGACTTCCCAGTTACGACTCTTGGCTTGTTACTTTGGTTAGGATTCATCTTCCGATTCCTTTTCTAAGTAATCTCTGCCGCTGCCCCATGCAGTCCGCTCAGCTTTCTTTGAAAGGGTCTGCTCTGTTTCTTGAATCCTCTGGAGTGAAACGTTGTGCTTATCTTCCTTGACCAGCGGCTGGCTGCTGCTTCAGCTTCCATTCCTGTGCAGCCTCTAAAATATTTGCAGAGAGCCGCCACCTCACCCTGTGAAACAAGGTGATACAATATAATCAGGCACTAATACCACTCTCTATCTCTGTCTCTCTTACAGAATTTCTTATACATTACACTAGAAAATATAAACAATGAGTTAACAAACAAATGTTACAATACAATACAATACAACACAATACAATACAATATATTTTTGTATAGCCCAAAATCATACAAGGAGTGCTGCAATGGGCTTTAACAGGCCCTGCCTTTTGATAGCCCCCCAGCCTTGACTCTCTAACTGCCAAAAAATAACTTGCAGGAAAAAAATGGAAGAAACCTCGGGAAAGACAGTTCAAAGAGAGACCCCTTTCTAGGTAGATTGGGCGTGCGTGCAGTGGGTGTCAAAAATGGAGGGAGTGATACAATACAATACACAATGTTATCACAAACCGCCTGTCAAAAGAGACAAGCATTGCCTATAAGGTGCAGGTCCTCCTTCGCAAAGTGTGAAGAATTAATCTGATCATTAACTATGGCAAAAAATCATTTGTTTGAAAAAGGGGCATCGCGATGGTGATGGGCACAGCCTATTAGGAGTCTGTACCTTCTCTCTCCACGTCTGCATTGGTTTTTCTCTGAGTCATGCGATATTCATCTCACATAGCTTAACTTTTTATGTACTACACAAAAAGAGTACTATACAAAAATAAATGGATTTAAATTGAACATCCCAAAGATGTGTGGGCTCAGTTAATTGCTGTCTCAAAACTGGAATGGCTTAAGTGAGTGTGGGTGTGTTTATTAGAGAAAAACATTTTTTTGCCAAGTGATAAAAGTCTGCGAGTTTCCAGTCACATAAACAGCAAACAAAATGAAGAAGGACAGTTGAAATGTGTCAGGTTATTACTCTGCTGTATATGCTTGTATTAGGATGTGTGTAGCTGTGTTTATCCAAAATGACCAAAGTTCTGCGGCTTTTAGTTTGCTTCTTAGGATGATTCAAGCACCAGTGTGATGGGTAATCGCATAATTCCACAGACAAAATATCTTCGTTTTCAAAGTTTTAGTGAAAATTCCAAGCAAAATAGTTCACACAGAAATAGAGAAAAATAGATTTAGCAAAGGGCGGCACAGTGGCGCAGTGGGTAGCGCTGCTGCCTCGCAGTTAGGAGACCTGGGTTTGCATCCCGTGTCCTCCTTGTGTGGAGTTTGCATGTTGTCTGCGTGGTTTTCCTCCGGGTACTCCGGTTTCCTCCCACAGTCAAAAGACATGCAGGTTATCCCTACAGATTTTATTTTTTCTCCAGCCGTCTGGAGTTTTTTTGTTTTTTCTGTCCCCCCTGGCCATTGAACCTTACTCTTATTCGATGTTAATTAATGTTGATTTATTTTGTTTTCTTATTGTGTCTTTTATTTTTCTATTCTTTATTATGTAAAGCACTTTGAGCTACTGTTTGTATGAAAATGTGCTATAGAAATAAATGTTGTTGTTGTTGGTTAGGTGCAATGGCAATTCTAAATTGTCCCTGGGGTGTGTGTGTGCCCTGCAGTGGGCTGGTGCCCTGCCCGCAGTTTGTTTCCTGCCTTGTGCCCTGTTTTGGCTGGGATTGGCTCCAGCAGACCCCCGTGACCCTGTAGTTAGGATATAGCAGGTTGGATAATGGATGGATGGATGATATAGCAACAAAAAGGAAAAGTTCTGTTTATGTCTTATAAATCTTGTAAATCTCATTTCTCTAAGTTTGGTCATACTTGAGGCACATTATGCAAGTTAATCACGTAAGCATGTTAGACACGGCCAGAAAACTGTATACCATCTCCCATTTGCAAACATATCTAGTAGTCCATGCTAGCAGTAAGACTATTTCCCTAACTGATGTGGTAAATAACAAAGAGGTTTGGGCAGCCTTCCGTATACTTGAGAACTGGCTGCAAATGCAAAAGGGTTGAGAAAAATGGTCCTTATAGATAAGAGTCCAAAACAGAACTGAACAGGGTAGGAAACATGGCGGATACAAAAGAGAACAGGCCATTCAGCCCAACAAAGCTCTCCAGTCTTGTCCACTTATTTCTTCCAAAAAATATCAAGTCAGGTTTTGAAAGTCCCTAATGTCTTACTGTCTACCACACTACTTGGTAGCTTATTCCAAGTGTCTAGCGTTCTTTGTGTAAAGAAAAACTTCCTAATGTTTTTGCGAAATTTACCCTTAACAAGTTTCCAACTGTGTCACTGTGTTCTTAATGAGCTCATTTTAAAATAACAGTCTCAATCCACTGTACCAATTCCCTTCATCATTTTAAACATTTCAATCATGTCACCTCTTAATCTTCTTTTGTTTAAATTATAAAGTCTCAGCTCTTTTAATCTTTCCTCATAACTCAACCCCTGTAGCCCTGGAATCAGCCTAGTTGCTCTTCTCAGGACCCTTTTCTAGTGCTGCTCTGTCCTTTTTGTAGCCCTGAGACCAAACCTGCACACAGTACTCCAGATGAGGCCTCACCAGTGCATTATAAAGGTTGAAAAGCAAGAAGAGGAGGGATCTTGGGACCAGAACCGGAAGTGAGGTCACTAGAAGGAGGGCTTTTCAGCTGGTATGGAAGTGACGTCTTCTGGGGCGGAACTGGAAGTGACATCGTGGGAGCCAAGTGGAATTTCACACATTTGGCCTGTGGGGAGATAAGAGAACGGATTAATGCACTCTGAGACCCCTGGTCCATCTGGGAATTACCTTCTTTTGAGCCCTTTGGCTGCCTCCCATGCACATGTCTGTGACACTGGCTTATTTAACATTCTGTTATTGAGATATAGTTAAGATAGTTCTATCTCATGTTAACTTACAGAGAGGTGGAAGATTATACCATATCATAGTAACTATAAGGATCTGACATTCTATAGAAAATAAGCAAACACTATATGCATTTAACATTAAACAATAGTTTTCTAAGACTGGCTCCAACAATGTGGTTGCACATGTAATTTGGGATATCTTTTCATTTTTTGCTCGTCAAGCTAGTATCTGGAATACGGGTAACGAAATAAGCAGTATCCTTGTTGCTTTATCAGTGATATGCATGGTCTACACTTGCTGAGAAAATTATTAGGAACACTTGTGCATCTGATTATTCATTCAATCATCTAATCCGCTAATAATGTGGGAACAATGCAATGCATAAACTCCCACAGATAACCACTCAAGAGCTTCAGTTCATCTTCACTTCCAACTCCAGAATGGGAACAAAATTTGATCTCGGTGATTTCTACTGTGTCATGTTCAACAGGCTGGTTTGGGTATTTCTGTTACCACTGGTCTCCTGGGATTTTCACACACAATAGTAGAGTTTAGTCAGAATGGTGCGTGAAACAGAAACATCCAGTGACCAGCAGTTCTGTTGATGAGGAAGGTCAGAATGCAACATCCAGACGAGTCTTAATTGCTGCTGAAGGACACAGAAGGTAGGGTCAGAATTTGGTGCCAACGGCATGAATCCATGAACCCAACCTGCCTTGTGTCAATAGTCCAGCCTGGTGGTAGTTGTGGTGGTGGTGAAATGGTGTTGTGAATGTTTTCTTGACACACTTTGGAACCCATAATGCCTATCAATTATTTATTGAATATCATGGCCGATTTGTGAATTGTTGACATGCTGCTGACAATGTGTACCCATTTATTCCCACAATTTACTCATCTTCTAATGGCTACTTCCTGCACGATAATGCACCATGTCACAAAGCAAATGCACTGGCTTCATGAACGTGACAAAGAGTTCAGTATTCATTAGTGGCCTTCCCAGTCAGTAGACCTGAATCCAATAGAACATCATTGGGATGTGGGAGAATGGGAGAATTGCAGTATGAATATGTAGTTAATAAATGTGCAGAAACTGCATGATACAAACTTGCCAACATGGACCAGAATCTCAAAGGAATGTTTCCAATATCTTGTGGAGTCCATGCCATGAGGAACTGAAGCTGTTTTGAGAGCAAAAGAAGGCCGTAGTCAATATTAGGAATAGTGGCCCCAAGAATTTGCTCAGTGAGTGTATGAACTTATTTAAGAAATGTCACGATGTTTGAAGTTTCAGTGTTTAACAGTACAGATGTCAAAATGAGGTGCAGTGCTGGGGAACTGCTGAGCATTCCTAACGGTAAAACATTTCCATCCATTTGCCCATTTTTCTGCTTTTCTGGTTCAGTGTTTTGGGGAGCACTGCAATGAGATAATGAAAGAAATAGGAAACAAAATAAGAAATAAAACTAAACAAGAAAAAAATTCAATTAATTAACCAAGAAAAAAAGGACTCAAAAGAAATAAACTAAATAAATAGGAATAAACAAGAGCACAGGGAAAAAGATAACAAAACAAAGAAAACAGTAAATAACAAAGCTAAAATATCATAATCCAAATTCAGAAAACTGAAAATTAAAAAATAGTGATATTTCATATATCATCACTATCCATAGATATGTAAGATGGCAGTGCCTAGCAGCACACTTTCAAGTATTGGCGTCTCTTCAAAAATAACAACAACAACAACATTTCTATAGCATATTTTCATACAAATAATGTAACTCAAAGTGCTTTACAAGAAAAAATAAAAATTTTAAAGATTTTTTATAAAGATTTTGATAAATGTTTATGCACCTAATGTTGATGATAAGGAATTTATACAAAATTTATTTGCATCCATTCCCAATCTGAACACTCATAAACTTATAATGGCTGGGGACTTTAATTGTGTTCTAAATCCACTTTTAGATAAGACTTCCTCCACAGGGGGAACGGCAACTAACACCGCAAAGATAATTACAAAGTTTATAACTGATCACAACTTATCAGATCCCTGGAGGTTTTTAAACCCAAATTCAAGAACATATTCTTTCTACTCACCAGTACATCATTGCTACTCAAGGATTGATTACTTCTTTATAGATAATAACTTCTTGCCTAAGATTAAATCTTGTAAATACGATGCTATTGTTATTTCAGACCATGCTCCGATGATCTTGGAGCTGAAATTACTAAGCCCCATACACTCACCCCAAGAGATGGCGCCTCAATCCGCTTCTATTAGCTGACGAGAATTGTACTGAATTTATATCCAAACAAATTGAATTCTTTCTAGAGACAAATACATCCCCTGAGATCTCTGCAGGAATACTCTGGGAAACTCTTAAGGCCTTCTTAAGAGGACAGATTATCTCATATCTTTCCCACAGAAATAAATCCGAAGCGAAGAAAGTAGCAGAGATAAAAAGTGAAATTACTAAAATAGATGAAGAACATGCCAGACTACCAAGCGAGACTCTACATAAGAGGAGGCAGGCTCTACATTCAGAATTAAACCTCTTGACAACTAAAGAAACCGAACAACTAATTTACAAATCCAGACATCATTATTATGAACATGGAGAGAAAGCTAATAAGCTTTTAGCGCAACAAATTCACAAGCAAGAAGTGCAACGCAATCTCGTAATTACTAACACGAATGGAGATAAAATCATCGAACACAAAAATATAATGTACACTTTTAGAGACTACTATAAATCCCTATATACTACTGAGTTTAAAGAAGACAATATACAATCTAATGCATTTCTGGATAAATTACAGATACCACAAATTGACGCTATTAGTGTGGAGGAGCTCGATAAACCTCTGTCATTATCAGAATTACTGGATGCTATAAAGTCACTCCAAGGTGGAAAAGCAGCAGGCCCTGATGGCTACCCTGCAGAGTTTTACAAGAAATTCTCCGCTCAGCTAGCTCCCTCCTATTAGCAACATTTACAGAAGCCAGAGATAACCAATCTCTTCCACAAACCTTTCGCCAAGCACTAATCACTGTCTTTCCAAAACAAAATAAGGACTTATTACAATGTGCATCATACAGACCAATTTCACTTCTGAATAACGACGTTAAAATACTCTCTAAAATCATAGCTAGAAGGATGGAGAAAGTGCTCCCTCATAATATCACAAGACCAAACTGGATTTATTAGGGGCCGACACTTATCTTCAAATCTTCGACGCCTGTTTAATGTAATATACTCACCAACTAAATCAAACACCCCAGAAATATTATTATCATTGGATGCAGAAAAGCATTCGACATGATTGAATGGAAATACCTTTTACTATTTTGGAGAAGTTTGGGTTTGGCCCAACATTTGTGCATGGATTAAATTACTGTATACTAACCCAGAAGCTTCAGTTTGCATCAATAACATTTGCTCAGACTACTTTAAACTAGAACGTGGCACAAGACAAGGATGCCCTTTGTCACCACTGCTGTTTGCAATTGCCATTGAACCACTGGCAATACATTGTCGAAATACTGATCAGATAAAGGGGATTAGCAGAGAAGGACTGGAACAGAAAATCTCATTATATGCAGATGACATGGTACTGTATATATCGGACCCAGAAAATTCTGTGCCTGCAGTCTTAGCAGCACTCACAGAATTTCAAAAGCTCTCTGGTCTCAGAATTAATCTGAATAAAAGTGTACTCTTTCCGTGAATTCGCAAGCATATAATATTAGATTAGACACCCTTCCTTTTATCATTGCAGAACAGTTTAAATACCTCGGGGTAAACATCACAAGTAAACATAAAGCTCTTTATCAACAAAATTTCGTGTCTGTATGGAAAAAATTAAACAAGACTTGCATAGATGGTCAACCCTTCATCTCACACTAGCTGGAAGAATTAACACTGTTAAGATGAATATTCTTCCTAAGCTCCTTTTTATTTCAAAACATACCAATATACATTAATAAATCGTTCTTTAAGCAATTAGATTCAACAATAACCTCATTTATTTGGAATTCTAAACATCCACGCATCAAAAGAGCGACCCTACAAAGACAAAAGGCAGAAGGCGGCATGGCTCTACCTAACTTCCAGTTTTATTACTGGGCAAATATACAGTCGATAAGAACCTGGACACAAATAGAAGAACATACACAGGCATGGACCGCAATAGAAGTAAAATCCTGCAGTACTTCTTTGTATTCCTTGCTTGTGCTCCAATAAACACACGCTATCGGCAATACACTAATAACCCAATTGTGCTCCACTCACTTAGAATCTGGAACCAATGTAGAAAGCATTTTAAGACGGAGAAGCTTCTTTCTGTGGCACCCTGCAAAAGAACCACCTCTTTCAACCCTCACAAACATATGCAGTTTTAATATCTGGAAAAATTTGGAATTAACTTGCTTAGAGATGTTTATATAGACAACGCCTTTGCATCCTATGAACAATTACATTCCAAATTTAACATTCCAGCTACAAATTTCTTTCACTATCTTCAAATCAGGAACTTTGTTAAACAGAACCTTCCAGATTTTCCTCATCTTGCACCCTCATCCACGCTGGAAAAATTATTGCTCAATTTCAAGGAGTTAGACTCCATCTCTACAATATATAAAATCCTTTTACAATCCCTTCCTTTCAAAGATCCAAGAGGACACTGGGAAAATGACCTCTCAATTAATATATCAGAAAAGGAGTGGAAAGTAGCAATGCAGAGAATTCACTCAAGCTCCATATGCAAAGCATACAATTATACAACTCAAAATTATATATCGAGCACATCTGTCTCGACTAAAACTCTCCAAAATGTTTCCAGGGCATGATCCAACCTGCGAACGTTGCAACCAAGCCCCAGCCTCACTAGGTCACATGTTCTGGGCCTGCTCCAAATTAACATTATTCTGGACAAAAATTTTAATTACCTCTCAGACAGTCTTGGACTCACAATCCCTCCTAACCCATTAACAGCTGTGTTTGGGGTTCTTCCAGAGGGTCTTAAAGTGGAGAAAGACAAACAAACTGTGATTGCATTCACTACACTGTTGGCACGCAGACTTATTCTGATAAACTGGAAGAACCCAAACTCTCCTCTTTAAGTCAGTGGGAAACTGATGTGTTATATTATTTAAAATTGGAAAAATCAAATACTCAGTTAGAGGATCTGTGCAGACTGTTTTCAAAACATGGCAGGATCTAATCAGTAATATTTTGAAATGATTTTATAAAGCACAGAGAATTTGTTGATTTAGGTATTTTTAAAAGCCTTAAATTTTACACGCTTTGGCTTGCTCTCTCTCTCAAGGGTGGGGATCGATCTGTTCTTAGCATAATTCTTTTTTTTTGTAAAACTTGATTGCTATGTATTGATTGTAATAAAATTAATAAATAAATAAAATAAAAAATAAATAAATAAAGAAAGAAAAATATAAAAATAAGATTAGGCAATACTAAGTAACAAAGAATAAAGTGAGGTCCGATGGCCAGGAGGACAGAAAAAAATAAAAAATAAAAACTCCAGAGGGCTGGAGAAAAAAAAACAAAATCTGCAGGGGTTCTGAGGCCACAAGACCAGCCAGTGCGCACTGGGCATTCTACCAAATGTAAATGATCTCAATCAGTCCTCATGGTTTACAGGCTTCACATGATGGTCATGTGGACCTCTGGCCTTCAATCCATCAATGTAGGGACAGCACGGTGCCCTGATCAGGTGGTGGTGGTGGTGGTGGCGCAGATAGCCACCACAGAAAACCAGAAAAAGAACAGAAAAGAAAGTAGAAGTTAGTACGAATTATGGAGCCGTAATAAAAATGATAATTCAGTGCACATACAGAGTATCAGGGTTACACTAAAATGAAGCCATGTTAAAGTAATGGGTTTTTAGCAGTTTTTTAAAGTGCTCCACTGTATTAGCCTGGTGAATTTCTATCAGTAACCTATTCCAGATTTTAGGTGCATAACAGCAGAAGGCCGCCTCACCACTTCTTTTAAGTGTTGCTCTTGGAATTATAAGCAGACGCTCATTTGAAGATCTAAGGTTACGATTTGGAGTGAATGGTGACAAGCATTCTGAAATATAGGATGGAGTGAAATTATGTAAGCCTTTGTAAACCATAAGCAGTATTTTAAAGTCAAATATAATGTCTTTCTTTAGGGGTGTTTAAAACAAAAATAGTGACAAGACTTCTGCAATGTTTCGTTTGACTACAATTTTGGCTTGGTGTCACAGAATTTGTTGTTACTTTTTCTCTCAGTTCTGTTGGCATAAGACCCCAGCTTACAAAGTTGAGCACTCATTTGCAGAGGCTAATTAAGCCTTAGATTCCAGATGTTCCATTAGTTTTTTTCTACTATTTAAGATTTACTTTTGTTGTTTTGAATGATTTTGTACTGTTTTCACTACTATCTTGGTTATTTTGCTATTACCTCTAGGGGGAATAGTGGTGGCTCTGAGGCTACGGATCTGTGTTGGCAATCAGAAGGTTGCCAGTTTGTATCCTTGTATCCTTAACCTGCAATTGCTCCACCCTGGGCATGACGTTAATCTGCATCCAGCTCTGCAAGCATATCCACGGACTTACATCGGAGTTGATGGCAGGACTGGCACTCCAGCCACTGTAATAAAAAGCCTCACGCTGTTCCATTGTAATGCTGAGGTGTCACCCGCTACACTAGGGTCCCCAATCCAGGTGGTTTGTTGTGTGGTGGGTGCAGCAGCATGCCATAATTATATGCTCCTAACCTCCATGGGGTGCAGAGTGTGCCCGATTACTGAGCCCGACCTTTTAATTAGCTTGTTGCTATTTTGTATTTCCATTGTTATTGTAAGGCAGTGCCCATGTTCTTAGGCTTAGGGATGTGCAGTCATGGATTGTGGCCCACATTAACACATTAAGGGTTTAAAATGCCATGAGCCAGCGTTTCTCAACCTTTAAGTATTTACGACCCGAGTTTTCATAACAGTTTTAATCGCGCCCCCCCTAACATTTTTTTGAAATGTAGATGCATATTTTATTATACCTACTTAACTTTTATCAACATTTATCTAACTCTATATTTATTGTTCTAGTATCAGAATGTAGTTTAAGTTAATTTGTTTTGGTTTCAACAGATTTTTTTTTCATATTTTTTATTCTTGTTTTCTTTTTTTCACATCTTCGCGCCCCCCGTTTTGTTACTTCCTGCCGCCCTAGGGGGGCCTGCCCCACAGGTTGAGAACCACTGCCATTGGCTCATCTCCCTATCTAGGTTTACAGATTTCAAAACCCCTTTTTGGCACTCCATTTTGTGATTAGTTATTCTCTCTGCTTAGTTACTATTGAGTTTCAGCTCCTGCTTGCGATTTTTTTGATCTCGATTTTTGGCTTTGACATTGTGCAGTAGATTTTGTGATTTTGACCCTTTTGCTTTTCCTTACCATGCCTCTTCTCGTGCTTTTCCTTCAAAGAAACTTCCACACTGCTAGCTCGCTATCAGTACACAAGCCTGATCCTTTAATAATAAATAGTTGTTTTTTTTTTCAGTGCTTTTGTTTCCTCATCACATGTCTTTGACTTGGCCCTCGGGCGACCTTTGTGAGATCCTAACAAATGTTCGATTATCGTGTTCATAATCCCAAGTTAGACTTTGCGGAGTCACCTTAAAAAAAAGTCAGTCATTTCACAGCATTGTTTTGTGGGGATAATCAGCCTGTCTAAGTAGTTGCAAAATTCACAACAAGTTCCTGTGTGTGTGGAAGGAACAAAATAAAATTTAGGTTCAGCTGGAAATCTTCTTTTTCTTTCCGCTGCTCCCGTTAGGGGTTGCCACAGCGGATCATCTTCTTCCATATCTTTCTGTCCTCTACATCTTGCTCTGTTACTCCCATCACCTGCATGTCTTCTCTCACCACATCCATAAACCTTCTCTTAGGCCTTCCTCTTTATCTCTCACCTGGCAGCTCCATCCTTAACATCCTTCTCCCAGTATACCCAGCTTCTCTCCTCTGCACATGTCCAAACCAACACAATCTCACCTCTCTGACTTTGTCTCCCAACCATCCAACTTGAGCTGATCTTCCAATATACTAATTTCTAATTCTATCCATCCTCGTCACACCCAATGCAAATCTTAGCATCTTTAACTCTGCCACCTCCAGCTCTGTCTCCTGCTTTCTGGTCAGTGCCACCGTCTCCAACCCATATAACACAGCTGGTCTCACTACCGTCCTGTAGACCTTCCCTTTCACTCTTGCTGATACCCATCTGTCACAAACTACTCCTGACACTCTTCTCCACCCACTCCTCCCTGCCTGCACTCTCTTTTTCACCTCTCTTCCACAATCCCTGTTACTCTGTACTATTGATCCCAAGTATTTAAACTCATCCACCTTTGCCAGCTCTACTCCCTGCATCTTCACCATTCCTATGACTTCCATCTCATTTACACACATTTATTCTGTCTTGGTCCTACTGACCTTCATTCCTCTCCTGGAAATGAAAGACAAAAATTACTATTATGCTACTATGATAGTAGCTTAGTTGATCTAATTGCCAATTCTCCAAAGTTACAAGGAAAACAAAAAGCACATAACTACTGTGGGAGTTGGTAAGGCTGGCTCACGTGGTAATATTTATTATAAAAATAATCTAATACTTCCTGCTCATACTCACCATTATTAGCATTAGTCAGCTTGGGAGCTGCCAAGAACTATATCAGTGCTTGCATCCTCCAGGAGTTGTAAATACCAAAGATCCCTTTGAAGGTTAAATTATGTAGGGTGTGAGCTGGCCGGGCACAGATCTAAACAGAACCGGAACAAAAGAAGAAAATTTGGAACACCAGCCGGGTAGTCCCATTTAATTCCCTGCCTTTCTTCTATAAGCTTAAACAAGTGCCTTCTGGCAATAGCTAACGTAACCCCTCCCAGTACAAAACATAAAGGAAAATTAACCTTTTAACTTTAGCCATTACAACAAATAGAGGTCTTCCGTAGAGCTCACATTCATCAAGAACTGGTCTCAAAAGTCAACTCAATGGAGGCAGCTGGGCTTTTTATAACAGGAGGACTAGAAAAGGCGAACCTGATTTCCCTCATTGGGAGGTTTCTGAGAGTTGCAGGGAAAAAGGAGACGACACAGTTAGTGACAGCGCCCCCTCTCATCTCGGTGGGTTACCGCCTACCTCAAATGAGCCAGCAAGGAGATCCTTGGATGTGCATGCATGACAAGGACTTATTTAGGCAAAAGTCCTAATGGAAAGGGAATAGTTCATTAATCCAAAACTTAATTTCAAAGAGGATGTTTGCATACAGAAAAGATGTAATTGTATATTACTGATATACTTGAGCCAAAGGTTCTGTGACCACTATGGGACGTAACAGAGCCCCAAACCTCAGATACAACCACCACAATCAAGTCACAGGTTAAAATCCCAGCAACTCCCTCTGGCGTCCCCCACAAAACCCAAGAGGTCTGCTACATTGGACTCAACAACAACAACAACAACATTTATTTACATAGCACATTTTCATACAAACAGTAGCTCAAAGTGCTTTACATATTAAAGAATAGAAAAATGAAAGACACAATTATAAAACAAAATAAATCAACATTAATTAACATCGAATAAGAGTAAGGTTCAATGGCCAGGGGGGACAGAAAAAAAAAAAAACTCCAGATGGCTGGAGAAAAATAAAATCTGTAGGGATTCCAGACCATGAGACCGCCCAGTCCCCTCTGGGCATTCTACCTAACATAAATGAAACAGTCCTCTTTGGATTTAGGATTCTCACGGAAGGACTTGATGATGATGGTCACGTAGACTTCTGCCTTTTAATCCGTCCATCATTGTTGGAGCATCATGAAGCTTTGAGTAGAAAGAAACCACAAAGAAACCGGAAAAAGAAACAGAAAAGAGCGTAGGGGTCAGTACCGATTTTAGAGCCACCATGAATGGTTATTTTAAGGAGATTGAACATATAGAGTATCAGGATTAAGTTAAATTAAGATTAAAATGAAGTTATAAAAAGGCCATGTTAAAGTAATGTGTTTTCAGCAGTGTTTTAAACTGCTCTACTGTATCAGCCTGGCGAATTCCTATTGGCAGGCATTTCCAGATTTTAGGTGCATAACAGCAGAAGGCCGCCTCACCACTTCTTTTAAATTTTGTTCTTGGAATTCTAAGGAGATACTCATTTGAGGATCTGAGGTTACGATTTGGAATATAAGGTGTCAGACATTCCGATATATAAGATGGGGCGAGATTATTTAAGGCTTTATAAACCATAAGCAGAATTTTAAAGTCAATTCTGAATGACACAGGTAACCAGTGTAGTGACTCTGGGTCCCTGCATGCTCTGCGGGTCTCCTTATGGGAATCCTAACTCAGGGATGCTGCTATCTAGCATATCTGAAGCGACCATAGCCACATCCCACTTTCTCCCCTGTCCATTCCCATTGTGCTGGACATCCTGCTGGGTAAATATCCTTACTCCATGCCCACCGGAGCCAACACACTTTTCATATTTTCAATCTCCTGAAGAAGACATGAAATGTTTTGTTTTTCCTTCATCCTGGCCTCCTGGCCTGTTAAAGGACCAGACTCAATCGTTCACAGGGTGCTAGCCCATCGGTGCTGTCCATCACATTGTGATAATGAAACCCTGTATTTGAACCCAAGACTTGAGTCATGGTGGTTGTGTCTGGGGTTTTGTGGCACTGGTATGCCTCCTGGTGGTCACAGTTACCAGGGCTGGCTTAAGGCACATTCACCTTCCATTAAATGGACTTTATGAGAGCTAATTGCAATAGATGGATAGCTGTTTTAGAAATTACCTACACATGAGATCCCACTTCCACAATGTTTTATATATTTTAGATGATATTTTTCCTCAGGAATACAATACAAACAATATGCAGAAGTATTTGGCAAATAGAATAATTAGGTAAGTCGCTTGAAATACCCTCACATTGTCCATATGCCTGTATCATTGATTTGTTTCCAGCAGCTTATCCGCCCAGCAAGATTTATGCTTTATCATAACCAAAAAGTAAGGCCATGGATGATTAGACAATGGATAATCAGTTTATTTTCCCATTTAATAGTCCTATTGGTGCTGTGACCTTCTTTTTTGTAAAGAAAGATGTTAATCTCCAATTGTGTATTGACTATCATGGGTTGGATAGTATAATGATAAAGAACAATCATCGATTTCCATTGATTTTGACATTACTATATCAGATTACAGTGTCCTCAATATTCACTAAAAAGAATGTGCAAAGCACTTAAATTCTAGTGAAAGATACATCCTATGGACATGGTGGGATGCATCATCAGTGATGTTTTTTGGGTTTATAGAGTGTTTTGGATCTCACAACATTATACACCCTTGACCAGGAGACCCACCAAGGGTTGATCAAGCATACATCCCAGTGGCATTAAGACATGGCTCAATCCTCTTAATCTACAGCCACCTGGATGCTCTGTCTGCTGCCTCCGTTGCAGTCCTGATGGCTCTCTTTCGGAGTGGCCTACTCATGCCCAGCAAGGTGTAGACTCTGTAAAGAGAGGGGCCAGCGAAACCTCTGCAGCCAGCTTCCACTAGATGGCAGTGTGCTCACCACCGTTGTCACTGGCCATCCTCCAGAAGCCCCTGGTAGTTGGTCAGCTTCTTCTCAAAAGCCTCCTGTATAAACTCATTCAAGGACACAGTCAATTCTATCAGGGCAAGCTGTTTTGAGGCCTCTGACAGAATGACAGTGTCTGGTCACAATGATGTTGCCGCAATATGTACCAGAAGATTAAGTTGCTTGCATAGATCTACCATCATCTACCAAACCTGTATGGTAGAAAGTAGACTTGCAGCAGCTCTAGGCTACCGTTTCAGCTGCTCTCCTGTCTTGACAGATGTTATTTGCTTCCTGGTGGGACAGTGGGACCTTATGGTTGAGGAGACCCTCTCAGCAACTGCCTTCAACACCAGGTCATGGTGCCACCGGTAGCGACCCTCCCCAGGGCCTTTGGACAGCAGGATGTACTTGTGTATCCCACTCCCCCACGGAGGCGTGACCATGGGGGGCTGGGGTGGGCACTGCCCCCCCAGAGACAAGCCGTGCCCACCCTGCGAAATGCTCTGTCTGTCCAATGAAAACTCTGGAGAAGAATAACATTTGATTTTTCCAGTTCACTTCGCCGCACATTTTGCAGCACGTTTTGAACCTGTTGACCACATTCTTTAATTAAAACAGCATATATGTTCCATTCTTATTTTATTTTCTGGTTGGTAACACCAAAGGCTATGCATAGGTGGCTTATTAAAAAGCAGACATCTTCAACCTCTGTCCTTCCGGGAGCTGCTACCAACACGGAGCACAGCGCACCCACGTCGGGAACTGAAACTCCAAAAGATGTAGATAAGCCTACACAATCCTCCAGCTCTGTGCCCGTGTCGGGTACTCCAAACCTCTGCCTTCAACAAAATATACAGTCCGGTCTGCCTGGCTTAAATATGGATAACCCATCCCAGCCCATTTTAATTAATTATCCCAAGCGCGCATTCGGAAAGACACTTAAATGTTTTAGTGCAAACTGGTATCAGTCTCGACCATGACTTGAATATTCTGTTGTCCGGGATGCCAGCCTTTGCTTTGCCTGCCGCGAGGACATATTCACCAAACACGGCTACACTAATTTGAAAAAAGCTCTAGAAAAAGACGGTGGCGGCTTCCACAAACACGCGTCTAGTATCCCGCACATCAGAGCCATGTCTGCATGGCAAGAGTATCGGCGCCGGGCAGAGATGGGTGAAAGCATAGTTCAACTACTGTGTCCAAACCAGATACAAAAGAATAGATATTATGTGAAAAGCACTGGGGAGGCCGTTCAGTTCCTCGCAGTCAATGAACTGGCTTTGCGTAGTCACAATCACGAAGGTGGGGAGGAGGGACTTTTCCTTAAGTTCTTTGATTACACAATCAAAAAAGATGCCAAACTTGCAGAAATTGTAAAATACATCCCAGACAACGCAAAATACACATCCAATGTAATTCAAAATGAAATAATTGAGACTCTTGCCAAAATGGTGGTAAAAGAACTCAGGACCAAATATAAAAAAGCTGACTCTCCTGGATTTTGCATTAAAAGTGATGGTACCAGGGATCGCTGTAATATTGAGAATTTGTCTGTAGTGATTAGATTTGTCCAGAACTCCATCCCTGAAAAACACCTGATTGGCTTAATTCAACTGAATCAGCTTGATGCTGAATATATTTGTAACCAAATTCAGTCACATCTCTCTGAGTTAGGTTACAGCCCAGACAATTTAGTGTGTCAGTGTTTTGATGGTACTTCTGTCATGTCTGGGGCAAGGGGTGGTGTCCAGGCTTTGTTACAAAACAAAGTTGGTAAGTACATTCCATATGTAAACTGCTACAACTACCACATCCATTTACTAGTGATTCATGCAATGTAATCAGAACCTCTGGCTAAGAAGTTTTTTGTCTGGTCAAATTCATTGAACACATTTTGTCACAGACATTATGTTTCACACACATACAATACACCCACACTGGCAAGACTTTTAGAAATATGATGGACCAGTCATTATGATGTCACAAAGTCCATTGTCAACAATGAGGAAGCTATAAGGGGACTTCTCTCATACGTAGCAGAGGCTGACACTACCCCTTTTGACATTTGCATAGAGGCATGTGGTCTTTTGACCCAATTAAAAAAGCAGAATTTCTTCAATACAGGAAAATTCCTTCTTCATGTGCTTGGTGTGCTGAAACCAGCCAATGCAATTCTACAGGCACATGCAGTGGATTTGTGCACTGCTGGGGAGGTGGTGACAGCTTCACTGGCCACATTGAAGGAGATGAGATGCGTCTCATTCTGGGAGGAGCATTTCTCTCAGTGTGAAAGTAGCCCTACCAATTTGCTCAAAAGGAAACAGAAAGTTAATTCACAGCTTGATGATAGTATTGTCGTGTCTACGCTTGGGCATGGTGACTCTGATGAACAAATTGCTCCTAATCAGACTTTTAAAAAGGTTATGTTCAGCATTCTTGATAGAGCTATTGTGGAAATGGAGATTCTCTCAGAGAAATGTTGAATTATTGAGGGCCACATCGCTTCTCCTGCCAAAATCAGAATTATTTCTTGATCATTCTCTCCAGAAACCACTTCAGGCACTTGCAGGCACAGAGCAAAACAGCATGAGCTTGCAAAATGAAATTGCTGTGGCAAAAGCAATGTTGATTAGTAAACTGCCAGCTGATGCTAATCTCTTTGAAGCATGCAAATGCATTCAGCAGTACAAAGAGGCCTTCCCTGTGTTGCATTCGCTATATGTCACAGCACTCATCATTGGTGTGTCTACAACTGCATGCAAAAGCTCTTTCTCTACTTTGAACTGCATTCTCACTCCACTCTGCCGAACAATGCTGCATTCAAGGAAGAGAAATTTAGTCATTCTGGCACATGAGAAAAACATCACAGAAAATCTAGACATGAATGAATTTATTTCAGAATTTGCCAAGAGTAACTGCAGACTAGTCCTGTAGATAATATCCAGGTTAAACACTGGAAACTGATATCCTATAGCCTCCTTAATGACTACAATGAGCCACGTTTCTGTTCTTGCTCTCATATGTTGTATACATTTGACTTGATTGATATTTACCTTGTATATGTAGTTCTATATTTGTTCACAAAAAATAATACAAGTTCCATTGCCTCTGTTAATGTTATTGAAGAATAGGTTAAGATTTATGCCACAATTGTTTCTTTTATATGTTATATAAAGCTATGTTGTTATTATTATTTGACCCCCTACAAAAATGGGGATGGATGGATGGATATTTTTTGCCCACCCAGACAAGCCAAATGCCCACCCACACATGATGTTCTGGTTACACCTCTGCTCCCACAGCAGAGTGGACAAGAAGATGTGACGGCCTTGCCTCACAGATGGAGGTTTGCAGTGTTGGTAGGATGTCATATAAAGCTTGGATTAGGAATTTAATGCACTGGGGCTCTGCTCACCAGATGTCCGTCCAAGTAAGCCTTCATTCCATTGCACTCTCCCATCTCATCCAAGCTCCCTGTTGCCATATCCCTGCCATCCTGCTGGTTCTTTCTTCGTCCATTGATGCTCTCACCTCCTCTTGGACAAGCAGTCGCCTCTCCTTGCCCTGGACCTTCTTGTATTGAGGCATTGAAAAGCTGCCCACTGCTGATCTTCCTGTGGCCACTACCTCCACCATAGCCTTGTGTCTCAGCCTTACTTCTGTCATCTCATTATATTACACAATGGAGACAGGTGGAAAGTACTTGTTAACACTTCATTCAAGCCCAGAGAACGCTTGCTTATGCCTTATGGGTTGGTAAAGCACCAGTTGTATTACAATCACTTTTAAACTATTTTTCTGAAGTCCTGGGTATTTGTGTATTAGTTCCCACCAAAGACATACTAGTTTTTCTAATAATATCAAAACACATGTCGGTCATACAGTATACAATCAACTCTAGAAATATTGGCAATGGCAAAAACATTATTATAATATAGACAGCAAATGTAATGATTCTAATTTTCCACAAACATTTGGAAAAACTGCAGACTATTGATTTAATAGAAATAATTGCTGCAAAAATGTTTTACTTTCTGAACAGTTTATTCTGTCAAAAACAAATGTGGAAAAATTATTGACACCCTTGAAGAACACTAAAAATAAAGCTAAAACTAAAGGAATTTCTATCTTTGGGGAATCACATGTTTCTTATTTTTGCTTTTAGAGTTCAGGAACTTTATTGTTGTCTATGACCATTTCCTGTTCCACTGGGTTATTAATATGAGGTAACACACAAGTGGAATCCTTCTGTCATCCATTAACATGGGTAAAACCAAAGATCCAAAACCAA
Organism: Polypterus senegalus; assembly: GCF_016835505.1. Lineage (NCBI taxonomy): Eukaryota > Metazoa > Chordata > Cladistia > Polypteriformes > Polypteridae > Polypterus > Polypterus senegalus. Next base: position 167,030,494 of record NC_053159.1, read on the forward strand.
AGTCAAATGAGAAAAATGGCTGTTCAGCATCATAGATTGGGGAATGACTACAAAACATTAAGCATTTAGTTTAAATTACTAGTAAGCACAATCAAGGCCATAATAAAGAAGTTTGAAAGCATGGAATTGTTGAGTATCTGCCAGGAAAGGGGCACATCTACATATTGCCCCAATCACAATGAGATGGATGATAAGAGTGGCAAAGAGGAGCCCAAGTTCAGTTTCTGCTAAGTTTAGTTGAATTGTGGGGTTTCAACATTTCAGAATTAACAGTTAGGCACCACAACCACGACAGATTCCATGAAATAAGCCCATCCTGAGACCACAACACAAATCCCAGCCAGCGACTAAACTTTGCCAAGGAACTTTGAGATACAACTGGAATTGTGTGTGGTGGTCAGATGAGACAAAAACTTGAGTTTTTTTGGCCCAGCGAACTAACATGATCATTGTTGGCAATAAAAAAGAGACTGCATACAAAGCAGGCCATTTCATACCCACCATAAAATATGGTGGTAGCTCTTTGATGCTTCGGATCTGTTTTTTGTTGTCAGTGGTCCAAGGGCTTTTATTAAGGTCAGTGGCATAACGAATTCCATTCAATAACTGAATATTTTATTTGAACATCTGGCTGCCTCTGCCAGAAGGCTGAAACTGGGCCATGATTAGGTGTTCCAACAAGACAACGACACAAAGCACACTTACAAATCAAGAAAGAATTCATTGCAGCAAAACAAAATCGAAGTTGTGCAACTGTCCTCTCAGTCTCCAGACTTGAAACCCAATTGCAAATCTGTGGTCTCAATTGAAGAGGGAAGTTAACAAGACAAAAACAAAAATTTCAATGATTTGTTCTGCGCGGAAACGTGGTTCAAGATCCCTTCACAAGTGCTCACTACAAAAAGAGAAGGAGTGCTGTCATTTTCGCACAACCAAATTCTGAAACTTGGGGTGCAAATATTTTTGGAATCTGCATTTTTATGAAAATTTGTGTTACTAAAGGAAAACTTTATTTTCTTCCAAAAAATGTGCTTGACAATAAAATCATGAGGGTTACCGATTTGGTTAAGTCCAAAATAAAACTCAGTTGTCAAGAAAGGTGTCAATAATTCTGGAGTTGACGGTATGTGAACTACTTTTCTCGCCTCTGTCAGATTAGAACAGTCTAATCCAATTTTATAAATCTGTTATTTGTCAGTGGTATGCCATTTCACGCTTAGGTTTACAAATGGACCACACTGAAGTAAGGTTTTTCAGTAAAGCTAATCCACCAATTCATACTTTTTATCAATTACTATCAAAGATTTTGGAAAGAATTTGCTACTGTCAACTTCCTCATGGCATTCATGATCACTTTCCTGTTGAAACAGAATAACAAACCGATGACATAATAGATTGAAATTGCCCTTCAAAAGGTTTTCAGATCTTTGACCAATTAAAAATCTAACTAACCCAGAAAATATGGAGCATATCTGCCTGGAAAAAATGAAGTAAATTACATGTGAACTTTGAACAAGGTTAGGGTTAGGATTTTGCTAACTATTGCTGCAAAAGAAGGTTCTACAAAATATGAAATAGTTTCAATACTTTATGCAAAGAGCACATTTTCTTTTTCTTCTTCCTAACACTTTTTTAATATAACACAATGTCACACTAAAATGGTAATTTTGAATTTCCATGCTTTAACAATAATATTGCAGATAACATTTTTCAGTATTGGATTTGTTATTCAGAGGGTAGGAGGACGCACTGATACAGCGCATTGCTGCACCCACCACATGACAAACCAACTCAGAATCCCAGATTAGGACCCGAGTGCAGCCATGCAATGGGTGACACCTCAGCACCACACTCGGTCAATGTGAAGTTTTTTATGGCAGCTGGAGTGCCAATTCTGCCATTAAATCCCCAGGTTTTTCCCTGCAGGTTGGAGGACCGACATGCAGGGCTGGATGCAGATTTAATGTCATGCCTAGGAAAGAGTAATTGCAGGTTGTGGGTTGTTGCTCAATACCTGGAAAACATCTGGGATTAAATCACTTAGAGATCTGTACATAGACAATGTTTTTGCATCCTATGAACAATGCCAGCAACACATTTCTTTTACTACCTTCTTCAAATTCGAAACTTTTTTAAACAGAACCTGTCCAATTTCGCTCACCTCCCACCTACCTCTATACTGGAAAAAATATTGCTCAGTCTCGAGGATTCAGACAGCATTTCTGTAATATATAAAACTGTTTTACAGTCCCTCCCTTTCAAAGATACAGTACAATACAATTTATTTTTGTATATTCCAAAATCACACAAGAAGTGCCACAATAGTCTTTAACAGGCCCTGCCTCTTGACAGCCCCTCAGCCTTGACTCTCTAAGAAGACAAGGAAAAACTCCCAAAAAAACCCCAGTAAGGAAAAAATGTAAGAAACCTTAGGAAAGGCAAAAAGAGAGACCCCTTTCCAGGTAAGTTGGGCGTGCAGTGAGTGTCAAACAGAAGGGGGTCAATACAATAGAATAGAATAGAATACACGGAACAGAAAAATCAGCAATACAGTATACAAATAAAAATGTTAGAAATATGCAGATCCATGAGAAAAGTGGGAAAAGGACCACTCACTCAATATCTCAGAAAAGGAGTGGAATGTAGCAATTCAGTGCTCCATATGCGTAAAGCATAGAATTTATTCAACTTGAAATTATATATCGAGCACATCTCTCTCGTTTAAAGTTGTCCAAAATGTTTCCAAGGCAAGATCCAACCAGCAAACGTTGCAATCGAGCTCCGGCCTCACTGGGTCACATGTTTTGGGCCTGCACCAAATTAACATCATTTTGGACTAAAATCTTTAAATGCCTTTCAGACAGCTTGGATGTCACAATCCCTCCTAACCCCCCATTAACAGCTGTGTTTGGTGGGCTTCCAGATGGGCTTAAAGTGGAGAAAGACAAACAAACTGTAATTGCCCTTACTACACTATTGGCATGTAGACTTATCTTGTTCAACTGAAAGAATCCTCACTCACCTCTTTTAAGTCAGTAGGTAACTAATGTTTTATATTATTTGAAATTGGAAAAAATCAAATTCGCACTTAAGAGGATCTGTTCAAAACTTTTTCAAAACCTGACAGGATCTGATCAATACCATTTTAGAATAAGCGTTTAAATGGAGGAAGCAGGTTCTCTACCCTCTTTTACTCCATTTATCTCTATTCATTTATTATTTCATCCATTCATTTGTCTTTCCTTGCTTAAAGTTTTACACTGCTGGCCTAGCTCTCTTTCTCAGGGGTGGGAGTTGATTTGTTTCGAACCCTTTTCTTTTTTCACTTCAGTTATGTATATAGAGTGTTATTTGATTTTTAAAAATTCAATAAAATTAAAATATAAAAAAGAAGGGTTGTTGTTCAAGGGCCCAACGTTTGGCATTTATGACACTCGAACCAGCAACCTTCCAACTGCCGTTATTCAAAAAAGAAAGAGAATTCCTTTATAATACTTTTGCAAGGCACTCCTTTATCCTCTACTCTCTCTGATGATTATGATGAAAGGCTGCTTGGAAAACCCGCAGAGAGGAAAGCATTCAAGGTCATTCTTGATCTACTACAGTATGACAGACCTTGTTTTGTAAGTTTCTGGCTAACCTTGAAAAACATTCACCGACTACTACAGATTATTGACTTATCCTCTAATTCCAAATCCCCTGACATTTTCCTTACTGTGGATGCTGAAAAATCTTCTGACTTTCCAAAATGGCAAGATTTTTAACATTATTTATTTCTTGGGCTTCTGGGAACGCTCCCTCAATAGGCTAAAATCTCAATCCTACATTCCAAACAGATTGCCTCCATTCCTAAATGACAGTATGCTCCCAATATATCCCTGCTCTTTTACTTCTTAACATGGTCATGCCTTTCAGCATGTGATACTTCTGCATAAACCTTCACACACAGGAACTCCCTTTACATGAACGACTATCAGATTATTTTTAAATAAGTATTCCATGTGTGTTGAGCTGCTTTAATCAATTTGAAATATTATCTGCATTCGACAGTAATTCATCTAAGTCAGGTCTGTTTGCTGCCAGTTGCCTTTGTAAATCTAGTATCTCCAATGAGTAATGTGAAAATATTCTGCAAGCAAAAACAAAAATGGATCAGGAAATGAAGACAAATGCAAAGGAAACACAAGAAGAATAGTTGTGGGCAAGTAAGAGTGTCAAAACCAGAAAATCAATCAAGAAAAAACAGGTAACGGAGTTTGAGAGAAAATGTTAAACTCAAAAAGGCCAAGCGACTAATATGCTTTTCCTGATTCGCGAATGCAAAATGCAAGTTTGTTTTCAAGAGATGGTACCCAAAGATTTGACACCAACTTTACCACATCACCATTGTAAATAGCATTTGTGAAGTAATGTCACACTCAATGACGCCATCTAAGCCCGTGAGCTGCAATAAGCCTCACTGCCTCAAACAACTTGGCTGCAATCATGTGAGAAATCCAAAAATGACACTGAAAAAAAAAACATAAATTGAACAATGAAAAGTCTATAATAATCTGTAAAATAGGTTAAATATATCCATCCATCCATTATCCAACCAGCTATATTCTAACTACAGGGTCACAGGGGTCTGCTGGAGTCAATCCCAGCCAACACAGGGCACAAGGCAGGAAACAAACCCCAGGCAGGGTGCCAGCCCACGACAGGGTGCACACACACCTCCCCATACACCGAGCACACACTAGGGACAATTTAGAATCGCCAATCCACCTAACCTGCATGTCTTTGGACTGTGGGAGGAAACCGGAGTACCCGCATGAAACCCACGCAGACAAGGGGAGAACATGCAAACTCCACGCAGGGAGGACCCGGGAAGCGAACCCAGGTCTCCTAACTGCAAGGCAGCAGCGCTACCACTGTGCCACCCTGCCGCCAGGGTTAATAGATTTAAAACGAAACCTATAGAGTTTTTAATGGTTCATAACTGAGAGTCACAATGCTAGGTTCCCTCATAATATTGTATGTCATTTAAAATACTTAACACATACATAACACATACAGTATAGCATTATTAAATAAACCAGATTACCCAAAAGACTTCCATCCATCCATCCATCCCACAATATCCTAACTACAGGGTCATGGGGGTCTGCTGGAGCCAATCCCGTTCAACACAGGGCGCAAGGCAGGAAACAAACACTGGGCAGGGTGCCAGCCCACCGCAGGGCATGCACACACACCAAGCACACACACTAGGGATAATTTAGGATCGCCAATGCATCTAACCTGCATGTCTTTGGATTGTGGGAGGAAACTGGAGCACCCGGAGGAAACCCACGCAGACACGGGGACAACATGCAAACTCAGCCAACCCTGGTCTCTTAACTGCGAGGCAGCAGTGCTACCACTGCGCCACCGTGCCGCCTCCCAATAGACTTATCTCCATTAATTACTTGCACACTTTAGGTGACTTTATATTTACTCTCGACTCCTAAACTAACATCTGCCTTTGTCTTCCAGGCCTCTTTAAGACAGCAATAGTATTAGAGATGGATTTAGTAAGTTCCACTATCCTATTATGCTGCTTCCTTTTTAAGTTAATTAACTCCTCTAGCCTGGGCTTGTAGGTGTCAACGCAGTGGTACCCTCAAAGACAGTGTGTTGCTTTCCAAACAACAAGCCCTGGATTAGTAAGGAGCTAAAAGGTATCCTGAATAAGAAAAAGAGAGCATTCAAATCCGGTGACAAAGAGGTTCTGAAGGATATACAACGTGTACTTAAAGAAAAGCTGAAAGAAGGAAAGGATCCTGACAAAGCTAAAACAGAAAGCAATCTTGCTCAGAATGACATAAAGGGTGTCTGGAAAGGACTGGGATTCAAGCAGTCCAGGGCTCAGCTGCTAGAAGAGGATGTGGACAAAGTTAATGCCCTGAACCAATGCCAACTTCTACCGATGACCAGTCTCCTCACACCATATTTACTACATTAACAATTCCTACCATGTCAACTGGAATGGCCAGTGACAAATCCACCTCTGACCAACAGTGTAGACTGTCCATAAATGAAGATGAAGTAAGAAGCCAACTAAAGAAGCTACACACAGGAAAAGCTGTGAGATCAGATGGAGTCAGTGTTTGATCTCTTAAGGTCTGTGCTGACCAACTTTCTGCTGCCCACTGTCACCTGTTCAGTCTGTCCCTAAAGCTTCAGAGTGTGCCACTGCTGTCTAACACTTTCTGCATTGTTCCTGTTCCAAAGAAGGCAGGCGCCTCTTCACCTAATGACTATAGACCAGTTACACTTACTGTACATCTCACATCATGAAGACCTCCATGAGACTTGTCCCGGACTATATGAGTCCTCTTGTGGTAGACCACCTGGACCCACTGCATTTGGCCTATCAGAAACAGATCGGAGTGGAGGATACAATTATCTGTCTGCTCCACAAGGCTTATATTCACCCGGACAAAGCTGGCAGCACTGTGAGGATTACATTTTTTTATTTGTCCAGAACCTTCAAAACCATCCAGCCAAGAAACTGGTGATTGACTTTTACTGCACGAAAGAGCCTCTGTGTTTGGCTGGTATTCAGGGAGTGGACATTGGTGTGGTGCACTCCTACAAGTACTTGGGGGTCCACAGTAATGAGAAGTTGGACTGGTCTCAGAACACAGAGGAACTATATACTATAACAAAGAGCAGAGCAGGCTCTTTATAAGATTGTGTTCCTCTAATGTGGGAAGTGACTTCTTTCATATCTTCTTCAACTCTGCGATGGACAGTGCAATGTGCTACACTGTGTTGTGCTAGGCTGGTAACATCACTTCAAAAGAGGCCCAATGAATCAACAAGCTAATTAAAAGGGAAGGTTCAGTTATGGGACACACTTTGGTCCTCCTGGAGGTCGTAATGAAGGAGAGAATGAAAACAAAACTGAGTGCCATTATGAACAATGCTGTACAACCTCTCTCTAACACACTAACACTGAGGACTTCTAGCCAGCAAATTATTCAGCAGAAGTGTGTCAAGAAACACTGCAAGGGCTCCTTTACTGTTTACCAACAGTAGTGCAACAGCCTGAAGCCTCACTGTGACAGGGACTGCCAAGTCAAAAGTTTACTTACTTTCTTTTTTTCATGCTTTTTAGTCATTCTGGTATATTTATATACACTGTATATACGGTATATAAAATACTAAGTCTAAAAGTGCAATGATTTTGTGCAACGATTTTTGGGCTTATTTTAAAACCTACTTATATATGTTTGGTATCAGGCTTTTCAGAATTTATTGAACTTTAATGTGATGTTGTTAGATTTTCAGATTCTTACTCTTATATTTAAATTATAAGCTAAATAAAATAATAAAATATCAAGAGACTTTGTGCCAAAAGATCTAACCACGCCTGGGGATAAAACACAAAGAGTAAGACAGCTGCTGTACAGGGTTTTAAATGTTCAAAGCGCCATCTGAGGTGCAGATCATGCGGCACGGCAGCAGCAGCAATCCAGCAGCTGATCGAGCAAAAAGGAGATTAAAAAAAAAACAAACTGTATTTGTTTCCCATTGTATCACCATTTAAGAGGGGGTTTCGGAATTGCAAACGCGTCGCCTTGGGGTGCATTCAGCCCCCCTCTTCACAACGTCAGTGGCAGAGACGTGAAGTGGCTGGCACGTAGCACAGGCCCTTGGGTTGGCAAGCTAAGCGAGCAGGGCGGAACTCCTTAGTATATACTTATACAGTGGAGCCTCGGTTCACAACCATAATTCGTTCCAAAACTCTGGTCGTAAACCGATTTGGTCGTGAACCGAAGCAATTTCCACCATAGGATTGTATGTAAATTCAACTAATCCATTCCAGACCGTATGAACTGCATGTAAATATATATTTTTTTAGTTTTTAAGCACAAATATAGTTAATTATACCATAGAATGCACAGCGTAATAGTAAACTAAATGTAAAAACATTGAATAACACTGAGAAAACCTTGAACAACAGAGAAAACTAACACTGCAATAGTTTGCGCTATAGTGCTAGGCACCGCTAAAAACACTTTTTTTTAAATGATTTTTAAGCACAGGGAGAAAAATGAACATTTGAAAAATCCGTAATTTAATAAACCACCAAGACAAGTAACATTGCCACAATCCACGCTATGAGCCGATCGCTGTGAACAGAACTGAAAACAAAAACAAGCCTTTTCTGCCTTCACGCCCTCTCTCGCTTGCTTGCTCTCTCTCTCTCTTTCGTGTGTGCGTGTGTCTCTTTCTTGAGCCTGGAGCGCCTGTGTGTGTGTGTTGCACTCTCTCTCTCTCTTGCTCGCTCGCTCGCTGCACAGGAAGTGCACAGGGAGAGACTGAATGTGTACAAACCCAAAGGGAAACTGGCTTGTTCGTATACCGAGTGTGTGGTTGTGAACCGAGGGAAAAGTCTGGCGAACTTTTATGTCGTAAACCGAATTGTACGTGTACTGAGACGTTCGTGAACCGAGGTTCTACTGTATATATATTCTAATTTATTTATTTAAAGAGCTTCAGTAAAAGTCCAAATTTCCCCCTGGGGAGAGATCTATCTATCTATCATATAGTGCCTTCAGTATCAATCTATCTATCTATCATATAGTGCCTTCTATCTATCTATCTATCTATCATATAGTGCCTTCTATCTATCTATCTATCTATCTATCTATCATATAGTGCCTTCCACATATCTATCTATCTATCTATGTTTGTGTCAGAGTGACTGAAGGCTTAACTGTGTCTTATGAAGAATTGACATTATCTGCCAAGATGATTAAATGCTCTCCATACAGGTAGCATTTCTATGACTCTATAATTGAAGCACATCTATTCACCTTCTAACAAGCTTATCCAGTCTGGGGTCATGATTTTTCTAATAATAGTAGGCACAAATAAAGAATCCATCCCTACAGTATGTAAGCCAGTCCCCATCCACACTACTACATTTTCATTTACAAATGCAGACACTACCTGGCATTTTCAATGTCTTAACACTTTTACCAATGCTCTCCAGAGCCTTGCATTTCTGAAAAGCCAGCCTCAGCATTAAATTGTGGATCGGCGAGACTGCACACTTTTAAAACCACAGACTCTAATTGCACTGTGATATGTTTGTGTAGCCCGTCCCTGATTGGGTTCTGCTCATTCCCTGATTGGTCACCCTTCATGTAAGAAAAACAGATACCAACAAAGAGGACATGGAAGAGTTGCTTTCCACTGTGCTTGTTGTGTTGCTTATCTGTATGTGATAAAGTCTGTGAATGGTGGTGCTACCATCCCTTCAAGCTAATATGGACAGAGATGGCATTCATTTAAAAAAATCCTTTTTAAATGAACATTTGGTAGTGTGGATGTAGCCTACTGAGGAACACACCAAGCCAAATCCAAGTTGCCAGTTTAGCTAAATGACAAACTAATACCACACAAACAGCCACTGGGTAGGACTCAAACCGAGACCTCTAAAGCCACCTTATATAGCTGCTGTGCCACCATATCACTCATGAAAAAGTTTTTTGAAAAAAAAAAATCAGACTGAAATGAACTGATGAAGAAATTCATATAATATTCAGTTTGAACTGTCTGGTGGTTTTGATGGCCTGCTTTCTAAATAATTTCCTCAGTATCTCACATTTTGCAGAGCAGGATTTGTGCATACATAAACAGCAAAAAAACTATAAAACAAATTATTGTTAATTATATTTGAAAATCAGTTTGACTAAAATCAAACCCAGCACAGAAACAGTTAATTTTCTCAGGGCCTGAATTTTCATGTTTAATGGTCTCAGACGAGACATATGCAGCATCTGCTTCCTGCTTTCGTTGTTACATGCAAGCTGACCTCCCAGTTTTCTCTCAAGATAGCTCCACATCTTTGTGCGGCACATTTAGTGTAAATGCATTAAGAACATCCGGAGAACTATGACTGAAGATATTGCTAAATCATTTAAATCAGTCTATAAATAACAATTCAGTTTACTGCCTATATTCTATTTGTTTAAGTCTTAAATGAAAGAACATCTTCTACAGAACAATTCATAGTTCTGTTTACTGTGCATCCCATAAATAACAACTACCTAAAAATTTTCATCAATCAGTTTGATCGCATTTTGAAAACTGTGATTTATAAGGCTCCTGAGTATTTACAATCATTTATATAAATGTCGCTTACTGAAATCATGGTACATAAATGTCTTACTATTTTATTCACTAAAATAGCACTAACCAGTATGGCACAAAGCATTTTATTTATAGCCAATGTGTAACACTGAAAGTTTAAGTATTACCGAATCCTGCCATTGTTTCTCATAAACAAGAGTCACAAAAACACGATTGCTAACAGATGTTGTGTATCTGGTTATTTCTGTGCCTTTTTTCCAGCTGTTCTTTGGGATCACAGGAGAAGGCTGCTACATATCAATTATTCCAGATTGGGGAGTTTTTAGCAGGCTTTCACATTAAAAGGCTTCTTATTTTTATTTGTTAGGTTTGAGAGGTGACTGAGCAGTGCTGCCATTTATCTGCACAGGCCATGCATGAAACTGTCAGAAGATACCTGGGGCTTATCGATTGTCTTGTCTGCTGATTCAAGTGAAACAATTAGCACAATCAAAAACTACCTTATAAGTTCTATAAAAGATTTTAGGAAGTGAACCGTCTATCTATCTATCTATCTACATATTTATTATATACTACATTTTCCATCTATCTATCTAAAGTATCTATCTATTGTGTGGGAGCCTAGCCCAGATGGGTCGCCCTCAGCTGGGAAGGACCAGGGGTGATAGCGTACACATGGCATTGTCTTCTCCAGACCACTAGATGATGGCCTGCCTGAGTTGTGGCAGCATCACAGATTCCCAAAGGGCACCATGGGAACTGAAGTTCTTCAATTCTACCCTGTTGGGTTCCATAAATGCTGCCAGGGGGTGCTGCAGGGATTGGTGAGCACTTCTTTATCAAGCTCCCACCTCACCTGAAAGTAATTTTGAATTACAGGCTCGGGACACCAGAAGTGCTTCCAGGTGTCACTTAAAAGGCGCTGCCTTCCAGAGCTCGGAGAGCCAGAGTCGAGAGGAGAAGGGTGAAGCTTGCCGGGAAGAGTGGAGGTGTCAGAGGGAAAATAGAAAGAACTGCTTGTTATTGTTGTATTGTGCTTGTGGTGTGGGAAACGCCTGCTCAGGAAGAGTTTCCCACAAATAAAATTCTCTTGCTCATTGAGACTTGTGTATTAGCCTATGTGTGTCAGGTGTTTGGGAAGCTGTAGCGCTCCCTGGTGGTCACACTATCTATTATTATAATACTAGTCAGTATGTTTTTATATTGTTGTTTATTTCACTTTATACAATTACTTGTATTAGGAATGTGTTAGTTTCTGTATACCCCTTGGGGTCAGAGCGCAGGGTCAGCCATTGTACAGTGCCCCTGGAGCAACTGCAGGTTAAGGGTCTTACTCAAGGGCCCAGCAGAGTAGGACCTCTTTTGGCAGTGATGGGGATTCAAACTGGCAACCTTCAGGATACCAGCACAGATCCTTAGCCTCAGAGCCAACACTCTGCCCCTGGGAAGCCATAGCGCCCCCTGGTGGTCACACTATCTATTATAACAATACTAGTCAGTATGTTATAGCAATAATGATATTTTTACAGCCAGTGTGTGGCTCTTAGTTGTTGTGTGTTTAGCTTTTATTCATTTAATTATGACAGGTGACTGAGCAGTGCTGCCATTTATCTGCACAGGCCATGCATGAAACTGTCAGAAGATACCTGGGGCTTATCGATTGTCTTGTCTGCTGATTCAAGTGAAACAATTAGCACAATCGAAAACTACCTTACAAGTTCTATAAAAGATTTTAGAAAGTGAACCATCTATCTATCTATCTATCTGCATATTTATTATATACTACATTTTCTATCTATCTGCTTCCTTCCTGTTTCACTGTCGCAGTGCATGTTGGGTGGTTGCTCAGGCGCGAGTGTTGGTGGTGGGCTCTGGGTCTGGTGAGTGAAGTGTTTTATTTAATTTTTTTTTTCCTCCTTTCCCTTTCATTTTCTTGGTGAATTGTTCGCAAGTTTTTCCGTTTCATTTGTGTGAAGTGGCATCTAGCCACAGCAGCCATAACGGCTGCGAATTTAGAATGGTTGATCCACCGCCATGGGATAAAACTTCTCTGTGATGTTTTCTTCCCCTTAGAAAGTGCGGTGTTGGCTGTAGGCAATGTGATCGGTTGTGAGAATATTAAGTCCGCCTCACAAATGAATGGCTCAATCGTATTATTTTTGAGTTCTGTCGATCTGGTGCAAACAATTGTAGAGAAGGGTATAGTGATCGATGGCTCATTCGTGCAGGTGTCTCCGTTGGCGGTGCCGTCATGTAAAGTAACGTTATCGAATGCCCCCCATTTTTGAGAAATGAGACGATAGAAAAGGAATTAGTACGTCATGGTCATTTGGTATCAAAAATCCGCTATATTCGTTTGGGGTGCAAGTCTCCGGAGTTAAAACATGTAATATCTTTTAGGAGACAAGTTTACATGGTACTCAACAGAATGGATGAAAGTTTAAATGTTGCTATGAGGTTTAAGATTGATGGTTTCGATTATGTGATTTTTCTGAGTTCGGATGAAATGAAATGTTTTGGGTGTGGAAGTGAGGAGCATTTGGTTAAAAATTGTCCAGAGAAAGTGAACAGAGCAGTTGCTCATTAAACCTGCATGTAACTAATGATGATTTACAAGATTGACCTTTAGTGCTTAATGGTAATGAAAAAACAAAGACACCAGAGGAAGCACGGCCTGAGGAGAGTGTAATTGTTTCTGAACCTTTAAATAAGGAAGATGAGTTGCTTAATGGGGAAATGCACAGACCAGCATCGATGAGGGATATCAGGAATGAAAATGCAGCACAAGATTCTGCTACAGCACAGGGAAGTGTGTGGGGAGAGATCGAAATGGAGGAAGGCGATAATAACGCCCCTGAGCAATACGATGGGTTTAAATGGCCTGCTAAAAAAAGACAAGGTGGGGAGGAGGAAGGAACCACGCAAAAACGCAGTAATGTTACTGCCTTTGCTGCTGAGGAAGGCGAGGGTCCCGCTGCAGCCCCACCGCTCACGCAGGGCAGGTACGTGACCCTAGCTGAGGCAGACAGTGAAAACGCAGCTGGGCTGAGTGAGGGAGATGAGGAGGCGGAGGGGGAAATGTCGGATAGTTCAACTGTGTCTGACCTGTAAGAATGTAAAGGAAGAGCGTGGTACAGTGCTCAAAGTATCAGAACATTTGTGACGGAAACTGAGGGCAGAAGGGGTGTAGATGTGACCGATTACTTTCCTGATGTGGAACCTTTTATCTCTTCAATACAAAGCCTAAAAAAAGAAAAGTCCTCATCTGTCCTGTTTACTGATAAAGAGCTTCTCAGATTAAAGAATCTGTCAAGCAGACTGAAGAAACAGTTAAAACAAAATAAGCAGTAATGGAGAGGGCAACTGCAACATTTCCGAGATCCTGTATATACTGGGATCTGTGGTTTATTTTGAATATTTTTATACTTTCTGTTAACATGGTTTGCTTTAATGTAGGAAGCTTGAATATTAATGGTGGAAGAAATAATAATAAGAGGTTGGCTTTTTTTGAATTCATAAAGCAAAAACACTTAAAAGTTATCTTTGTACAGGAAACCCATATAGACAGCGCAAATCAATGGGAGTGGAGTAGGGACTGGAAAGGGGACGTTTATTTCAGTAATGGTACAAATATTAGTGCTGGAGTAGCCATTTTGTTTTCTAAGAATTTTTAAGTAGTTCTTTGTGATGTTGAAGAAATAGTGAAGGGGAGGCTGCTCAAAGTGCCGTCAAACTTCAAGGCAGTTCTTTTACTTTTATTAATGTATATGCCCCGAATGATGGAAACGATAAAATTGCTTTTTTTAAGAAGTTGGAGGGTGTTCTGAAAAACAATGTTGCACAAATGAAGTTCTGGTTCTAGGTGGGGATTTTAATTGCACCCTTGTTACTCAAAAAGATAAAAATAGCGGGCTGGAGCCGCACACATGCTCAGCCCAGGAATTAGAGAGAGTTGTGAGCGGGACGGGACTGGAAGATGTGTGGCGAAATAAAAATGGGGACACTAGACAATATACATGGGGAGGATGAATGGGGGATTATTTCAATGGCGAGGCTTGATCGTCTTTATTGTTTCAAGCACCATATCGGTTTATTTAAAAAGTGTCACATTACCCCTGCAGGGTTTTCAGGTCACAGTTTGGTGTCTTGTTCTGTGATCTTAACTGATTATAAGCCTTGTAGTGCCTACTGGCATTTTAATACGCTCCTCTTTCAAGGCCAAAGTTTTAAAGAGTTATTTAAACTTTTTTGGGCAAGTTGGAGACTCATGAAGAAGGAGTTCACCAGTTTACAGCAGTGGTGGGAGGTTGGGAAGACCCACATTCGTTTATTATGTCAGGAATACACCAGAAATGTCACAAAGTCACTACAGTCTGACATGGCAATGTTAGAAACTGAAATCATTCAGATTCAGCAGCTTCTAGAGCAGGGTCCAGATGTCCAATTGTTGGAAACCCTTGGGGTTAAAAAGAAGGGCCTTGCCCACTTATTGGAAACAAGGGCTCGGGGGCTCTAGTGAGGGCGATTCCAACAGGTAACTGACATGGATGCACCAACCCAGTATTTTTTTGGACTTGAGAAAAAGAACTCTCAACATAAGGTCTTACATTGCATAAGACAGGATAATGGTGAGGAGACTCAGGACCCTGGTGAGATAAGGCGGGCGGTCCGGAGGTTTTATGAGACTCTTTTTGCAACAGAGGAAGGTGAGGCTGAGGAACAGCAGACCTTCTTGAAGGATTTACCGCACCTTCGTGATGCAGACTCCAAAGAGCTGGAGAAGGAGTTGTGCCTAGGAGAGCTCACTGATGCACTGAAAGAGTTGAATAATGGAAAAGTCCCAGGCATTGATGGCATTCCAGTGGAATTTTATAAAGACTTCTGGGATATTATTGGTACTGATGTATTAGAGGTATTCATCCACAGTATTAAAATGGGTGTATTACCTCAGAGTTGCCGCAGGGCGGTAATAACACTACTGCCAAAAAAAGGTGACCTACAAAATCTCAAAACTGGCGCCTGTGTCCCTCCTTTGTGCTTATTACAAAATCCTGTCAAAGGCGCTAGCTAACAGATTGCGAACTGTTTTAGCTCAGGTGGTGCATCCTGATCAGAGCTAATGTGTCCCTAATAGAATGATTTTCAATCATTTTTTCTTAATTGAGATATTTTTGCAGTATCTAAACTCTTTAACTTTCCGATTGGCCTTATTTCTATAGACCAAGAGAAGGCCTTTGACAGGGTCAGGCATGCATACTTATGGGAAGTGATGAAGGCTTTTGGGTTTGGGGATCAGTTTTTTTAAATATATTCAGCTATTATATGGTGACATTTCTGGTGTAGTTAAGGACAATGGTGGTTTGTGCGAACCTTTTGATGTCAGAAGAGGAGTCAGGCAAGGGTGCACCTTATAAGGAATGCTCTACATGTTGGCTTTGGAACCTTTTCTGGTTAAACTGAGAGGAGTGTTGACTGGTCTATCGATTCCATGTTGCACTGCGGAGCCTGTTAAGGTTTCAGCATACGCTGATGATATCATTATCATCATTAAAAATCAGGAGGACGTTGACAT
Organism: Polypterus senegalus; assembly: GCF_016835505.1. Classification (NCBI taxonomy): domain Eukaryota; kingdom Metazoa; phylum Chordata; class Cladistia; order Polypteriformes; family Polypteridae; genus Polypterus; species Polypterus senegalus. The sequence goes on from NC_053159.1 coordinate 167,046,197, forward strand.
TTTGCTTCAATGCCAGAGATCTTTTGAAATTGTTTCATCAGCTAAAATAAACTGGGGAAAGAGCAGTGCTATCTTAGTGGGCAACTGGACTGGTTTAAAACCACCACAACTGGTTGGTGACCTGCAGTGGTCCTCTGAAGGATTGTTATATTTAGGAGTGTTTCTTGGGGATGAACATTCATACGAAAGAACTGGGATGCAGTACTGAAGAAGGTGAAGGATTGGCTTGCACGGTGGAGGTGGATTCTACCTCAGTTATCCTACAGGGGCAGGATGCTCATCATTAACAACCTCATAGCCTCAGGATTGTGGCATAAATGCATTTGTTTAGAGCCTCCTGCACAGCTGCTTCAGAATATTCAGGAAGTTTTAATCAACTTTTTTTGGGATGGCCTGCATTGGCTTAGGAGAAGTGTCCTGTTTCAGCTACTGGATGAAGGTGGGCAAGGAATTATAGATGTGTTTGGAAGAGTTGCTGCATTTTGGCTACAGACTATACAGAAATTGTTGCATCCTTCTGAGCACCAGTCGTGGTTGGATTCTGCACAATGTTTTTTGATCACATTGAAAACCTGAGATTTGGAAAAACTCTGCTGCTGTGCCAGGTGAATAAATTTGATATGTTGGACATGCCAGACTTTTATAAGAGTCTTTTTAGAACCTGGCAGATGGTGACAGTTAAAGGGGATGAGGATAGCCTGTCATTGTTCTGGGTTTTGGAAGAGCCCATTGTTAATAATGTGAAGTTCAGTAGTTCAGTGGGACTGTCTCAAACTTTTATTAATCATCTTAAAAATGGAGGTTGTATGAAACTAAAACATGTTATTGACTCTGAGAATTTCTGTTGGAAGAATGCAAAAAAAATTGCACAACAGATTGGAGTGCGGTCAATGTGAGTGGTGCAGACCTTTTTAACGCTAGTAAAGGCTTCACTGTCAGCTGAGAGCTCGGCACTCCTGAGAGACATGTTCAATGAACGGACTCATCCACCTGAGGATCCTGATTTTCCAACATTTGTGGTATCTCCTATGAGTGACTGGACAACAGCGCAGCAGAGCAAATTTCTTTCGGTGGAGAGGCTGATGGACCTGCCTTTGCCAACGGCTACAGGGAAACAAATGTACTGGCTGTGCGTAAAAGTGAGACATCGAGACTCCCTGAGGATGAAACCAGACACTCCATGGAGGAGAAAGATGGACTGCACAGAATTCTCAGAGCTAGCCTGGAGGTCGCTATACAAGCCACCATTGACTAGTAGGGTGGGCGATTTACAGTGGAGGGTCTTACATGGGATCTTAGCTGTGAACTCCTTCTTGTCAATTATTTCGCCAGTGGTGTCTGACAGTTGTTGTTTCTGTTGGGAAAGAGAGACCGTGTTTCACTGCTTTATGTTTTGTCCAAGGCTTGAGCCTTTGTTTAATTAATAGAGAGGCTTGTTGGGGGATTGGAAATGGTGTACACTAGGGTGGGCTTTCTGTTCGGTTTTAAAAAACAAAAAGAAACGTAGACAATGTAATTTGACAAACTTTATTATGGGGCAAAATAAATTAGCCATTTGGAAAACCAGAAAGTGTAAAATTGTAGGGAGTGGTTTGCAAGATCCAATTGTATTTTTTAAAATACTGTGCATTAGTCGCATTTTGATAGATTTTAATTTTTACAAATCCACAAAGAATCTTGACAAGTTTAAAACAATATGGTGTGTGAATAGTATATTATGTGACTGTATTAATGAGGAACTGCGGTTTGTTTTTTAGGGGTTTTGCTGGTTCACAGGTGTTTTTCCAAAAAAATTTAACATGAAAATGTATTTATAATAATATAATGTGTAATAATATAATAATATAATGTGTAATAATATAATAATATAATGTGTAAGTTGTATATTTGACTGATGTTCTTGTCAATAAAGTTTATTTTTAAAAATAAAAAAAATTATCTATCTAAATATTTATTATATACTACATTTTCTATCTATCTATCTATTATATTAAAGAGTATTTCTCTTTTGATTAGTGTCAAAAACCTAAAGTTAATCCATTGTGACACAATGTTGATTAACAAGACATTGTGACGCCTTCCAAAGAGGTGACTGCATTTAATAGGCCCTGTAATTATTTCTCTCAGAACACATTACATTCATAGAAAATATGAACTCCAAGTGATTCTTTAAACAATCATAATTCTGATCTTACACATTTGCTGTTAAAGTTGTAAAATGTGAAATAATGAATGTAACAAATCTGTTCGGTTTAGATTGCATTTTAATCAAATGCATGAATGAAGCAGCTAATTCCAAAGTATTCTTGGCCCAAATCCCCTTTTAGCCACAGTATAATTTTTTTCTCTCCAGATAAGCCACCTGTTTAGTGACATCACTCTGTGACAGGCTCTGAGGATGCTACTGGTAAAAACATCTCATTTCAGAATCCATAAAGTGCATTAGTAGGTCTGTGGGGAGTGAAATGTGTTCTGCTATGCCCGGTAATTTCAAGTAGCCTGTCATTATGGCCACTTTGAACTGCCTTTCTCTTATGTATAGATGGCCACTCAACTTTAAATAACAAAACCCCTTTCACTTCTTCAAAAAAAGTTCATTAGTTGCTGACAAAGAATAATCACATGCAATTTATCATACTTCAATGGACAAACTTCATTCAGTACAACATATACTCATTTTATGATAGACAGATAGATAGATAGATAGATAGATAGATAGATCGATCGTTTTTTTAAGAAATGTTGAAGAGTGGCAAATGTGTCAGGATTGGCGCCTCTCCCTTCTCTGTGCTTTAAGCAATAGAATCACTCTTGCAACATCATTGGCACCATGAAGAAAGAAATCTCAAGATGCAGATCACTAAGACTTTTCTTCATACTGGCAGCAGTGTCTCATAGACCCTATTTATACCTTTAAGAACAGACATGGTATTTTAAACATGTTTAAGAATATAATGTCCCATTGTAATATTCCATATTTGTGAAAAAATCATTTCAACATAATTTCCACCAGACTTATCATTTAAGTCCAGGATAAGATAGATAGATAGATAGGACACATGAGAATGACTAAAATGAAATAAAACTTCTGATTTGGCAGTTACAGTTACAGTGCGGCACTATACAGACATACTGTCGTTGGTAAAAAGGAGCCCCAGTAGTGTTTCATGACATACTTCTGCTGAATAATTTGTTGGTTGAAATTCCTCAGTGTTAGTGTGTCATGGGGACGATGTGCAGCATTGCTCATAATGGCACTTGGTTCTGGTTCAATTCTCTCTTTCACTATTATCTCCAGGGGGTCCAAAGTGTGTCCCATATCTGAGCCTGCCCTTTTAATCTACTTGTTGGTTCAGTGGACCTGTCTTGAAATAATGTTACTGGCCCAGTGATTCAGTGGACGTGAAACAGTAGCTCTTTTTGTACCCTTAATGATTTTAATGTAAATGATCTGGAAAACGATAATGACAGACAGGTACCTTCATCAACTGATCGGTCCCCAGCCTATAGTAGTGCTGAACACGCTCATGTAGCTGACTGTGACAACGGTTGTCTTGGAGGGCTACACAGACATCGATCCGTGAGAGGCAGGCTGACAACTGGAATATCAAACAACACAGAGTGTTAGTGGACGCTACGGACTGCCAGCCACTCAACTCCGTCAAGCTGTTTTTTTCCAGTGCCTTTCAGCTTATGAGTGATGAGACAAACAAGTATGTGATAAGTATGTGAATTTACATACTGTAGGGGCTCACAGAACCTAAAAGAGAGTGACATTTGTTATCAAAAAGTATGTTATGTTGATTTATGTGTAAAACCATTGCTTTTGTGTGCGTTTCGGAAAGCTAAGTTATTTGGAAAAAATATTCAGCCCTGGGCCGAAAGGAAAAAAAATATATATATATATATAATTAGCCCTAAAAGAGTTAAAGAGGGTGACCCTCAAAATGCAGGCTTCAAATGAAGCATCAATGTAGACCCTGTGTTGAGAAAAAATTCCAGCAAGGAGGTGCAACAAAGATAAATGGGCATCCCCACTCAAGAGGAGTGCAACAGGCTCACCGGTATTTGATTTCAGTGCTTTGTAAGTAAGCATCAGGGTCTTAAACTCATGTGAGGAAGCTGTAAAGAGAAAGGGCTGCCACCGTGTTAATTTTTAAAACAGGTCAACACGGATGCATTGCAAAGCCAGCACAGTTTCTTCTCTGGAAAAAAAACACCAGAAGGATGGAGATGACATCTAAGCTGGCCATTCAAAATCTCTGATTAAAAGACTCAGCTCAGCCTTCATAGGTCTTGGCCTGTGTTTAATTTTTTAACATGTACAGATGGGGAAGAAAAAGTAAATTGACATGTGAACTCATGGGAAGACACTTGCCCTAGTGTTGGCTTTAAAAACAGAAGATAAGAAATATAATTAGAGCATTAGAACAATCTAGACGAGAACAGGCCATTCAGCCCAACAAAGCTCGCCAGTCCTATCCACTTGTTTCCTCCAAGAAAACATCAAGTCGAGTTTTGAAAGTCCCTAATGTCTTACTGTCTACCACACTACTTGGTAGCTTATTCCAAGTGTCTATCGTTCTTTGTGTAAAGAAAAACTTCCTAATGTTTGTGCGAAATTTCCCCTTAACAAGTTTCCAGCTGTGTCCCCGTGTTCTTGATGAGCTCATTTTAAAATACCAGTCTCGATCCACTGTACTAATTCCCTTCATAATTTTAAACACTTCAATCATGTCACCTCTTAATCTTCTTTTGTTTAAACTGTAAAGGCTCAGCTCTTTTAATCTTTCCTCATAATTCAACCCCTGTAGCCCTGGAATCAGCCTAGTCGCTCTTCTCTGGACCTTTTCTAGTGCTGCTATGTCCATTTTGTAGCCTGGAGACCAAAACTGCACACAGTACTCAAGATGAGGCCTCACCAGTGCACTATAAAGGTTGAGCATAACCTCCTTGAACTTGTACTCCACAGATCGTGCTATATAACCTAACATTCTGTTAGCCTTCTTAATGGCTTCTGAACACTGTTGGGAAGTTAATAGCTTGGAGTCCACTATGACTCCTAAATCCTTCTCATAAGGTGTACTCCGATTTTCCATTGTGTATTCAAACCTAATATTTTTACTTCCTATGTGTAATATTTTACATTTACTGACATTAAATTTCATTTGCCACAAATCTGCCCAAGCCTGTATGCTATCCAAGTCCTTCTGTAATGATATAACGGATTCCAAATTATCTGCTAATCCACCTATCTTGGTATCATCTGCAAACTTAACCAGCTTGTTACTTATATTCCTATCTAAATCATTTATATATATTAAAAATAGCAGCGGCCCTAGCACTGCCCCCTGCTGGTCACCACTCTTAACATCGGCCAGTTCTGAGGAGGTTCCTCGCACCATCACCCTCTGCTTCCTGTGTTTGAGCCAATTCTGCACCCATCTAAAAACATCACCCTGAACTCCCACTTTTTTTAACTTGATGCCCAACCTCTCATGTGGCACCTTATCAAATGGTTTCTGAAAGTCCAGATAAATAATATCATAAGCTCCACTTTGATCGTATCCTTTTCTTGCCTCCTCATAGAATTCCAACATGTTAGTAAAACACGACCTCCCTCTTCTGAACCCATGCTGACTGTTCAGAATAATTCCTGTCCTTGCCATGTGTTGCTCAATCTTATCCTTAATAATTCCTTCCATTTTCCTGTGATGCTTGTTAAGCTTACTGGCCTATAGTTGCTTGGATCTGCCCTGTCACCCTTTTTATATATAATTTGTTTTATTTATAATGATGAAGTTTATGGCCTCTTCAACTTCATTGCTGCAGTGATGGTTGTCCTTCTGGAAGTGTTACTCCTATCTCCACACAGGTTCAGGTTGTGCTGGTTCCAGTTTTTTTTTTTTTTTTTAATTATAAAGACCATTGTGCTTCTGGAAACTTTCAATGCTGTAATAATTTTTTGTTGCCTTTTCCAGATCTCTGACTCAATGCCATCCTATGTCTAAGTTCTGAGGGTAATTCTTTCATTCTCATGTGGGGAAAAAAGAGTCAACATGATTTGGTGTCTCAATACTTTCTGAAGGCACTGTATATCTTTTTTTTTTTTTTTATTTATTAATTTTATTACAATCAATACATAGCAATCAAGTTTTAACAAAAAAAAAAAAAAAGAATTATGCTAAGAACAGATCGATCCCCACCCTTGAGAGAGAGAGCAAGCCAAACGGTGTAAAATTTAAGGCTTTTAAAAATACCTAAATCAACAAATTCTCTGTGCTTTATAAAATCATTTCAAAATATTACTGATTAGATCCTGCCATGTTTTGAAAAAAGTCTGCACAGATCCTCTAACTGAGTATTTGATTTTTTCCAATTTTAAATAATATAACACATCAGTTTCCCACTGACTTAAAGAGGAGAGTTTGGGTTCTTCCAGTTTATCAGAATAAGTCTGCGTGCCAACAGTGTAGTGAATGCAATCACAGTTTGTTTGTCTTTCTCCACTTTAAGACCCTCTGGAAGAACCCCAAACACAGCTGTTAATGGGTTAGGAGGGATTGTGAGTCCAAGACTGTCTGAGAGGTAATTAAAATTTTTGTCCAGAATAATGTTAATTTGGAGCAGGCCCAGAACATGTGACCTAGTGAGGCTGGGGCTTGGTTGCAACGTTCGCAGGTTGGATCATGCCCTGGAAACATTTTGGAGAGTTTTAGTCGAGACAGATGTGCTCGATATATAATTTTGAGTTGTATAATTGTATGCTTTGCATATGGAGCTTGAGTGAATTCTCTGCATTGCTACTTTCCACTCCTTTTCTGATATATTAATTGAGAGGTCATTTTCCCAGTGTCCTCTTGGATCTTTGAAAGGAAGGGATTGTAAAAGGATTTTATATATTGTAGAGATGGAGTCTAACTCCTTGAAATTGAGCAATAATTTTTCCAGCGTGGATGAGGGTGCAAGATGAGGAAAATCTGGAAGGTTCTGTTTAACAAAGTTCCTGATTTGAAGATAGTGAAAGAAATTTGTAGCTGGAATGTTAAATTTGGAACGTAATTGTTCATAGGATGCAAAGACGTTGTCTATATAAAGGTCTCTAAGCAAGTTAATTCCAAATTTTTTCCAGATATTAAAAACTGCATATGTTTGTGAGGGTTGAAAGAGGTGGTTCTTTTGCAGGGGTGCCACAGAAAGAAGCTTCTCCGTCTTAAAATGCTTTCTACATTGGTTCCAGATTCTAAGTGAGTGGAGCACAATTGGGTTATTAGTGTATTGCCGATAACGTGTGTTTATTGGAGCACAAAGCAAGGAATACAAAGGGCACTGTATATCTTAGTCTGAAAAATGTGTCTATCAGATTTACCAGATTATTGATTTTCGAAAAAGTATCATAAATTTGTAACTTCTACTAAAACTTGCTGTAATTGACCATGTAAGAATATCTAACTATGGAGGGTTAGACATTATTTAACATGGAAAATTTTCTAGTCAGTACTGGCACTTTAAATATGAGTGAAACCTTTTAATTCCTGCACTACAATTCTTTTGGCTAAAGGCTCCTTCAAGCTCATAAACGTTGATGAGTTACCTTAGAGTAGCAAAATGCATAGAAATATTCATAATTTTCTTCAAGACTAATGTTATTTTATCCACTAGATGGCAACAGAATATTGTCCTGAGCGTTATTTGGGCTTAACACTAGAATTACCAGAGGCTACAAGAAAACCTGTAAATCCAGCCCACCTTAAATCCATTCGCACCTCTCCATTAGCATCTTTTGTTCTGTAAATGTGCCGATTAAGACAAGCAGCAAGCAGCCTGCTATTCCATCCCCCACCATCGCAGAACATTCACTAAGTTCTCCCAGCTCATACACTATAAGGTGCATACTAATTCTGCGTGAACAGGAACACTCAATAAAACTGAATAAAAAAAATAAAGTGACGGTGAGATAAAAAAAAGGCAGATTCACCAGTGTTTGTGTGTCAGCTTTTATCCCTCCAGATCAGAGAATGTCCAGTTCCATTGCCTCAAAACACCACTCACATCTACAGTTATTCCAGTTGTAGCCTTACAGTTTAGTTTCAAATAAAAACTAACAGCCCTCAGATCCCTAGGGTGGTAGTATGTATTGTGATTGTGAGTGAGAGAATAAAAGTAAAAAAAAAGCTAACTTTTACAAGTATGGTACTATAAATGTTCACTGTCTATTATAGACGCAAACTAATTGTATGTGTGTATTGTATAATCTATACTAATAAAAGGCAAAGCCCTCACTCACTCACTCACTCACTGACTCACTCACTGACTCATCATTAATTCTCCAACTTCCCGTGTAGGTAGAAGGCTGACATTTGGCAGGCTTATTCCTTACAGCTTACTTACAAAAGTTGGGCAGGTTTCATTTCGAAATTCTACGCATAAGGGTCAAAACTGGAAGCTATTTTTCCCCATATAATGTAATGGAGTCTTGAGTTGGAGATGGCCGTGGGGGGCGGGGTTTCGTGTGACATCATCACGCCTCCTACGTAAGTACGTAGAGAACAAGGAAGAACTCCAAACAGCGATGAGCACAAAACGGCATTTCACAATTGAGAAGGCAGAAAAACATTATGAAGCAAATGATGCATACAAGCATATTCATAAGTACAGCTACTGCGAAACAAAGCACGGCGTGAACCGTAAGTTTATATTAAATTAAGTTCATAGACAGGCTGCCACTAGCGTTTGTAATTTAGTGCCTGCCCATATAAGGCCGTCCATCAGCGGCAATCCAATACAAACACTGCCGGTAAATGTTCACGGGTGAAGGACTGTGCTTATGCAGGGGAAGATGAGATGGTCAGGGTGGTGCTTGGCACAAACTCATTGAAACTGCGAGAGAAACTTTTAAGTGCCGGGTCTTAGCTGACATTACGAGATGGCACCAGTACAGCTGGGAACCTTCGATGCAAGAACACCAAGCGGCTCACGTGAACTGACGCAATGCGCAGACAAAAAGCAACAGTTCCAAAGAGTGCTGAACAAAAACCGAATTACACAATTGAGAAGGCAGCAAAAAAATATGAAGCGTCTTATACATACAATCATATTCATAAGTGCAGCTACTGCGGAAACAAAGCACACGGTGGAAAAAGTGAATGTCCTGCTAAAGGAAGACAGTGTAAAAAAAAACCGTGCATGCAGTTTGTCACATCACAGATAAAAGGGAAGACGAGCTGTTTATTGATACAGTAAGGAACTAATCGATGAATGAAACCTCTTATCTTTACAACGATTGACAAACACGGAATGTAACTTGAACACATCCTACAAATACGAGCCTGATTGAAAGAAATAATGATAATCAAATCCTTGATGACAGCAACATTCAATAACACTCACAAAACAATTACTGTATATTGACAATCATGTTACGTTATTTTTAAAATGTTCCCTTTTCTTTTTCATAACTTCTACTTCTCCACTGCGGTACACGGGTATATATATATATATAAATGTATATATATACCTCGATCTACAATACATACTTTAGCATAGACAAGCCACACGCTGTGGCGCAATTGTAGAGTCTTCGCCTCTAACGTCGAGGTTCGATTCGAGAGGGATGTACTGACTACGTCTGCTACCCGATTCATTTTACCTTCGCATCTCCTTGGTTTGGGACGTATGAAAAAATATTAGGTTAATGCAGAATCATGTTACGTTATTTTTAAAATTTTCCCTTTCTTAGCACAAGCACAGCTAAGAAGCTTCGATGCATGTACTCCATAACGCGTTAAAAAATAACGCATTTAATCACACTTTCAATTCCAAGCAAACGGGAACTTTTGTCAATGCATGATTTCCTGGAACATCGATTACACTGATGCACACATCACAGCTACAAAAATGTTAGAGTCGGAATAAAGCGCGTTCCTACGACTGATCATTTCGACTACCCGAGCGAAGCCTTGATAAAAGCATGGTTTTGTACACACTGAAAAGCAAGCAAAATTAGATGCATTACAGAAAGCGGACTTTGTGGCTCTTACTGGGGATCATTGGACTTCTGTGACCGTTAGTAATTCTAAATACATCTAATTACAAAATGTTCAATGATCACACACCAGCAATGCAATGTGATGTAATTCACAGGAAACAAACTTTATGAAGAAGCCCATCAATGAGGAAAAACGCAATTATCATTGTCTCTTGAAAAACTGGCATAGTGGCTACGAGAAAAAAAAAGCCCAAATCACTCAATTGTACAATAAATACCAGAAATACACACTTCAACTCACCACGATGCCACTTAGCGGACTGATTACCCAGACTGTAGTCATATGATACCTAATGGCTAAACTGCACACACTGCTTCTGTGCTATTGACTGACTTCAGGAATTTTTTTTTGTGAATTCCTGTTATGGTCATGCAAGAGGAAATGTAGCATGCAAGAGGGGCGCCTACCTGGTCATCCTAGTTTAATTCAATAATTTAGTTTAATGAGTAAAAAAGAAGTAGTCAATGGTCTGTTTCTTCGAGTTCCGGCCTGCAGTTTGTACTAATCAACAAGTGACACCTTCTTTCAGCATGCTCTGGTTTTATGGGGCCTACCAGATTACCGGAAGTGGTGGAGTCCACTACCTTCACTGTGTGTCCTCTCAACACTGTGGATGGAAAGGGAGATGACATGCTTAGTGATAGCACCCTTATTTCAGTCCAAGGGGAACTCAGAAGGTGATCCTCCGATGTGCATAAGTGACACTGTGTTAATCATATTTATGGATTATAATATTAATTATGAAAATTAAAGTTTTACAACTGTGTTACATTTTACAATACAGATTCATGTTTGTATAAATATATGTCGTTCCTTTCCTTAACTCAAGCTAGATGCTGTCTCTATAAGCTTCAGTTCTCATAACCCTGAATTGGATTAATCAGACTCAATAATGCATGGATGGATGGATTATTTCACAAGATGTTCTCTCATCTTTACCTAATTATCCCTGTCAAATGTATGGCATACCTTATTTCAAAGTGATGCAGTAGTGTGGCATGACAGTTCCTGATGAGTAGGCCTATCACGGACTGGTCACTGTGATGTGACGATGTCCGCAGTCCTGACACAACTTCTAGTTGGAGCACCTAGTAGTTCATTACTGAGGACGGACTAGGACAAGTGTGGAGACAACAACGAGTTTCAAAGTGCAAAAAGTGCCTATTTATTAAAATCAAAGGTGTCAATGTGCAATAATAAACATATCGATAAATACTTTCACAAAAACAGTACCGTGGGGAATGTAATAAATAATTAATACTCAGTTTCTTCATCTTATATGGAATCCTCCTGAGTCACAGACCTCTCAAAGTGATCTTCCTAGCACTCAGTCTCTAAATCGACAGCCTGTAACGACTTTGCCACTCCATCAATAAAAAACACTACTGACATCCTAATCGCCCCACTTATTCTGTCCTGCATCACCCTCGGAAATTTGGACCACAGTTCATCTCACTGGCAAACCTCTCATCTCCTCTGCTGTCCATCAGTGGACCTGACAAATGCCACAGAACCCTGTGCCCTCAGCTCTCTCTCTGCCATCTCCCTCAGTACCCGCAGAAAGTCAAAGTCCTGAAATCAGCAAAGCAGTTTTGAATCTACTCTCATGAACAGCATATCATGATCCATAGAGATTTCAGATAGACCAGTATATCCATCCAAGCACCCACACAACACTCCTTCTTTGTCATATTCTCCTTTCTTGTTTTCTCGAATCAACCATTTCCTTATTTTACTCAGTCAATTTTTGCTGTTAGTGTAAGCGCTGCACTATTTGCCACCTGGAGCACAAATGAAGAATGGCTGTGTTGATCCCCAAATAACGTGCCTTTTTAATTAACCAATCCCCCCATTAACCGCTCCATTGCAGCGTGTCTTTTCCTTCACTCGCTACACCTAAACTCACAGAATTGAGTAACAACCTGCCAGAAAACCTGCACTGGCCATTTTGCATTCAGTCCCGTGACATGGAATATCTCAGTGCCTAGATTGGGCTGATTTGGCTTCGACTTGCCCCCATTCTACAACCAATCTACAAACAATTGGTTCAGTAAACACCTGCATTTTTGAATTGCTGTATATACTCACGTATAAGTCGGGTCTTGAAACCTGAAAAATCGATCATTAAATCTGACACTGATTTATACGCCCACCCAAAAATGTGACACTTAATTTTTTTTTACATCTTCTTGCCTTGAGTTTCTCAGACACATCGAATTTTGTTGCAGCAGCGCAGTTATCAATTTCTTTCGCTACTTTAACGATGTTTCAATTAAAACCAGCTTCATAATTTCTTCTGATTGAACACTCCATTGTAGACAAGAGATCCAATAAAGGTGTATGAGGGTGTGAGATACAAAAAACACAAATCAGTGCAAACAGAATAGTTTGGGTATTACTGTGTGGTCCAATAGAGAGAGAGAGAGATTGCATAGCCACACCCACATAGAAATAAAAGGCAGTGTGCTCCATGGTTACTCTCTAAGGTGGGAGTTAGCATATCATAATCTCTTGGACCAATAGCGTGAATTTTCAGCATTCAGCTTATATGACCGACATTATAAAATACCAGAAATTATATGATAAAATCAAGTCCCGACTTATCAGTGGGAGAACTTATCCGGGAGTATATACGGTAAACAGTCTGGGTAGCACACTGATGTAATGTGATGAGAAGAATGATGTAAGAGTAAAGTGAACTGAATTAAAATTGACTCACAAATGTCAAAGAATGCATCTATACTAAGAATGATAAAGGGCATCACATGTAACGAAGGTCAAAATTGTATTGGCTAGCAAAGTCTTTTAGGTCTATTATTAAATAAAATAGAATTTATTTTCAAAATCACACAATAACAATGCAGCGCACAGCCTTACAAATAAAGAGATGTGCAGTGAGTTAAGGGAGAGCCTTACAACAATAAATATAGCAGCTCATAATATTAAAAAAGGCAAAGTTCATTTGTCAAATCTGATCTACAAAAACAAGGCAAAAGGACATGTGCTGTAGATGTACAGTAAATGGAAAATCGGAGTCAGATGATGCTGTGTTAAAAGGATTGTACAGGTGGCTTCAAAAAGGAAAGCAAAAACCTGCAGCCCCTGTCAGAGCTGGGGACACCAAAGGTGGATAAGTCAGCAGGGCCAGATGGATTACTCCCTTGTGTCCTGAAGGAAACTCAAGAAATGGTACACTGTCTAGCATTAATATATAATAGAGCAACAGAAACAGGAGAGGCACCTAGGGATTGGAAAATAGGAAATGTTATTCCAGTTTTCAAATGGGTGGACAAACAGAGCCAGAGATGTACAAATCAATAAGTCTGACATCATCATCATGTCAGTCCAAGAAAAGGCCACAGATGCTTCAGAGAGTTGGAGTGCACAGATGGAAAACCACAGTCGTGAAAGGAGTCGGAATGTTGGGAATGGTCTCTCAGGTCAGTTTAAAGTTTGTGTTGTTTTTTATAAGGAGAAGGCAGAGCAATCAATTACATACCCATATGACTAGTTCAATAGTAATTAATTCCATAATCGGAATGATTCATTTATTCCTTAATTAATTTGATTAATTCCTTGATCAATTGATTCATCTATTAAAGATTGTAGTGGAGCTCAAGGAGAGCAGAAGAATAATAAATCCGTAGGGTGTCAAACATGTGCATGGTGAGTGCTTTAATGGGGCTGCTGTGAAGAGACATGGTGAGATGAGCGAAAAGGCACAGACTCTAATATTTTACTTCCTAGTATGAATTAGAAGATTGTTGTGATGCTGCACACAAAATAGCAAAAAGAGTGCAAAGCTTCCAAAACGCAAGCCAGGACCTTTACTAGCCTGCCTAGAGATTGCCTTACCCCAAGCAGCCTGACCCCAAACCTCAATGTGCAGTCTTTAGCATACACAGGCCTAAAATAAAGGACTCTGGCTTTTAAAGTTCAAATAATACATTTAAATATTTCAAAAATCCACAAATGTGCCACAAGGGGGATGAATCATCAGACCTCTGGCTCTGAGAGACAAGTCCAATATAAGAATAAATTGTCACGCATGCGTGTCTGAGGTTCACCTGCTGGGCTCATTGAAAGTAAGCACTACCACTCTGAAACATGAGGGGGTGCTGTTACTCTCAGTACCATCTCTTCTTTCTCCCCCCACCCTGAGAAACTGCCCAATGATGGCAGTCTCTCCACTAAAAAGCCAAGGTGCTTCCTGCATTGGTGACCTCATTCCAGAGAGTGCTAACTTCAGAACAAAGCTCCCAACCAAGTATGACCCGAGTTACAGAGCCTTGAACCTGGCAGAATGCTTTACTTTATATTATTTTTGAGTTCTGTTATTATTCTATGTATCATAGAGCATTTGTTTAAGTTTTTTGGACATTGCAAATACAAAAATAACAAAAATGGCAAAAAAATCAAGTCCCAATATGAAGTCCAAGAGCTGAAAAGCAAAGCAAAGACAGAAGCAAAATAACTCTGGAATACTCAGTAGGAATGCACTCCTCACATGTCACTGAAACACTGAAGGACCAACTTGCTAGGCCCAAATACCAAAGTTGTAGGCGGTGCTTCAGAAGTGACATCTTGGTGGCCCCACCTCTTGGAGTTTCCCCCATAAGACAAGGGAACAAAAAAACCCTTAATTACTGGGAATTGAGAATTAGAAACAATGCCTGAGTGCAAAAAAAAAAATCTTTAGAAGTGCAGACCTCTATTCTTCTCAGAGTTAGTCCAATAATAAATGTCAGCTTCCAGTGAGGACTTTGGTCAAATGGAGTTGAGATCAGAAGTATTGTGACTTTGGGCATGAGTGAAGTAACCCCATTGGTCTTCCTGTGATTTCCATCCTCCATTCGACAAGCAGGTCCTCCAACTTGCAGGGAAAACTTGAGGGTTGGTGGCAGGATTGGCACTCCAGCCACTGTAATAAAAAATTTACACTGTGTGTGGTGCTGAGGTATCAACTGCTGCATTTGAATCCCAATCCAGGTGGTCTGTCATGTGGTGGGTGCGACACAACACGCTATCAGCGCATGCGCCCAACCTCACCTCACATCATTCTGAAAGAAAGGATGGAACAAAAGTTATTGGTGGTATCACACTCTTTTCCTGTAAAATACTCCCCACGGCCATGTCTCTGTCAGTACATAATATATGAATAATAAATAAACAGAACAATCTGTACAGAAAATACATAAAAACGTGAAAAATTATACTTCAAAAATAACATAACAATAAAAAGGAAAACACACATAGCTATAATTGAACAAAGGTGCCAATAATATCCCTTCTGCCATCCTGCCAGCTCCACCCATTCTGGAGGCCCAAGGTAAAAGAACAGTGGAGACCAGAAGTGGGTCAACCATAATAACGTTTGAACGTCCATTGCCTTTGGCAATTACACAGTCTTATCCCAGCTGGAAGCCTAACACTTTGATGTGCTCTTGTCTGTGTTTTTTAACAGGGGAGATTATACTGGCTCTTCTGCCTCAAAGTTTTAGAATCCTGCGTTCATTTCCCAACTCAACTACCAGCCTGGAGGCTGCACTTTCATCTTATGGCAATTTGAAATTTCACCTTTCATTACAGTGTCTTCTTGTGTGCCAGTGATTGTTGATTACTGTAAGCAAAGGTCCACAGTGGTGGACTGGTAGCTTGTCGAGCACTTTTCTTTGTCCTTGATACTGTGGGGAATGGTTCCTGTGTGCAAACTGTTGAACAATAGCTGAGAAAGTAGTATGTGGTGCTTTAAAGTTCCAGTCTTCTCTTGCAGAGCTATTCACACACAAGTTAACTCTGGGGTCAGAATCTGATCCCTTTATTGCTTCTTATTTATATAGTCCCCTGGTCCTGGACTATACAAGTCCTCTTGGACCCAACACAGTTTGTCTTCAGTGCCTTCCACACCATCCAGTCATCCTTTTAAAAAGGTGAACTCAGAGATTAGCAGATGTCCTGGATAATTGACTCTCTGTTGGGCTGGCAGCAGTTTGTGAGGCTCAATGACTGTATTTTTGATACAGATGTGAGCAACACTGGAGCACCACCAGGAACAGTCCTGTCTCCTTTTCTCTTTACTCTGTACATCGCAGACTATAACTGTAACACCAGGTCATGTCACTTTCAGAAATTATAAGATGATTCTGCACTAATGGGGTGTATTGATAAGAGGGATGAGACAGAGGAGAGAACTCAAGTGGAGAACTTTGTTTCTAGAAGCACAGAGAATTGTCAGAAGCTCAACATCAGCAAAACCAAGAAAGTGATTGTTGACTTTCGCTGCACCATAGGATGTCTGTGCCCATTCAGTATTCAGGGAGTGGATGTGCAGGTGGTGCATTGCTACAAGTACTTGGGGGTCCACATCAATGAATGGACTGGTCCTTTAACAGAGGAAATACATAAGAAAGAGCAGAGGAGACCCTGTTTTCTTAGAAGACTGTGCTCCTTTAATGTGTTAATTCTACAAATATGTGATGGCCAGTGCAGTTTTCTACATTGTGGTGTGCTGTGCCAGTAACATCACTCCAAGAGAAGGCCCACCAAATTACAGTTTTGATTAAGAAGGCATACTCAGTTATGGGACATACATTCAATCCACTGGATGGAATAGAGGAATAGAGAATGAAGACAAAAACCATTAGTGAATATGAACAAAGCTGCACATCCTCTCTGCAAAACACCAACACTAATTATTTCTATTTATATCTTACTTAACTATTTTACAGACAGACCTCAATATGTGCGTCTCGGGAACTGCAGATCTGACACTGTGGTCAGCAGCACAGGAGCGCCGCAGGGGATTGTACTTTCTCTGGTCCTATTCAGCCAGACTTCCAATACGATTCGGAGCCGTGCCACGTGCAAAAGTTTGCTGACGACGCTGCTATTGTGGACTGCATTAGGAGTGGGCAGGAGGAGGAGTACAGGAAGCTAATCAAAGACTTTGTTAAATGGTGCGACTCAAACCACCTACAACTGAACACCAGCAAGACCAAGGAGCTGGTGGTGGATTTTAGGAGGCCCAGACCTATAAATACCTGGGAGTGCAGCTGGATGACAAATTGGACTGGACTGCCAATACTGATGCTCTGTGTAAGAAAGGTCAGAGCTGACTATACTTCCTTAGAAGGTTGCCGTCCTTCGACAGCTGCAATAAGATGCTGCAGATGTTCTACCAGACGGTTGTGGTGAGTGCCCTCTTCTACGCAGTGGTGTGCTGGGGAGGCAGCATAAAGAAGAAGGACGTCTCACGCCTGGACAAACTTGTTAGGAAGGCAGGCTCTATTGTAGACACGGAGCTGGACAGTTTAACATCTGTGGCAGAGCGACGGGCACTAAGCAAACTCCTGTCAATCATGACGAATTCACTGCATCCACTGAACAGTGTCATCTCCAGACAGAGGAGCAGCTTCAGTGACGGACTTCTGTCACCATTTGCTCCACTGACAGACTGAGGAGATCGTTCCCCCCCACACTATGCGACTCTTCAATTCCACCCGGGGTGTAAATGCTAACATTATACAAAGTTATTGTCTGTTTTTACATGCATTTTTATTACTCTTTAATTTATATTGTTTTTTGTATCAGTATACTGCAGCTGGAGTACTTGTATGTGAATTTTCCCTTGGGATTAATAAAGTATCTATCTATCTATCTATCTATCTAGCAGACGTTTATGAAGAAACGCAACTGGGGCTCCTTTATATCAACAGCAATACACCTGCATAGTGCATCACTATTAATGTGCATCAAACTTTTAATGTTTAGCCAAAAATAAAAAAAATATTCTCTTTTTATAGTCTTATTTCTTAGGGTGTGTTGTTTGTCATCATACAATGTTTTTATGTATTTACTGAGTTTCAGTAAAAAGCCAAATGTACCCAAGAAGACAAAGTTTGTTCTTTGTTTTATCTATCTATCTATCTATCTATCTATTGTACTGTATATGTCTGATTTATAAAAGAATACTGGCATCAAAGTTGTGGGAGGCTATTATGAAAGAAGGATTGTGATTCACCGAGTCTGGATGTTGTTTGTGCCAATCTGAAACATGTCAAATGAGGTTTGATGCTATAAAATTAAATGTAAGTGTAGCAGAGTCATGGAAGTAGGAGGTTATTAATAAGGCACTTCAAATGTTCAAGTGCATTTAAGGACAATTAAGGAGTCCAAGAGCTGACCAAGAAGATAGGGAGATAGTCATGGCTGTCAAACACAACATCCTTGTAATTGTCTTACAGGAACTGATGAACAAGGGGAACTGCAAAGGGGGTTATAACTCTTCCTTCTGTTTTTGTTCCCAGGAGAGAGGAAGTTTTCTGCTTCAGGAGAGCTGACATCACTTCCAATCTCATCAGTCTCTTCCGTATGACACTGCTTTAAAGACACCTCAAACAGAAGAACAGCTTCACTTTCACTGGCATAGAACTGGACAATGGATTTCCAACAGAGCAGCACTATTTTTTCTTAAGCCTCAAAAATGTCCTTTATTAAACAGTGTTTTATCCACTGGGACTCCAAGTCTTTATGCTTTTTCTGTCTTTTAATTACATGGTCAATATGCAGTGTGAAAAAATAAACGGCAGAACAACTGTAAAGAGATGGGGAATCCACCCCGAATACTGTAATAGCAGTATCAGCAAATGAAAGAGTAATCATATAAGACTGAGCCAAAATGTGAATGGGTGGTTTTTATGGAAGGAAAACAGGAATGGAGGGGGGGTTATCAGGCAGAAATGAGGTCTGCAAGAGGGCATGATGAGGAAATGGAAATGGGCGGCAGCCTTAACCGGTTTTTACCATTCATCAACCCCTCCTCTGCATTATAGTTCCACTTAAGCTCTTAGACCAGAGGTCCTCAAACTATGGCCCCCCAAGGCCATTTATGTGGCCCCTGTTGCTGTGGGAGCCACTGCTGCATCCAGCGTCATTAGCATGTGGTGACGTGACGCACTGAAGCCGAGGACTTGCCAAGCTGAGCCACCTTCACTACGCTGAGGCAGACAGGTAGTAACTACGGGTGAGGACTCACCCACCCCAAGAAAGTAATAGTCATTGTGCATCCTTTTGGAAACAATAATGTCAAGGAAAAGAAAAATTTGACACAGAGTGCAGGATATTAAAAGAACAGTGGACATACAATTACTTTTTCACGCAGTGCAAGGAGAGAGCTGCTTGTCTGGTGTGCCAGGAGTCAGTGGCTGTGTTCAACGAATACAATTTGCATCGACACCATGAAACACGACATAAATACAAATATGATTGTTTGGTTGGACAAGTGAGAAAAGACAAAATATTAAAACTGAAAAATGGATTGACAACTCAGCAAAATGCTTTTGTGAAGCAGCTAAATATTTCATCACTGTGAGCAAGTTTTCAGGTTGCCAAGCTAATAGTGTGCACTGGCAGACCATTCGTAGAGGGAGAATTTGTTAAAAAATGCCTTCTTTCTGTTGCCAAAGAGATGTGTCCAGAGAAGGCTGATTTATTTAGTACAGTGAGTCTTTCAGGACCTACAATTACACGAAGGATTGAAGAAATGGGGAACAATTTGCATCACGTTTTGCAAAACTCCTCAAAAAAACTTTCCAATTTTTCGTTGGCACTCGATGAAAGCAATGATGTTCTTGATTCTGCACAACTTCTAATTTTCATTCGTGGGACAAATGATCATTTCAAAGTCACAGAGGAGCTTGCTGCACTGCAAAGTATCAAAGGAACAACAACAGGAGAGGATATCTATGAATAGGTTTGCCAATCTGTGAATGATTTGGAGCTGGACTGGGCTAAACTAGCCAGTGTGACAACTGATGGTGCTCCTAGCATGGTGGGGTCTATGAAAGGAGTGGTTGCTCGTATTAATCAAGAGATGGACAAACACAACCATTCATGTCCAATAGCCATACACTGCCACATCCACCAACAAACGCTATGTTGTAAATCACTGAAGTGGGACTCTATCATGAAAGTTATGGTGTCCTGTGTTAACCTCATTAGGGCACTAAACCAGAGACAGTTTCAGGAATTTCTGTCTGAGCTGAATGTTACCTATGAAGATATTCTGTACCACACAGTCCGTTGGCTGAGTCAAGGGAGAGTTTTGAAACGTTTTTATGACTTACTTCCACAGGTTTCTGCTTTTCTGCTTTCAAAAAAGTACCAGAGCTTAAAGATGCAGAATGGACATGGCACCTTGCCTTTCTGACAGATGTAACAGAGCTACTCAACAGTTTCAATGTGCAACTTCAAGGAAAAGGGGACGCTCATCTGTGATATGCATTCACATGTGAAAGCATTTGAAGCAAAATTGGACCTCCTCATTAAACAAGCGAAGGAGGAAAACTTCTGCCATCTCCCCATTACTCAAAAGCTGTCGGCTGAGAAACCAACAGTTGCATTCCCAAACAAAAAATGTGTGGATTCACTGGAAATTTTGCAAAAGGAGTTTCACATGAGATTTAAGGAGCTTCATCTCCATGAACAGGACATACAGCTTTTCTGGAACCCATTTTCTGTTTTGACGTTGAAACTGTTGATCCGATTTACCAAATGGAACTGGCTGAACTACAGAATTGTGACTCTCTGAAAGACGCATTCAAGTCAAGCAGCCTTACAAATTTCTATGCATCTCTCTCCTCTGAGACATATCTTAATCTCAGGAACTAAGACACTTAAAATGGCAACCATCTTTGGCAGCACCTATGTCTGTGAACAGACTTTTTCCCGAATGAAACATCTGAAATCTCCAACCAGATCCAGACTAACTGATGCACACTTGCATCAGTTGTTACGACTGGCAGTGACAAACATGGAACCGGACATTGACTATCTCATCAGCCAAAAGCAGGCCCACACTTCTCATTGAAATACTGGAAAGTATATGTTGGTTAAAATTGTTCTTCATTTTAAATATTGTATTGTTCTTTATTGTTTTTTGCACTACAAATACGATATGTGCAGTGTGCATGGGAATTTACTCATGTTTTTTTTTTCAAATTATAGTCCAGCCCCCAAACAGTCTGAGGAACCGTGAAATGGCCCCCTGTTTAAAAAGTTTGAGGACCCCTGCCTTAGACCGCCTCCCATGTGCACGTGTGTGACAGCGGAAAGAAACAAAATTCAGAAGAAGACATCAACCCATCCCGACTCCCTGTGTAATGCCATTTGGCTTCCTCTATTCTCTCACCGTCTTTCCCTTCTTCTCCCTGAAACCTGAGTCGTACCTCCTTTATTTTGATCGTCTGGTCTTTTCACGTAGCATTGAGCTGACAGATGTTTGTGGTCCTGTGCAGGCTGGAACTCCCACTGTTTTATAGTTTACAACATTGCTTTCCAATACCATCTGTCTTTTCCATCCTGGACTCATCGTGGTCTCTTTGTTCCACGTCCATCTGGCAGAACGAACTGTAGTGCTGATAGTATCTAAACCTATTCTGCCAGGTTCTGCAACAGCTTCTACAACATGGCTGTCTGGACTTTAAAGTAGTGGCTTATTTATATGCAGTACATTTATTACACATGCTAACACTTTTTCTTTAGTTGTTATTATTGTTGATAGCACTATTTCAATTATGAGAATCTATTCACTTGTATATTATTTATTTATTATTATCTTAAATCTATGTAAGTATGTATTTATTTATTCATTCATTCATCTGTGTATAGTATAGCATATTTCTTTAACTGTTCATTTGCCCTGTATTTATGTATATGTTGCACCGTGGTCCTGGTGAATGTTATTTTGTGCCACCGTATGCTGCAATATGGATGTATAGATGGTATGATAATAAAGCCACTTGGCTTGACTTGATGGCATCACAATGCTCTGAGCTACAGTATTTTTGTGTCTTGGGACTCAGAACGTTCAAGTCACTCTGGTGCAGGCTCTCTATCCCCCACCAGTTAAGGTCAGGTGTAGATCTGTGCAGTTTCACTGTCTTCTTCTCTTTCCCCTTAACTTCTGTTTGACTTTTCTAGATCTTTGTCCATCCATTTGAAATCAGTCAGGGCCGCCTACAGGCCTACGCTATTGCACTGACTTTGAAATTTGACCACCCATTCTCTCCTCACTTCTCCTTAAATGTAATAATCACCAACAATATATAGGTGAAATTGACCACAAGTGACCATATCTTATACGTCTAAAGGGTTCCTGACCAGCCTGTCTGTGTGAGGATGTGAAACATACGGAGACAAGACTCTGGGCAACTTCTGTGCATGACAAGGACAAAGAATGGATAATAAATGAAGGTTTCTACTTTGAAGGCTGTGTGGGCACCTTGTGGGAGTGGACCTCCTGGACCTTTCAAGAGGTTGGGCTGGTAGGTCATGTATGACCAGGAGGATAGGTGATCCCTTACTGGTGAGCCAGAGGTTTTTCTACAACTAGTGCTGTTTGGCTTTTCTCTCAACAGCATTTGTGTGGATTTAGTGAACAATAGTAACACAGGGAGGGATGCATTTACAACAAGATAAATCAGTGGATAGCTATGTGAATGACACAGATTTATTTTACTGAACCCAGAGACAGTTAGAAAATGAATGCATAAAGTTGTACACAGCACCAAAACCAATGAGAACCAATAATGAAATAAAATGAAATACATAATGGCATCGAAATGTGATGCATGATAAGCACAAGCTATGGACCTGCAGCTTGGACAGTACAAATCAGTCAACAGTTTTTAAATACCTTCCAACCATAATAAATCATGAAGATAATGTAAAAGAAAAATTGAAGACCAGAATCATTGCAGGTAGCTGGTCTTTCTTTGGCCTTGAAAGTCTAATCCACTAACAACAACTATGAACTTGATAATTAAAGTTGATAAAACTGCTATTAAAGCAGTGGTAATGTATGCCTCAGACATATGGACACTTATCAAAATTATTGAAAGGATGCTGATGGCCTCCAAAAATATTGAGAAGGATTTTTGGAGCATTGAAAGAGAAAGAGAGATGGAAAGTAAAAACAAACTGGGAGATCTATGAGCTAATCAGGATTATGGATATGGTAGGAGATATAAAGAAGGGAAGTTCAGATGGTTTGGAGGCTTAAAACGGATGTCAGAGAAATGTTTGATGAAAAAGATGTATCAGGAACTGGCTTGAGGAAGACAACAAAAAGAGCATCCAGTATGGAGAAAAGTGGTGGGTAGGCTCGGGCCCTACAGGGAATGCAATGCTGACATAATGACAAAGAGAAAGGAAGGACAATAGTGACCATCCTCAATGGCTCTTCTCATCTGAATTTCACACTAAGGTGGGATTTCTTAAGAATGGGAATCTGACCAAAACTAATAGCACTGAACTGCAGTATGTAAAATTTTAAATCCTGGTCTTTTATTATGAACAAATCAACTTTTTATACAATAATTTCAATCTAAATCTTTCCTTTGATTCATCTGCTGTTTTTTTTCTTTCTCTTAATAGAGAGAGCTATTTGGAGTTCTTCACATAGAGATGGAATTTGAAAATATCATAAATTCTTAGAGTAGGAAGCCCCCTTGTGGAAATTTCTAGAAATGAAAACACATGCTGTCTTTCTAGAGCTGTATTCCTTGGTTTAGTTAATTATGTTACAGTTTTTCTCGATTGGTTTGGCTCATTTCTTGAAACCGAGATGACATTCTCAAAACCATAAGGTCATTTGGCCAAACAGTCTTACAGTGCTGCCCAACATTATAGCTCACTAGCAAAACAAATATCTTACCCCAAACTCTTCGTCCATGCTTCAAAAGCAGATTCCTTTCCCATATAAAAGGTCAGTACAGTCAGAATAGCACAGATCCTTCTCAATTGCCTTGGCACATGTGCATTCATTTAGTGCTTTTGTCAGAATACCCCGGATGGTTTAGCACAACACCATGGATCCCCTGCAAAAGCTCATATCTCTCCCAAAAGAGTTTATCCATGTGTCAAAACTAAATATCCTTCCCATATAAATAGTCAATGCCCCCAAAATGCATTATACCTTTGGCATTGTTTAAGCACTGCAAGTCAAAATGCTTAGACGTTTTGTCACTGAGGCACAGGTCTAGCAACAGAATACCACTATGAATAAAACCAAAAGATTTTACAGTAAAATCAGCCTCCAATAAACCACTCATACTCAAGGAAACTGTAAACATTTTTATTCGTACAAAGAAATGTTAACATTAGAGAACATACTGTGAAAAGAAAACATATACAGGATTCTGTAAATGTGAACAGTTATAAACACAAACAAAAAAAACCAAAAAAACTCTAGCCCACCATACTGTAAATAAAGTCTCAGAACTATAGTACAGTAATATTTTCAGTGGTCGCCATTGTCACCCTCTCTTTTCTGGCCACCATCCTCATCCTCCTGGCCATAGACGCGCTGCTCTCTGTCAGGCCATAAATTCTCATCCACATCGCAACGGATATTTTCTCGTGCGATGCAGCGAGGAAGAAAGGCGTGAATGTCTCAACCATCCCCTACATTGATCCCCTGTGATGTCCTCACATGCAGCATCCATTGCATGCAGCAGGGCCCTCTGGTCTTGAGCCTGATGCTCATACACCCTCCACCTCCAAGCTGAAAAACTCCTCAATTGGATTCAGGAAAGGAGAGTAAGGTGGAAGAAACTCCATTAGCATCCGGGGATGGGTGGTGAACCAGGTTCTGATGCGTGGGCCGCGGTGGAAGTTCACATTATCCCACACAATGACATAATGTGGTAGCTGAGGTCCTTCTACACCTCTCTCATTTTCTGGGATCAGATCAGTATAAAGGTGGTCCAAAAAATTGAGGAGCTTTTGTGTATTGTAGGGCCCTAAACTGGGAATGTGTGTGGCCACACCTCTTTCTGATATAGCGGCACACATTGTTATATTTGCTCCTCGCTGGCCTGGGACATCCACAGTGGCTCGGTGGCCAATGATGTTACGGCCACGCCTTCGACCTTTGGCCAGGTTGAAGCCAGCTACATCAACGAACACTAGGATGTGAGGGGTTTCGTTGCCTTCTAATGCCATAATTCTCTACAATAGAATAGAAATAAATCTAATCAGTCAAGTAGAGACAGATACTGCAGGGAGGATCTAAAGTACTGTACAAACAGGGAGTGGGAAACTGAAGAAAATTTCTAGGAAAAATGTTCTAGTCACACAAAGCTGGATTCTGAAGGTGAAAAGGATAACGCAAAACAAAAAAACAGTGGTAACCATGTCTTACTGTAATAGTGTTACAATGATAGACAACCAGTAGTTGACTTACATGCACATACTGGTACCGCAGCCCTTTCACTCTGTCAGAGTTTCTCTCAAATGGTACCCTGTAAATCTGTTTCATGGTCATCTGATGTTTCTTCAACACCCGGTCTATTGTGGAGATGCTGATAGAGTTTATATTTTGGAACATTACATTGTCTAGCAGGATTGCATTACGAATCTGTCTCAGTGTGATGGCATTATTTGCAATGACCATGTTGCATATTTCTTGTTCTTGTTGTTCATTTAGAAGTTTTCTTCTGCCACCCACTTGAGGCTGTCGTCCAATCCTAGACATACAAGTCAAAGGTCAACACTGTAAATTTGTTACAAAATGAGTTACCAATGTAATTGTACTGCTGTCTTATGGTACTAGAAGTGTGATGCACTGCACAGTGACTGGAATACTATTCACAGTATTTTCTCCATTTTTTGTCTTTGTCATTTTTATAGTATCATATAACATCACCTGACGATATTACAGTACTCTAGGCCTACACACACACCAACACTGAATAGTTCAATAGCATAGTTCTGTACCTGTTTTCCCTGCAAAAGATTTGGATGATGGAGGAGACTGTAGACCGAGGCACATTAGGCTGCACTCGGCGACCTGCCTCTGCCATTGTGAGGCGATGGTTTATGACGTGGTCAATAAGGGTGGCCCGGATTTCATCTGGGACATCATGGTGCCTCCGTGCTCCTCGGCCTCTTCCCCCTATTCCTCCACGCATTCTCACTCCTCCTCTTCCTCTTCTTCTTCCTCCTCTTCCTCGAGCAGGAAGTTGCTGTTGTACTTGGCGAGGTGCTTCCATGTTCACACTGCAAATGAAACTGGCCCCGCGCCAAGCTCTGTCTATATACTTTTGGCAGCAGTCATAATCATAGACAACACCTGTCAGGTATCTGAACAACCTGTTTGATTGGTCATCTGAGATGTGGGAAACTGCTCCTTCGTTAGTTCTAATTTCACCTGATTGATTGTCAAGTACTGTCATAACTTTATCAAATGTTCCAAGATATTCTTTCATGGTATTATATCTTTGACTAATTTTGACAGTTGAACAGACAATTGTGCATATGATGACTTACACAATGAAACCATGCTGATATGTTTTGGAGTGAGTGACCATTTCACTGAAAAATCAACTAATCAGTTTAGATCGGCAAGATCTATTTATTTGGAAAATGTGCTAAATGTGGGCTCATTGTGCTAACTGTAGCTACTTGTACATAATCATTTGAAAAGAAGCACAGAGTCACTTGAGACATGTACTAAAGCATTTGCAATTTGATTAAACCAATGAAAAATGACATTCTGTTGTGAACAATTGCAAGGTGGTTTGGAGATTTGTCCATGTTATTTTGAGAATGTCATCTCGGTTTCAGGAAATGAGCCAAACCAATCAAGAAAAACTGTAATATTAAAGTATATATTTTTAACTGTTTTCAATTAAATTTAGCTGTGATTGTGAAATCTTTTTATGCGATTTGATGGCCTAGTAGATGGGACGTTTGCCTGATGCTCCCAAAAAGCTGGGTTCAAGTGCCAGGCAAGTTGTTGTCCATGTGAAGTCGAGCTGTGTTTTCATCAATTTTCTGGTTTATTGACATTTCTTACAGATATGCATGTTGAGTTAATGTGTTACTCTGACTTCATACATGAGTTCACCCTGCAATGTAATGGCATCCCCTGCTGGGACAATTCCTACCTTACAGGGTATAAAAAATAAAGAATGGAGAACAGTAATTCTTTAATGTAAAACAAGTTTAGCTATGTGGAAAGCTTGTATATGTTTAGAGGTTTCTCAGTATCTAGTATAGAAACAGATTTTGTTATCTAAGCATCTGTGCCCCACAGTGAAGCAGATCTAATTTATGGACATCGTCACTCCTTTGACTGTCAGTCTATTTTTACATATACCAAATTCAAAGAGTCTTGAATGCGTAAGCCCCAATCCTGGTTCTATCAACCTTCTGGTTAATGTGGAATGAGAAAAGGGTGTGTTTGTGGTGTCTCTCCACACTGCCCGTTCATTGGTCAAGAGTCCTGCCTTCAGTTCAAAAACACAGAATTATGGGAATGTGTTTTCCTAATTTCAATGTACACTGCTTTGTCTGGAAGTAATGGTTAATCATATTTTAGCAAAAAAATGCAAGCATTTTGCATATTTAGAGCATATGACAGGATAACGGACATGAGGGGTGTGCTACACGAGTAACCTGGCAATTTTTTTTCTTTATACAATGAATTCTTTTAACACTGTTTACTACTGCGCAGCCTGAGTCAACATTGCATTTTATAATAACATAAACATTTTTTCTCTTGTTCTGTATGAAAACATGGGATATTTTAATTTTTCTCAGCTATCACTACAAACTACATGGGTAAGTAACTTATAAATATAAATATAATTTTTTGGGTGGAGTATTTTCTTTAACGATGTCACTTTTTATGCATGGCACAGTTGAAGTTCCTCTCCAATTTTAAAGAATGCCTGCTGAAAAAACAATGCTTTCTGGATAATAACTGGTAATTCTGCTACATTTTTAATAAATATTAACCTACCACATTCTAATTTTCCACAAACATCTGTCTATTCAATCATTTAATAACATTAATTTACTCTTCATAAAGCAGTACCAGTCAAAACCCATTTGACGCCATATACAGAGTGAATGGACGTCGCTTCTTATTGTCCATAGCAGGTAGTTGGTATTATTAGACATCTATGACCTGGGGGGGTCCACTTGGTGTCTGTACCATTGTGTATATATTGCGCCCCTTGATGTACAGATTTTTTATAAGTGGCACTCAGTATCATCTCAATTTGGTGACCTGATTCCACTCAGTGCTTAGAGTAGACTGGAGTCCCTTAAAATTTATGAATGGCACCCTCAGATGCTGCCTAAAAGATTGACTGGCTCTGCCATAAGCAGTCACAGAAAGCTGATGCCAATTTCAGCAGCACAAACCTTTGAAGGACTTGTGCGTTGCACTCAAAAGAGGCAAAAACTTGATGTCCTGAGACATGCTTCACAGATATAAAAAAGATAAATATGACCTCAGGTAAGATTTTTAAGGTTTAAAACAACTATTTGTTTAACAAATACATTGTCCTTTGCCAAAAAGTAGTAAAATGTCAAACTTGCCCACACAAAAACTTCATGTAGCCACCTACACAACGCATGAGGTGAATTTTGCCAAATGTGTAAATTATAATCCAACTCTAATGCAAATGTGATTTTCTTTAAACATTGCAGTGTTTCTATTTTAATAGAATTACAGTTTAAATACAGTGAAAGAGGGATGAAATTAGAAAGGACTAATTACCTTATGTTGCAGAGATAAAAAAAAAAAAACATAACGGAACTAAACAGTTCAGGTATTTAAGTTACTGATTGTCACATTGGGGAGACAAATTAAGACAAAGTAATACCAATATGGGCTTTGACAGATAAGAAACTCTGTCTCAGGTTAACACAAACTTCTAATCTCCACCACCCACTTTGAACTGAGTTGAATAAATCAAATCAAATCAAATGGGATAGTAGCAAGTGAGAAAAAAAAAAGCAATCGGCATAAAGAAGGTTTCTTTGTCAATTCTGTTGTAATTTTCAAGTTTAGAGATGGCAGCTCCTTAGCCGAGCTCATAACGTGATTCTCAGCTTGCATTCCATCAAGCAGAGGCAGAGGAGTACAGCCTGCTAAATGCAAGGCCAGACAGCGAGAGGAACCCCTCATAGAATGAACACCACCTTAATGGTCAATGCTGTGGATGACCTCTGCCTTGACATCGACTCAATAAGACTTCTTCAAGTTGGACTTGCATTGTCTGGTATCGGCTCCATTGGAAAGTCTGCATCTGAAATTGATTTTACAGTTCTTCTTCTTTTGCGATTTTATGTAAGGACGCAGATCAAAGTGTAAAGATAAAAACCTTTGACAGCAGTGAAGTGCAGTTTATAACCATCTGGACTGTAAAGCGCAAGGCTGTGGGTTCACCTCTTGCACCCACTACACTGTGAAATCCTGAGCCAGACATCAAACACTAGAATTACCAGAGCCTACGAAAAAAACTCATAGATCCGCATTTGTTCCGTTATATTTGTACCTTTTGTGAAAGTGTTTCTTTGATATTTGGAATTCAGGGCTTCACACATTATACACTTCATGTCTACATTTTGTAAATTATTACTAAAACATGAAAAACGTTTCTGTTTTAACGATGTGTTTACATAGATCGTTGTAGACACAGAACACACATGAAATGCAAGTGTTCCAAATAACGATATAGTATTTATGAAAGGTGTCATTTTGCTGGACTTCTCACTCTATACAACTCTAAGCAACTGACACGCAGGTAAGCAGACTTGAGCTGAGAAAACTGTGCAGGGTTGGGGGATGTGATTGCAGGCTGCTTGCTGTTTGCTGCTTATCAACACATTTAAAGGACAAAAGACGCTGATGGAGAGGTGCAAAGCGTTTTAAGGTGGGACGGATCTACAAGTTTTTTCGTAGGCTCTGGTAATTCTAGTGTTAACCTTGCAAGGGCTTCTTATTTTATCTGTATTTGTAAAGTGCCTTGGAATGGAGGACTGTCTTAATCTTTTATTTTTTAATATTGGATTAACTGCTTCTACTTGATACAATAAGCTCACCGTTACTTCCACATTTCACTCTTTATTTGGAAAGTCAGATGTCAGTTAAAAATGTCAGTTAAAAACACTTTTTAGGTCCAAGATTGAAAGATGTTTAGAAATGCTGTTTGTGAATGACATATAAGGGTCCTCAAAGTCTGGGATACATTTTTTCTTGACATAGCTCTGTGTTTCAAAGTTTAAAATTACAATCAAACAATTCAGACGTGATTAAATTGCACATTGCAAACTTTCATTTAAGGGTATTTGTACACGTTTCTGCCACACAATGTAGAAATGACAACACATTTTACTGTGCATATGGCCTCCCATTTAAGGGCACCATAATGTTTGGCACACAGCAATGGCAGGTCTATTAAAGCCATAATATTTAGGACTTTGTCGCATATCCCTTGCATGCAATGACTGCTTGAATTCTGTGATTCATAGACATCACCAGATGCTGAGGATTTTCACTGATAATGCTCTGCCAAGCCTCTAATGCATATCTTATCTTATCCAAAGATCTTAACCATACATTGTTCTCCTCTCTTGCTTAATGAATCTTAGCCTGAAGAGGTCTATCAATTTTTTTTTACATTTAAGATGTGTCACTTAAAGGTTTTCCAATGCTGTATCTGCCTATAAGCACAGGGAACTCCAGTTTCTGTATTACATCTTGCCTGAAGAAGGGGCCTGAGTTGCCTCTAAAGCTTGTATGTTGTAATCTTTTTAGTTAGCCAATAAGAGGTGTAATTTTGCTTGACTTCCCCTTATATATAGAAAAACATACAACAATAATTAATACATCACATGGCCAAAACGTTGTGGACACCTCACCATCACACCCATATGAGCTTGTTGGACATCCCATTCCAAAATCGTTTGACTTAACGTGAAGCAAGCCTCCTCTTTGTAGCTAAAACAGCCTCCACTCCTCTCTTTCCATAAAAATGTATCATGTTTCTGTGGGAATGTGTGTTCATTCAGCTAAAAGAGCATTTGTGAGGTCAGGTAATGTTTTTGGACAAGAGGAACTGGCTAGCGGGCTGATTCATTCCAAAGGTGTTCAATAGAGTTGAGGTCAGTGCTCTGTGCAGACTGCTCAAGTTTGTCCGTGTCTTTATGGACCTTCTTTTGTGCACAGAGGCTCAGTCATGCTGAAACAGAGAAGGGCCTTCCCCAAACTGTTGCTACAAAGTTGGAAGCACACACTTGTCTAAAATATCTTTGTATTGTGCAACATTAATAGCAGCCTTCATTGGAACCAAACCCAGAAATACAGCCTCAGACCATAATCCCTCATCCATCACACCATATAGTAGGCACTATGCCATCCAGAGGGTAACATTCTCTTGGCAGTCGCCAAACCCAGATTCGTCCTTCAGACTTTCAGATAGTAAAGTGTGATTTGTCACACCAGAAAAAGCTTTTCCACTGGTCCAGAGTCCAGTGGCAAGAAGCTTTACACCATTGCAGCCGACACTTAGCACTGCAAATGGAGATCATAGGCTTGAGTCCAGCTGTTCAGTCATTGAAACCCATTTCGTGAAAATATTGACACACTGTTCTTGTGCCGCTGTTGCTTCCAAAGGCAGTTTAGATGTCTGTTGTGAGTGACACAACAGAAGGGAGGTGATTTCTATGCAGCATGAACTTCCCACCCTGTGAGTTTGCATGGTCTACCACTGTCATCAAGCTGTTGTTGTCCCTCAAAGCTTCCACTTCACAATAACAGCACTTACTTTTTAAGTGCTAGCTCTAACTAAGCTCTTAAGTACGACCCACTCTACTGTTTGTCAGTGGAGTTTACATGGCTACATGCTTGATGTTAACAATGGGTCCAGCTAAAACATTTCATCTCAATAATTTGGTGGGGCCTCCACATACTTTTGGCCATATAGTGTATAATTTGTATCACAGAATTTTTACTAGTGTAACTAATATACGTGTTCTATATTTTTTTTCTTTCCTGGTCTCATACTGAATTTTGTAAAATTTGTCAGTGACATCACAACTAAGCAGTAATTGACATTAGCTAGTACTGAGGAAGCAGTAAAAACAAACTTTGGATGAATTTTAGTACTGGACAAAAACTTGGAAAATGCAGTACAAAGATGTACATACACTGAAATGGGCAACGCCATTCTTCATAAAGCAAACTATCCATCCAATTAAATCAATTAATGTGTTAAGTTATGTTGTTAAAAACTCCGGAAAGTAAATAAAAGAATGTTCTGGTCAGACCATGTCATGTGCTGCCGAGGCCGCATCTGGAGTCTCCTGTGCAGTTCTGGTTACCAAGTTACAAAACAAGACCTGACCACACTATATAAAAGGCCAGCTGAGCAGAGCAGCAAAGGGCATTCTGGGACAAAAGGGCGTTTCCCTCACTCAAAGGATCTGTTTAGTTCTGAGCAGAGAACGCTACAAGGGAACCTAATGCAGGCATCAAAAATTCTGAAAGGGTGAGTGCTTATCTTTATTTTACATTATATGTAAATGATTACATTTATTAACTTTGCCTAAATCTTTCTGTAATAATTTATTGCATCTTTAATCAAGATTTTGCCCAACTTTGTCTGACTGTTCAATCCTAATCTGTCTTGCTGTTACTGTTTCAGTGTTTTTTGTTCTAACCTTTGCCATCAATGAGAGAAATGCTCTTATTAGTCACAGTGGGAGTTTGGAACAATCTGAAGTTTATAAAAATACTTGGATGGACAAGTGGGACATCTAAACAAACAAGCTTGATGGACTGAGTGACTTTCTCTTGCTCTTTGTTTCATCTAACCAATCCATCATCCCATCATTACATTACCTGAACTTGCTTTGGCAAAATCAGTTTTCACATGCACATATCTCAAAGAAAATACGGCCAATTATCCAGCAAATCATCATGAACTTCATTAGCCCTTCCTACTCTGAAGGGAAGACATCATTATCTCCGTAGTTATGACAGCAAAGGCAATAAAGCCCATAACACCTGTCTAGCAAATTCACAGGAAATGAAAGTGTGAGGGAGTGGGGGAGCCACTGCTCCCTTCAGCCTGAATGTGTGGTGTGGGGGGAGCCGGAGATTTTTTTAGAGTTACTTGTCATCAAACAAGTCAATGAGATTATTTTTATACTTGTGTTCCTAAACTTAGGTAGTGTCAAGAAGTTGCCTTTAGATTATTGTCAGCTTTTTTTTTAGTAGCAGTGGGTGTGTAGCCTCTTTCCTCTGTCAAGCAAGCATGTAAGGACTAAGCAAAAGGTGAGGGGTGCCACCTTATCGTAGCTACTCATCACTCGAGAACAACACACACGTTCACTCTTCTGAACATTTCCTACTGTAATGAGGAAAAAGCATCTTACACTGTTTGCTATCTCTCTCTCTCTGTCATTCCCAAAACAAGCTTGTCTCCTCTGTCTCCCTAGATCATCAGACTACCACGAACTGATGGCAGGAATAAACACATTATGATGGTATTGATACATGCATTACTTATAATATTTGAATATCTTACACTACTTATGTATTTTCACTGGGTAGTGAGTAATTTCTTTTCTTAAAAAACATTTAGCAGTTGTCACACATGAGCGATTAGGCAGCAGCCAACAGGCTCAACAAAGTGTGATAACTCAAAGAAATCGGGTTTGGAGCAGATTACTAATACTGTACCTCTCTCTTTTATTTAGCAGAAAACCAAGTGAATAAACACAATCGCTCACCAATGATCCTTCGTTAACAACAATTTCCTTCCTTCTGACCCGATCTGATGACCTCACTTCTGGCTCCACAGTTCCACGTCATCTCCGGCGTTTTGTTTTTTCCCCATCATTCCTTATATACATCATTTCCTGTCCATTCTGTGTATAAATTTGGTCATCTCACGATCCTGTTATCCATGTTAACAATCATTATATCAGTCTACCCCTCTTCGAGCCGCCACCTTGTCATGGTGGATGGGTCTGCATGTCCCAGTGATCCTAGGAGCTCTGTTGTCAGGGGCTTTATGTCCCTAGTAGGGGTTCACCCAAGGCAAACTGGGCCTAGTGACAAAGAGCGGTTCAGAAAACCTCCTATGATGCATACAAACATTGGATGACATTTTTCCTCACCTGGATGCGGGTCACCAGAGTCCCCTTCTGGAGCCAGGCCTGGAGGTCGGGCTCGATGGCAAGTGCCTGGTGACTGGACCTACACCCATGGGGCTCAGCTGGGCACAGCCCCAAGAGGCAACATGGGTCCCCCTCCCATGGGCTCACCACCTGTAGGAGGGTCCAAGGAGGTTGGGTGCAGTGTGAGTCGGGTGGTGGCCGAAGGCGGGGACCTTGGTGGTCCGATCCTTGGCTACAGAAGCTGGCTATTGGGACGTGGAATGTCCCCTCTCTGAAGGGAAAGGAGCCTGAGCTAGTGCGTGAGGATGAGAGGTTCCAGCTAGATAAAGTCAGGCTAACCTTGACGCACAGCGTGGACTCTGGAACCAGTCTCCTTGAGAGGGGCTGGACTCTCTACCACTCTGGAGTTGCCCCCAGTGAGAAGCGGCGAGCAGGTGTGGGCATACTTAATGCCCCCCCCCTACTTGGAGCCTGTTCATTGTTTAAAAATGCTTCATTTTAGAATATAATTTCCCATTGTAATATACCATGTTTATGAAAAAATCATTTCAACTACTTTTCCACCAGACTTATCATTTAAGTCCACTACATGATAGATAGATAGATAGATAGATAGATAGATAGATAGATAGATAGATAGATAGATAGATAGATAGATAGAGACACACACACAAACCACAGTGACTATAAAGGAAGACAAACCTTTGACTTGACAGTCACAGTGGGACATATTAGTGTATTGCTATTAGTATAAGGCGGCCCCAATAGCTTTTCTTGACACACAATTGCTGAATGATTCATTGGCTGAAACTCCTCAGTGTTAGTGTGTCAGAGAGAGGATGTGCAGCATTATTCATAATGGCACTCAGTTTTGTTATCATTCTCTTCTCCTCTACTACCTCCAGCAGGTCAAAAGTGCACCCCATAACTGAGCCTGCACTTTTTATTAACATATTGATTCAGTGGGCCTCTCTTCATGTGATGTTACCAGCCCAGCACACTACAATGCAGATAATCGCATTGGCCAACGCAGAGTTATAGAAGTGGTGAAGGATGTCACTTCTCACATTAAAGGAACACAATCACCTAAGAAAACAAGAGCCTGCTCTGCCCTTACTTATTGTATACAGTTCCTCTGTGTTTACGAGACCAGACCAACCTGTCATTGACATGGACCTCCAAATACCTGTGGCTATTACACCACCTTCACATCCTCTTTTATAATAGTGACCAGCCTTAGGGGCTTTTTTGAAAATTAATAATAAGCTTTGTTTTTTCTAATGTTAATTTGCAGACAGTTCTTTATACATGAAGAAACAAAATATCATGACAAGGAGTCCCAAAGCAGATAAGTCCCAAAAACTCTTCCAAAAATGCCTGTTAGACAGAGAAATCCTGTCAAAAATTCCAGCTAGACACAAAAAGGGCCTTGTAAAATCTTTACAGAATAAAAAATGTATTCTTCATAAAAAATTGTGAAGCTTGGAAGATAACAAAAGGCATACAGTGCATGTTAAAAGCAATTCCAAAAAAAGTCCCAATGCAGAGTGCAAGGAGAAGTGAAAAAAAGCAAGTTCAAAAAGCACTGAGCAGAGAAAAACACAAATAAGCTCACTAACTCAGGAGGGCATTCACAGATAACTGCCAGGAACTGGGGAGACCCACCATTTTTGTCACATGGCTCACTTAACAAGTGTTGAGAGTGGAAATGCTGCAGCACTAAATATGTATTTGGCATGTGTGCAGGCAGACGTTGGATTGCATACAGCCTTTATGCATTATTGCCTCTTGGTTGACATTACAAATGCGAAGAGAACAACACAATCGCCTTTTGCCTACAGCAGCTTTGCCAGTTGTATATTATATTAATGGTTGGTTATTCTTGGTTGTATCTAGTCATCATCATATTGCAGGATTAAAGGAAGAAAGATTCCTGACCCTGAAACATGAGAATAGGTTTGTTAACTTTTGTCCTGGAGACATTACAAAAATAATAATAACCAAAACAACAAGAAAATCAATTTGTGCAAGATTTCTACAGTGTTTAAATAATGACAAAAATGAGCACATTTCAAGTGCCTTTTTTGTCATCCACTGCACTAAACATTCAATGAGTTTATTTCATGAGCATTCTTTGGTTATGACAAGTCTTTTACAAATCTTATATTGGTGGCAGAGGTGGGATTTAAACCAAATGGTGTAATGGGCAGTGAACATGTTAGTTTAAGGCCTGCTATTGTTTGTGGATGCGGCCTGAATAAATACAGTGCACATTTCTGTTTTGTAAGCATCTTCTCAGTACTGTTCTCTCCATGGACTGGGATGAAACACAGCAGTTGTGGGCGTGGGACCTTTTCGCTTCCATGTGGGTAGAAATGGGCAGTCAGATTTGATATCGTGAGGTAAATTCAGGATGACAAATTGCCTATAGATTTCAATAAAACTTCAGTAAAAAATATCACTTATTTCAATTTGAGGAAAACCATTAGCTATGAAAGGTCTTTCTTGTTTGTGTATTGAAAGACAAATCATAATGCTATTTTTATAAAGCTTCATTTGTGCAAAAGTGGCTCAAAACATTTAAAAAAATAAACTTGGCAGATGTGCAAAGGGCAGTCAAAGCCGGCCATTGTGGAATATCACTGTAAAAGATCCTGACGTCAGACATTTGGGCCAGATTTTTCAAGTGTTTTAGATTCAGATGGAAACAAGTTGCAGACACCATCATATCTGAAAGGTACCTGTCTTTTTGAATACATTTAAATGCCACCATTCTAAACAGCACAGAACAGCACAGCATACACAGCATTTACAGCTTCAGCACAGAACACCTACTTTTTATTACAATGTGCCTACTCTCATTGTTTCAACACTTATTTTTTTTAAATCTCAGTTTGCTTTTGCAGTTGAGATTTGATTTCAGAGTGCATTTTCCACTTTCGAGCCACTGCCTTAATTTATTTTTTCAGTATTTCCTTCCTGTCCTTTGCTAGTCTCTAGATTTCACCAAGCCTGGTCCTGATCATGAACAAATAAAGAGCTAATTTCAGACATTAGTGGTCGGAAAAAGAGAGAAAGAGACACATCTTGATGTGAAATGGGTGAAGACGGATGTTTCATCAGGTAAGATCTGGACTGAGTTGACTCTGAATTTTGTTTTTTGTCTTGATGCTGTTGTTGACATTTTCTGATCTCCAGGGGAATTATGCATAATGACGTGTGCACGATTCACACTAAAACATGGAATACGGACAAAAGAGGAAATGTGCATGCGCACAAAAATTCAGATGTACAAAACCATGCGGAAGCCAACTTCTACACACTTCCGCTCTATAAATCCCGATCAACGTGAAAAGTAATGCACATGCAAGCGTCTGCCATCCCACCCAGACTCCTGCCATAATTTTGCATGTTTTAATATGCAAATCAATATAAATAGCACCTTCCATTCAGCATTTGGTTAAAAGAGAATGGCAAAAGCAAAAGAAAAATAGAATTTCAGCAAATGCGGAGTGGAGTCAACTATTTGTTGGCTTAAGCAGTGGTATAAACAACAAAAGGAAGTTGATCGAGTGATACAGAGTGGCAGAGAAACTCCAAAGTTCAAGTTCAGAAAGTCGCATAGTGCTCGAAATAAAAGAGATGTGGTCAGATTCAAAGACGCAGTGAAAAGGCAAGTCGTAGTCCACCATCTGAGTGTCATACAGAAGCATATTAATGTACAGTAATCGGTATATCGCACTTCGACTTTCGCGGCTTCACTCTATCGCGGATTTTAAATGTAAGCACATCTAAATATATATCACGGATTTTTCGCTGGTTCGCCGCTTTCTACGGACAATTGGTCTTTTAATTTAGGTTACATGCTTCCTCAGTTTGTTTGCCCAGTTGATTTCATACAAGGGACGCTATTGGCGGATGGCTTAGAAGCTACCCAATCAGAGCATGTATTACATATTAACTAAAACTCCTCAATGCTATAAGATATGCTTCCCGC
Organism: Polypterus senegalus; assembly: GCF_016835505.1. Classification (NCBI taxonomy): domain Eukaryota; kingdom Metazoa; phylum Chordata; class Cladistia; order Polypteriformes; family Polypteridae; genus Polypterus; species Polypterus senegalus. The sequence continues at coordinate 167,084,225 of NC_053159.1, forward strand.
GTGGCGCTTGTTTTGTTTGCTTCTCTCGGTCTCTCATTCTCTCTGCCTGACGGAGGGGGTGTGAGCAGAGGGGGCTGTTTACACAGTGGCTGTTTGCCTAGAAGATACGGACACTCCTCTACAAAATGCCGCTTTATCGCCGGTGCTTCTGTATACTTAAAAGCATGTATTGATTTTTTGATTGTTTGCTTTTCTTAGCGAGCGCTCTCTCTGACATTATCTGCTCTTCACGGTGCTCCTTTGAAGATAAGATATGTTTGCATTCTTTTAATTGTGAGAAAGAACTGTCATCTCTGTCTTGTCATGGAGCACAGTTTAAACGTTTGACTAAAGGGTGTTATTTCATGTCTAGAGGGCTCTAATAATGTTAACAGTGTGGGAGAGTTTATAAGGGCTTAAAATATATAAAAATAACCATACAAACATATGGTTTCTACTTCGCGGATTTTCACCTATCGCGGGGGGGTCTGGAACGCAACCCCCGCGATCGAGAAGGGATTACTGTATTTAGAAGGTCGTAAACAGGTTTTCTATGCTCTAACTGCGAAAATATTTGATTTATAAATAAAGAATCCTACTTCGCGGAAATTCATTTATTGCGGCAGAGTCTGGAACGGATTAACCGCGATAAACGAGGGTTGACTGTACAGAGAAAAGAAAAAAATACGGATACAGTGAAGAAAAAGGTTGAAATGTCCACTTTAATCCCATAGTTTATTTTGTCATTAAAGTAGAGCGTCACAAACTTAATCTTAAAATCAAAGTTTATTTTAGTAAAGTGTTTTAGATCCCATCATACCTAAAATTCTTCTATTTGCTCTATGTGTGTGAATCACTTTGTGCTTCTTAAATGGGCTTTCTCTCACGTCGACAGGACACAGAATACATTACATTCATGTTATTACAGCTCTCTGAACAATTTAAATAAAATGTATACCTAAAATTTTCATGATGAAATGAATTAAAGCATGTATTAAACATGGGGGCACTGTGGCACAGTGGTAGTGATGAGCTGGGACCCCATCCAGAGACTGTTCCTGCCTCCCGCAAGACATGCATGAACCTAAATGAAATAATTTACTGCAGCAGTACTGTTTCTTTCAAACATACCAACCCACAATTCCTGTCCTTCCTTTTGTTTCTCCACATAACCAATCACCACACAATAAACTCTGTAATAAATGTGAAACCATATGTAAGCTTAGAATGCTGATTCTTCAAAACTTTTAAGGAACATTGAAATATCATTGTAGTACATGTTTAATTATTCCATCCATCTATCCGTGCCAGTTCCAGCAAGCATACACTGTGAGGCAGGACCAATCTCTGGACAGTTGTCATCATCTGTAAAGGCTTTGAAGCGTTGGAGGAATTGAGGAAGTTCAAATAGACTGTGTGCATGGCTGAGGCAATGTGTGCTATAAATATTCTCCAGGGCCAGATGCTGTATCGCATCTGTAGAGCATTCCGATCAGCTGCTATATACCTGTGATTCCACACTCAGATACAGTGGGTTAAAATACTCTTGAGTGGTCATTCCATGGACCATTATATTGTTACAGGTTAAATACAATCAGATGCCTTAAATTTATAAACAATATGTGATTAATTTAAGTGTAGTTGATAAAGCCACGTCAGGGATGTGAATCTAAACAAGAAAGGAAATTCACACAGGAACAGTAGCACTGCTTTGATGCTGCGTGCTGGCAGTTTACAAAAACGACCAGAAAACGTGCGTACGCCAGGGATTGAGCTGGGGTGGAAATGTATGTGGATTTATGCCACATTTAGTTTTTATACATCGCAATGTGAGTGCTGAAACAGGCGTATGCAATATTTTTGTGCGTACGCACCATTTTTACGTAAGGCCCTAGGTGTTTAGACTGGCTTAGTTTTGAACAACCTCCATATATCAACATGTATTTGCTACTATTTTTTTTCTCTTAGACTTGCCTATTGTTGGGGAATAGAGCAGAATTTTTCTGGAAAGAAAATATTTACAAAGGTGCTTTATTGCTTTCTATGATGAAACAGCCTGTCATGTTAAAACTGCTTGTCATTTTCCTGAAAATATACCTTGCATGTTAATGCTTTTTGGCATTGCAAGTCATGAATTTAAGGAATGCTACAGTGGGAGGGTGTTTGGTGGTAAGAGATAAGCAAATGCATTTACCACAAAGTGCAATTTATGATGGCACAAGAGCACTTCTTATAACTGCCATTCTAGCGCACCTTAATTTAGCCTCCCGATTCTAATTGCAGACATATATGAGCTCTGAAAGCACTTTTCTGAGACAGGAAATCTAATTTTAAAAGGCAAAATGCTCTTCCAGACAGAATGAACACCTCATACCCTTTTTTAGCTTTATAAGATCAGTAAAAGAGAGAAGGAGAAGAAGGAAAAAAATCTAACTAAAAATGCTCTAAGGTACCGCTGACACTTCTAGCAATGCAAGAAATGATCTACCTGGAACAATAACACGTCTGCCAGTACCATGTTTTATTGGTGTTTACTACCATGCTTTATTCTGCATTTGTTTATGGCACTAACTGAATAATCCTTAAAGATTAACATTTATTAAAACCTGCTTTTCTTACTGCATATTTTTTTCTATTCTGCCGCTGGGGGCTGGGGACCAGGTTCATTTCTCAAGTCAGTCGGGATGAGGAAGAGAGCACACACAAAAGGGGAAGGCTACAGTGACAGTCATACCTGGGTGAAGTCTGAAGGAACTACTGATAGAAGGTGGTGGATCATAGTCCTAGGTGCAAGCGCATCACAACTGTGAAGTGCACACAGGGCCGGCCCAAGCCTTTATGGGGTCCTCCACCGCCTTGGTATGTCCATAACTACTATTGTCAATGCTTGATTATTCGCATACTTACTATAAATTTAACACACCCATTATCACTTTTATTAGTTGTTACTGTTGCTTACATTATACCAGTCTCAGCCTGGCATGTTTGCTCCCCTAGACAGTTCATCTTTTTGTTTAATCCTAACTGTCAGCACATCTGAACCAACTGTTCACTATTACTGATTGCCTGGCTCTGTTGTAGATGGGAGTTAGAATAGAGCAAAAATTTGGACTGTCTAGAGGGCTGGGATGATAATCCTTATTCAAAGAGATACAGTACTTTGAGTACAGTACAGTGATAAGTTGTATACTGAATGTGGTGTGTTCAAAAGTAACTAAAAAAAACAGTTAGCCATAAATTTACTGTAAACATGTTTACCATTTTAATAGCTTTTTGTAAAAAAAATGTCAACATGTAAAAGTGCAGAACAACTATCAATTTCATATGAAATAAGAAGTTGAAAAATCGATCATAAAATCAGACCCCAACTTATACGCCTTTTCAAAAATGCGACACTTAATTTTTTTTTTTATTACATCTTCTTGCTTCCTCCAGTTTCCCAGACACATTGAATTTTGTTGCAGCAGCACAGTTACCAATTTCTTTCACCACTTTAATGACTTTTAATTTAAAACCAGCTTCATATTTTCTTCCGATCGAACGTTCCATCGTAGATAAGGGATGCTTTTACGGTAAAGGTGTATGAGGGTTTGAGATACAAAAAACCCAAATCAGTGCAAACATCGCTACAGAATAGTTCAGGTATTACTTTGTGGTCACGTAGGTACAATACATAGAAAAAAAGATCATAATCTCTTGGACCAATAGCGTGAGTTTTCCGCATTCGACTTACACGACCGAAATTATATGGTAAAATCAAGCCCCGACTTAAACGCAAGTATATATGGGATTTTAAAAATAAAAAATGCAACCAAAAACTAAGAAAACATCAAATAAATTAAATAAATACTTACATAATGACATAAAATGAGATGAACCTGCAACATTACAATAACTGTTCAAGAATAAAATATAAAGCTGAATAATTATGAAAACTATGTAACAGATGTGCAAAGAAATTCCAAAATAAAATTTAAGGCATTTACTTCTTTTTTTTCAGATATTCTTATTTGTTCCCCTTACAATCTAAATCAATATTACACTTTCACCTTAGAATCGCTCTTTCCTGGCTTTTCTGGAGGCAAAGTCTTATATGACATCATTATAAGAGATGTGACGGCCAACGTTGTTGTTGATGCTAATCAGTACATCAAACATAATATATAACAAAATATTAATATGTTCCCTTAAGATTATAAAGTACTATCTGTCATTTTTTCCATTTCTTTTTCATGTGGAAACACTGCTTTACTGCATGGCCACGTAGTATAATTAATGAGATTTTAAATAAATCTCATATGTTAAATCCAAGCGACACGAATCCATGCCAGAATTTCAAGATGTCAAGATGTATACATTACACTTTATGTCCGACACCATGCAGTATTACATATATTTTACATTTAAAATGCAGCGATTTTTCCGTATATTCCGAGTAAATTGCATCATACAGAAATAGGGGAATAGCGTTCATCTGTGCCCTCCAAACTATTTCCTCGTTTTAATAACATGAGATGGGTGCCCTGTAATCCTGGCAAAGCAGGAGACATGAGAAGTAGCCTACCTGTGTTGTAGTTTGATTGCTGATTGAAGTTGCTTTTTGGCTAGACTGACAGTTTGTTGAAAATGACTCGGCAGAGACATGAAGTATTAAAATATTTTTTCTAGCTCAAAAAAGAAAACGAAGAACGTTGTTCTTATTTCAACTTGGAAAGATACTGTTGTGATAAATACGTTATTCATTTTCTTCAGGCTGGTGACAACATATAAACAACAGAAAGGTCTGTCATATAAGACAACCAGACCAGATAAACTGTAGAAAGCATCTAATACATGCAGACACTACAACAATGTCAGTTCGTGTTTTGTAAAAATTTATGAATAAACTGTTTGTGTTCCTTGAAATTTACTGCTGCTTCTTCTCATGTTTTGCAAGTTAGAACCTTGTAATTCCAATAATAATTAAAAAAAAAAAGTTCTTGGTTGGGGCATTTCAAGCGCTCTTGGGGGCCCTCTTGTGGCCACTTAGTTCACTTATGTCTTGGGCCGGCTCTAACTGCACATCCCCAAAAGCTGGTTAGTGTTAAGAATAGGCAAGTTACAGTAATGACCGGGAACTAAATATTATAGTGTGGGTCCACATTAAAAAAGTGATTTATGTTTTATGGAGAGGTGTCCCCAAAAGCATTTAGATGATAAAACTCATCTAATGATACTAAATAAAATAAAAAATAATATATTATATTGTAGATTAAATGTGTACAAAACATAATATGACAAAACACAGAGAATGTGCACTGAAAAGTGCACAGAATGCCATTGAATAGGTAATAGGACCGTCTCGATGTCTTGTTACAAGATCAACCCACATTAAAGATGATAAATGAGTATAGCTCATGGTGTCCTGCACCAGAACCACTGGAGTGTTAAACTAAATTGCACCATTGGCAAGTGAGACTTATCAGTGAAGAAAACACAACACCGGTACTTGGAAATCAAGACTGCTTGAACCTGACACGTGTCTAAGAGCTGAGCTGTCTGCAATGGTGAACAAATGCTGCAATAAATGAAGCACTGAATACAGCTTCATCTTCTGAGAATCAGGTCAGGTCAGGTTGTTGAGCATGCACTGGTACAGCACATTGCCACACCCACCACATGACAAAATAGCTTGGAATCCTGGTTGGCAACTCCCCAAGCAGACACGCAGCCCAGTCCTACTCTCCGGAAATGACCCTCTATCTGTCGCAGCCAAGTGTTATGTGGGCATCCCCTTGGCTTGGTCCAGCCACTTGGGTCCTCAACAATGAGCCAGATCATCCTCATGGAATTGCGCCACATGGCCATAGTGCCGTAACTTGCACTCCCTCACAATGCAGGTAATGTGCCTCATTCAAAACTCAATGAGCAACCAGCAAACCAGCATGTCGAGTGTGTGCTAAGAATTAGTGATTAATCCAGAGAAAACCTCATGTTAAATGTTAATATGTTTAAAATTTGAATCTTAAAACATGCCACATTCAGTGTTTTGTAAAGAAGTGCTATGTGAAGTCCTATCTGCAAAAAATAATTATAAGAATGTTACACTGGATGTACATTATAAAAATACTCATTTGGACAGGACAATATTTGTTCTGAAAAAGCCAACAGTTAACTCATTTATGCTGTCTAATTTCTGGCTATGCTGTATCATGATTCTTCTTCTTCTGCCAAAATCTCCTGCGTACATTGTTTCTTCTCAGTCACAACTCCCAGATGACTTTGCTTTGTTTGAGTCATTGCTGTCTGGTTTGTGGCCTCATGAGGATTCCAAGAAAACTGTTCCACATCTGAAAGACCAACGCTTAATGTTGATGCGCCAGTTTTCTCTCTTCTTATTCTATTTGAGTTTTTTAAAGCTTTCAAATCTGTTGACCAAGACATTCTTCTGAAGTATCTCAGGAATATTATTTTAATGAAAGGAGCCTCTTTTGTTGTTTTTTTGTAAAGTTATATCTCCATGACTGCATTCATCTGTTGTCCAATCAAGGAAAAATGAGCAAACCCTATCATCTCACATGTCTTAGTTTAGGTTGTTTCGCTTTTAAATGCTCACTTTAACTTTGCATCCTCAGATCTGATAACAACACTGAATTACAGTGGATTTATTTTGGCTATTTCTGCACGGATAAACAGAAAAAGACTTAAATGTTAAAGTGAAAACAAATCTCTGCAAAGTTACAAAAACACAAATTTTGAACACTTACAGTAAGTAGCCTCTCATGGCACCCTTAAATCATCACTAGTGGAGCTAATTGGTTTTAGAAATCATATAGTTAGTTCAATGCAGATTACCCATCTGGGATTTCACTTGATTGTAGTATGAATGCAACCTATCTGGAAGATCCAAGTTGTGATGAGTCAGTATAGTGAACTAACTTAAACAACAAAGTCAAAAGAATATTCCAGGCAACTCTTTGAAAAGGGATTGAAAAGCACAAGTTAGGACATGGAGACAAGAAAATATCCTACTGACTGAATATGCCTTGGAATTCAGTTAAATCAATCATTAAGAAATGGAAATAGTATGGCAGAGCTGCAGATACTAGGGCCGTATGTATAAACTGCGTACGCACAAAAATGTTGCGTACACACATTTCCAAGCTCACACTGTGATGTATAAAAACTAAAGTTTCCGTAAAGTCACGCAGGTCAAACCATTGCGTACACATGTTTTCGGCTCAGTTTTGCAAACTGGTGGCACCCTGTGTCAAAGCAGTGCCACTGTCCATGTGTGGTTTCCCTTTATTTTTTAGATTCTCATCACTGACGCTACTTTATCAAATACACTGAAATTAACTGTATATTATTTATCAGTTTAAGGCATCTGATTGTAATCAACCTGTAACAATATAATGATGCACGGAATAGCCAAACTACTCCAACTACCATAGCTGCTTTAGCGTTGCTACTCTCAGTGCACCACTCAGAGTATTTTAACCCATTGTATCTGAGTGGGGAATCACAACTCTATGGCAGCTGATCGTAAAGCTCTACGGCAGATTGTTTTAAGAGTGGAGGGAATTATCGGGATACAGCTTCTCGCACATGCTGCCTTAGCCATGCACACAGTCTATTTGAACTGCTCCCATATGGCAAACGCTTCACAGCCTTTCCTGTAGGGACCTCATGGTACAGAAACAATTTCATCCCAAGAGCTATAATCAATTCATCAAGTGCTCCCGCTAGAACTGTTTCTCAAGTTAAATAAAGAGAAAACTGAAATCTTAGTGATTAGCAATAATGGATACAATGAGGCTATTAGAAATAAACTGGATACATTAGAATTAAATGTCAAGACGGAGGTAAAAAGTTTAGGGGTAATTGTTGACTGTAATCTGAATTTTAAATCCCATATTAATCAGATCACTAGGACAGCATTTTTTCACTTAAGAAACATAGCTAAAGTTAGACCTCTTATATCACTGAAAGATGCTGAGAAATTAGTTCACGAGTTTGTTTTCAGTCGACTAGATTACTGTAACGCACTCCTCTCAGGACTACCCAAGAAAGACATAAATCGTTTGCAACTAGTGCAGAATGCAGCTGCTAGAATCCTAACTAGAAAAAGAAAATCCGAACACATTTCTCCAGTTTTGATGTCACTACACTGGTTATCTGTGTCTTTCAGAATTGACTTTAAAATTCTACTTATGGTTTATAAAGCCTTAAATAATCTCGCCCCATCTTATATATCGGAATGTCTGACACCTTATATTCCAAATCGTAACCTTAGATCCTCAAATGAAGGTCTCCTTAGAATTCCAAGAACAAAACTTAAAAGAAGTGGTGAGGCGGCCTTCTGCTGCTATGCACCTAAAATCTGGAATAGCCTGCCAATAAGAATTTGCCAGGCTAATACAGTGGAGCACTTTAAAACACTGCTGAAAACACATTACTTTAACATGGCCTTTTTATAACTTCAATCTAACTTAATTTAACTTAATCCTGATACTCTGTATGTTCAATTTCCTCATAATAATTACTCATGGTGGCTCTAAAATCCGTACTGACCCCTACTCACTTTTTCTGTTTCTTTTTCCGGTTTCTTTGTGGTGGTGGCCTGCGCCACCTCCACCTACTCAAAGCTTCATGATGCTCCAACAATGATGGATGGATTAAAAGGCAGAATTCTACATGACCATCATCATCAAGCCTTTCCGTGAGAACCCTAAATCCAAAGAGGACTGTTTCATTTATGTTAGGTAGAATGCCCAGAGGGGACTGGGCGGTCTCATGGTCTGGAATCCCTATAGATTTTATTTTTTCTCCAGCCGTCTGGAGTTTTTTTTGGTTTTTCTGTCCCCCCTGGCCATTGGACCTTACTCTTATTCAATGTTAATTAATGTTGATTTATTTTGTTTTCTTATTGTGTCTTTTATTTTTCTATTCTTTATTATGTAAAGCACTTTGAGCTACTGTTTGTATGAAAATGTGCTATATAAATAAATGTTGTTGTTGCTGTTGAAGTAAGATAATAAGTAGCTCACTACAAACTTGCACTACAGTTGTAATATTGCACAACCTAAGCCACTTATGCTTTCACATTGTATAGTTTTCTTTGTTTTTTTATCATATTATTGTTATTTTATCATTTCATAGGAAAATAAGTTTATGGAGGATTTGTATATTAAATCTCATTGTACCATACAATAACAATAAAGGAATTCAATTCAGTTCAATAGAAGAGAGAGCGCATTTACAGATGATGACGGCTGGCTTCTAAATCGATTTAGATTCCAAGCGCTTTCTTTTTGGAGCTCTTGATAATCATTTTAAGATCAAATGCAGTAAAGTATGTATATTACATTATACAGATACATTTTTAACTTCATTTAAATAATATATGCTGTTAATAATTAAACCGTGTTGACACGGTGGACAGCGGTGGCAATGACCTGGTGCCCCGTTCAGGGATTGTTCCTTCCTTACACTGTATGCTTGCTGGGACTGGCGCAAATGTGGATGGATGGAATAATTAAACACGTACTACAAAGATATTTCAATGTTCCTTAAAAGTTTTGAAGAATCTGTGTTCTAAGCTTAGAGATGACTTGACATATATTACAGAACTTATTGTGTGGCGATTGGTTACCTCGAAAAATTAAAGGAAGGACAGGAATTAGGGATTAGTACATTTAAAAGAGACAGTACTGCTGCAATAAATTATTTCATCAAGGGTCACACATGTTGCAGCAAGCATCTTGCAGGAGGCAGGAACAATCTCTGGACGTCAGCTCATTGCTACCACTGCACCACTGTGACCCCCTTGTGTAATACATGTTTTAATTCCTATTATCATGAAAATGATATCAAGTATACATCTTAATATTTCATTTGCTCAGAGAGATGTAATATCATGAATTTAATGTATTCTGTGCCCTGTCGATGTAAGAGGAAGCCAGTTTAAGAAGCACATACATAGAGTACACAGCATTTAACTTGCTACTTTAGTTACGATGGGATTTAAGAAACTAGTAAATTAAACAATTTTAAGATGAAGTTTATGACATTCTACTTTAATGACAAAACAATGTTATTAAAGTGGAAATTTCAAGATTAAAGCTTTTTTTCCCCACTGTGTCCCTACTTTTTTTTTCTTTTCTCTGTACCCTAATAAGCTTACATATGACACTCAGATGGTGGGCTATACTCGCCTTTTCATGGTGACTTTGATATCTGACCACTTCTTTTTTATTTTGGGCACTGTGTGACTTTCTGAAGTTGAACTTTCAATTTTCTTCCTTTTGTTGTTTACACAACTGCTTAAACCAACAAATAGTATGTTTTTCCTTGCCTCCACTTGGTATTCGCTGAAATTCTTCTTTTTTCCCGTGTTTTTGCCATTGTCTTTTCACAGAACGATGTACTTAAGGGAATATTTATATTTATTTGCATATTAAAAGTGGTGTAATCCTGGGAGGAGATGCAGTGGAGCGGCAGGCTTGTGCAAAAGCATTACATTTCACGCAGACAAGGATTTATGCAGTTGACCTACACACAGTTTTGTGTATCTGAATTTTTTTGTGCATACGCACTTTTCAACTTTTGGCTGTACGCCATATTTTAGTGTGAATTCTACGCACAGCATTATGCATGAGCCCCCAGGTCTTCCACAAAACTGTGCGATACTGCAAGATAAAGACTAGTGGGAGCGGCCACTAAGTGAGCTATGAGAACTCTGAAGGAGTTACAAGTTACAGTATTGAGACTGCAGCGACTGTACAGACAACAACTGTTGCTGGGGTGCTTTACCAAAAACAAAAAGAGCATCTTGGCTAGAGTTTGTCAGGAAGTAATGGGGGGGCTCTGAAGTCAACTGGAAGAAGGTTCTTTTGTCTGATTAGACCACATACGAACTTTTTGCATATCAAACTAATCACTATGTTTGGTGTAATAAGCAGAACACATTCCCATTATTATTTATTTTGTCTAATTTCTGTATTTTTGATTTTGTATTTGAATTTCAGTTAGTTTCTGCTTTTGGATTTGTTTTTCTACCTCATAGTTTCTTAAGTTATGGTTTGCAGTACAAATTGTGTCACCTTTTTTGTTTCAAAGGGTCGAGACTCACTGTTGTACTCAATGGGAAAGGTTTGCATACGGTTTGTGAATTATCTTGTGATGGGTCGTCACAGGCAGCTTAAGCATTCAACATTGTTCCGCTATGATTGTCAACAGCAGATGACAAAGGAGGACCCCACACCCACAAAGAACTGCCTATGATGATTCTACAAGGAAACTTCCTGCCTGTTATCATTGTTAACATCAGCCGTGGGACAGGCAGTGCCAAGGTGAGCAGCAGTACTGCCACCAGTAGTGAGTGTCTAGGGGCACAAATGGACAGTATGGGCAGCGTTAGTATCTTTAAGAGATTGGGATTGAAGACCTCTTAGTAGATGTTTTAGATCTATGCTATGTAACAGAATAAGATGCTTTCTCGCACCCTTGTACCCTCAGACACCACGTCAGACACCAGGTAAAAGTCCAATAATGATATTTATTATATCAATAATGTGCGCAAAGCACCCTCCATTCCCAAATACTCCAATAACAATAACAACAATTCACAAATAAACCAATCCTCCAGCTCCCAGACACGTTGCCACCCTTCCACCCAGCTCAGCTCGAATGAATGGAGATGGCCCCTTTTATAGAGGACCCGGATGAGCCCCAGGTGTTCCCAGCAATCTTCTTCTGGCCACGCCCCAGCGTGGCGGAAGTGCCGGCTGTCCTCCTGGCTGCTCTCCGGGCGCCGTCATAAATCTTCCCCCCAGCACTTCCTGGTGTGGCGGAAGTGCTGGGGCAACAAGTCTCCAAGACATCGGGGCGCCTCCTGGCGGTGACCACGGGCCCCTACAGGGAAAGGCTTCCATGCCCTTGACCCGTGGCCCCCAAAGCAACCCGGAAGGCAAACCCCACGTGGTCCAGGCAGGGCTCTGACCCTCTTCCGGTCCCTCCTGGCGTCCCGGCCGGGTCATGGCCCCTGGCATCCCTGACAGCTAATTAAATGTTGTTGTATCATAGTATTTTTAAAATATTCCTGCGGAACTTGTGTGGCAAAGTACATTTTATAGCATTAACATCAATTGGGACTGACCCACCAGATCTGACGCTAAGACACTAAGAAGAGCATAATTGAGATGTGAGAAAAAAAAAGTTTAAAAAACACTGATTTAGATTATTTGCTATCCTAAAATAACACTTTTAAATTCCTGAGTTCAACATTATGAGTTTGTTTTGTTTTTAGTTTGATATTTTTTCATTTAAGTGTTTGGTTTATTTATAGTCTTTTATAGTTTTCACGTTAATGACATTGAATTTGGCTTTTCCTGTTTACTTATTTTCTACTTTCAATACCATTACAATTTTTTACATTTTTAAAAATTAGTAAGTATAGTATTTCTATTAATAAAGTCTTTCAATGGCTTCTTGGTTTCTTTGATAGCTGTGTTTGCACATTGCATACAACAGTGGACATGGCCATGTGACAACTGAACTGAGGATCTTTGAATTAAGTCAAGACGCAGACATAAAAAAGTGTTAATTCATTGTCTTGTTCATTTCTCATTTTTTGTGTAATTTATTGTAATTAAAAAAAGAAAATGACAGCAGACAGGAAATATTGAGTAAGTAACAATAACATTTCAAAAAGAGCTGGACAGCCTTTAAAACTGGGCAAATACTGAAGACATGACTTCATGTAGACAAGTGTGAAGTGTAATACGGAGGTACAAGGAACTTTAGTTATTAATACAAGATGCGGGGAGACCCTCCCTTACAAGGAGCAACCTGTGAAAAGAATTCAGAGCTTTTAGTTGACAGAATGTTCTCATTGTCTAAATAATTTGAAGAAGCATTAAAAAGGCAAATAAAATATTAGACTTAATTTTAAATTATATTAGACTAAATTACACAGTATATTAACAACAACATTTATTTATATGGCACATTTTCATACAAATGATGTAGCTCACAGTGCTTTACAAGATAAAGAAGAAAAGTTTATAAAAAATGAAAATAAGATTAGGCAATACTAAATAACAAGGTATAAAGTAAGGTCTGATGGCCAGGGGACAGAAAAAATGGGAAAAAAAACCAGAGGGCTGGATCAAAATAAAAAAAAATTGCAGGGGTTCCATGGCCACGAGACCACCCAGTCCCCACTGGGCATCAAAATATATCAGACTATATAATGCACTAGTGAGACTGCACATGGGGTATTGTGTGCAGTTCTGGTCACCATGCTATAAGAAAGACATAACAGCATTTGGAGCTGTGCAGAGGAGAACAATCACAGGCCTTCCTGGGACTAAACAGCATGATGAACATTAATGGGATGATGGGATCATACTACTTCAGTCTTTAGGAAGAAATGCTGTGTGTGGACCTAATTCAGGTGTTCGATTATGAGTACTAATGCCTCTCTCTCTCTTTCAACAGAGGCAAAGAAGAAAATAATAATTTCATACACTTACCTTCAGCACTTCCGGTGCCACAAAATGGCCACTACACAACAATCCTGTCTACGAATACCATAGATGACGTCACTTTCCGGCTCCTCCATGATGATGTCACTTCTAGCTCCTAATAATGACGTTGCTTCCGGCTCGTCTGATGACGTCACTTCTGTCAGCCTACATTGATGTCATTTCCTGTATTAAATCACTTCCTGCCACCATTTTGTATGTAACTCCTCATGTAACCGCTGTACAATGTCAAAGGCCCTGGTTTTTTCACTCATTTTTTCGTCTAGTCCAAAGGACATTATACGGGGCAATTCACAACTCTTTGTGGCGTTTCTTAGAGTGAATTTATTTCATTACACTAGGAAGCACATCTTAATGTACAGTAAGGATTTGTCGGAATCAAAATAAAACAAGAAACAAACAAGTGCTATATCATGTAAATGAAATGGAAATGTATACAACATTTAAAATGTATATGGATGAGATATTTCTACAATTTCTTTTGGGTAACCAAACCAGCATGATGCACTGAATGGTTTGCTTTTTTACATATAAGAATATAACAGTAGTTCAGTCCTTTAGAAAGTCCTAAAATAGATACAACCATCCTCAGATGACAAACAACACAACTGATTTTACGATAGGAACCTAATATTAGAATTTGAGTAACTCTGAATCACTTTAAAAGGCTCCTGAATATACCGAAGATAATATCGGCACTGCATACTTAATGTATGCATGTATCGTTTCACAAAACATAGCAGTAATTAACTAAAATACTTTTTCAGTTATGAATATATTTTTCTGCAGGTTTCATTTTTAATAATGTTGTTTAATGTAAATCTTTATTAGTTCTGAATGTTAAAATATGATAGGGAGTGAGGAGGACAGAACTAAAAGAAATTTCTATTTTATGTACTGTGAGCTGTTAATGTGTTCTATAGTATATCATCTGGGTGTCTTGATTGCTGCAGATTTGTTGTGTATTGCATTGTGATAGGTCACTGATATAGGTCATAGCTGGGGTTGAAAGGGTAAAGCAGGGTTAATAAGGAAAAGGGGGAAAAAGAATAACATGCACGCTAATCAAAGTTTTTGTTAAAAAAGGCATCTTAAAAGTGGTTATTAATATTTTGGAAAATATCCCCTTGCTGTCCTTTGGTTGTGGTCCAGTAAAAACTATTGAAATTGGCCAGAATGCCTTGGAGATTGAAGAGGTGGGTCGTCCAAGTCAAGCGTAAGGTTGTGTATGACTTCACGTGCCACAATGATGGTTCTGACTCTAGAATCGCAAACCAAATGGCAGACAAGCAAAGCATTCTTCAAAAAATCCAAAAGGTTCTTGTTTTTTAGTGACGTCTAATTACCACAACTGTGGAAATGTTGTGAGATTATGCATAGGTGTTGCGAGATACGACAGGTCCACAATATAGTCTTATCCTCAATATTTCATTTCAAATGACTGCTGTCAAAAATTCAGAGCCGTGTTTGCTTCCAGCCCATCTTGCTATCACATTGTGGGATTTTTGAGTTATCATTACACACGTCTATAGTGGTGACTGTAGGTGGAGGGCTGAAACCGAAAGAGATCAAATGACATCCGCAGGAAATGCTCCGCTTGCAGTGTTCAGAGATGAGTGCTGCGTGACTGACTAATGCAATCTTCCTATCAGCTCATGCTGCACGGAGCTCACTTCTCAGCCAAAAGCTGCGGGTTCGAAACAGACTACAATGTAAGTCTTCAACCTAAAACAATATTGTTAGATGACAGTGGCTTGAGTCCAAACCCTGTTAAGTAAAGCAAGGTGCACAAGCAACACAGACTGTGTATAAATCAACGTGGTTGTCGTACTCAAGGGAGTCATCTGATCACCAGCTACACAGCAGACGTAAATGTTATGCTAGCAAATAAGGACCACCGTCTGTGAAACCTTAGAGAAAACTGCAGTACCACCTGCAACCAAAAGATCTGAGCAAAATGAAGAAGGAGAAGAGCTTCTTAACAAGAAAGAAAAATGTGCTGATTACCCTTCCACATGTGCCAGAGGACTAAAGACAAAGCAAAGTACACCTGTTTAGATTCTGAGAACTGCTGACTGTAACGATATAGTTAGGATAAAGCCAGCTAATGTGTTATGGTTGTTGGTATCACTGTAACTGACATGCAATAACCTTTGTGAAGGATAAGTTTGTAGTTGTTGTAAATTGCTCTTACTAAATTCAGTAGTAAAGTTTAAAGCAACATCTCTCATACAAATACACACGGGGGTGTAAATCACTGCAAATTAGCTTTGATGTAATGAATGCTGCCATAATAGTGCAGGTGCTGGAAACTTTATAAACTAGCTAAGAGTGTATCCATCTAACTGACTGAAAGACCAAAATTCTGATTAGGACATTTTAAAGCACACAGTGAGTGCTGTTTCCATTGTAATTCTTTAGGTTAGAATTAAGGAAATAGAATTCATACTTTATGTGCCTTTTCTGAAGGAGAGAAAAGGTCAAACTAAGCCAGTGTGGATTTATGTTTTGTGTTGTTTTCTCTTGTCCTTCAGTTTTGCACATATCCATCTATTATCCCCATGTTATGAATAAATTGTATTATTTAGGTGTGTTTGGAATTTTTGATTAAAAATAACCTATTCCACATTTGAACCATAAACAAAGAAAGTGAAAGATATACATTGTACAGATCTCTTCATAATCTCTCACATTTCACGTTACATTCTCCTGGTTATCGTTTTGGCATTCTGTTTGGTTTTTAAAATCTAGATTATGTTTCTGCCAGTTCTTTGGAATCCCCTTTACGTGTTTGCTTTTTGCCACTCGCAATCAATCACTGATGAGCTTTTGTTGTTTGTCTTCGTAGTTCCTTATGAACGTATTACTCTCTTATTATGAGTGCGTCTTCATGTCCATGTTGTTTTTAACTCCTATTCCTTCTTCTTGGCTTGCATTTTTTACATGCCTTTCCTTAACTTTTTATTTTTTACCATTAAGTGTGTTTTATGTCTGTCTCTCTTATTTTATTATTCAAACAAAGCGAGCACCTCTCTTGATTTTCCTGACAAAACTTCTCATCTTCCCAGCTGACTGTCTTCCAAAATGGGTTTGCTTTCTAAACTCCATCACAGGTCAACCTTGTCCACTACGTTAACTGAATGTTGTACCTTGAAGAACTTACAGAAATTCAGTAAGACAGGAGTTCATAGCGTAGCCCTGATCCTGTGGACATCAGGAATGGTTGTCTGTCATTCTACACAATATTTATGTGTTTCTCATTAAGAGACAGCAATAAAGGGAAACCTCATCATGTCCTAATAAAACAGACAGATTCTGGAGAAAGCACATTAGCCATAAACAGCCCTCTTTTTTTACCTCAGTGAAAGGAGAAACTATAGACCGATACTACTGGCTGCCAAAAAAGTCATCTTAACGAAGTATTACATATCCAGAAGCTTTTACCGCTCTTTACAAGAAGCTAAGATAAAATCAGAGTGACACCTTGGACTGCCCCATTTGTACTTTAACTGAGAATGAGAAAGATGTTAGACGAGGCAATTCAAAGAGAAGTAGTGGTTTAGATTAATTTGTTTCTTTCAGAAAGGCTTACATTATTCATTGGTGTCCATTTAAAAAGATCTTTTAAATTAATGTGTTGAAAAATGTATGTAATCTAGAATGTAGAAGAGGGACACGGATGGCTTCATGAACTGGCATCCAGTGTCACTCATCTGTTTAGTACAAGCATAAGAAAAAGATAACAGTCCAGCCGAGTGAGATTCTGGGAGATAGCAAAGTCTATTCCTTGTAACTGCCATACCCAGAAGGTGTCAGATAACGCTGTCGATCAATTATTTATAGTGCTTCATTACATCGGTCCCCTTTTACTTTTCCACATATTTTCTAAGAGAACAGTTTTTACAAATGCTGCTGTGGCAACATAAGAAACAAATGCAAACATTCAGAAAAAAATGCAGCTTCTCTTCATGATGGCGCAAGTGAAAATTATGAATAACCTACTTGATTCACGTTTTAAAATCACAGGAAGAGTAAAAGAGCCCTTGTAAAAATATGATAATTTGAATTATTATTCTAAACCCGTTATCTTTTTACAGATTATTCATCCAAAGTGGCAATGGGTAGAGAGTCCTGAGTAATATCTGCAAATTGGTAATTATGGCAGCATGCCAGTTTAGAAAGGCAGAAGCCATGAGGGAGCAGTAGATTCTGTCATAAATTGTGCCAAGGAGAGCCATACAACAATTAGGGGCATCAATGTAGGAGACAACATGTAACTTTACCCTGTAGTAAACTCAGCAGATGCCAGGAATGCCAGGTAATCTACAAAGAGAACAATTGAGGCCAGGGAGGGCTGAGAAGAGACTGTAAGACTCCCCAGCCACTGGGCCACAGCAACAGTTTCTTCCTTGTAAAAATACAGATCAGTGCTCATATTTATCAAACGTCTCAGAATGACTTCTACAACATGCAATAAAAGACTGACTATCATAAGAATTTGCCCTACCTCAGAAAAGGATACGGCAAGTAATTATGAAGTGCCCTACACCAAATCGATGTCTCGATTTTATGGCAACCTGAGCCATAAACTAATGAAATCTTGGTGACGCTTTGTAGTTTTCTGATACTAACATTAAGCCTTCACCAGAAAGAAGGTAACAGTAATAATAATATTAATAGTAATAGTAATGGCAGGAGTAGGAGTGGAAGAAGAAGGAAACATAACAATGTAGGATATTCCACTAAATTGTTGCTACTTCACAACATCATCAAGAATAATACTGTAATGAGCACTGATATGAAAAGACCGAGACACACACACACACACACACACACTGAACGAGAGTAAAGCCTGATAATGGGGCTTTAACAATGAAGGATTCACAGCCATAGTTTCAGAAGATCCACCTTCTCACTATTATGGCCACAGGAAACACCTCGTAAAATAACAGTTACTGAATCTAGCCACAGCTTGCACGGATTCTGAACTCATGTTTGCTTTTCGAGTGTTCCCGATCGTCTACTAGATTTCTGTGCTGTATCCCCCTTATCTTCTGAAAGGCTTTATTTACCGTATCCATTGTCCCCAGAGACTCTGCCTGCCTTCTTGAAGCTAACTGCTCTTGTAAAGTGTAACATGAATATTACGGAGGTTTGTGGAAGGCAAAGCTCAGCACCCCTGTGTGACATTTTGCTGTTATCATCCACCCAATCCCACATACTGTATCTTCAGGATAATATACTGGCTACTACAATACAGTTTGCGTCCATGACCACTTGCGTGTTGATAACGTGGTATCATTTGTGATTTATCTCACTCACCCAAGTATTCACCCACACTTGGTGCAATGATCTTTGTGTGTATAGAGGTTTGTATGAATGCAGCTTGCTTTAACCTTATCTCACATGGACTGGCAGGGAAATGTATAAATTTGCATATTGCCTCATATATTGCAAGGGTATTCTCAATGTGGTGCAAAATTGAAGAAACAGTTGCTTTTGATTACCCAAATTATTGCTATTCCAAAGCTACATTTTACCTATGGCCAAAAAGGTAATGTTTCCAATACTTTCATTTTGGCTTGACTTCTTGCGTAGATGGATCAATCACGTAATGTACAAAATCTTTTACAAATATTCTGTCAAATTGATATCTTTTTATGAGTTCACTGCAATCAAGGGTTTCCAAAACATTCTGCCTTTCCCAAGAACGCCATCTTCTGGCAGCTCCTACCAAGTTATAGAACAGCTCACAAGCTCTCCTAAATCCCAGTGAATTTCTGAGTAGTTTCCTTAAATTAACAAATTAATAAAATGTTATTACTTCTACTCCAAAGAATAGGACCAAATTAGCATCACTTTGAGGTTTTCAAGTAATTAGGACCCTTTTCCAGCATTGTGACACTTCATAAATAAAGACATAGGTTGTCACCTTAGAATGTAGAAAACTGCCATGGCCTTTGAACTGCATTTAGATGGAAAATAGCAGGCCACAAGAGCAGAGACAACTTGGTCAGAGCATGAAATGTAAATTAGGGAGAAACCTTAGTCAATAACCAAAAAAATCAAACTTTCTGTTCCACCAAATCCAAAACCTTAGCCAAAGTTGTAGTCAGTAACACAGCTGCTATTTCATAAGCTGTAAATCTATTATAACAAACACACTTGATGTCTGGGATGCATCCTCAAACTTGAAACAATGAGTTCTTCGCACTGTGGCTGCTCAAAATGGTGGTGCCCATAATGAAAACGAAATGGCATCATTTTAAACCTAAAATGTAGTGGTTTGGCTGGAGACTATTTTTTATGATTGCTTCTTGGTCTTTTACATTTTTTAATTGTTTCCACAGTTTCAAAGACCAGGAATCTGTTGCTTATATCTATATTTTTATTGTTAGAAATGCTGAAAATTAATTGCATGATCCTGTGCTATTGTGCTACTAAACTAGCAAAAAGAATTTTAATCAGAAAACCGAGAGACAAGGCAAAGTCAAAAATGAAAACGGTCCAAACCACAAGATCTTCTTCTTCTTCATCCTGGCGTTGTGTCCCGCTTGATCGCAGGGTCCGCTCTCTTGCAACATCGTCTCCATTTGGCTCGGTCTAAAGCGTCTTCTGGGGTGACATTGGCGATTTTCATGTCTTCGCTGATCCGGTCCATCCACCGCTTCTTTGGTCTTCCTCGTGGTCGCCGCCCTGCGGGTCGAGCCGCATTGCCGTTCGCGCCACCGAGTTCTGGTCACTTCGGGTGACATGCCCGTACCACCGCAGCCTTGCCTCTCGCATCTTTTCTACAATTGGCGCTATGCCCATTCGCCGGATGTCGGCGTTCATGATACAGTCCCATCTTGTTAGGCCCAGGCTCCAGCGAAGCATACGCATCTCCATGGTGCTTAGGGCTTGTTCGTGCCGCAGAGGCTGGCCAGCACTCTGATCCATATAGGGCAACTGGGCGGACCACTGATTTGTAGATTTTTGACTTCAGGCTGTCCGGCATGCGGCGGTCGCAGAGCACGCCAGTGACTTGGCGCCACTTGGCCCATGCGGCGTTGATTCTTGCGCTGGACGCCGGGTGACAGGTCACCGTCGTGGCTGATGACAGCGCCAAGGTACTTGAATTCGGTAGTCTTCTTCAGGTCTTCCTCCCCGATCTTGATGGTACCATCGGTTTGCAGGCCACATTCCATGTATTCGGTCTTTTTAATATTCAACTTCATGCCGTTGGTGTCTAACCGGTCCTTCCACCGTTGGGCCTGTTGCTGTAGGGCTTCGCGTGTCTCGTCCGAGAGGAAGACGTCGTCCGCATACAGCAGCGTCCATGGGTGGGGGTCTGGAGGTCTGCGTTGCTGTGTCCATACACAAAATGAACAGGAGCGGCGATAGCGCTGATCCCTGGTGCACGCCCACATTGATGGCGAAGGGCGGTGATGTTCCCACTGGGCACCTGACCATGCTGGTGACGTTGCGGTACAGGAGCTTGACCCAGTTGACGTATGCTTCTGGTACACCGCGGCGCCGTAACGCATGCCAGATGAGGTCATGAGGCACTCTATCAAACGCTTTCTCCAGGTCCAGGAAGGCCATATGGACACCTTTGTTCTTTTCTCGATGTTTCTCCAGTAGAAGGCGGGCGGCATGGATTGCATCGGTTGTTCCACAGCCTTTGACAAAGCCGCATTGATTTGGCGTGATGGTGACGATATGGCGGAGGCGGGCGTCCAAGATCCGCTCGAATATCTTCATTGTGTGGCATAGGAGGCGGATTGGGCGATAGTTGGAGCACTCGCCACGCCGCCTTTGCCTTTCAAATGGGCACTGTTATGCTGGTGGTCCAGGCCTTGGGGACTTCGCCTTCTCTGACGATTTGGTTGAAGAGGTCGATAGCGTCGCGGCTCCACGTTGCCCAAGCAGCTTCCACACTTCAGCAGGAATGTCATCAGGTCCGGTCGCCTTCCGTTCTTCATCTTCTTGACAGCAGTTGTGACTTCTGCGATGGTAATTGGCGGACGGGGCCAGAGACGGGTCGGCACTGCTGATCGGCGGGTGTGGGAATTCTTCGTTGCTCACTCTGGAGTAGTAATCGCCCAACGCTGGAGGATGGCGGGCGGGTCCCGTAAGACTAGGTGTTGGTCGTCCTTGATATGCTTGACCTGGCCGATATCCTGGGTCGAACGATGGCGCATATTTGCAAGGCGATAGATCTTGTTCGCCCCCAGGCGTGTCCAACTCCTCGTAGAGCTTGCTATAGTGAGCGCTTTCGCTGCGACAGCACTCTTCGCCATCAACTTGGATGTTCTGTATTGTTGGTAGTCTTCATCGTCTCTGGACTGGAGCCACTTCTTCAGGGCTTTCTTCTTCGCTTTGATGGGTTCTTGCACTTCTTCGCTCCACCACCATGTTTGTTTATCGATGAATTTTCTTCCCGGTTTCGTCCGTCCAAGGGTTGCGGACGCAGCTTCGAGATCTGGCTGGAGATGGTATCCCAGGTGTCCGCTACTGGCTGGTCAGGGTCCACGCCCATGCGGGCGAGCTCTTTTGTAAGCTCTTGCTTCCACTCGCCGAGTCTCCACCATTTGATCTTTTCGGCGGTTGTTGTTCGTACCATTCGACGCTGGCCAAGGTCTAGGTGTAGGTCCATGACTAGCAGCCGGTGTTGGGGGCGGCGCTTGTTGATGGGATCACTTTTACGCCACGGACCAAGTTGAAGTGACACCTCGAAAGAGCCAGTAGTCGATCTGGGTGTCTCGCCCGCTGGAGTATGTTATCTGATGCATTTGCTTCTTTTTGAAGAAAGTGTTGACTATGGCGAAATCATGGGCCTCTGCGCAGTCCAGCGCTCGTGTGCCATCGTCGTTACGGGCTCCTCGTCCTTGGCCCCATGGACCCGTTCAGTATCCGGTTCGCTCTTGACCCACGGGCGTTGAGGTCGCCACCGACAGCTACGTGTTCTTCGGGGCAAATGATCGTAGGTGGGCGCCGAGGCTTTCCCAGAATCGGTCTTTCTCGCCGCCGGGCAATTGGTTTGGGGCGCGTAGCACGATACAACTCGGAGCACGGCTGAGCCAGTGTCAATCTTGAGTGACATGAGGCGGTCTGAGACTCGGCTGACTTCTACGACGTTGTCTTGTAGCTTCTGGCAGATCACGATTCCCACCGCCGCTTTGTGCTTGTGCGCCGTTGTAATACAGTTTGAAGCCTTCGCCGATGTCTCTGGCTTTTGATCCTTTCCATTTCGTCTCTTGAATACAGGCGATGTCGACACGACGGGTCTTGAGTCGTCGGCCAACTCGCGGCTTCTTCCGTCATGGTGCCGATGTTGAGGGTCCCACACCGTAATCGTAGTCGTGGTCGGACTTGCTTCTTTAGCCTGTCCCGTCCTTGGGCAGGTAGCCTTCGTCCACTTCTCACGTCGCTCAGGCGAGGGCGGCGCGCGTCGCCTGCAGGGGACGCCCTAGCATCATCGTCCAAATGTTGAGCCGTTGTTGCATATGATGCGACTGAGGAGGGGTCCGTCGATCGGCGCGTCGCTCCGCCTGACGTCGACGACCCTCACCGTTGGCCAACTTCCCATGGGGTCGTTGTTTCCAGCCGGCACCGCGAGGAGGTGGTGATGGGATTTTGCCAGCCGGTCCAAACCACAAGATCAACTGCTCTAAATACTGAAACCAAAATACAAGACAAAATTTGGGTCAGACACTATTAAAAAAAAAAAAAAACAGACAGGAAAAAGGGTTTTGAAAAGGGCTTATTTTAGAAAAGAATTTTGAATCTTGGGTAGGGTAGTAATCGCAAAGACTACATTTTTACCTGTTGTTTTGTAATTTAAACATCACAACTTCTGAGGACAGACCCCTGAAAATGTGAACATTTCTCTAAAGGTGGGAATACAAAATGGAGATCATTGTAAATAAACAAGATCATGACAAAAACAACACAAAACATTTACCACAATCAAAGTAAGCTTCAAATCAGAAAACTGAATTCTACAGCTAAGAAAACCTTCAAAATGAGTGGTAGAACTTAAATAAAAGAGGAGAAAAGAGTAAAAAAAATCTAATAAATTAATCTACTCAACATGAGGTGTTGTATTGTTTTCTTAGTGGATCTGACATTGTTGTAGCCATTTGCCAAGCAGTTACTAAATAAAAAGATCAAGAGTGTGCCTCACGTATTGTCATCAACACAAACGGCTAGTGTGCATATTACCCCAATTGTTAATGTTTTCCATTCCAATTTAAAAAAACACCTAGTGATCATTCTTCTATACTAATAAAAGGCAAAGCCCCCACTAACTCACTCACTCACTGACTGACTCATCACTAATTCTCCAACTTCCCGTGTAGGTGGAAGGCTGAAATTTGGCAGGCTCATTCCTTACAGCTTACTTACAAAAGTTAAGCAGGTTTCATTTCGAAATTATACGCGTAACGGTCATAACTGGAACCTACTTTCAACCATATATACAGCCATAGCCGGCAGCTCGGTCTCCTTGTGAGGCGGAGTTGCATTCCGCATCATCACGCCTCCCACATAAGTACGTAGAGAACAAGGAAGAGCTCCAAAGAGCGTTGAACAAAAAACACATTACACACTTGAGAAGGCAGCAAAAGAATATGAAGCGAGTGACGCATACAAGCATATTCATAAGTGCAGCTACTGTGGAAACAAAGCACGGTGTGAACCGTAAGTTTAAATTAAGTTTATAGACACGCTCCCGCTGCCGTTTGTCATGCCTACGATGAATACGATATTCGCGAGATACATATTTAATGAGAAAACACGAAGTACGTAGAGAACAAGGAAGAGCTCCAAAGTGCGCTGAACAAAAAACGCAGTACACAATTGAGAAGGCAGCAAAAGAATATGAAGCGAGTGACGCATACAAGCATATTCATAAGTGTAGCTATTGTGGAAACAAAGCACGGTGTAAACCGTAAGTTTAAATTAAGTTTATAGACATGCTCCCGCTGCCGTTTGTCATGCCTACGACGAATACGATATTTGCGAGATACAAGTTTATTGAGAAGACACAAGATATAAATGAGATTTTGGATCACTTTGTAATGGAGTTAAAATTGCTGTAGCGAGAAACTTTTAATTGCCGGGTCTTAGCTAACATTAAATAAAGCCGTGGACATCGCAAGATCACACAAGAGAGCGGCTCATGTGAACTGACTGTGAATGTAGTACGAGTGATCACTTCGATGAATGAAACCTGTTCAAAAAACGCATTACACAATTAAGAAGGCAGCAAAAGAATGTGAAGGGAATGACGCATACAAGCATATTCATGAGTGCAGCTACTTTGGAAACAAAGCACGGTGTTAACCTAAAGTTTAAATTACGAATTATGAATACGATATTCGCGAGATACATTTTTAATGAGAAGACGCAGGGTTTAAACGAGACTTTTGATCACTTTGTAATAGAGTTTGAATTGCTGTAATGGAGTTTAAATTGCTGGTATGCCAGGTCTGAGCTAACATTAAATTGTTAAATTCAGTTCATAGACACGCTACCGCTAAATATTCGCAGGCAAATCCACAACTTAATACCGGGAATGCCTGTTAAACATCTTAGATTCAAGAGTACCGATTTGGGTAGTGAACACTTCGATGAATGAAACCTGTTATCTTTACACCAGTTGACAAACACGGAATATAACTTGAACACAACACTTCCAAATACGAACCTGATTGAAAGAAATAATGATAATAATCAAATCCTTGATGACAGCAACACTCATAACAGTGACAAAACTATTACATTGATATATATATATATGTATGTATGTGTGTATGTATATATATATGTGTATGTATGTATGTGTGTATATATACATGTATGTATGTATGTGTGTACAGTATATATACATCTCGCGATGTCCAAGTACATAACTCCACATGTGTTCATTCATAGTTTTGATGCCTTTAGTGAGAATCTACCAATGTAAATGGTCATGAAAATAAAGAAAACACATTGAATCATTGAATGAGGAGGTGTGTCCAAACTTTTGGCCTGTACTGTATATATATATATATATATATATATATCTACATATATACACGCACACATATACATACACATATATCTATCTATCTATCTATATATATATCTATATCTCTATATATCTATCTATATCTATATATCTATTTATATCTATATGTATATATCTATCTATCTTTATATGTATATCTATATATATCTACTGTATATGTATATATATATATATATTTATCTCCTTTGGGGTGCGAGCAGCTGTTGCTGGGGGTGCCAGAATCCATCGAGGAAGAAAAATGAAAAACATTATTTGTACAAAATCTTAATTTATCTATCCATTCCTAAATAATTAAATGGGCAGGCTATTTCGTATCAGTGCAATACGCTGCTTGTTAAAACAGATGACTCCTGCTCTTACGTGCACTTAGTGCTGCGTGGGTATTATGAAGTATCGTATCTGTTCAAGTTCTATTTAAATTTTAAATACAAGTAATTTTTATTTGGTCGACAGAAATATGTTTAGTAGGAATGTAAGTTAAATTTAATCATCATTGCATACATTTTTCTTCACCATAGAAATTTAAAGACTAAATTCAACTTCCATTCCTACCAAAGATATTTCTGGCGACTAAATAGAACCTACTTATATCCAAATTCGAGGTATTGAGCTGTCACCTGCCTACCTGAATAAGTCACAGTCGCTTCGCTCTTACTTTTTTACCGTTCATTTAATCATGGCTAGTTGCGGAAAAATTATAACATGGAAGGAGAATTACACTGAGTATGGCTTTACCAAAACAATTATTGATGGCGAATAAAGTATCCATGATTCATAAAGATTCAATTGGTGATCTGTTTTTCTGCATTAACCTCATATTTTTTCACACTTCTTCTGAAACCAAGGGGGTGCGAGGGTAAAATGAATCGGGAAGCGCTGATATATATACGAAGTCTGGCAGAAAAGTAATGAGACTGATTTTTTATTTACCAAAGTTTTTATTTTTTCAAACATCAATGTTATCCCCTTCAAAGTAGTTCCCTTGGGCAGCTACACACCGAAGGAGATGTTGTTCCCACTGTTGGTAGCAGCGCTGGAAGTCTTCAACCGGTATGGTCTTCAGAATGTCCGTTACACTCTTTTGGATGTTTTCTAAAGTCCAGAAATGACGTCCTTTGAGGACATTTTTCAGTTTAGGAAAAAGGAAAAAGTCACACGGACTGAGGTCAGGTGAATAAGGGGGCTGGGGAACCACAGGAATGCCTTTTGAGGTCAAAAATTCTGTTATGGAGAGGACAGTTTTCCGGCACCATTTTGGCACAGACCTTTCGCATGTGCAAATGTTCAGTCAAAATTTGATGAACGGTAAATCTGTTTAAATTTAATTGTTCACTCAACATTCTTAATGTTAAACGACGGTCTGATCTCACAAGAGTGTTCACACGTTCGATGTTTTCATTGGTTTTCGAAGTTGAAGTCCTCCCTGAACGGTGTTCATCTTCAACATGTTTTCTGCCTTCCAAAAATGATTTGTGCCACCGAAAAACTTGAGCTCGGGATAAAGAATGTTCCCCATAGGCCTGTTTTAACTTTTCAAACGTCACACTTGCCGTTTAATGGCACAACGTTGCTCCAAATTCCGCTGTTCCATTTTGCGTGACGCACAACCAAAACACAACTTCGCTAATAGCAGTCACAAAAATCACGTAGTCAACAGAAGGAGTTGAAACTCGCACTGAGATATGGGAGGGTACTGATACACGTACTCTATCAAGGACAACAGCGCAGCGTTGCCAGATCACCTGCAGTGTTGCCAGTCTCATTACTTTTCTGCCACACCTTGTATATTGAATATATTGAAATAGTTTTACTGTCAAATAATGCAAACAGTATGCGGCACGTGTTTCGCCTTAATTCTGGGCTCATCAGGCAGTACACACTCACTGCACCCCCTCTCGGGAATCGAACCTTGGACGTCAGCGCTAGAGGTGAAGCCTCTCATGTTGCGCGATGGTGTATGGTTCGTTTATTTGACAGTATGTAGATCGGGGTGTATATATATATATATATATATATATATATATATATATATATATATATATATATATATATATATTACTTTTTAGAATGCAACGTATAGTTTTGCCCAGGAAGAAAGCAATGTTGCCTCAAATCAATGGCAACCTTTTGTAGGTTGTGTCTCTGAGACTTATTAATTGTCATCGCGAAGCAGAGCCTTACTGGAAATTTGAGGCATTTCAATTGAAATGGGAGATCAGAGGGTATAACGGTGATGCCAGGAATACATTCAGAGTGTGGCGCTCTGCTGTTTTTTTGTGTAGCTGCCTTCACACAGCTTCTCCGCTGCCTTGTAAACGAACGCCATATAAGGCCATCGTTTCTCCTTGCTTCGCGGTTCTGTACTGTTTTATTGTTCGTTTATTACGATTCTTATAGTCGTTGTGTAGCTATTCGAGACTTACTTTACTGTTCAGGTACCCATTTCCTTTATTTAATCCGCGGCTTGTACATTATTTTTTGCTCGTTTATTACGATTATATAGATATTTATTGATTCCCTTCTTTAGCTGACTGCCTGCTCATATAAGATGCTCCGCTGTTTCTTTGTGAAACAGCCTTTACACAGCTTCCCCGCTGTTTTATAAACAAACGACATATAAAGCCATCACCTTGTCAATTGTTTAATGCGTTTTTTGAACAGGTTTGATGCATGGAAGTGATCACTCGTAATGTGTTCAGGCAGTTCACATGAGCTGTGTGAATCTTGTGTGATGTTGCAATGTCCACTGCTTTATTTAATGTTAGCTACGACCCGGCACTTAAAAGTTTCTGGCTGCACTCCGGTTGTAATATGACGAAGCTGCACGAGCTCACTCTTAAGAATGCAACGTATAGTTGTCCAGGAGAAAAGCATTCTTTGGGAGCTCTTCCTTCTTTTCTACGTACTGCAGTCACAGTCAGTTCACGTGATTATGTGGGAGGCATGATGATGTCACACGCAGCTCCGCCCCCCACAGCCATTGAGCTAACGTCCATTACAGTATATGGAGAAAAATAGACTCCGGTTATGACCATTACGCGTAGAAATTCAAAATGAAACCTGCCCAACTTCTGTAAGTAAGCTGTAAGGAATGAGCCTGCCAAATTTCAGCCTTCTACCTACATGGGAAGTTGGAGAATTAGTGATGAGTGAGTGAGTGAGTAAGTCAGTCAGTCAGTGATGGCTTTGCCTTTTATTAGTATTGATATGTGTGTACAGTATATGTATATATGTATGTATATGTATATATGTATATGTGTATATGCATATATACGTTTATATGTGTGTGTGTGTGTGTATATGTGTGTGTGTATATATATATATATATATATATATGACAGCAACACTCATAACAATGACAAAACAATTACATTGTCAATCATGTTACGTTATTTTTAAAATGTTTCCTTTTCTTTTTCATTACTTCTTTAACACACTACTTCTCCGCTGCGAAGCGCAGGTATTTTGCTAGTATTAGTATATTCTGCTTATGATGCCATATAATATCTGTTTATTTAGGCTGTGGTTATGTGTGTCCTTTTATTTACAAAATTCCACACTGTAGACCGACTTCGATCTTTGATTCCCGTCCTGAGTTTGATTTTGACTTTGTGACTTCCCTCAATTTTCTTTTCATTTAAAACTGCTACTATCTAGTGCAGGCAATACACGCAACAAATGATCATTTCTATAATGCTAAAACAACAATTCACAATAATAATACATATTTAGATTCCTGTTATTCAAAAGCATGAAAAAACAGACCCTAAATGTCAACAATAAAAATTTCTGAAGACTGAAAAGAAAATGTAGTAAAAATTCCAGCAATCATACACACTTAAAAACATAGTTTCTTTAATGGCAATTTATGGTTCTTTACTGAGTTGTGTGGTCCCTTATAGAGCCATTGAAGCTGGGTTCTTTGCACTTTGAAAAACTTACTAACATGTAGAAAAAAATGAAATCCTTAATTTGTGATAGGCTAGTTCCTAGCAGGACAATAATATATTAAAAAACTTATTGTAAGAAAGAATCTTTTTGAAATCATGACTTATTGGTATCGTAGCATCGGAACTGAGCTCCACAATGGATGGATTCCCTGCTTATTACGTAGCTCTTTGAGGTGGCTCTTTATCCTTAAAAGGACTGCTCACCTTTTGCCACTCTATTTGGTAAAGCATTCAACTTTGCAGGCTTGCCATTTATATAGGCGCCTCTGCGACTGGGGATGTAATGCCAACTCATATTTGGATGACTCATCCCTGACTAATGTAACATAGGCTTCCTACTAAAGTTGCTGTCCCAGTGACCACTTCCAATTCCTAGCAACAACACACATACTCATTAAAACAGCTGTGTGGTCTTCTGTCTCACTTACGTCATGCAGCTGATAACGAGGGCACATCAGCAGGGATCGTAAGCACTGTTTTGTCAAAAGGCACAGCTGTGATGTTGAGTGCTGCACTGTCACACAGATGAGTTGTGGGGAATCAGGCAAACCTCCTTGTGTGGAGATGTGGATGTACCGATCTCTTGGGATGTTTTCCTTCACTGAACTGGAGCTGCATAACGCATTCCAGGTCTGGATCTCAGCTTTGAGGCTCTCCCTCCGCCACCGCTTCACAATGCCTCTATGATCTGTCTTGTCCTTTGCTTGTACATTTTTACCACCAGTTTGGCTTCTGACAGCTCACATGGATTCAGTGGCAACTCAATCGGCCACACTTTTCCCCAGCTCCATGAACCTGAAGCACCGCCAGCATCCGCACACTCAAGGTAATGGACCTTGGCAGATGGAGAAGCGGTGGTAGAGATGCAGAGATGTCAACAAGCACCACAATGGATGGATTCTCTTCTATTTACATGGCTCTTTGAGGTGGCTCTGTACTGCTCACCCTTTTCTGCACTAGTTGGGAAAGCGTGCAACTTTGCAGGCTTACATTTATATAGGTACCCTTGCCACTGGTGATGTAATGCCAGCTCATACTTGGGTGACTCATCCCTGGCTAATGTAAATTGTTAGCGGCATTACAGTATTTTCCAATTGTGTTACCATCTATTTATGGTTATTTACTACCAGTAAACCCCTGAATCTCTAAAGAATCGCAAATCCAAGAATGGCAATCACTTTCTGTTCCCTCCGATCTTTGAAGGGATGAAAAATGATGGAGGGTGGGAGCGTCCTCGGAAAGTTTTCATTTAATTAAATAAATATATTCGTACTAAAATTAACCAACTTATTAAAACTAAAATTGAAATTTAATTGTTATATTATTTAAGTCCAAAATGTCTTTGAGTTGCTGCACTTATAAGTAAAAAAATATTGGAGTGCAAAGGTTTAAATGAAGTAAATTGGAAACAAAAAATTCATAAAATGGTAAATTCAAAATAGTTCATCAAAAATCTCTATATAAACAACATTTTTGGTAAAGATGGTTTCCTGTCCTTGAATTATCTGTCCCTGGTATGGAGTAGTTAAAACCTTCACTTTAACATCACACGAACGCCGGACTCTTGAAAAGGCAACATAAAGTTGTCCATGTCGTTGATAAACTGCGTCATCTAGATCTAACACGTAAATTTGGGCACATTTGCGGTCGTGCTTTGGCTTAGGGTGCACTGTTCCAATCTGATGCAACACGCGAAAGCAGTATGGGCCATTCCCAGGTGGTGGCTTGATATTTACCCCGGTAGATGCAAAAGCAAATGAACTATTGTAGCATCTAATGCACTCCATAAAGCTTTTAGTTTCGGGTACATCGTTAGTCAAAAGCTTTCGTAAATATTCAGGATATTCATCCAAAGAAGGCAGCTTAACTTGACCCTTTTGAGAACAACGTCTAAACTTGTCAGTTGTATTGCCAGTTTTTTCTTCAAGGAAGTTAAGTGAATGACAATGACTGCAAATGACACTAATTAATCCCAATGAATTTTCATGAACAGTGGACTCATTATAGAATGCGTTCTGAGCTAACTGGCGGAATTGTTTAGCGGCTGTCCGTCTTTCCTCTCTTTGGCGTTTTCTTTGTTGGAATACTGAATGTCTTAAACCTTCTAAATGACTTTTTCAGCCTTTCTGCAGTTTCCTCTGATATTCTTTGTGATGAACAATTGCGCAAGCCTTCCAAGCGCTTCTCCTGTTGTTCTGTTGTCTCGTTTGCATGCCTGTACGGTACCTGAGCTCTTTCTTTTTGGAGCCATGACTCCTTTGCTTCTGGTGTTTCAGAAGCGCGTTGTAGGCGCCTTCGTTTATTGTTTTTCTGTGGCTGTGTCGTTAGCTAGAAGTCATTTGCTGTTAGGAATCATACTTACATTTAACACTGAATTACCCTAATGTCATTCAAATATGCCACACTGACAGCTGCTACACTGACTGCTGGCACAGTGGATTTGAGCACACTGACTGCTGCCACTGTTTAGTGTAGTAGCTGCTGCCACTGTGGAGTGGAATACTGCTGGCACTGTGGAGTGGAGTACTGCTGGCACTGTTGAGGCACACTGACTGCTGGCATTGCACGCTTTACCTGAAGTTTATTTTACAGGTTGTATTGTGTTGTTTGGGCGTCACCTACTGACTCTGGGAAGCCGCTGGGTTTGACTCTGGGGCGCTGAGGTGCTGTGCGCGTGCGGTTTTGGTGCCACCCGGTGGGTTTGACTCTGGGGCGCTGAGGCTCTATGCGCGTGCAGTTTTGGTGCCACCTAGTTCCCTGATGGTGACGCCCGTGCATTCCATGGCGGCAGATCCCGGCTTGGAGATCTACATTACTAAACGAAGGTTGCACAGTATATGCGGTGGTGTGCGTGTTCACGTTCACGTTCGGGCGGCGGTTGTATTGTGACCTGAAGTTTAGTTTACAGGTTGTGTTGTGTTGTTTGGGCGTCACCTACTGACTCTGGGAAGCCGCTGGGTTTGACTCTGGGGTGCTGAGGTGCTGTGCGCGTGCGCTGAGGTGCGTCTGGTCTCTGGCATCCGTGCATATATACAACCTTCGTTTAGTAATATAGATGTGGAGTCTGTTACAGATCCAAATAAATAAAAGGTTTTTAAAGGTCATGTGGAGCACTTTATAATATTACTCCATCTGCACTTTTTATACTACATTTTCAAGTGCAATTGATCACAAAGAAAATAACAAATGAAACACTTTGCTATTCGTCCAGTTGTTTTAGCTGGATTGCCCCCTGGCTGGTATTGTGAGGCTCCACCATGCTGTCATTTATGTTCTTTTTGATTTCGACGTGTCCTGCTATATATGTTTGTTTTTGTATGCTGTGATGTCACCTCCAGCTTCATGGCTCACTGGAGTGCAAGTAATTTGCAGAATTCTGCACGTGTGTGTTGGTGTTTGTTTTTTCTGTAGTTAACTTTTCTCATTTAAGAACTCAGAATGTGAAAGGAGCTTGTTAGTGTTCTTCATCTTTTTTGACTGGAGTGACATCTTTGTGTAAGTTTTTTTGGAGAGTTTGATGCAAATGTTAGTTTTTTTCTGTTTAGGTGCCTGATACTTTTTTGACTTTTGACCTCCCTATAGATTGATCTGTTTGTTATTAATTATTTATGATGTCTCATTTTTTTTGTTCTAGTCAGTTCAATGTCTGAGGACTCGTGGGCTTCATCATAAAGACTCTTAATAGTTTCTTTCTTGCTAGGACTACTGGTAGGTGTGTTAGGGCTCTTGTCACAGTCTGCCTGCTTCTCTCACCACTTAAGAACTTTTACAGATCAGCAGCATGAATCATCTTTCCTATTTGTGCCTGCTAATTCGCGACAGGTATATCTGTCATGGCACTTTAACAATTTTAGGTCAACTCATGTACTTTTCTTCTTTCATAGGATGACCTGTCAGTCAGAGGGGGCTAATGTCCTAATTTGGGGTTATGAAAGGAACAGTTGGGAAGTGTGTGTGTGATTATTTAGCCTTTATATATTCAACAAATCCTACATTTATGTACAGTGGATTCAGAAAATATTCAGACACCTTCACTGTCTGCATTTAATTTTAAATGAATAAATTTGCTATTTTTGCCCATCAATCTACTCTCAGTAACCCATAATGACAAAGTGCAGACATGTTTTCACAAAGATTTACAAAGTTATTAAAAATCAAAAACTGATCTCTCGCCTTCACAGAAATATTCAGAAACTTATTTCAGCAATTACAACTTTCAGTCTTCTTCAGTAAGTCTCAACAAGCTTTGGATTTGTGTAGTTTATCTCATTCTTCCTGGTACATCAGTTAGATTGGATGAGAAGCGTCTGTAAACTGTCATCTTCATGTCTCTCCACAGATGTTCTTTCTATGTGGTTTAAGCCTGTACCACTCAAGGCCGGAGCCTTTTCCCAAAGCCAAGCCAGTATTTCCTTGGCTGTATGTTTTGGTTCATTTATGCAGTGGATGGTGAACCATTGCCCCTCTGTATTTGGCTCCATTCATCCTTTCCTTCAGTTCTGGCCAGTCTGTCTGTCCCTGCCACCAACATGCTTCACCACAGGGATGTTAGTAGGCAGGTGATGAGCAGTGCCTGGTCTTTTCCAAATACTGTGCTTGGAATTCTGCCCTGACGCTTCCTTTTTTGTCTTTTGAATGTTTTTCCTTGTGCTTTCATAGTCTTTTAAAACATCATATGTATTTTACTCAAGGGTGAAGGTTCCTTCTAGCCACTCCACCATAAATTTCTGATTCCTGGTGTGCTGCTGTGATGGTTGTCCTTCCAACAGGTTCTCCCTTTTTAGTAGAGAACCTCTGAAGCTCTTTTAAAGTGATCATTGGATTCTTGGTCACCTCCCTGATGAAAGCCCTTCTTGCCTAGTTACTCAGTTTGGCCAGAGGGATAACTCTAGAAAGAACCCTAGTGGTGTCAAATGTCATCCATTTCATAGCTATTCAGTCCATGGCGCTCCCAAGAACACTCAAAACATTAGAAATGGTTTATTACTCCTTGCCTTTGATTGCGGAGGTGTACAGAGAGTTCCTTCATGGCTTGGTTGCACCTGACATGCTCTTTGAATTGTGGAACCTTAAATACACATGAGTAAGAGTAAGTTAAAGCTTTGAGGTAAATCCATATTAGCGTTTGCTTAATTTGAATATAATATAAATTTCTTTCATAGTCATAGATAATGGTATAGAATTTTCCCCCTGTAAGTTAGTATGAGGTAAAACTTTCTCACTATAACTAAAATACAGTGTGATAACTGAGTCAGTTATTATTTTGAATAGGTCCCAGTGCACAGAGACTTAACAGACCCATTTTCAGCATAGAAATGGGATAGGCATACGGTTTTCTCACCATTTGTAAATGGTTCAGGAATGTTTAGAAGTGATTTTGTAACAATTAGAAATGGAGCAAGATTTTTAAGCTTTGAAAAAAACTTCTCTTAAACAAAAACTCTTCTAATTTTTGCTATTTCAATTTTCTCTTTTATGTCTGAAATGTCTTAATTTGAATTTTTACTAAAGCTTTTAAAAACAAAGATATTTTGTTTGTGGAATCATTTTGACGTGTCAGGCTTTTGCTGAATCCCATTTAAGCTGGAACTGTTGAACTTTGGTAATTTTAGATAAACACAGGTACAACAGGTGTAAGCCTTTCTAAATGATGTCCAATCAATTTCATTTGCCACAGAAGGACACCAATCAAGTTCTAAACATATCTCAAGGATAATTAAAGCAAACAGGAGGCACCTGACCACAATATGGAAGGTCACAGAAAAGGGGCTGAGTACTTATCTAAAAACCAGATTTCAGTTTTAAATTTTTAATAAATTTGCAGAGCTTTGTGAAAAAAAAATTAGTTTACTTTGTAATTATGGGTTATTGAGTGTAGATTGATGTCAATAACATATGTGGAGAGCCCTGAAGACGGCAGTTTACAGACGCTTCCTATTCAGTTTAATGGAGTTTGAGATAGTCTGCCAAGAAGAATGCTATAACTTGGCCAAATCCAGTTATAGAAAGTTTGTAGAGACTTACCCAAGAGGAGTTGAGTCATAATTGCTGCCAGAAACGCTTATACAGCATAATGAAGTAAGGATCTGAATACTTCTATGAAGCAGTGATTTCAGTTTTGGATTTTTAATAAATATTATAACCTTTCTGAAAACATGTTTTCATTATAGGTTATTAAGTGTACATTGACGGGTCAAAAATTGGAAATTTATCCATTTAAAATTAATTCTACAGCACAATAATTAGTGCAGAATATACAGTAATCCTTTTTGAATAGCATGGGTTTATTCTCCTCTGCTTCAGACGTCACAGAAATCCACAGAGAGTTTTTCACTTTCTCCCAACAATCTGGCAGGTTTAGGTGTCCATTTCATTTATGGTATTGATATCAATTCACATTCGTCCTTCTTAGATCTATTTCTGGAGAAGCCCACGATGTTCCATAATACACTGTCTGGTTTTTTGGGCTGAATAACCTGTACCTTAATAACCCCCCCCCCCCCTCTCTCTCTCTCTATATATATATATATATATATTGTCAGGGATGCCAGTCATGAGGGACCGGATGTGGGTCTGTGCCCACCCTGGATCACGTGGGGGTTGCCTTCCAGGTTGCTCTGGGGGCCACAGGTACAGGGCATGGAAGCTCCACCCTTTAGGGGCCCGTGGTCACCGCCAGGAGGCGCCCCAATGCCTTGGGGACCTGTTACCCCAGCACTTCCGCCACACCAGGAGGTGCTGGGGAAGACTTTGGACGTTACCCGGAGAGCTGCCGGGAGGACAGCGGCACTTCCGCCACGCTGGGGCGGGCCAAGGAGGAATGCCGGGAACACCTGGTGCTCATCCGGGTACTGAATAAAAGGGGCCGTCTCCATTCATTCGAGGCTGAAGTCAGGAGGAGGAAGGACGAAGCTCAGGAGAGCTGTGGAGGCGGCCCGAAGAAAAGGCATTGTGGCCAGGACTGTGTGTGATTGGGGTAATTGTGCACGTGACTGGGGTCTAAGTGACCATTGCTGGGGTCTGTGTGACCAGTATTTGTAAATATTGTAAATAAACGTGTTTGTGGGTGACATGAACGTGTCTGCCTGTCTGTGTCTGGGTCAACTTCCACACTATATATATATATATATATATATATATATATATATATATATATATAATCCAACGTCTGTCTGTCTGTTTTCACTTAGCAGATTTATATAATTTTTTTTCTATAATTTGCTTGGACATTTTGGTTGATTTGTGACTTCTGTCATCGTGCTAAGTATCATAGTTCGGTTCCAGGAGCAATTTATTTGTGTGAATCTGAGACAGAGGCTGTGGGCTGAGAGGAGGGGGAAGTGTAACATCAGGAGTGGGGAGCTGGGGAGGCCCTCCTCAATCATGTGCTAGCCTCCATTCGAATCAGTCTACCTCTGGCCATGTTTTGGTGTGTACCTTGCCTCCGCTTAGCTAGCGATACCAGTTTGTTTATTGGTTTCACTACTATGTGGGCAGAACCGCGGGGGACAGCTATTTATTTATATAATTGTGATCCTTAGGCTTTGAGATACAGATAAAAATAAAGACAGATTATTGGAACTCTGGTTTCTCGTAATTGTGTAAGTAGGGGATTACCTTTGAGTGCCCCCAAAGATCACAAAAGAAACCAAAACTCATACTAACTTTAAAGTTGAATTGCTAAATGAAAGAAAATGCAAAATCTTAAATTCAAGTAATTTTTTTGTGTGCCTCTGAGGTTTAGAATAAGGATTATATGTCTATCAGGGTGTTTTGACACTAAAGAAATTTAAATATTGCATTTATTATTCGTTTGAATTAGATATAAGCTGAAAATATTTTTCAGACACCATTTTGGTTTTCCTTGGATGCCATGATTTTGTAGCTTTTTTTGCCATAATGTGAGACCCATTGTTAGGGGGATTTGTTTTGGAGGTTGCAAACCAGTTCTTCACTGGTGTGACGGTTTAAAGTTCAGTGTCTGTGTTTACAGTGAAGAACAGAAAGAGTTTGTGAAGTGATGTATTTGTTAGCGATTTCCCAAACTCTAAATTTAGTGCTTTCAGTTT
Source organism: Polypterus senegalus (assembly GCF_016835505.1). Classification (NCBI taxonomy): domain Eukaryota; kingdom Metazoa; phylum Chordata; class Cladistia; order Polypteriformes; family Polypteridae; genus Polypterus; species Polypterus senegalus. The sequence goes on from NC_053159.1 coordinate 167,121,810, forward strand.
CTACTTTGATTTAGGATTGTGATCACAGAGTTGACATCTAATAGTTTTGAATTCTCTTGTTTAATTTGTTCACTCATGTTACATCTTCATCTTCAAAAAGATGAATTGCTGGCTTCATTTTTTGGGGAACATGCACTGAACAAAAAAATGCAAAATAAAAACTAACTGAAAAAAGAGTGAAACAAAACAAATAGTTTAGTAAAAAATATTCATAGATTTAAAAACTGTTCAATCTGCAAAGTCTGAATGGTAATCCAAATGAAGCAACCATACAAAAAACAAACCACAAAAGGAAATGAAACCGAGAAACGATCCTAAATAAACAGCAAAGTTTTAAAACACAAAGGTCTAATCAGGAATGTTGAAGTGGCCAAAGGCAATGCCACAGAAATTCTGGAACCAAGCTAGTTCTTAAATTGTCACCAGCTAATTGCGCTACACATAGCAACAGCACTAGAAGCAAACGTCTACCTCAACTCTCCACACTTTTGGTTTTCAAACCAAACTGGACACAGCTCACAAACATGGGTAAAGGGAACAGAGAGATCACAAATAAAAAGAAAAACATGGAGCCAAAGGCTAAAACGAGCGCAGTCCACCTTAATAAAACGATAAGTGCCTGTGTGTCCAATCGGATTGCTATGTTTCTGTCATTCTAAAAGTATAGTAATACAATGTATTTGTCTTTCCAAAAGATGGCACATTACAAACATTAACACTTTTTTTTTTACAAATTTAATACCAAAAAGCATATAACGGAGACATACACATTATATAGTGCACTGCAAATGTTAACACTTAGGTCTACAATCATTACTTAGATTTCAAACTATCTTGAACGAGTAGCACAGCTAGTACCAAGACAATGGTTCTTCAATTTGAAATATCTAAATCAGTAATAAAAATTTGTTACATAGTCTGTTAGATAGTGGAAGAAGTTGAAATAAAATAGTAAACAAGCTGCTTAGAACCTTTGACCTTTCAGATAACTGACAGTTATTCATATCTGGTTGCAAAAATATCCTTGTAATGCCACTGTGCACAGATAGCTACAGAAACTTACATAAAATGTGTGGGGATTTAAAAATAAATTATTCAGACAAGTTCCAAAACCATTATAAAATAATAGAGACTGGAGACAAATGCAGGACATTTGGAGAATGTAATTGGTTTGAGGTTTTTGTTTTATAAAACATGAAATAAATGGAAATATGATGCATTAGCTTTAACATCCCTGATGCCAGTACTAGAATAAAGCAAAGAATAAAATTAAGCTAAATTAAAAATGCAGTCCAGCCTTTTCTGTCCTTAAATATGAATTAGGAAAGATTTGTAAAAACAGCTAAGAAATGAGTTGCACTTTTCAGCTATTGTCTACGTCTTTACAAATTAAGGTTATTGGTATGCATCACATAATAACCATCATGATTTCCTAAAGATAAAAGTTTCTTAAAGTTAAAACAATATGGATGTGAAAACTACATTAATACTGCATAATTTCAATATCTGATGCATCCTCTTCAATTTCAAAAAAGAGCACTGGATTAGGATGTTTTAACAATGGAGTATGGTTTAATTTACTTTTGTGAAAGTTTAAAAAGAATAGATTGTTTTGTGAGAGTGTGGATAGCAGGTTATGATAAGATTCTAAAGAACTTTCAATAATATATAGTAAGTGTAACTGCGTCTTTTCCAGGTTCCCACATTTGAGCAGCTACTGAGTTGGCAAGGTAGGATCCAGCATGAGTCAAACACGTAAGAAAAGAAATTTCTCATTCCAATAAAATTGCGAAAATTTAAAAAGGAACAAATCACAAAAATTCAGAAAAAAGTTGTTACACACAGAATTAAAGGTAAAGAGGAAAAAAGACTTCTTCTGCAATCTTAGCTTTCTTGTGTTAAACTTCAGTCACTTTCTATATTTAAAGGTTGTGTTATTTCTCAATGGCAAACATATATTGACTTCACTTAGTTAAATCGTTATATTCTGTAAGTATGGTTTGAAATTGTTTACCCTCCATGCCTTACCAACTGCAAGGCAGACCATAAACTGGAACTAGTCTGTAGTCAGAGGGACAAAAAATAAGTAAAATATTCTATTTATACTTGAGTTTGTGGGGGTTATAATAGAACCTCCTATTGACTATGCTCTAATAAATAGGCATTCATTCTAACATATAAGATATACGTCCATAGCCTGCAGCTCGGTCGCCGTGTGAGGCGGCGTTGGGTCCCCCATCCCCACGCCTCCCACGTTGTTGGCTTCCTGCCTATATAAGGCCGTCTGTCACTCCGGTCTCTTCATTCCCTTCCTTGCTTCGCCACGGTATTCACGTCTCCCTGCTGATAACTGCAGCCTTTTTATTTAATCTATGGCTTCTCCACTGTTTTATTGTTCGTGTATTACGATTATAGTTATTATATAGGTATTTTAGACTTAGTTTACATTGTTCAGGTATCCATTTCCTTTATTGTTCCAACCGTGCCCCCATTAACATGTCTATCGAGATGATCACCATTGATCAAAGAACTGTCACTTACCGAGTGGTTTCCATGCCCAGAGATGGCACCTGCCCTTTCCATTCTCTTTGTTACATATTGCACGGCCATATCAGGCTCACTCTTGATATCTGGAGGAACATTGTGTCTTATGTATTGAATGACTGGGACAGGTTCAAGGTGTGGACTGATGATGGTACAGGAGATAATTATACTACACAGGAGCACTAGAAGAGTGAAATGCTTAAGCCCTTCACCTATGGATCTGCATGTGAGTTGATGGCTGCCGCTGAATTGTTCGGTTGTAGCTTTCAAGTGTACCGAAATGGCCAAATATTTTACACCTTTGGACAACCGCCAATGCCTCTTAAACATCTTAGATTCACAGGTGACAATTTGAGTAGTGGACACTTTGATGTTTATGAATGTTTAAACTCTCAAAATCTGGATGCAAAGTTATCGATGAAACCGGTTGTATGCTTATAACGCTTGACAGATGCCGAATGTCACTTCAACACAACAAGTCCTGAAAATACTAACGTAATTGAAACAAACTATTAAACTCAAACCGATTATGACAGCAGCAACCCAACCTGTGAGACTGGAAACAAGATTACTGTTCACAAGGCCAACTGTACGTTGCATGCTCAAGAGTAAGTTCAGCGCACAGCTTGGTCATATTACAACCGGAGGGCCGAACTGACAATGTGGCATACAAAGAGATCCTTAAGAAATAATTATTGGTATATTTTCCCTCAGTTTAAAAAGGTTTACTTTTCTTCTTAATAAAAATTTTAAGGCAGTACTTCGCCACTGCGAAGTGCGGGTATTTTGCTAGATCTAACATAACTAAGAACTAGGGGGCTTCGTCCCCTGCTTGCTTCAATGACCAACCCCTAGCCACTTTTGTGTTTCTGCCGTTCGCGTATGGGGATGCAGATGTACAATTTAAACAGATTGTTATTTTCATGGGGATTGTTACATATGCATAATAGAACTAACTATTTTACATTACAGCGAGTAACGTATAACTGGCCATGAATGAATTTTGTTTCTTTCTCCCTAATAAATAAACCAAATTATTCGAATGTTTGTTTCTGTGATTTGTTAATTTTCTTTGCAAAAGCTTTTCTAATGGGGAACTGTTAACATTTTAATACGAAAAGCATATCAAGATCTCCTTTGGTGTCTAATGTATTACATTTCCTTTTTTGGATACATCCTTATTTCAACAGTAATTTGTGCGGTGGAAGACCGGACAGTGTTTACGGTTGTAGATATTCTTTGGGATATTGTAAGTTGATGTTTTCATCTTTTGCACGATCACCACCAACTGTTTCAGTATAGTCTAGCATTTAACCAATTTGTCATGTAACTGATCGACAATTTTGGTGTTAATACGGTGGTAGGATTGCCCTTGTACTAATTTCTTTCGTTGATTACCATTTGGGAGGAAATTCTTCAATAAGATTTGGACATAATAAGTCTTCTTTATTTGGGATCTTAAAGTGAGTAAATCGTAAAAATTTATAAGAGCTGAGAGAGCAGGAACTGTGTCTGTCAAAAGCATTCACATGAATGAGAGGTGTGAGGACCGTGTGTAGTTGAATATGGTTTAGAGATGGGCGGGACTTGATAAAATCTCTTAGAAAACGTCTTGTCTCATCTCAGGATGTCCTTTTATAATACAGAGAAATGCTTCAGCTAAGAAAAAACTATAACATAACTAATAAATGGCGCTTATAGTAAGCAAATAATATGAATGAATCCATATTTAGTTCCTATTCTGATATTAAATATATTTAAAAGAAATAAGAAACTCACAGTTCTTAAGTTACCATACAAATGTTTTAGTTGAAAAGAATTTAAAAATTCACCTACTAGTATGTACAATTTAGTTGGAATATGAAGCTCTAATAGGTACAGCTGATTGATGTCCTCATGTAAAGTTATTGTCAATTACCTAACTTATGCCAACTTCTCTGCACCTCACCAGTTACCCTATGTCAGTCAATGGGTCTCTTGCCACTCCCTCGTATTTACAGCATTACTTGTCAAAAGTGTGAAGCCATCTACATGGGTGAAACAGGGACTGCTTCAGGTAGCACATTCAGCGTGTTAAGACCTTACAAAGCTTTTCTGTTGAACATTTGACATCGCTTGGTCATAACCGCATTCACCTCTTGGTTTTTGTGTTTTCACAGGGTTTAAAAGACACCTTTAAAAAAAAACAGAACTTGCCATTCTCAGTAATGAGTGGTTTGCTCATATAGGATCCTATGTGACCCTGTTTTCCACTTTATACTGTTAATTATGTAGACCTTAACAAAATGTCTTCAATCTTATGCTTTTAGAATTTATGTGTTACACAAACGTTTATACCTACTGTATGCCATCAGACAACAAGATAGAACAACAGAACAAACAGGTGAGACAGTTACACTTTTAATTACATCTGTATTATAGATTAGATAAAAAAAATAGAAAGCAGAGTACAATAAGCGTTAATTACAAACCAGAACAACCTAATAACGGTAGACGTGTAGTTTCAGGTGGCAAAATGACTTGTAGTTACATTTGATTCTTCCTGGTCATATCAGCATCTGCCCAAACCCAGGAAACTTCCCTGTTTTAATAAGGCAGCTGAGACAGAGGTGTCTTATCTTCATTTATTAATTTAGGTATGTTTACAAGCCTTAAATTTAACGCCGTTTGGCTTGCTCTCTCTCAGGGGTGGGGATCGATCTGTCCTTAACTTAATTTTTCTTTTTGTAAAAACTTGATTGCTTTGTATGGATTGTAATAAAATTAATAAAAATAATAATAAAAAAAATAAGAGTTGTCTTATCTTCATGGAGGAATGGTAAGAGAAAGACATGGTCTTCTCGTCATGACAAGATGGAAAGAGAGAGAGGTGGCCATCACTTCATGGCCAGACAGCAAGAGAGAGAGAGCATGCCTTTGCTATTCTATCTTTTTATTGTCCCTCTGCAGCCCTTGACACACACACTGACAAACACATACATCCCTGAACAATTCCAGAGGCCATCCACCATTGAAACAACTCATGCACACAACCTCCTTTCCAGTTCAGCTACTTTACAGTGTGGGTGTAACATTCATTAATGAAACAACTTATACAAACTCACCCTCCCCACTTAAGCACTTTCTGCAGTTCCAAACAATCAATAAAGAAAGGAGATAATTCAGTCATAAAAATTTGCTTCCCGGGTCCCCCTGTGTGGATTTTGCATGTTCTCCCCGTGTTTGCGCGGGTTTCCTCTGGGTGCTCTGGTTTCCTCCCACAGTCCAAAGAAATGCAGGTTAGGTGCATTGGCAATTCTCAATTGTCTCTAGTGTGTGCTTGGTGTGTGGGTGTGTGTGTGTGTGTGAGTGCCCTGCAGTCAGCTGGCGCCCTACCCGGGGTTTGTTTCCTGCCTTGCACCCTGTGTTGGCTGGGATTGGCTCCAGCAGACCCTCCTGACCCTGTAGTTAGGATATATCGGGTTGGATAATGGATGGAAAAATGGTCAGATGCTGCTTTCTTTATCATTAAAAGTCTGGGGATAGAAAACTGTTTTTTCTAATTTCCTGACTCTTTAACATTACAAATAAAGACATATTAAATACTTATCAAATTAGATGCTAGATATCACACATTTTACACTCCACTACAGTGGTTTATATAGTTTTTTAGGACTAAATGACCAATTAACATTGGTCATACATGTGTGTATGGGAGACAATTTCAGGGTTCATCTACTGGTAATTACACTCCAAAACAGGGGGTGGTGCTGTTGCTTAATGTCTTTTCTCTTCCTCCCTCTACAGACGATTGATGGACATTCCACGTCTGACATCACTTTTTATCTTTTGGTCTCCTAAACCCACCTCTTCTGTATCAACATCTTGAAAACTCCATCTTAGAGTTAGTCATATCAAGGCTGTTGTTTGAAGAATATGTGTCCACAATTATCGCATGTATTTTTAAAAACCTATTACCTGTCAATTATATAGGTTCACCAAGGTGCCCCAATGACTTACTGTCTCCTTAATTTACACCTTTTAATCTCTTTAAGCTTCTCTATTGGGTACTTTTCACACCAAGTTTTGACTTTCACTCCTTTCATCCACCCCATTTAAATCTGACTGTTCTAGAAGGTATCTGCTCGTAAGAATGTCCTTAGTGGACATATTTTTTCTTTGCCAGATTCTGGTCAATCTCTGAAAATAAAACAGAACAAACTTTTTGTTGTTTCTGGATTTCCTCCAGTGAAAGGCAACAGCATACAGAATATACAGTGTGTATATGTATGTATAATAAATACTGATATATAGGCCAAGGCATTTAATGTGATATGGTATGGTATGGTGGCACTGGCCTTTAAACCCCATGGATGCTGGCCCAGTTCCCTCTTCTAGCTCACTGAGCATGACACTTAACTTGCTTGTTTTTCCATTGTGTAAAATACCCATAAATGGTTGTAATGGATTCCAATCATGCAAGTTTCCTTGGGTGAAGGTTTTCGGTATATATAAAGTAACACAATATAAAAAGGTATTCAGTATCCTGTAATGTTTATCCAATAATAAATGATGTCATAACATGTGGCATTTCTAAAGGAGTAAAATGCCAGATGAAAGTCATGCCAGCATTAAAATATTCATAAGTTTTAAAACTCATTAGAAACTTAATAATTGAGAATAGAGACAACCTAATTATTCAGTGTGTATCACGTTCAGAGATTCCTTTCCTTAACATGCAGCCAGCACTGATTGCTTCGTGTCAAGTGTCAATCGAGTGGTGGTCACAACCTAGCAACAAGGTTCAGAGTCTTGCTTAGTTGTAATCAAGCAGTCTACCTGGTGGCATCTACTCATGTTCCAAACCATGTCACTCTGTATCAGTTACTTGATTTACAAGGCAACAGGATTCCCCAGACTGTGGCTCATGTTGTGAATTATCTGGATCAAGGTCTCCATGAATTCTTAACATGCACAAGTAGTCATGCTATGCAATGCAATGCTAGCCATTTAGTTTGATGAAAAATAGACCGTATAATGGAATCATCTCAAAGATGACTGTGTGTTTGACCTATCGTTTGAGTAACTGATTAAAAATACTGTTTCACATGTCCCAGTTCTTTTTAATTTTTAGTTTTGTTACCTTTTTGTAGCTCCACATTATCAAGTAATGTTTAATCTCATCTACCTATTTTCAGAACCTGTTTAATCTTCTGTTATGGTTAGAGATGGCCTAAAGCTGAAAGAAGAGAGAGATGTTGAAATACATACTAACACTTAATCACACAGTGACTATTTACTGTTGATATTTAAAACTCAACACTTGTGTTTAGCGTGTGAGAGGACCACCAAAGCACACATTGATAAGTCCAAGAGAATGTGAAGCTCCACATCGCTGAGCCCAGACTAGATTTGCTTCCTAGCAGAGCACTGTCCCTGCAGTTTATACATAGCTAGTCCGAGAAGGCCCACGTATTCTTTGTCAGAGGGGAACATTTTTTGTACACTGGGTGGTTTCTTTTTTACTCTTGGGCAAAGAAACATGTAAATATTAAAGGTAGAAGCCAGAAGATGAAGGGGCAATAGGTACCTATTCTCAGGACTGGGGTGATAAGTTGAAAAAAAGATTTCCTCAATAATTCTGTGACTGATTATTGTGATGGCTGTCTACAGGACATAGATAATTGCTTGACTTTAAAATACTGCTTATGGTTTACAAATCCTTAAATAATCTCGATTCATCTTATATTTCGGAATGCCTCTCAGCTTACGCTCCAAATCGTAACCTTAGATCTTCAAATGAGTGTCTGCTTATTATTCCAAGAGCTAAACTTAAAAGAAGTGGTGAGGTGGCCTTCTGCTGTTATGCACCTAAAATCTGGAATAGCTTACCGATAGAAATTCACCAGGCTAATACGGTGGAGCACTTTAAAAAAAACTGCTAAAAACTCATTATTTGAACACTAGCCATGTGCGCCCAACTACGTTGCACGTGTTAAAGTTGTCTGTGAAGGGCTCCCTGTTGAAACGCGGCTGCCAGTCGTGAACTGGGCCCTTCGTTGCACAACATTATGATTTTTTATAAGGGAAACAAAATTACAAAAGAGAACCCTTGGACAATGATTCAGTAGGCCTACTCGGAATCACTGTCCGAATAGTAATTATGTGGTGGTGTAGGAGCATTTCTGCTTCTGTCCGTTCACAGTCCGTCTCGTTTCACGGCGCTATCGTTTCCTCTCACAATGTCTTCTCAACCTTTCTCCAATCTCGCAGGTTGCTTTGTGGCAATCCAAAGAGTAAGGCAATATACACGGAGCAATGGTTATAAAAGGGGGACACATAGGTATCCAGGCTCTTTAAAGCATAAATAGGGATCACTTCACTGACATGTGAGCAAGGCACGGTACAACTGTGAGACGCGCAGCACTCGCCGGCTACAACGTAACAATATTAATTTCCGGAACGTGCCGTTACGTTGTCATTCATTTTACCCACTGTCTTTATTTCATCCATATGTTACGTAGGCACATACCTTTTATCTTCGGCAATCTCATTCTCTAACCAGGCCTCAGGAGCTAACCAGCGTAACACTGTCCACCACCCCTTACGTTATTCCGGCACATTGTTGACATCCGTGAGTAATAACAACGTACTAAACTGGAAGGTGGTCTACGCATGCATGGAATTCGCGGACAAACAAAGATCAAGATCTAAATGAATTTAAAGCACAACAATTTGTTTAGTTTGAATGTCTGTGTTTTGAAGTGTGACTGGCGTACTACAGTCTTCAGTAGTTTAAGCCTGGAGGAGATTCTTAATGCAATGCCTATGTTTTAGCTCTTTCTACTGCCATCTAGTGCTTCTTCTTCTCATTCATTCGCGGACAAACAAAGATCAATATCCAAATGAAGATTATATATAGAGATGGTTTTCTCAGAGCTACATTTTAGTGTAACCCTGATATTTTGTATATGGATTTAATTATCTCGTTTTTTCGACTCCAAAATCCGTACTAACCCCTGCTTTCTCTGCTGTTCTTTTTCTGGTTTTCTGTGGTGGCGATCTGCTGCCACCATGCAGTCCCTACATTGATGGATTAAAGGCCAGAGGTCCACATAACTATCATCGTCTAATTCTTCCACATGAAGCTTGAAAACCATGAGGACTGATTGAGATCATTAATGTTAAGTAGAATGCCTAGTTGGGGCTGGGTGGTCTCATGGCCTCTGAACCCCTGCAGATTTTTTTTTCTCCAGCTGTCTGAAGTTTTTCTTTTTGTTTTGTTTTTTTCTGTCCTCCCTGGTCTTCGGACCTTACTTTATTCTTTGTTACTTAGTGCTGCCTAATTTTATTATTTTTATGTTTTTTCTTTTTTCATCTTGTAAAGCACTCTGAGCTACATCATTTGTATAAAAAAGTGCAATAGAAATAAATGTTGCTGTTGTTGTTGTCTTGCAGAAGAGTCACCTGTTTAAACATACATACAATTCAATATTGTGATAACAGAACTGCCTCCTTCCTTGGAAAATGTTTGTATTTATCTGGCTTGAAATTTAACACGTCTGGGGACATTGGGTTCTAATCCGCTTATGTGTAATATTAATAATAATAATACATTTTATTTATATAGCGCCTTTCCCATGCTCAAGGCGCTTCATAGAGTCTTAGAAAAAACAGCAGGGTATATGTAACATTGGATACAAATGTTTTCCTGAATAGAACAATGAAACAGAAAACAAAGCATTAAATAGAATAAAGAACAATAAGCCAGAGCAAAATACTAAATTCAATACTAAAAGAAAAACCTAACAAATTACCTAATTTGTGATATAACAGACACACAGATTATCCTGAACACTTGGACAGAGATGTAAACTGAAAGAAAGGGCAGAATGTTAAGTTAAAAGCCTTCCTAAATAAATGAGTTTTAAGTTGTTTTTTAAAAGAATGAATGGAGTCAGCTGATCTAATTAATTTCGGGATGTCATTCCAAAGTCTGGGTGCGATGGAGCTGAAGGCCCTGTCACCCATAGAGAACAGGTTAGTGTGACGCACAACAAGATTACCAGAATCAGAGGACCTTAGTAGGTGAACAGGAGCATAATGATTTAGAAGGTCACTGATGTAGTCCGGTACAAGTCCATTTAAAGCTTTGTAGGTTATTAATAGAATTTTATATTCAATCTTGTAAGATACAGGGAGCAAGTGAAGGCGAAGCAGGATGGGTGTGATGTGCTTACTGTTGATGGTTCAACTTAAGGACTCTTGCAGCAGAGTTTTGAATCAGCTGGAGCTGTGATAGAAGGGGCTCCTGCCAGCAGCGAGTTACAATAATTGATGCGGGATGTGATAAAAGCATGGACACGTTTCTCAGCATTAGAAAAGGAGAGGAATGAGCGAACATGGGATATGTTATGGGGGTGAAAGTAAGAAAGTTTCTTAATGTGGTTTATGTGGGTGGAATAAGAAAGGGAGGAATCAAAAATGACACCAAGATTCCTTGTATCAGAAGAAGGTCTTATGAGATCACCGTCAAGAGTGAATGAAAAGGAGCTCATTTTCTTAAGTAGCGCTTTAGTGCCAATTTGCAGAAGTTCAGTTTTGTTGCAATTTAATTTTAAAGAGTTCTGTTCCATCCAGGGTTTAATTTCACTGAAGCAAGTTGTGAGCTGTGAAAACTCTGATGAAGTTGCACTTTTAACATTGAAATAGAGCTGAGTGTCATCTGCATAAAAATGATAACCCAGTCCATAGCTACGAATAATATGGCCAAGGGGAAGCATATAAATACAGATGAGAAGAGGGCCAAGGACAGAGCTCTGAGGAACTCCTTGTGTGACTGGCGCCAAGCTGGATCTACTGTTGCCAAGACTAACAAACTCTTGCCTATCAGTCAGATAGGACTTGAACCATTGGAGGGCAGTGCCAGAGATACCCAGCATGTTCTCCATTCTGGAGAGTAGACTGCACTGAGGTCTAACAGAATTAATATGCTGGTTTGTCCTGAGTCTGCTGCCATAAGCAAATCATTGGTTACCTGTAGCAGAGCAGTTTCACAGCTGTGCTGTGCTCTGAAACCAGACTGAAAGGGTTCCATCAAATTATTAGAAGTTAAGTTGGTGGTGAGTTGGGAAGCTACAATACGCTCAAGAACTTTTGACAGAAAAGGTAAGTGGAAAATAGGCCAAAAATTGACAGTGAAAAGCACTGCTTTATGGTCATAGAGTCTCAGATCACTGCTATAAGTGATGCCGACAGATAATCCAGATGTGCAGATCAGGTCCAGTATATGACCTCCAGAGTGGGTGGGAAAATCAACATGCTGCACCACGTCAAAACAGTCCAGTAAGGATAGGAATTCATTTCTCAGTTTACATGTAATAATGTCAGTATGGATGTTGAAATCGCCAAGAAGAATGACTCTCTGGGAAAATGAATTTAAGTGGGTTACTAATTCAGTCAGATCAGATAAAAAAGACGCACTGTATTTCAGGGCACGATAGAAAACAATAAGTGAAACAGGACCAGATTTTGTTATTAGCTTAAGAGCCAGACAATCGAAAGACAATGGACCATCAATGGGGATTCTTTTCAGGTTTAACTTCGATCTAGCAATTACTGCGATTCCTCCGCCTTGTCTTGAGCTGTGAGGCTCCGTGAGGTGAATGTATCCGGACGGGGTCACCTCCATGATAGATGTAAAATCATTTGGTTTTTGCCAAGTTTCTGTTAAGCATAGCAAGTCAAGGTTTGAGTCTGTAATGAATTCTGATAGCACCAGTGCTTTGCCATTAAAAGATCTTGAGTTAAACAGTGCAATATTATCCGATATGGGTTCATTGTGCACAGATCCGTGACCAGTGTTTATTTTAACATATTGCAGATATGGCACATGGACACTCCTTTTTCCAAAGCCATGAGTAGGACGGCATATTCCTGAGCAAATGCTGCTGGTGAACTTATCATTTGCAGCCTGGCTGTGGCGGCGACCTGACCCACGATGTAAATATTTTGGGTGCCGCAAAATACCATTGTCTTTTAAGACATTCCAGTCTGATCATTTGCTCTTGACAAACTGTTTAATATGAGTAAAGAGTATTTTAGCATAGTAGAGAGCAAAACTTATCTGATAGTAGCAGAGAAGCAGCACAGCACAGCGGAGACATTGAGACGGGAGAATGGGTGGTGCAGATGAGCAGCAAGCTGGGATCGCCCAGAGCCACATCCAGCTGGGTGTAAACCTCAGATCATTTCTTAGCCATTAAGCACGTAGAGGAGGAATCGAGAGTAATCCAATATATCAATTATAATCAAGAAGACAGAGTTTAAAAAGAGAGACCTTCCTCGACTCGTAGATCGTCACAGTGCAAAGAAATGTCCATAAGGTTTGTCCAGTGTGCCACAGAAAGATTTGGTTGTCTCCGAGGCTGCAAACCCAGTCAAGGCAAAGTCCATTAAAGTACATAAATCCAAATCAACACAGTTTGAGTCAATTGCATCCATGAACTATACATACCATAAAAAGAAAGTGAACAATTGCAAAAAGTTTAAGTTTAACGCAAATTTTAACAAAAATTGTTTATTGCCCTGGTACTCCTTGATAGTTGGCCACAATACTTTTTATTTAACTTGTGTTTACATTATTTGTCAGGCTCAAGAAATTGATATGTATCATTGTTTAATCCATCATAATGTTGATGTAGGAAGAGACTGAAGGAGATTTATACTTCTGGGCTGTAGATGGAATGGGGTGAGGGATGGTCCACTAAGAATGTTGCAAAGACCACTCACACAGAGCACAGGGGCTTGCAGGCAGACAAGGGTACGTGGCTGGAAAGACGCAAGGCACACTGATGGCAACACCTACCTCCAGGGAGGAAGAGACGGTTCCACCAGAGAGACACCAGTTGTGTGTCCAGCGAGAGAGAGAAGACACATGAAAGGACCAAGTGAAGATGGCGGATGTGAAGTGAGGCATGCCTAGGTCGTCGTAGCAAACCAAGGAGTCCAGAAGTGAAAAAAAGAACACTTCCTCCATAAGGAAGAGGCGCTGAGAGGGATTTGACAGTTTGGCAAGACTTCTGTTGGGAAAAGAGTGTCCAGTGAACAGAGAGCATCTGTGGACATTTACACGAATTATTGGTGGGATTAACACAGCACTCAGACTGGATTCTGCACCACAAAAGGTTATATCTTCCACTTGATATTTTTAACAGACTTTTAGAGTGTGGACTGTGTGCTTGTCTTTTTAAAAAAGGGTTTTCATTCCTGGTATTGCTAGATTCTTATGTTCTTTTATCTTTTTGGTGTACTTTATATTGTCTTGTGTAATATAAGTAACTGCTGCTTTTCCTGAAATTACTGCCGTGTCTTTCGTTGTGTGTTTACTCACCGCCCAATTTAAAGAAACCTGTGTGCTATTATCTGTAAATCTCAAGAGTTCCCAGTCTCTTAATAAAAACTGGGTGGCATAGATAGTTTTATGGTGTCTGGGTTAGATTACCTGTAAGTGTGACCAGACGCCTGTCACATAATTTTCAGAGATTTGAGCCATTGTTTTAACCTTATGATCTTAATCTTACCCATGATTTCAGAGAAGACCTCATCCCCCACCCAACCCAACATCATTTCTCCTACCTTTTCAAAATGGTCTTATAGAAGTGGCAGTATATGTCATTGTGGACACTGACAACTGATTACGTCTCAGGACTTGTGAAGATGTTATATGAGAGACATGGACATTCAGAGGCAAGAAGAAAACTGAAATGAAATGTAAGGCAGGTGTACAACTAATGTAATATTTACAAAACATAACTGTGAAGCAAAGGACATGGCAAGCCAAAAAGGCCTTTACAATAAGATGACCAGGAAATTAAAAAGTTTCTTTAGGGAGCAAGCAACAGAGGAATCTAATTCCAGAACACAGGATCCTATTATATAGTAAGCATAAAAATAAGATCAAAGTACTAAAGGTAGAGCTTTAACATTCACTACAAATGTCATTTTCCTAAATAAAGTACTATTTATTGTAAATGTGACCTTTTTATTGCAAAAATCCTATGATCATAAAACTAATTTACACTTCTACTTGTGAAACTGCATACTCAAAACCAGCAATTTTGCTCTTATGATTAACTAAGCAACATTCTACACTACCTAAGCCTTCCTAATTGTTTTCAAGCACTGACCCTGCACGTGCCTGGTCAAATTTTACATATTTATAAGTGGAACTCCTAACCCGCAATTGAACCAGGGTCTGTAAGCTTTTGGACGACAATGCTTTTTAGAGAACTACTATACCACCATCTGTTCATTTTATGTAAAAATCCCGTACTCCTTTTTCCACTATCATGTATTCTTGCACAAATCCTAATCCATCACATATCTGACCAGGTAGAACATCTGAATTATTCAGAACAACAGCAGCTATTTCTCATTCAGCGCCTTAGGTAGCATTCTCGGTGCTTTCCCTTGTGTCTGTTATGCTTTCACTATGAATTATTTTATACACACATTGTGATGATGTTGTATCTTTAACATATGTAGCAGTAAACTACAATGTTATTGTTTGGTAGGTGTTTTTAGGAAGACTGCATTATCTAATTCATCTGTTAGGTATGTATAAAGTGGGCCACCTGCCTGAAATGCTTACCACACACATTGTGCGATGGTAAACAATGCAAACAGAGCTTGTAGAGATGTTTAGCACATTCCAAATTGCTATGTTTCAGCTGAACATTTTACTTTTTGGGACATCTGTCCAGCTGTTTTGTCACTTCATTCTGTTAAATCAAGTGTACATTGGCCCCAAAGTGCAAGTACCAAAAAAATTTAAAAGTTGGCACCTGCAAAATATGAGGGGTGACACACAAAATACAAGCACTAACATTCGAACAATCAGATAAAGATATCTGCATCCATAACCTCTGTGGAAGGTCCAAGAATTAGTCTGAGTCACTAAGTTTGTTTTCAAGCAGCAGCATGAAGAGGTTGTAAGTTAACTTTAAGATTTTATTGAACAATTGATCTTAAATCAAGCTGAATCATTCAGAATCATGATACAGAAAGGAGTCTCTAGCCAAATTGAGGTATTTTTACCTTATTTTCACCAACTGTGCCTGTATTTATCAAGTGTCTCAAAGCAGGAAATCTCAAGAGAGAAGCAAATTGGGTCCTACTCTTAGGAAAAAGATGAAACACATTTGATCAATTTTCTTAATTTAAGAAACAACTCCTAATTTCACCAGGATTTAGAAGAGCTTGTGAACTGTGCTAACTTGTTAGGAGTTGCCGGATGATGGCGTTTAGGCAGAGCGCACATATTCTGTGAAATGTTTTGGAAACGATTGACAATGATTCAACTCACAAAAGATATTGGTTTGATGGAAATGAAATAACATTTTATAACAAATCTTAAAAATCACATGATCTCTCCATCTATGCGAAGATGCAATGCGCTCTCAGCTGAAATGAGAGTGTAAGTAATGTCATGTTTTTGGCCATGGGGAAAAAGCAGTTATGTAATAGTGTGGATTTGGGTATGTCACAGCCACGCATTTCTCAGATTTTGCAGCAAACTTTAAACACTCTTTCAACATGTGAGGTAATATGCAGATTTATATATTTCCCCACCACTCCATGTGAAGTACTGTTAAAGCAAGCTGCCTTCATGTAAATCGCTGGTTTTCCTGGAGATGCTGGTGTGATCAACAGAACACGTATAAAGATTATTGCCGTAAGTGTAGATGGGAATGGATAGATAGATAGATAGATAGATAGATAGATAGATAGATAGATAGATAGATAGATAGGAGAGATTCTATATAATAGATAAATAGATAGATAAAACTTTATTTCTCACGTATGTGAATCTCAAGTGATATCACAGTAGCAACACAAAGGTGGTCATGAACGAAGCCCAGAAAGGTTTAAGAAGACATGCAGAGAGTTCCAGAGCACTGGATAAAAGCAGCCTCATACAAGATAAGTAGTGGGGTGTTGTATCATGAACAGCAGGACAAGGTGTGTGGCAAGTTTTAGTTTTAGTAACTATTATTTTACAAGGTGTTTCCCATGGTCCTAAACAACAGGAAGGTGATTCTTCTGGAAGTATGGCTGGAAATCATTCATTGTTAAATAAACATGCCCATTATTGGGCTTAACTTTCATTTGGTGTGTGTTTTGGTCTTTTCAACTCTGTGCTTATTATAGTATTACAAGTGACATCAAGGGCTTTTTGAACCAGAAGAAAAAGGCTTTTAAAGGCGGTGATCAGAATGAGCTCAAGAGTGTGCAGAAGGAACTCAGAGTCCAGCTCAGGGCGGCGAAGGAGCAGTACAGGGGAAAGCTGGAGCAGAAGTTGCAGAATAACAGCATGAAGGAAGTGTGGGATGGGATGAAGATCATCACTGGCTGCAGCTCTAAGCAGGTTGCCACCATCAAGAGAGACGTGGAGAGAGCAAACCAACAGAACAACTTCTTTAACAGGTTTGACCACCCTAACCCACTCTCACCTCGGAGTACTGCAACCTCCACCCATCCTTCTGCTGATACCAGCATAGGAAAGACATCTCCATCCACAATTAAAGCAGTCCAGGTAAGCAGAGAGCTGAGGAGACTTTGCGCCAGCAAAGCAGTTGGTCCAGATGGAGTATCACCATGACTGCTGAAGGCCTGTGCGCTGGAGCTGGGGAGTCCTCTACAGCGCATCTTCAGCCTGAACCTGGAACAGGGTAGAGTCCTGAAGCTTTGGAAAACCTTGCATCACCCCAGTCCTGAAGGTGTCACGTCCTAGTAAGCTGAATGACTTCTGGCCTGTCGCTCTGACGTCACATGTGATGAAGACCATGGAGCGGCTGCTGCTTCACCACCTGAGGCTTCAGGTTCGCCATACTCTCGACCCTCTGCAGTTTGCATATCAGGAGAAGGTGGGAGCGGAGGATGCCATCATCTATATGCTACACCAATCCCTCTCCCACTTGGACAGATGCAGTGGTGTTGTAAGAAATATGTTTTTGGACTTCTCTAGCGCCTTCAACACCATCCAACCTCTGCTCCTTAGAGACAAGCTGACTGAGATGGGAGTAGACTCACACCTGGTGGCATGGATCATGGACTATCTTACAGACAGACCTCAATATGTGCATCTTGGGAACTGCAGGTCTGACATTGTGGTCAGCAACACAGGAGCGCCGCAGGGGACTGTACTTCCAATACAACATGCAAAAGTTTGCTGACGACACTGCTATTGTGGGCTGCGTCAGGAGTGGGCTGGAGGAGGAGTATAGGAACCTAATCAAGGACTTTGTTAAATGGTGCAACTCAAACCTATTACACCTGAACACCAGCAAAACCAAGGAGCTGGTGGTGGATTTTAGGACCCCTCCTGGACCCCGTGATTATCAGAGGCGACTGTGTGCAGAGGGTACAGACCTATAAATACCTGGGAGTGCAGATGGATGATAAATTGGACTGGACTGCCAATACTGATGCTCTGTGCAAGAGAGGACAGAGCCGACTATACTTCCTTAGAAGACTGGTGTCCTTCAACATCTGCAATAAGATGCTGCAGATATTCTACCAGACAGTTGTGGCTAACGCCCTCTTCTACGCGGTGGTGTGCTAGGGAGGTAGCATAAAGAAGAAGGAGACCTCACGCCTGGACAAACTGGTGAGGAAGGCAGGCTCTATTGTAGGCACAGAGCAGGACTGTTTGATATCTGTGGCAGAGCGACGGGCGCTGAGCAGGCTCCTGTCAGTCATGGAGAATCCACTGCATCCACTGAACAGGATCATCTCCAGACAGAGGAGCAGCTTCAACGACAGACTGCTGTCACTGTCCTGCTCCACTGACAGACTGAGGAAACTGTTACTCCCCCACATTATGCGACTCTTCAATTCCACCCCGGGGGATAAATGTTAACATTGTCTTTTACACCTGCATTTTTATCACTCTTTAATTTAATATTGTTTTTTATCAGTATGCTGCTGCTGGAGTATGTGAATTTCCCTTTGGGGTTAATAAAGTATCTATCTATCTAGTATTATTATTGATGTGGTTATGAAGTGGTCCATTTCAACACATGACATTTTTATGTGTGCCATCTTGTAGTTCAGGGGTGCTGTAAAATTGTGACATTATTCATTTTCAAATATGAACTCTTACTCCTAGCCAGGGGTGGGTGTTAGATGCTTCATAGCTACATACCACCTGCACTTCAGAAGAGGCCATCCGCCTGAAGCTAAGGATGTTTGAGCCCGGCCAGTACTTGAATGGGAGACCAACCAGGAAAATCTTGGGTTGCTGCTGCAAGAGGTGCTAGTGAGGCCAGAAGGAGGTACTTACCCTGTGGTCTGAATGTGGATCCCAATGCCCTAGTCCAGTGATGGGGAAACTGTGCTGTAAAAATAGCACCATCGTTCAGATGAGACATAAAATTGAGGTCCTGAGTCTCTGTGGTCATGAAAGATTCTTGGCCATCCTTTGTAAAGAGCAGGGTGTATCCCGATGTCCAGGCTAAATTGCAGTCCCATCCATTCTGGCCCCCTAATCATTCCCCTGTCTCTAACTGGCTAACTATCTCTCGCCCCTTCACCACCTTTCAGCTCATGTGTGATGAGTGTACTGGCACAAAAGTGGCTGTCGTCGCATCATCCAGGTGGGTGTTGCACATTAGGGGTGGTTTTAGTTGTTCCCCAACTTACTATGTAAAGCACTTTGAGTAGTGAGAAATGCACTATATAAATGTAATGAATTATTGTTATTCTCTGCAGGGTAAAGCAGAAAGGATATACCTGACAACAATTCAGAGTACCACAGCAAAAGTTTGAATTGCTTACACGAAAAAGAAATTTCAGTTTTTGATTTTTAATACATTTGCAAACCTTTCTGAAAACAAGATTTCACTTTGTCATTACTGATTGTTGAATGTAAATTGAGAGGTAAAAATGACAAATTTAAAAATTCAGATTCAAAAATCTACAAAACAGTTACTGTAAGTTTTCAGAAAGTGAAAGGGTCTGAATGCATTCTCAATCAACTGTAACTTCCACTCATGAAAAGTAAAGCCAACCAGAGTACAGTTAGAAACAATATAGTTTTTATTTGAGTTATTTTTATTTTTCAGTGCAGCAAGTCTATTTCAGCTGATGAAACAAATTTTCAGTGTGCCTGTTTTTTCCTTTGTCAGATGCACTCCATGGTTATGGTGCTCGACTTTGTGGATGGAAACTTCTGGAAGGATTTTATTTGTGAGTGTCATTAACACCTGACATCCTGACATTCAAAGTCATGAAAAATCAAGTAAAGAACAACTCAGTGACCAGCACTGTGCTAAGCAATATCAGAGAGGTTTCTGTATACTTTACAGACATAGTGTCCTCTACAAGACATGCATGAGTGGAGATTGGTGGGCCACTGTAGAATGTGCTTTTTAGGGTCTTTAGCCTTAAAGTGTGAAAGCTTCAACTACTACCAATCAGGAACATAGCCATATAAAAGTTATTTTTAGGGTGTGTGTGCTGCCAGGATGAGACCTCTGCCACCAGCCACTTGTCAAGGTAGAAAACCAACTGATAGACTGGGACCGAGGTTCATGGAAGTCAAGAATGATAGCAGATGATACAGCAAAATAATTGATGGTTTATCCAAAACATTCACTAACAGCAAGGTACAGAATGATGTGATCCAAATAGACTGAAAAGAGACAAAAAAAGATAAAAATAAATATGTTTAAAAATCCAAATAATCCTCAGGGCATATAGCCTATATGCACTATATACTGTTTACCAGGTGGCGCACAAAAAACCAAGCCATCCACGATTCCAATGTCCTTGTACGTTTCTTAGCCCGTACACAAAACAAAAGATATGCAATACAAAAATGCATTTGCTATTGTTTGAAGGAGCCACATGCAATAAAATACATGTTTTTCCTTGTCGTCGTCCTTTAGTTCTTGGACACAAGTCATTCTGTATGGCTACATTTGTAGTGAGTGCAACACAACACACATTGACAAGACCTGCATGAAACATTCGCTTGTTGTGCCAATTTACGTGTGAAATTTCCTAGGGGTTTCAACCACCCATTCCTGAATATCTGCTATGACCGCAGGTGTACGAACAGACGAGGCCCGATTCTTTTTTCAGTTTGCAACTGACCCAGTCTTACACCATTTCTTCACCAACTCGTGAATACTGCTCTTTGTCCCACGTTTCCTTTAAAGAACTAGTAGACACATGCGCCTCTACTATTCCAGTCCTCTGTTGCAGAGAATACATCTTCCGGATGTCTTTCATGCACCCACTGGCTTACAGCTAAGGCACAGTTGGGGCTGCTGACCCCGTCGCGACAACGGGGCTCCACAATCGCGATGGCACCCACCTGTATAATAGCTTCAGCCAGCCGGTCAGAGATGGTTCGGTTTTTCATGCGCCACCCTGTACATAAATAAAGGAAAACAAAATGAAAATTCAAAGCACTTACCCACTATTTTGAGTCCGGGATAATTAAGGCAGCCTTAAAAAAGAAAGAAATAACAAAACAATGGGCTATGCAGCAACCCCTTAAAGTGAAAATCAACTCGACTCGTCTAACAAAAACCAGGAGCCTGTACTGGCTTATGGGAATAACTTGGTACTTCTAGACAGCAGCCAACTGCAGGACCACTCAGCCTCCCTCTGCCAGAGAGTGTGCACTCTCTCCCTCGTCCTCTGTCGCTGAGTTAACGCACACCTTCCTAACCTTCCTGGTTGGAACTTCAGCCTAATAAAAAATCTGCAATCCCAGGACAGCACTGAGCAGATAACATTATGCATTTAATTCAAGGGGAATTGAGGTGACTCTTCCTAAGAATATTATATGCACAGATCTGTAGCCACAATAAAACTGTTATAGGGAGACTCAATCTGACACCACAACGAAAATTATATACGGTAATAGAAATCAACAAAGATGTTAAACTAAACCTGCGATTAATTTACAACGAAAATGCACTCCCCCCAAGCCCAATGGTTTTTCAGAATCTCTTTTGTCCACGCTTGCTGCTTTCAAAATGCTGGCATACTTCAGTTGTGCTCATAAGGCAACCGATTGGACAGAAGAGAAGACCCTTGATGAGTTTTTGGAGGTATGTACTATTCACTAGTTTTCCCCATGCCAATTATGACAGCGCTTTAGCAAAGCCATTTAGCACAGCACACCAGTTGCTAGCAGCGCTACTTCCTCTTGCTGTCCTTAACTCAACACTAGCTTAGCGGTGGAACTCAAAGTGCTAAACTATCTTGTTCTGGTATGTACCTAAGGAAAATTTTGGAATACTGTATCTGCATAATATAACAAAAACATTTATTTCTATAACACATTTTCACACAAATGATGAAGCTGAAAATGAAGAAAGATAAAGAAAGAAAAAATATAAAAATAAAATTAGGCAATGCTAAGTAACAAAGAATAAAAGTAAGGTCCGATGGTCAGTGAGGACAGAAGAAACAAACAAAAAAAAAAAACTCCAGACAGCTGGAGAAAAGTAAAAATCTACAGAGTGTGGAAAACGCACCCCCAAACACAGACAGACTGACACCAGGATGTCTAAAGCACACTCCTTTATTTTATTCTTTCAATGCACCACAATGCCTTCTCTCACCAACTCTCTTTTCCTTTCTTCTTCTTTCTTTCTCTTCTTTCTTTTCTCTCTCAACTTCCTTCCTCCTCCTCACAAGCTTCGTCTTCTTCCTCCCAACTCTGGCTCGTCTACTGGAAGGAGGTGGCCCCTTTTATCATGACCCGGATGACCCCCAGGTGCTCCCCTTGACGTCATTTCCTGGTGTGGCGGAAGTCTCAGGAAAGCACCTGGAAGCCCTCCGGGTGACCTTGGAATTACTTCTGACAGCACTTCCTAGTGCGGCGGAAGTGCTGTCATCCAAGCTTCTCTCACTGTCCGGGCACCCCCTGGTGGTGACCACGTCCTCTCATAAAGAGCGCCCCAGCTGTGTCCCTGTGGCCCCCAAATAGCCCCGGGCGGCTGCCCTCTAGTGGCCGAGGAAACGTATTGTCCAACTCGGGGACTATCCAGGCGTCCCGGCCGGGCAGTGTCCCCGGTCATCTGTGACAAGGGGTTCCGAGGCCACAAGACCACCCAGCCCCAGCTAGGCTATATAAATAAAATGTATTATTATTATTATTATTACACATAAGCCGATTAGAACCCAATGTCTGCAGACGTGTTAAATTTCAAGCCAGATAAATACAAACATTTTCCAAGGAAGGAGGCAGTTCTGTTTTCACAATATTGAATTGTATGTATGTTTAAACAGGTGACTTCTGTAAGACAGCAACAACTTGCACGTTTTTATACAAATGATGTAGCTCAGAGTGCTTTACAAGATGAAAAAAGAAAAAATACAAATATAAAATTAGGCAAAACTAATTAGCATAGAATAAAAGTAAGGTCCGATGGTCAGTGAGGACAGAAAAAAAAAAAAAAACTCCAGACGGGCATTTATTTATTTATCCTTCGATTGACTGATTGCTGTATTATTTGTACTGTAAGTATGTATCCTTGTTTTTATATTTCTGCTGCTGTTTGCATCTAAATTTCCCCTTGGGATTAATGAAGTTTATCCAATCTAATCTAATGTAAAATTCCCAACCATTTTATTATTTTTTTAGATCTGAACTAGTGACATTAGGTGGGAAGGAGGATAATCTCTTAGGCACAGCTACAATAAACACTTGTCATCTTTCATACTGTAATAAATAATATATAGTTACAGAGGTGGACTGCTGGTCCTGAAATGTAAATTTTAAATGCTAGGCTGAATGCTTTCTAACAGAACTCCCAAGATAGGTTTCTCCATGACACTTAACATGTAAGATACAGCTCTTGGATAAAAGGAGATCGGGTGAATAAATGTGTGTACAGAAAAGGCCTTACATTATCTTATCCACAAGTGGCACTTTAATTCACTTTTAAGAAGGATCCATCACTGAGCTATCGGAAGCTTCATGCTATAATGGCCATGGCCATGAAAAAATTATGCACAGTGTCATACACATGTGCTTAGGGGGCAGACAAAGGTCCTAAATAAGCGTGAAAGAAGAAAAGGTAGAGGATTGGAATGGACTGCTAACACCTTTCTCTTTTCTCAACAGAAAAACAGGAGATTAACAAACGCAATCCTACCTTAAAATACATGCAATAGTATCTCTTGCTGCTTCCCTGAAAACTCCACGTCCGTCCCTGCTTGATGACTTCACTTCCGGCTCCATATCAATGACGCAACTTCTGGCCGCTGACAAAGAGGTAATTTCCGTCCCTCCCCGACTCAATTCCATTTCCTGTCATTTGTACATAAAGGACCCGTGAACTATCATCTCAACATCAAATGTCTGTTTTTACCAATTTGGACCATTGTTTCAGTGTTTCACGATGAATCTCAGGATCACCGTCATTAGACGGGTAATTCCCGTATAATATAATATAGCATTTTTAATGTAGGTAGATCATTTCGACCTGGTCATTTTAAAAGTAGCTCGCAAGCCGAAAAAGTGTGGCCACCCCTGTTTTAGAGCCTAAAATGAAAACACACAAAACCTTCTTTTTCTCATATTTATTTACTCTTTGCAGCCTATAACATCCAGTTCTTTTCTATACTCATTGTAAGTGTTTTGCTTGGCAGAAAAAGTTCGTACTCCATTGTGTTTCATTTCCATCGAAACTAGTGTCATTCCCACATGAAAGCAGTTAGTTCCTGTCTGGAAGTATTTTCGTGCATTAATTCTGCATGTGGCTGTAAGTAATTTGGTATTTAAATAAAGGTCTATTGTGAAAAAAAAACAGTTACTATAAGTGCACATATCCTCAACTTGAATAAGGCGTTTGCCAGGGAAAGCCTTGACTTGTGCGCTGTCACACATGTGCTCATGGGAGGCAGCTAAAGGGCTCAAATGAGGGTAATTCCACACCAGACCAGAGGGTGGCAGAGTACACTAATACTTTCTTCTGCAGACCAGTTACAGGAAATTCTGCCTGGCCCAAGTGACGTCACTTCCAGTTCCCGGGCCTGATGACCTCACTTCCTCTGCCTGACTTTAAAACTGACATTTTTTACTTAATGAGGAAAAATTATTTCTCTATTTTTCCCGAACCCAACTTATATTATATACCCCAAACCTTTTTGTGGCATTTGTCCTTTCTTTTGACAATGTGATGGTGTGTTTTAGTGTGTCTTTGGGTGGAAGATTTGCACCATGTCATATTTAAAAAAAAACGCTTTCCTCCATGGTTATGTGAGTGAGACACGTAAATAAGATTGATTTTACTGGTGAGGTGCAGATTACATGATTTACACTGCTGAAGAAAAGAACACAGGAAAACATGGAAGTGTGTGCGAGGATTTAAAAAGGAGTATTCCTTGCTTCCACCCAAAAAAAGCTTAAAAATCGGCAGAAAACGTTTAGTGAGTTCTGTGTTGAGCAAATCCAGAATTGCCTTTGAAATGCATTTTAGGATCAGTGTCTCAAAACTGTATGCGAATCAGAACTTGCCTGTTTCAATAATCAATACTTATTGTATTGTTTCCAGCAGCTACAGTTACAGCAAGCTTCCTTTCAGGTAACCCGTTTTGTTGAAAGGGCTTTCAAGGAAAGAAGCTTTCAACTGATCACTCTGATAAAATTGTCAAACATGTTTGAGCAGTCCATGATGTCAAATATGAATAAAGACGAGAAAAAGCGTTGCGGAGTACGTGAAAAGGCACTACAGAGAAAGTGCGTCGGACTCAAAAAAATAAATCGCTTAAACAGCGAAAGAATGGAAAGAGATGCTGCCACAAAGTGTACAACAAGAACAAAAGTAACTGAATTAAGAAGAATGCATTTGACAACGAGATTAAATGAAATTACGATCTGTAAATGACCCTAAAGAAGCAAACAGCATAAGAAAAACAATGAAAGACCCAAGGAAACTTTGCATTTGAGTACAAAATGTTTGCAATTACCATCAATTACAAACACAAATTTCATCCCAGAAATATCAGAAGGATTGCATTAGTGAATGAAATGATGAGTGTTACTGCGGTGCTGTGGCATGATGATGCAGTGGCATTGCCTCGCAGTGAGGTGACCAGGGCTCACATCCTGGGCCCTCCCAGGGTGGAGTTTCCATGTTCTCTCCAGGTCTCCATGTGTTTCCTCCAGGTTTCCTTCCATGGTGAATTGTTGACACTGATTTGGCTCTAATGTATTGTGGTGTGCGTGTGAGTGTGTTCACCCTGCAATGGACTGGCACCTTGTCCAGGGGATTGTTTCTGCCTTACGCATTATGTTTGGTGAGATAGGCCTCAGCCCCCATTACTTCATTCAAGATTAAGCTGATTTTTTGTATGCTGTCAATCCTGCGTACACCATGGAGGATCCACTGAACAGTATCATCTTCATTAAGAGGAGCAGCTTCAGGGACAGACTGAGGAGATCGATCCTCCCCCACACTATGTGACTCTTCAGTTCCACCTGTGGGGGTAAACGTTAATATTATATAAAGTTATTGTCTGTTATACCTGCATTGTTATCACTCTTTAATTTAATATTGTTTTTTATCAGTATGCTGTTGCTGGAGTACTTGTATGTGAATTTCCCCTTGGGATTAATAAAGTATCTATCTATCTATCTATCTATCTATCTATCTATCTATCTATCTATCTATCTATCTATCTATCTATCTAAACCAGAAGCCTCCTGTTTTTCTGCAGTTAGATGTAAATGACTTACTGTGGACTGAGCAAGCTAATAATAATAAATTTGGGAGAGGGAGAGAGCACATGTTTAAAAATAAATGTTACAACAATTAATTTAAAAGTCTTAAAATGCATTACTTCTGCACTGCTGTGTCTCTCCTGATTCACTTCTGAGGTGTGTCTTTGTTAGTGGCTATTTGTGTATGGCTATACTGCCATCTGTTGTCCGTTTATTATAAAATAAAATTATTTCTGTAAAACGTACTGCTTTATGCAATAATGGGCAACACAAA
Source organism: Polypterus senegalus (assembly GCF_016835505.1). NCBI lineage: Eukaryota > Metazoa > Chordata > Cladistia > Polypteriformes > Polypteridae > Polypterus > Polypterus senegalus. The sequence goes on from NC_053159.1 coordinate 167,148,359, forward strand.
CAGAGTAAGATATCATTAAGAAATATATGATGGTAGGTTTGAAAAGTCTACAGTGGTTAATTTAAGCTATAAATACAGGAGAAGAAGTCAGGAGAGGAGCGATCAGACATGCACCAGGAGTTTAAGTCACGTAGAAAGACTGAAACTGTTGATTTTTTACTACATATTTAAACTGGGGGGGCCTAAGTGTTTCAAAGAATGATGAGAATAAATGTGTCAATCACATGTGCGTCTTTAAAATAAGATCATAAATGAGGACAAACTAGCAGCTAAGTATCGTAAATCTCACTTAAGAAGAGCATGTGCACAGAGCTATTTACCTAGCATGGAGGCTGAAAGATCTCAGGACGGTTATTTAAATCTCAAGTGCATATGGTTTTTACTATTTACTATATTACTATTATTATTTATCAGCTTCTTTTACCAAAGATGACATAAAAAATATTTCCATAGAATTAGAATTACCCAAAAATGAATTTCCCAATATTCATATTCAAAATAAGTATATATTCAAACATAGGTTACAAATTCAAGGTGCTTTATGTATATTTGTACTTTACATGTCTTTCATGTTTATATTATTATTTATATTGTTACTTTTTTTGTTTTGCATTTGTTAATCAAAAAGTGTTATGGACTGTTGCTTAAAAGACGGCTTGTGAAAACTCTTGAAAATGTCCATCTTCACTAAAATTGAGTGGCAGGAAGCAGAGCCAGGGACACTACGCCCTATTTGTACTGCGCATAAGAAACCTGGTAAGTACTGAGAAATCAATCATTGCTGAAACATGTTAAATGCAAGATTTTCTAGATAGAAAGTCAAAAACACAATGTTGCCTAGCCTCTAGAACATAAGATTAATGGACATAAGAACATCTGAAATTTGATAAATGAGAGGAAGCCATTCAGTCCATCAACCCCTTTTGTTTAGCTAATAGCAAATTCGTCTCCATATCTCTCTTGATTCTTCTTAACGAAATTCAAGGTCTCTTCTTCAATACTCACATACACTCACTGACCACTTTATTAAGTACACCTGTTCAACTGCTTATTAACACAAATATCTAATCATCCAATCACATGGTAGCAAATCAATGCATTTAGGCATGTAGACATTGTCAAGATGACCTGCTGATGTTCAAACTAAGCTTCAGAATGGTGAAGAAAGGCGATTGAAGTGACTTTGAACGTGGCATGGTTGTTGGTGCCAGATGGGCCAGCCTAAGTATTTCAGAAACTGCTGATCTACTGGGATTTTCACACAACCATCTCTAGGGTTTACAGAGAATGGTCTGAAAAAAGGAAAACATCCTGTAAGTGGTAGTTGTCTGGGTGAAAATGCCTTGTTGATGTCAGGTTTGAGCTGATAGAAAGGCAACAGTAACTCAAATAACCACTCATTACAACCAAGCAATGGAGAAGAGCATCTCTGAGCACACAACACATTCAACCTTGCAGTGTATGGACTACAGCAGCTGGGGAACATACTGGGTGCTGCTCCTGTCAGCTAAGAACAGGCAACTGAGGCTACAATTCACACAGGCTCACCAAAATTGGACAATTAAAAATTAGAAAGACGTTGCCTGGTCTTTTGAGTCTCAATTTCTACTGTGATGTTCAGGTGATAGGGTAAGAATTTGCCTTCAGCAACATGAAACCATGGATCCATCCTGTCTTGTATCAGTGGTTCAGGATAGTGGTGGTGGTGGAGTAATGATGTGGGGAATATTTACTTGCCATACTTTGGGTCCCTTTGTATAAACTGAGCATTATTTAAGTGCCACAGTCTACCAGAGTATTGTTGCTGACCATATCCATCCCTTTATGACCGCAGTGTACCCACCTCCTGATGGCTACCTGCAGCAGGATAACATGCTATGTCTCAAAGCTCAGACAATCTCAATCTGGTTTCTTGAACATGGCAATGAGTTCACTGCACTCAAATGGTCCCCACAGTCAGCAGATCTCAATCAAATAGAACAGCTTTGGGATGTGGTGGAACAAGATATTCACATCATGGATATTCAGCCGGCAACTGCGTGATCCATGTCAATATGGATCAAAATCCCTGAGGAATGTTTCTGAATCTATGCCACAAAGAATTACTGCAGTTCTGAAGAAGTCAAAAAGGGGGTCCAACCTGGTACTAGTAACGTGGCCGGGGAGTGTAGTTTGACAGTTTGTTCCAGAATCCCACAACTCACTGCATAAAGAAGCTCTTCCTGACTTTAGTCCTAAATGCACTTCCCCTTAATTTGCACTGATGTCCTCGAGTTTGTGATTCACTGTTAAGTGGAAAGAATTATCCTTGACCTCCTTTATCAGTGCCTTTCAGGATTTTGAAGACCTGGATTAGATTCCCACACAGTCTCGTCTGCTTAAAAAAAAACAGGTTTGATTCAATAAATCTGGCAGAGTAGGACATGGAAACTTATGTCCAGGGGGTACATTGGTTCTTCTTCCATATCTCCCATCTCTTTTTTATATAAATTGAACAAAAAGAACAAAACCTCAGGTATAAAGTACCTTAGGATTTCATACTCAACTAGTGACATACTCAATTACAAAGACCTCAGTAACTGCTGGGTTTTTAAGGTTAAACCGCCTGTAGATATGCATTGTTCTACCAACGTCATGAATATTATTTTTAAAACATTTTCATTTGATTAAATATCCAGGAATTATTTCTATTGTTTGTACGAGGGGGAGTCTAGCTAAAGTAAGAAAACTTGATTTATCAGAAAATGGAATGAACCTTAACAATACTCAATGTCGTCTCCACCATTCTCAATGCACTTGCACCACCTGCCTGGCAGAGCCTGGATTCCAGCAGAATAAAAGGGTTTGTCTTGTTCCCGCCACCACTAGTGATACGCTTTCTTCACGTTGTCATCTGTCTAGAATCAAAGACCACCCAGATGTTTTTTGAGTGGTCTTAAAAGGTGAAAATCACAAGGTGCCAAATCTAGCGAATGAGGAGGATGTGGTAATACCTCAAACTTCTCCAGACAAACCTTGGTGTTCTTAGCAGTGTGTGGGCAGGTAGGCGGTCATTGTCTTGCAGCAAAAGGACTCCTTGAGATAGCCGTCCCCGACGCTTGGGTCAAATAGCAGGCTTCACATTGGTCTCCAACAAGTCACAGTAACTTGCACTAATGACTGGAGTACCCCTCGCTCAGCATGTAGTGTTCGACAATAACTCGGGGGCACAAGTGGCTGTGAGGACAAGACAAAACCTGCAATCCAGGCAGGTGACGAAAGTGCATTTAGAAGGGTGGAGACTACACTGAGAAATGACAGCATCATGTTTGTTAAGGTTCATTCCATTTTCTGATAAATCTCATTTTCTAACTTTTGCTTGACTCCCACTTGTGTTTTTAGTGGCAACTCATTGTTATGTGGGTTCTCATCCCATGATATTCAAAGGTACTGTTGTCGATAGTAGTACACACAGTTCATAATCTTAATCATTGGACTGAAGAAACATCAAAATGCTTTCTTCTTATAACAAAAATCTGTTAGGCAATCTTTACTTAGTGTTTTCAAGCTGTATTGTTTATTTTGACTTTGACTTTGCTCAACTCCATAAAATTATTGATTCACAAGTTCTTACTTTACAGATCATAACCTTAAACTGTAATTCTCACTACATATTTTTGCTTGTACCCTAAAAGAATTTAAACTCCTCCTCAATAAATATTTTCTTTTTAAGTTAGCATGCTATATGCTGTCACGCATGTGCGTCTGAGGATCACTTTCCACGCTTAGCCTAAGGTAAGCAGTGCCATTCCTGGAAAACAGGGGGCGATGTTGCTAACAGTATCACCTATTTTTTCTGCCACAGTTTCAAAAAGACCTCCACTGAAGGCAAGTGAATACCTCCCACAAGGTCCTGAGAAGCACTCTCTCTTCCAGTCAGGACCCTATAAAGCCAGACAGCTCTGGAATTTGGCACCTCATTTTGGACTTGAGCCACCACATGACAGAGCTCCCCAAACCTAATTCGCTCAAGAGAGCCACTTTAATTTGGCGTGAGTCAGTGTCTTGCACCCTAAAGATGAGGCTGAGTCTCAGTACTTTAGCACATCCAGCTTTATTCAACTCGAAACAGGAACAGCAAGGTTCTTTATTACAATAAAGATTTAACGGGATCTAACATTCTACTATACACAGACACAGCAATCAGGCAGGGTTGGGGCCATGTCATTGGCCAAGATTTAATGGTCCCTGTATCACCCATCGGGCGACCAGCGCTTTGCTCGTGGCAGTGGTCAGCTTGTAGTCGTTTCTGACGGACAACCAACCCTCAACAGATGCAGCAGTCGCACTTCTGCGTGTTGTCCCGTTAAGGAGAGTCTCAAAAGAGTTCAGAAGTCTCACAAACTAAACAGCCAGCTTGGCTGTTGAGACAGTCAAGGTACCCCAACCATTCTTTGGTAGTTCTCCACTTATTACAAACCAATACAACTTATTTTCTTATTTTGCTCTTCAATGAGTGTAGACACTGAGTGCTGTGAACAATTCCTATTCAAAATATAAGTATAAATTATGCTAACTGCTAAATGCAGATTTGATAAAACACACAGAGAACAAGGTAGAAGGTGAGTAAGCAAAAATGGAAACCAACAATATCTGTCCATTACAGAATTGATGAACTATGGCCAGTTGACATTGCAGGAGATTACAATTGTAAAAGAGAAAGTCAGAGATCTTGGAGACTCATGCCAACTGGCCACCTACCCACTCCTCAGTTTTCTATAATGGAGTCTGTGCTGTTTGTCCAATCTGATAAGAGAATCTTTTCATCCTATGATTCCAACACTCCTTTATCTGAGATGACTTCCATATGCAAGAGAGCTGCCTGGCTGTAGAGAAATGGCACCAAATGTCACATCCAGATGCCAAGAAGAGAAGCAGAGTAGTGGAGGGTTAGTAATAGTTGAAAAATACTGTATTACAGTGGACCCTTGACTTACGTACTCAATTCGTTTGCGAGGGCTGGTTGTAACTCAAGTTGATTGTAAGTCAAGACTATTTTTCCCATAAGAAATATGCGTTCCAAACCTCCCACAGCAACACTTACTTAACCTTTTTATAATAAAAAATGGTTGTATAAAGCGCATAATTTACTAAAAACACCAATAATTTTTCTAATGTATTAACCAAAAAGTTATAAAAAAAGTGCCTGGCCTACCAGAAACAACAATTTCATAATGTACTCACCATTTAAGTTGACATCTTTGGCTTGCAGGAAGGGAGGAGGAGGAGAATGAAATGGAAGGAGGTTATTGTTTCACCACTATCACTTGTTGATGGCTTATCCTTTAACAGATCTGCATTTATAGTCCTAGCTTTTTCACAAATTATAGACTCAGATCACCTGCCATCTGCCTTTCGTTTATCCACACTAATAATAGCTTTTCTACCTCCTCTAACACAGTTGATCATGACTTACTAATTTGATTAACACCTATAGCAACACTAGCTTCCTTATACAAATCTTTTCTTTGTAAAATTGTTGAGATGGTGGATTTTGAAATGCTGTACATATTAGCAAGATCAGTCACATGAACGCCACGCTCATATTTCTGCACAATTTCCTTCTTCGTTTCGATTGTGGTCGCTTTCTTTACCTTTGTTACCTTCTCTTCCTTCCTTAGCTTCTTTTCTAGCTTTTTTGGGGCCATTTTCATAGCAATTATCGAAATAAATTATATAAATCACTGCACTGACCGAAAATTACGTCCACAAACACACGTATCTGGGCTCCGACTGACGTTTACGAACCCTCTCCGCTGTTTGTTTACAATCGCACAAGCGGATACACGTGACTGCATTTGGGTTGTAACTCAAGATGCTGGTCGTAATTCAAAACAAAAATTATGGTCGTAAACCAAATTGTTCGCATGTCAGGCCGGTTATACTATATATCGAGGGTCGACTGTACTTATATTATTCAACCCTTCACAGTGTATGTCAATGGAATCATTAGTTGAACAGCTATTGAGCGATTAAAACACTCACTTCCTTTTGTAATCTTGGTATCCATGAGTGTAACAATGAAGAGAGCAAGAAAGCCATGAAGAAAGCCAACACAGGGCACAAGGCAGGAACCAATCCTGGGCAGGGTGCCAACCCACCGCAGGTCAATAATCATTCAGAGGTGAATTGAAATGTCAAATTCAGTGCTGATTTTAATATCTTACTTTTCATCTCTAATGGTACAAATGGTTTAGCATCACCCTTAACTTGCAGGACTCATTAGTGTCAGCACTCCCGGGCGTACATTTTGATCATGAGATGCAGGTTTCTTAAAAATTCTGAAGATAACAAAATGAGTGTTAGAGAAAAAACCTAAAGATAAAACCAATATTAGAGAAGGCTCATCAGTCTCAGTATTTAATTCAAGGTTGAATCCTCGTTATTTTAACAAAACCTACTAATGTTACAGCTTTATTCTGTTCTTATATATTCCTTTTAAATTAACTGTGCTGTTTTTGTTTTGCCATTACACAGTTTTTTCAATTTTCTTTCTCTTGGTGTCGGTGTTGGCACCTTGGTCTTCACGGCAGAAGCATTCTCACATAAGTTGAGCCCGTTGTCATCCGTTTCTGATCACGATGACCATTTCAGAATGCAGCTCACCTTAAAGAGTTAAAGAGACCCTGTATGTATGTGTTTATATATATATATATATATATATATTTTTGGTTCTTTATTTCACCTTATACAATTTCTTGTATTAGGAATTTGTTAGTTTTTGCATACCCCTTGGAGTTAGAGCGCATGGTCAGCCATTGTACAGCACCCCTGGAGCAATTGAAGGTTAAGGGGCTTTCTCAAGGGCCCAGCAGAGTAGGATCTCTTTTGGCAGTGATGGGGATTTGAACCGGCAACCTTCAGGATACCAGCGCAGATCTTTAGCATCAGAGCCACCACTCCACCCTAAATATATGCGTATACATGTAGAATTCTGTAAATATCATATCATGTTTCTAAATTTATGTTTCAGAATTATAATTTATGTTTATTTTTGTACTTGTTTTTTTATATTATATTTATAATTATTGTATACTAGCAAAATACCTGCACTTCGCAGCGACAAAGTACTGCCTTAAAATTTTTATTAAGAAGAAAAGTAAACCTTTTTAAACTGAGGGAAAATATACCAAGAATTATTTGTTAAGGATTTGTATGCCACCTTGTCAGTTCGGCCCTCCGGTTGCAATATGACCAAGCTGAGAGCTGAGCTTACTCTTGAGCATGTAACGTACAGTTGGCCATGTGAACAGTAATCTTGTCTCAAATCTCACAGCTTGGATTGCTGTTGTCATAATCGGTTTGAGTTTCATGGTTTGTTTCAATTACGACAGTATTTGTAGGATTTGTGTTGAAGTGACATTCAGCATCTGTCAAGCGTTGTAAGTATACAACCAGTTTCATCGATAACTTCACATCCAGCTTTTGAGAGTTTAAACATTCATAAACATCAAAGTGTCCACTACTCAAATCGTCACCTGTGAATCTAAGATGTTTAAGAGGCATTGGCGGTTGTCCAAAGGTGTAAAATATTTGGCCATTTCGGTATACTTGAAAGCGACAACCGAACAGCCGATTCAGCGGCAGCCATCAACTCACATGCAGATGCATAGGTGAAAGGCTTAAGCATTTCACTCTTCTAGTGCTCCTGTGTAGTATAATTATCTCCAGTACTGTCATCAGTCCACACCTTGAACCTGTCCCAGTCAATCAATACATAAGACACAATGTTTCTGATATGGCCGTGCAATATGTAACACAGAGAATGGAAAAGGCAGGCGCCATCTCCGGGCATGGAAACCACTCAGTAAGTGAGAGTTCTTTGATCGATGGTGATCACCTGGATAGACATGTTAATGGTGGTAACGGTTGGAACGATAAAGGAAATGGGTACCTGAACAGTAAACTAAGTCTAAAATACCTACACAATAACTATAATCATAATAAACGAACAATAAAACAGCAGAGAAGCCATGGATTAAATAAAAAGGCTGCAGTTATCAGCAGGGAGACGTGAATCCCGTAGCGAAGCAAGGAAGGGAATGTAGAGACCGGAGCGACGGATGGCCTTATATAGGCAGGCAGCCAACAACGTGGGAGGTGTTGGGATGGGGGACCCAACGCCGCCTCACATGGTGACTGAGCTGCAGGCTATGGACGTATATATGTACGTAAGAAGGATTCAGTTAGCGTAGGGAACCCGTGCACCCAATTTCTTGAAGATAGGCCCATAGGTAACAAAGACCATTGTAAAGTTCAATATGGCGGCCGACAGTGGTGTCATACCACCGAAATAAGTACGTACATCGGTTTTGGTTAGCGCAGGGAAGCTGCCTACCAAATTTCGTGAAGAAAACCATAAATAAGAAAGTTTAACATGGTGGAAGTTGTAGACCGTTATTACCGTTACACATAGAATGTCGAAATGAAACCTGCTTAACTTTCGTAAGTAAGCTGTAAGGAATGAGCCTGCCAAATTTCAGCCTTCTACCTACACGGGAAGTTGGAGAATTAGTGATGAGTGAGTGAGTGAGTGAGTGAGGGCTTTGCCTTTTATTAGTATGGATATGTTAGGCTCATAATTTGAAATTAATTTACTACAAATAAATTAAAGTGAATAACATTACAAACCTTTTGTATTTGTTTCATTAAAGGTATTCTTTTATATTCATATGTAAAACTCTTACTGATCCAACAAACTGTGCTACCATTGAGACCAGTAGGGGGCGTTACAGCACCCCACAACCCAAACACAATCTCACAAACACAGTACCAAGTTCAAACACAAACATTTACTTTATAAACTACCTTTGAGAGGTCTCTCTCTATATAAAATAAATAATGGTACCACAATGTATCTTCTCTCTTCTCTCTCACTCTCCACTTCTCCCTGGCGAGTGATGTCCAGAGTGTCGTCCTGCTTCTCTTCTGACTCCGACTCAAATGGCTGAAGCAGAGCTGCTTCCTTTATCTAGGACCCGGGAGTACTTCTGGTACTTCCATGACACTGTCCCACAGAAGCACTTCCGGGTTAGACAGAAGTCCCATGAATTCTTCTTCTTCTTCTTTCGGCTGCTCCCGTTAGGGGTCGCCATACCTTTCTGTCCTCTGCATCTTGTTCTGTTACCATTAATCTGTGCAGCACCCCTTGGAGGCACTCATGGAACCCAACAGGATTGCTCCATAGGACTACAGTTCCCAACATGGCCCTCTGGATATCTGTAGAGGTATCTGTAAGAAAGATGCTGTTGACTAGCATTTTGGCTGAGTAAATAACCCAGGTAAGTTGACACCCCTGTCCCTCCAATGTACTGGCATCCCAGCTGGTTAAGGATCCTTTATCAAGTCCTTCCAGGATGGCTGCAGCAGGGACCACCCTGCTTATTTGGTGGTTTGTCCTCCCAGCCAGGTAAGGAGTCTTCAATCTGACCAGCTGGAATGCCAACCCATGCCTTCCATCCATTACACCATCTAAGATGGGTTGAAATCTAAGTAATCAATGCAGGCCTCACTGTTAACATTTGCAGTGAATCATCTATTGGAATGTATTTTGTAATGCATGTAGTAATAAGATGCATTGCCTTTGTCGTTCCAACAGGTGGCACATCTCAAATGCATTACTACAAATGCCTCTGGTATATCCCATTTGGTATGGGATTCATAAAAGCAGTATTAATGTTTGTGATCCACAATCCATTGAAATGACAAATGCAATGCATTTTATTTCTACAAATGTTTGTGAGGTGCCATCTGTTGGAATGACAATCATAGAAACTGGCAGAAAGATACAATAAGCAGGAGGATCTGCCTGCTGCTGCCAGTAACATCATGCACGTGTGTGGTTCAGTCATCTGGTGACAGCTATTGACTGAGTGATTCAGCAGGCACGTAGCATGAAATCAATTGACAAGTGCTGAAAAAACTGTTTTGTTTTAATCAGGTAAATGTTTAATACGTTTAGTTCAGACTAGCTGTGCTACATATCTGAGACAGGTTGATATTTAAATAATCAATGTCGACCTCAACGTTACTGTTTGCAGTGCACCATGTCTCTGATATATGCAATTTGGTATGGGATTCATAAAAGTAGTGCTAATGTTTGTGGCGTGCCATCTGTTGAAGTGACAAATACAATGCATTTTATTACTACAAATATTTGTGATGCACCATCTGTTGGAATGACAGAAAAATAACAACTGGATGGACACACTGATACACAGACATACACATACACTATCCTTTTATTAGGGTGAATGAAATACTGTTATACTTATATATATATATATATAACTCTGAAAAAATGCACAATTTATCACCATAGTAGGCAAATAAACATCCCTGATAATATACAGACTTTTCTGGTTATTCTGTTTTATAGACATGCATCAATCATAATGTTAGATGTCTTCTCTAAAGCTGATGTTACCTTACAGGACCTCTAGATGGAGGGGATATCAAACTTGATGAATGGCTTTGCTGATCTCATCACCTGAGTATGTCAGATCATATGTCTACAAATCAGAGGGTATGTCAGATTAGACAAATGCACATCTTTCCAGCACAGTTTCACACTTTTCCAAAGTTTTGCAAGCTCGCCCCTTTGTTGACAGTCAATAATTGCCTGATGCTACCTCACGGAGTGGGAGCCTGTTTGAGCGTTTTACTGGTACGGCAAGTTCAGCTGCACTCTCAGCCCATTTTTTAATATTTTTGTCAATTCTGTTGTGGTACATAAAACATGCAAGTCTCTTGTCTGTTTGTGTGGTCCAAAACACCCATTGTTCCCTTTTCCTCGTAGCTGCATTAGATGCATTATACGTCCACATGAGTGCCTATTGATTGTCAGCTCTACCACGGAAAAAAGCCCACCAATAAAACTAAAGAAAAAATCAAACATGTTTGATGTTGATGGGGTGAGACGCAGACTGGTTGGACTGAGTCACTGGGTATGTCAGACTACATGACTAGCGGTACACTGCGACTATCCACGACTGGCTAAGAATATGCAAATGAAGTCAGTGACTGAAAAAGCTGTGTAATGTGACTGGGCTTTAGGCCAATCCCGGGACAGAAGGAAGACTTTGTAGAGGGATTGACCCGAGTGTCTGCCCAGCTATGGGGTGTTTTGTCTTCATGGTTGACAAATGGGGTGGATGTGTGGATAAACCAGAGCTGCGATGGATCAGGTTATCTTTTATTATAATATTTAAATCCACTGTGGAGTTATGACCACTTGACATTGTTTGCAGTGTACAGCTTCAGATATGACAGAAAACAGTGCAGCTTGTAACTGTGGCATAATGATAATGGACTACACAAATTTGAATGAGTAATTCTGCAGAGATTACCCTGACCCACAGTTACTTAGTGTCATGACAAAAATAGTGAGGGAAATGTGTACTTTAAAAGTTAAAATGGAATGTAATAGGCTAGAGTTAAACCCAGATTCCCAGACTGAAATGCAAGAGTTTTCTCCATCATGCCACCATCACAAACTTCAAGGTGCAGCCAATAGATTCCTTTGCAGTACTTTATACCCCATAGAGAAATTCTATGTCAGAAACCTCAGAACTATCTGTGGAACAAATTTCATGTTTTTGGATTGAAAACAAAAGCTGTGCATAAACAACAAAACAAACAGAAATTGTACTTCAAATACTGAAAGATTATATGTTATATTATAATCTCTCAGTAATCTTACTATATGTCACGGAGAGAGATCAGCCACTACTTTTCAATTAAAATAAAATCAGAATAATTTGGCATAGTGCATTCTGGAAAAGTTATAAAATATCCAACTCATTATTATTTAAAAAGCTCATAGCCTTTTTGGGTGTACAGGCGACAATTTCCTAATTGAGCAGCAGATGTCACTGTAGCCCCATGTAATCGTCTTGAAAGCACAGCACTGGCCCGCATGATGGACTCAGTAAGTAAGATCTGAAGACCCCTTGGATAAATGAAAGCCGTGCACCAGAAATAAAACAATGAAGTGCACATCACAGTGCAGAACACAGCTGTAAATTGTTATTATCAAATGACAACCACATAGGGATCAGTAGTATGACAAGCAAAGATGAAAGGAGTTGTGTGCTTTCTGTACACTTGTATTTAGGAACTCTAATAAATAGCGTTTCAGCAGTTGTCAGTGTCAAAGGGAAATTCCTCTATGATTGAGAAAGTGTTAGAAGCAGCCTTCAGTTATTTTCTAAGCTTAACCTGGACTTCAGAAAAACAAATGTGAGCCGACTCTTAAATAATGTTTTGTATTAAATATGGATTGGTGTAGAGTTTAGAACTTTTTGGGGTCTTGATCCCATTGCTGGCAGGATAGGTGCAATCTTCATATCAGCATGAAACTGTTAAATGTTTAAGAAAGGAGGAATGAATGTAAAATGCATATCAACAACAACAACAACATTTATTTATATAGCACATTTTCATACAAACAGTAGCTCAAAGTGCTTTACATATTAAAGAATAGAAAAATGAAAGACATAATTATAAAAAAATAAATCAACATTAACATCGAATAAGAGTAAGGTTCAATGGCCAGGGGACAGAAAAAACAAAAAAACTCCAGACGGCTGGAGAAAAATAAAATCTGTAGGGATTCCAGACCATGATACCGCCCAGTCCCCTCTGGGCATACTACCTAACATAAATGAAACAGTCCTCTTTGGATTTAGGGTTCTCACGGAAGGGCTTGATGATGATGATGGTCACGTAGACTTCTTCCTTTTAATCCGTCCATCATTGTTGGAGCATCATCATATATATTCATGTAATACCTCTACTACAGACTCTTTTAACTGAATGGTTAGAAAACCAGGCATCCAACAATCAGGGCATACTCAAAGTTCATCGTTTGATGAGAAGACAGTCCTTCCAGCGAACAACATGGTTAGTTAGTTGGAATCTCGAGGAGGGGTAACAGCCACATTGGTTTTAAAAGGCAGCTAGTTAGGGGCACTGGTCTAATTCTTATAAGAACATAAGAACAATTCTAAATAGAACAGGCCATTAAGCCCAGCATGGCTTGACAATTGTTAGTCATCTAACTCTAGCAAAATTTCATCAATTCAAATACTTGTTGGTAACTTATTGGACATATAGTATTTGGATTCTCCCGGGTTATCTGATCTGTTTCCTACCTGTTCTGATCCTTTATTTTTTTCTTCTTCTGACTTGTCTTTCCTGACAATCCAATGTACGGATGATTCTGAAAAATATGAGCATAATTTTAGGGCTTTACCTTCAGAACTTTATTCACATCAGGAATGGGTACAATTAAGATCCAGTTACTGTCCTTATCTTTTCTGAGAATTGGATTATTTCTCTTTCTTAGATTCTTTTCACTCGCTTCAAGAGCTTTTTAGGGTTGAGCTACCGACATGTTTATGGGATTCGGCCTATCTTGCCTTGGGATTGGAAACGCTCCTTACTCTAAACATAAATTCTAATTTAATAACTCACAGTTTAGAATTAATTGGGGCTATACAGAATCTAACCTAACTCAATACTAAACTTAAAGTTAGTGGAGGTAAGTGTATTAGTCACCTTTTAGGCCTAAACCTAAAATTAGACACTAGTCAGGTAGGCCTCAGCCCTAGTTATTCAAGTGGAATGAGTTCTTTGGAGGTTTTACCTATTAATTATAACAGAGTTAATCTGTTGGCAAGTTTGTTGGAACAAATTCAGTTAGAGGTTGACATCTCGTTTATTACCTTCAGAAAGTCTTCAGGCTCCTTCACTTTTTCACAAATTTATTAGCTTGCAGCCTTGTTCTTAAATCATTTAAATGAATTTTCCCCCTCATCAAACAACTTTCAATAACCCAGAATGTCACAAAGAAAACATGATTTTGGAATTGTTTGCACATGTTTTAAAAATAAAACACTGAAATATTACCTTAACACAATTATTCAGACCCCTTGCTCAGGTGTATCCCATTCTATTGATCATTGTTGAGATGTTTCTTCTTCTTTGAAGTCCACCTGTGGACAATATATTTGATTAGACATGTTTAGGAAAGGCAGACATCTGTCCATGGAAGGTCCCACAGTTCCGCAAAATCTAAGCAATCAGGTCAAAGGAATTGTCGGCAGAGCTTAAGGACAGGATTGTATCAAGCTACAGATCCTGGGGAAGGCTACAAAAAATCTGCAGCAATGAAGGTTCCTAAGAGCATCAATGGAGTCCAGCTGCAGTCAGGATAGTTTTAAGCCTCATACAGATTCAGCAACCTGAGACATTCTGATGCCCGTAAGATGACACCCCTGTCAGCTGGATCTCTTTTGACTCCACCCACTTTCCATGCCCCCAACTCCGTGTTTCCAGTACACTTTTGTGCCAAATGTACTATTACAGTAATGGTGGCAAACTGAATGTGTGTGCAGAAAATATTTATTATAAATAGAACAAAGTTTCACCAGGATAAACTGTTGTGCTAATGTAATAAACATCTCTTTGTACCTGCTGCGAGATCACGAGCCATCCTCAATGGGTACACAAAGCCGCTCCACTAACAGAGAAGGTCTTGGCTGGGCGATTCAAACAACTACTTTATACCTCTTTGTGCTTCTGAGGGTGAGCGTGACACTCCTCTGGAACATAAATTAATGTATAGTTAATATAAATATTACAATTTTGTACACCAGTAATAATAGAGTACTAATGATATAACACAGAGAGGACCACAAAGACAGTACTCTAAAGAGCTCCTAAACGTCCAGCACATAGTATTGTATATTTTGACTGTTTACACAAATTATATGATTTATCCGATTCAGAGTCTATAAGAATATGTAGTGTTAATCGTAACTGAATGCAGCATATAATTTATTCTTCTTCGTCTTCTTCCTTAGCAGTTCCCATTTTTATATGGGGTTAACCTTCTGATTACCAATATAGCTCGTTAGCCACAGAGCCACTACTCCGTTAAGTGCAACATATAACAAACATATTAAAAAGTGAAGTCTCGTGAATGAGACATGGTAAACGCAGATATACTATTACATCTTGCCTGAAGAACAGGCCTGAGTTGCCTCAAACGCTTACATATTGCAATCACTTTAGTTAGCCAATAGAAGGTGTCATTTTGCTTTACTTTACACGGTCACTTAACACGGTACAACACCCTAGTACTACTATAAAATACAAAATGTTAAGATTTTTTGTTAGGGGTTGCCACAGCGGATCATCTTCTGCCATATCTTTCTGTCCTCTGATCTTGTTCTGTTACACCCATCACCTGCATGTCCTCTCTCACCACATCCATAAACCTTCTCTTAGGCCTTCCTCTTTTTGTCTTGCCTGGCAGCTCTATCCTTAGCATCCTTAGCATCTCGCCTCTCTAACTTTGTCTCCCAACTGTCCAACTTGAGCTGACCCTCTAAGGTCCTCATTTCTAAAATATCCATCCTCGTCACACCCAATGCAAATCTTAGCATCTTTAACTCTGCTACCTTCAGCTCTGTCTCCTGCTTTCTGGTCAGTGCCACCGTCTCACTTACCATCCTGTAGATCTTCCCTTTCACTCTTGCTGATACCCGTCTGTCACAAATTACTCCTGACACTCTACTCCAACCACTCCACACTGCCTGTACTCTCTTTTTCATCTCTTCTCCACAATCCCCATTACTCTGTACTGTTGATCCCAAGTATTTAAACTCATCCACCTTTGCCAACTCTACTTGCATCCTCACTATTCCACTGACCTCCCTTTCATTTACACACATGTCTTGTTCCTACTGACCTTCATTCCTCTCCTCTCTAGAGCATATCTCCACCTCTCCAGGGTCTCCTCAACCTGCTCACTACTATCCCTATGACATCAAAACAACTGGTTTGGATGCAGAACTGAAAGACCTCGATAGTTTAGAAGTTTAATAAATGCTGAATACACATTTGAGTCCAGGAACTAAAGGGAATTGAAATCGTCATCAGGGGCATGTAATATAGACGTCAGTTCACCAGCAAAACAGGGAAATGGCTCCAAAAGGGGGCATCAATTTATGGACGTCATAGTGTCTGAAGTGCTCAGATCTGTCTGAGGTCTAAAACTGTCCTGACTGCAGCTGTACACTTTTTAAGAGCACAGTGGCCACCATCTCTACATATAAAATCCAATGTCTGTCTGTATGTATGTCTGTCTGCTTTTTACGAGAGAACTACTTAATGGATTTAGATAGGGTTTTTTTCCATCATTTGCTTGAACATTCTGGTTGATTTTGAGACTTTTCTCATTGCACTAAGTATCATAGTTAGCTTGCGGGAGTGAATCTGAGACAGAGGCTGCCTGCTGAGGGGAGGGAGAAGTGTGACATCAGGAGTGGGGAGCCACCAGCCTCCGTTTTGGAGCGAACCTTGTCTCTACTAAGCTAGTGGTACTTGCTTGTTTATTGATTTTTAAAGTTTGTTCAGTTTCACTACTACACGGGCGGAGCTGCAGGGGACGGCTAGTAATTCTTAACTGGAAGAAGTGTGGAAGAACCATGAGTCTTCCTAGAGGTGAAGGCCTGACAAAACCCTAGAAATTGGGAGAGAAAGACCTCGCTAAGGTAGGTGACAAAGTTAACTCAATGGTCATTTTGGATAAGTTTTCAAGAACCTGTATTAAATAATCGAGTATCCACAAGTCAGAATGACCAAGGACCACTCGGTGAAACAATGGAATATCTGCATACACAAACCCAGGAGTGTTGAAGCAATTGAGTCTTGCGATGGAATCAAGAGTGAGAAATACTGCATTGCATTAAATGTCTCGGTGTCCAAATGCTGCATTGTTAAAAGTATGATCAATTCTCTGTTAAGGAGCTTAGTCACCCATCATGTGGTCCGGCCTTAAGGACAAACATTACTGCAGCACTCCACCAATTTGGGCTTTATGTTGGAGTGGCCAGACAAACACACATAAAAGTGTTTGGAGTTTGTAAAAAAAGCACCTAAAGGACTCTCAGACTGTGAGAAACAAGATTCTTTGTTCTAATGAAACCAAGACGGAACTGTTTGCCTTTAATTTAAAGTGTTTTATCTGGAGGAAACCAGGCACTTTTCACCACCTATGCAATACCATTTCATAGGTGAACCTGGGTGGTGGCAGCATCATGCTTTTGGTTTGGGACTGTGAGACTTGTCAGCGTCAAGGAAAAGCTAAAGCTTAATGGAGAAAAGTAGAGAAATCCTTAATGAAAACCTACTATAGAGCACTCTAGGACCCTGGATTGGGACAAATGTTCACCTTCCAAAAGGAAAATGACTTAAAGCACAAGGTAAATACAACATAGGAGTGGCTTAGGGACAACTCTGTTCTTGAGTGGTCTAGTCAGAGGCCAAACTTAAACCCAACCAAATATTTCTAGAATGACCTGATAATAGTTGTCCACTGACGGTCTCCATCCAACCTGACAGAGCTTGAAGAGTTCTGCACAGTAGAATATCTGGCAGAAAATCCCCAAATTCAGGCATGGGAATTCAGAAAACTCAAGACTGGAACCACTGCTAAAAGGGCTTCAATAAAGTACTGAGTAAAGGGAACCGGAAATTACCTGAGCCTAGGTGCTGGAAACCGAAAGTGACGTTCTCTTAGGCACTAGAACTAGAAGTGATGTCTTCCAGGATGGGTCAGACAGGTTTTCCAGTGGCTGGTCTGCTAAGACAACAGGAGACGGTTTAGTGCACCCCGCCCTACCCCTGGCCCGGTGTGGAATTACCTTCACTTGCTCCATACAACATCCTCCTACTGGCACGTGCGTGACAATAGATAGATAGATAGATAGATAGATAGATAGATGAAATGCACTATATGATAGATAGATAGATAGATAGATAGATAGATAGATAGATAGATAGATAGATAGATAGATAGATAGATAGATAGATGAAATGCACTATATGATAGATAGATAGATAGATAGATAGATAGATAGATAGATAGATAGATAGATAGATAGATAGATAGATAGATACTTTATTAATCCCAAGGGGAAATTCATATAATCCAGCAGCAGTATACTGATACAAAAAACAAAAAAAAATTTAATTAAAGAGTAATAAAAATGCATGTAAAAGCAGACAATAACTTTGAATAATGTTAGCATTTACTCCCCCGATTGGAATTGAAGAGTCACATAGTGTGGAACGATCTCCTCAGTCTGTCAGTGGAGCAGGACGGTGACAAAAGTCTGTCACTGAAGCTACTCCTCTGCCTGGAGATGACACTGTTAAGTGGATGCAGTGGATTCTTCATGATTGACAGGAGTTTGCTTAGTGCCCGTCGCTCTGCCACAGATGTTAAACTGTCCAGCTTTATTCCTACAATAGAGCCTGCCTTCTTAACAAGTTTGTCCAGGCGTGAGACATCCTTCTTCTTTATGTTGCCTCCCCAGCACACCACCGTGTAGAAGAGGGCACTCACCACAACCGTCTGGTAGAACATCTGCAGGATCTTGTTACAAATGTTGAAGGATGCCAACCTTATAAGAAAGTATAGTCTGCTCTGACCTTTCTTACATAGAGCATCAGTATTGGCAGTCCAGTCCAATTTGTCATCCAGCTGCACTCCCAGATATTTATAGGTCTGCACCCTCTGCACACAGTCACCTCTGATGATCACAGGGTCCATGAGGGGCCTAGGCCTCCTAAAATCCACCACCAGTTCCTTGGTCTTACTGGTGTTCAGGTGTAAGTGGTTTGAGTCGCACCATTTAACAAAGTCTTTGATTAACTTTCTGTACTCCTCCTCCTGCCCACTCCTGATGCAGCCCACAATAGCAGTGTCGTCAGCGAACTTTTGCACGTGGCAGGACTCCGAATCGTATTGGAAGTCTGATGTATATAGATTGAACAGGACCGGAGAAAGTACCATCCGATGCGGCACTCCTGGGTTGCTGACCACAATGTCAGACCTGCAGTTCCCAAGACGCACGTACTGAGGTCCCCAGGTGTGAGTCTACTCTCATCTCTGTCAGCTTGTCTCTAAGGAGCAGAGGTTGGATGGTGTTGAAGGCGCTAGAAAAGTCCAAAAACATAATTCTTACAGCATCACTGTCTCTGTCCAGGTGGGAGAGGGATCGGTGTAGCATATAGGTGATGGCATCCTCCGCTCCCACCTTCTCCTGGTATGCGAACTGCAGAGGGCCGAGGGCGTGACAGACCTGTGGCCTCAGGTGGTGAAGCAGCAGCCGCTCCATGGTCTTCATCACATGTGACGTCAGAGCAACAGGCCGGAAGTCATTCAGCTCACTAGGACGTGATACCTTTGGGACAGGGGTGATACAAGATGTTTTCCAAAGCCTCGGGACTCCTCCCTGTTCCAGGCTCAGGTTGAAGATGCGCTGTAGAGGACTCCCCAATTCCAACGCACATGCGTTCAGCAGTCGAGGCGATACTCCATCAGGACCCGCTGCTTTGCTGGCACAAAGTCTCCTCAGCTATCTGCTCACTTGCGCTGCTGTAACTGTGAGTGGGGATGTCTCACCTATGCTGGTATCAGCAGAAGGATGGGTGGAGGATGAAGTACTCCGAGGTGAGAGTGGGTTAGGGTGGTCAAACCTGTTAAAGAAGTTAACTAAATCAAGTTTGACTAAATCATTTTAAAGTAACAGCTGCATTCCCCCTTACTGATACCTTTAATAAATTTGACCACTTTAGTCATGTCTCCTCTTAATCTTTATGTAAATATTTCTGAAACAGACATTAGATTCTCAAACACATTTATTCTAGTACAAGATCACTGGGGGCCTTAGCCTATCCCAATAGCACATGGCATGTCACAACATGGGAAACCATTCCATTGCATGTCACATTTTGACACATGTGGCCAGTTCCGAGTTAACAATTAATTTAAGTAACATTTCTGTTAGAATGTGGGAAGTAAACCTACTTAAAACAGTGACAACATCTCAACTCCATACATTTAGTAGTAGGGTAAAGAAGTTGAAACCTGGATACTGGATCATTGAGGCACAGCCATGCTGAATACATTTGGTTAATTTATATTCAAAAAATGATTGTGTGACTAGGCCAGATCTTCAGGTCAGCACCCTGACTAAGTACAGAAGCTGTAGAGTTTGGATGACCCATCTCTTTCCCTGCTGCCCCTTTACCAGTTTACATGCAGGGTGGGAAATCCTTGTGTTTGGTGTCCAGTTGGTAATTCAGCTTCATTATACTCAGAGGAGTCAGTGTGTTAAATGTGTTGAGCCTGAAAAGGAGCCATCAGTATGGTAGGCAAAAGAAGAGTCAATGTGAGAGGAAATGGGCAGTAACAGAGGTAGCATATAAAAATGGATGAACAGGACACATTACATTCTCCTGGGTCAGGGTCATTGGCATTCAGGTGTGTTCACTGAACCCTCAACCTATTTTTTAAAGCTCTGCACTAACATCTTTGCTTTGGCTATTATTTGTAAGAACTGTCACAGTGGCCCCAAGAAAACAATGTGTTTCTCTGCAGTTAATCAATCATTCACTTTAATATCAATAATCAGGAAATCGTGGATTTTAATATGGTTTACAAATGGTAGGGTGGGCTCTAATGTTACAGGAACAAGTTGAGATAAAAGTGGAGCCAGATCTGGTGATGGACTAACTGAGGTTGAGTTAAAACCTGCAAATGTCTTTGCAAAAACTGACCTGAAAAGAAGAAGTCACACGAATATGCTTGCACTGAGAATAAAGTCAAATACATGCACTTTTATATTTAAAAAGTCAAAATAAAGAATTCAAAGCAATATTAAAAAAAATAATAATTCTGCATGTCTTGAGATTTTGTGGTGACACCCCCTTGCTGGGCTCTTTTATGTCTTTATTAAAATAGTAATATCTTTCTTTTACCTGGATATACAAGTGAGGCTAAAATAGGAGAAAATACACTGTATGGCCAAAGGTAAGTGGACTCCCCTCCAAATGATTGAGTTCAGTGTTGAGTTCTTCACTGTTAGCAGGTGCTTCAAATCAAGCAACATAGCCATGCAATCTCCATTGACAAGCCCTGGAAGAAGAATGGGTCGTACTGAAGAGGTCAGTGACTTTAAGCAGAGCACTGTCCTATGCCGGCCACCTTTGTCTCAAGTTGGTTTGTCTGCTCTGCTAGATCATTCCCAGTCATCTGCAAGTGCTATTATAGTGAAGTCAAAGGAATCAGTAGCGAAAACAGCTCAGCCACAAAATGGTAGGTCATGCAAAATCACAGAGCAGGGCCACCAAGTGCTAAAGCACATAGGTAGAAGTTACAAATTCTGCAGAGAAAAACACTGACTCCATGAGTTAGCAGTTGTGCAAAATTTACCACCATCAGAAAGGCAGTGTTAAGAAAGTCCTGAGCAAAGCAGAATCGAAGCATCCCAGGTTGTAACTATTCTGAAAATTATTTCATAATAAAAGGACAGAACGGGATTATGGATTAATAATTATTAGTCCCTTACGTCAGAAGATGGCAGCTGGTGTTGTGATTTCAGTACTATTTATTTTTTCCTCTTTTGTATACATTTTTCTGCACATTTCCATTAGTGTAAACATATATTTTAAATATGTAAAAAATTCAAAGATAATAGTATTTACTTAATTTAAAATAATTCTCTCTTAAGAATTTTGTATTGTGTTGTTATTTTTCTTGTGATATTATTTTGTTTTTACAGACGTTGCCATTTTTATGTCCCGTTGCTATGACTTGAATTGGAGTTGCCATCCATTGCAATGGGCAATGTTTGATCGCTCTTAAGTAAGGTGGATGAACTGTCTGCTCTCATAGTGGGTCACAATCAATACAGGCACTGTACCATTCTGTATGTTATGGAGAACTGTCGGAAACCTGATGCAGACAGACCCAGTGCAGTGTGCAAAAAAGGAGAATGTGAATGATGAATGGTGTAAAAAAGATCCTATTATAGATAAAACTAAAATGTGTAGTCAGCATTGAGATTCATTCATGTTATTTGTTACATTATCCTTATTATTGTTTATATTTCTCCTATTACAAATGGGGACTCAGCAACAGAAATTTTTTACTCCGTTACTACTACTCTAATGATGAATCATTCTGACCCTGCAGTTATATGTGGTCAACCATATGACTTTGGAAGGAAAATGACAAACTTTAACCGATATGTGTTAGGTTCTACTGTACATGTGGACACAACAAGCTGGACCTGTTCTATTTAAATTTTAAAAATGCCTTAAAATGTAAATCTGTCACACAACTGGGCAGATTTGACATCTCACATTCACCCACAAGCCTGCTATTGTACAGCAACCTGTTGATACCAGGATTAGGGAATCCATTCCCGGACGGGTTTATTCATTCCAGGGAATTCGGGAATCCCGCATGTCATTCCCAGGAATCCCGGGCTCCCGGGGATGACACAGTGCATGGGCATCTCACATGTGAATGGTTTTAGAATGACCAACACTTATTTTTAATAAAACTACTGCAATATGTTGACACCAATAAAACACTAACCTTATCTACAAGCAGTTCATGCTGTCACATAAGTACATGTATGTAGTTCAGGGTGCCCACACTTTTTCGGCTTGCGAGCTACTTTTAAAATGACCAGGTTGAAATGATCTACCTACATTAAAAATGCTATATATATTATACTAGCAAAATACCCACGCTTCGCAGCGGAGAAATAGTGTGTTAAAGAAGTTATGAAAAAGAAAAGGAAACATTTTAAAAATAACGTAACGTGATTGTCAATGTAATTGTTTTGTGACTGTTATGAGTGTTGCTGTGATCAAGGATTTGATTTTGTTTTTCTTTCAATCAGGTTCGCATTTGGAGGATGTGTTGTGTTCAAGTTACATTCCGTGTTTGTCAACCGTTGTGAAGATAACAGGTTTCATTCATCGAAGTGATCACTACCCAAATTGGTACTCATGAATCTAAGATGTTTAACAGGCATTCCTGGTATTAAGTTGTGGATTTGCCTGCGAATATTTAGCGACAGCGTGTCTATGAACTTAATTTAAACTTAAGCTTTACACCTTGCTTTCCTGTTGATATGTCTACAAAGGCTTGTTCAGATTCAGAGGGTTGTTCCTTTCTTACTGCATCAATAAACAGCTCGTCTTCCTCTTTATCTGAGACATCACACTGCATGCACGGGTTTACCTTTCCCAGTTCTGCAAACTTTAGCGAAGTGGTTCAATTTACCACATTTTTTACACTGTCTTCCTTTAGCTGGACATTGACTTTTTCCACCGTGTGCTTTGTTTCCGCAGTAGCTGCACTTATGAATATGCTTGTATGTGTCACTCGCTTCATATTCTTTTGATGCCTTCTCAATCGTATACAGTAATCCCTCCTCGATCGCGGGGGTTAAGTTCCAGACCCCCCGCGATAGGTGAAAATCCGCAAAGTAGAAACCATATGTTTGTATGGTTATTTTTATATATTTTAAGCCCTTATAAACTCTCCCACACTGTTTATAAATATTCCCCGCAGAGTTATACAGCATAATCCCTTTGTATTCTCTTAGATATTAGGTAAGATTCATTGAAATTATGTATATAAACACACTGTTTATATACAGTAAAACCTAAATATTATTTTAAAGATATTGAGTGTCTCCGATATCACATATATTACAGCCATAACGATAGACAGGCCACCAGCAATTAATACGTACAATGCAAGAAAAATAGTATGCAGTAAATGTGTGTACAGTGACACTAAACGTACGTACATGTACTAAGTACTGTAAGTAGAAAATTAATTCTGGTTACTCACCAACAATGACACGATGACTTGTCCGATAACAATGAGTTTAATTTTACTGCACAACAAAGGAGAGCGTTACAGCCCTTAAAGGAGCCACTTCAGGCGATTTTGTAGCACTGCCGTTGTTCTTCTTCCGGCAGTCTTCAATCTAAATCCCTAAAGCAGATTCCATCCAGACTACTGCCTTATTACATCCACTTACAACTTGTTTTGCACCCTGGTTAAAAGGACACTGCGGCCGTAGATCCTATATTCCTTTCCTACTTTTTAAATAAAAAAAATTGTAGCCTTTAACAAATCCAAAACATTTACCTTTTCGGCAATCGTTAACATCTTCCGTTTGCGTTTGGGCACGGCCCCTGAAGCAGTAGCAGATCGTTTTGGAGCCATAATGAAGGGCTTGACTATGCACAAAGATAAACACAAAAGAGCACAACTCTTTACACAGAGAAACACGTTGATGCTGAATGAGCGAGACGAGACTTCCTGGTTAACACTGCATTCAGCAGGCAGGAACTTAACTGCGTGCTCTGATTGGTTAGCTTCTCAGTCATCCTCCAATAGCGTCCCTTGTATGAAATCAACTGGGCAAACCAACTGAGGAAGCATGTACAGGAAGTAAAAAGACACATTGTCCGCAGAACCCGCGAAGCAGCGAAAAATCCGCGTTATATTTAGTTATGCTTTCATATAAAATCCGTGATAGAGTGAAGCCGCGAAAGTCGAAGCGCGATATAGCGAGGGATTACTGTAATGCATTTCTTGTCTGCGTACTGCGTTCACAGTCAGTTCACGTGAGCCGCTCGGAGTACATGCATTGAAGGTTCTCAGCTGTGCTTGTGCTATCTTGTGCAATCTTGCGATGTCCACGGCTTTATTTAATGTTAACTCAGACCCAGCACTTCAAAGTCTCTGTCACTCTTTCGCTGAGTTTGTGCCAAACACTATTCTATCCCCTCATCTTCGTTTGCATAAGCACAGTCCTTCACCAGCAATTTTAACTCCATTACAAAGTGATCAAAAGTCTCGTTTATACCCTGTGTCTTCTCATTAAACTTGTATCTCGCGAATATCGTATTCATCTTAGGCATGACAAACACCTCAAAACGGTCATAGTAAGTTTTCAGTACCTTGGCTTCCTCCTGGGTGAGAATCCATGTGTTAAAAATGTCTCTTCCTTTTTTCCCAGTTCACAGGAGCAGGTAGCTGCATTTCTCACTCTCGTCTTTGCCTTTTAGCGGGCCAGAAAACATCAGCTCCACATTCTGTTGGAACTTTTTCCATTCTCCCAGCAGGTTAAAAGAATCCCAGTCAATTCGTGGCGAGGGAACTCCAACAAAATCCATGACTGTCCTCTATTCTGACACCATGTCTTGTTTTCACAAATTGTGAAAAATTAAATGATGGCGAGACTTTCTTTTAAAGTATACAGTATATTCATGGCATCTAAAATTAACTTCCATAATAGTAACCTTGAGGTCCCTTTTTCTGGTGCCTTCCTGATGACATAGGTGCCTAAACCATGCATGATAATAATACATTTCAATGACATATAAATATTACAATGATCACCTTGATAGACATCTCACCACCCAAATCGCTACTCGCAAATCTAAGATGTTTAACAGGCATTCCCGGTATTAACTTTTTGATTTGCCTGCGAATATTTAGTGGCAGCGTGTCTATTGGATTGCTGCTGACAGACAGTCTTATATGGGCAGGCACTCAATTACGTGGGAGGCGTGGGTATGGGGGACGCAATATAGGTAGGCAGCCAACTATGTGGGAGGCGTGGTGATGAGGGACGCAACTCCGCCTCATATGGCGACCGAGCTGCAGGTTCGAAGTGAAACTTGCTTAACTTTTGTAAGTAAGCTGTAAGGAATGAGCCTGCTAAATTTCAGCCATCTACCTACATGGGAAGTTGGAGAATTAGTGATGAGTGAGTGAGTGAGTCAGTCAGTCAGTCAGTGAGGGCTTTTCCTTTTATTAGTATAGATATATATATAATATATATATACTAGACATTAAGCCCGTTACAATAACAGGCGCTAGAACAGTAGTGTATAAACATTAGTAGGAACAGTCTATATTAAATGGCATGGGACCTTGTATGTGGCTGTAATATGTGTCACTGTATTGTGTGCCTTTAATTTTACCTCTCAGTAATACTGGTTTGTATTTCCATAAAATGCCTGTAATTTTGTCTAACAGTAATACAGTGGAACCTCGGTTCATGACCATAATTCGTTCCAAAACTCTGGTTGTAACCCGATTTGGTCGTGAACCGAAGTAATTTCCCCCATAGAATTGTATGTAAATACAATTAATCCGTTCCAGACCGTATGAATTGTATGTAAATATATATTTTTTTAAGTTTTTAAGCATAAATATAGTTAATTATACCATTGAATGCACAGCGTAATAGTAAACTAAATGTAAAAACACTGAATAACACTAGGAAAACCTTGAACAACAGAGAAAACTAACACTGCAAGAGTTTGCGTTATAGCCTTACGACTTAATAAACAACCAAGAAAAGTAATATTGCAACAATGCACGTGCGCGCCTGTGTATGTGTGTGTCTCTTTTGTGGGCCTTTGTGTATGTGTGTGTCTGTCTCTCGCGTGTGCGTGTCTCTCTTAAGCGCGTGCCTCTGTGTCTGTGTGTGTGTCTGTCTGTCTCTCTCTATCACGCCTGTGTGTGTGTGTCTGTTTTGCATGTGTGTGTGTGTGTGTCTGTCTCGCGCATGCCTGTGTGTGTGTGTCTGTCGCGCAAGCGCCTGTGTCTGTGTGTCTGTCTCGCGCGCGCCTGTTTGTGTGTCTGTCTCGCGCACCCCCTCTCGAGAATCGAACCTAGGACGTCAGTGTCAGAGGCAAAGCCACGGTGTGTGGTTTGTTTATTTAACAGCATGTAGATCGGTGTAATTACATTCATGGCATTCATAGATTGAAACTCATTCTGATTGTATGGGTGCATGTGGGATGACCAGTGTGTTAGAAGGAAAGAGATCTTAGACTGGCCGACCTGTATGTCAATCAAGTGGCAAATGCTATAGCTAGGATATATGATAGACTAACGTTTAAAAAAATTTTTTTTTGAATGCAATGCGATCTACCTGATCAGATACTAATACACTTTTTCTAAACAACGCCCACGCTTGCCGTTACTCTGAAACACTGCCATTTCAGCTTTTACTGATGCATCCAGTTTCTTGTCATCATTCTATGATGCTGTTTCTTGGCACAAATAATGCGGATGCAACAGACTGACGCGTTGCAATTTCAAGTTACTGTTTAAAGCTGTTGTCTGACAGATGTCAATGAAGTCTGCCCTGTCTCGGCATTCATAAGCTGCAGAGTAAAGACTCCTCCCAGTCCACTGTAGTCAGTCTTAGTCGGAGCTGGGAGACTGGCAATTGCTGCTGGTTGACTAAATTAATCTGCAAAACATTACACCGTGGGCCAAAAAACCGTGCCACTTAATTATTTTCAACTATAACTCTGTTATTTCTTGATCGATTTTTAAACTTTTACACACTATATATGTGAGCTTGGCTGTTCCCGGTTTCCCATGAATTACAGCAGTGTCCCTAACCAGGATGGTGATGAAGTGGAGCCTGGAGGCTGAAATGACTGCTTCCAAAGCCTAAACTGGATAATGATATGGGTGTGACATGGGGATGATACTAAGGAACTCAGCCACTGCATCAAACACTATGCCAACCTCTATGTTGACACTATTGTATCCTCAAAAACAGTGCACAGCTTTCCAAACAACAAGATCTGGATTACTAAGAAGCTAAAAAGTCCCTTGAATAAGAAGGTAACATTCAAAACTGGTGACAAAGACAAAGAGTGTACAGAAAATGCTGACGCAAAAGCTAAGTGAAGGGAAGGAAGCTTACAAAGCTACAACAGAAAATAGTCTCACTCAGAATCACATGAAGCATGTTCAGAACGGACGGGGCATACTTACTTGATTCAAGCAATCTGAGGTACTTGAGGCAATGTGAAGAAGGATAACACCCTGAGCCAAATTTTGTATAGCTTTTACCTTCTTCCACCAACACTTCCATTGACCAGTTATCCCACACAATCTGTACTGAACCAACAATTCAGTGTTGTGCGAGTTCATACCTCACATGAACTAGCTCAAAGTTCACTTCACACAAATTAAAATGAATAAATTCATGTTCATAGTTGACCATTTTAATTTAGTTCATGTTCAGTTCATTTTGTATTTTTTAGTGAGTGAGAATAAATGACCCATGAGTTTACTTTTTTCAATTTTGCATTACTTTTATTAGGTTATTACAGTGTTCTTGAAAAAAAATACAATAATTATGAAGACAATTTTATTTAAATACACCTTACTGAGTTATACCCAACAACACACATGTATAACCATATATGCTAATATCCTCCTGGTCAAAACAGAAATTAAATAGATGCAAGAATACATATACATTTCCACTCTATTTCCAACTGTGTGACTCAAATGGTGACTGTGGAATGCTGCTGGTCAAAATTCGCAACACATATTGCATGTCCAACGGGGAAAATGATAAAGTGGCCTCGTGAAGTACAATGTTTTCCTAAAAGCAAAAGCGGAACTTCACCGCGTGCTTATGTCAGCAGGAGTGCAGCTTAAGCACAACCAGACAGACACAGACAGTTCCTATTTGACTTTGTGTTATTTTTTCCAAATATAAATAAATGGCAAAACATTTGTACAAAATAAATATCAGTAAAAAACTTCTATTTGTGCTTATCTGAATACCGTTTTCAGATTTGGCTCCACCCCTACATTACAGGGTAAGGCAAAACGTTTAATCTGGACGTAAACCAGATCCAGAATGTCACATAAAACTGAAATACCTCACGTTCAAGTGCTTCACTTGTAAATACGTTACATTAAGTTCACCATTCTTAGAAAAATGAGCTTGTTCAATGAACATGCTCTTTTGAACTAGTTCATACACAACACTGCAAAAATTACTACTTGGCCAGCAATGAGTTCATGTTTGACCATCAGTATGGGCTGCCCATAACTGTTGACAAGAAAAGGAGACAACTTGAGGAAGCTACACCCAAGAAAAGCTATGGAACCAGGTGGCATCAGTCCTCGAGTACTTAAGGTCTGTGCTGACCAACTTTGTCCTCTGTCACCTGTTCAGTCTGTCTCCAAGGCTTCACAAAGTGCTACTGCTCTGGAAAACATCCTGCATTGCTCCAGTTCCAAAGAAGGCAGGCAACTCTTCATCTAATGACTACAAAACCAGTGGCACTTACTTCTCACATTAGACCTTCAAGAGGCTGGTCCCAGACTATATGAGTCCTATTATGAAAGACTACCATGTCTCACTGCAGCCTTCCTATCAGAGAAAGACTGGGATGGAAGAAACAATTATCTGTCAGCTCCAGAAGGCTTACTCCACCTGTGATAAAGATTATGTTTTCTGAATTCTCCTGTGCCTTCACTACCATACTGCCATCCCTGTTAAAGGTTAAGCTCAGAGATACTGTATGTACAGTAGGTGGATTCAGGGAAAAGGACATTATCCCTTTTTTATCCTAACTCTTTTTGCCCATGCGCTTTGATCTACACTCTCTCTCTCTCTCGGGTAGGACGTGAATTCTGTTTTGTGAGGTTTTGTCTTTTTTTGTTCCTGCTTTCTTTTTAAAGTTTTTTTCTCTTTTTTCAAATTAAGTCATTTGTTACATAGGTTTGACTTAATTGTATGTAAATATATTTATTTTTTTAAATAAAATGAATAAAAATGGACGAGCTTATGGTGTCCTGGATAATGGACTATCTGTCCAGAAGATTGCACTCTGCAACTCAAGCACCATAAGGAACAGTCCTGTCTCCTTTCCTCTTGATCCTCTATACCTCAAGACTATAAATATAACACCAGGTCATGACACTTGCAGAAATTCTCCAGTGATTCTGCACTAATTGTGTGTATTGAAACAGAGCATAGGAGTTAGGTGGATCCTCATTGTTGACGACCTGAGTTGCTGGATTAGGCCAAGGGGATGCCCAAATGAAACCTGGCTGCAGCAGATAGAGGGTCATTTTAGGAGGGTGGGACTGGGCCGTGTGTCTGCCTAGGGGGTTTTCAAACAGGATCCCGAGCTGGTTTGTTGCGTGGTGAGTGTGGGAATGTGCTGTACCAGTGCATGCTCCGCAGCCTGACCTGACCTAACCTGTCCTTTAAAATCACTCCTGAGCCTCTGTTCTTCCTTCTAAAACCAACACTTCCTCAGCTTATCCTTTTTGGTCTTCTCAGCATGAGGAGATATCCTATAACATGTACAGTTACCCCTTTATATAAGGCTTGTGTCCCTCCTGACATCCCTTGGAAATCAGAGAGAGCCTACTTGGTGTGGTTTTATTGCTCCTGCTACATTAGTGTCAGTAGGGGAGACCCTAACCTGGAACACTACTACTCCACTCAGGGCACCATTCCTGACTACTTGCCTCCTCTCCATAGCAGCACTCTCTTAGCCACAATTCTGCCAAACTTCTCCTTTGTATTATTCTTTCCTTTAATCTCTGTCTTTTTCTCTTTTGTTCCTTCATTGTCTATCACTTCTTGGACATTTGTATACCTCAGCAGGTTGAGCTGCCTAGTTAACACTAGAATCCCTGAAGCCTACGAAAAAGTTATAATCCCCGGGCACTTTATATTCCTTTGCACCTCTCCATTAGGGTCTTTTGTTTTGTAAATGTGTCCATCAGCATAAGCTGCTTTTTATTCCATCCCCCAACCCCCCAACTGCCACAGCCTAACTCAGGCAAAAAGTTCTCCCAGCTCAAGTCGTTTATCTGCGGGTGAGGTGCTTGGAGTCATTTAGGGTAAATAATATATCGTTATTTGGAAATACGTGCATTTCATATGTGTTTTGTGTCTACAATAATCCGGGAAATGCAGGAAATGCAAGGCAAGAAATGTTGAGCACATAGCTAAACCAGAAACTTTTTTATGTTATAGTCCTAATGACAAGATTTTGACATGAAGTGTATAATGTTTGAAGTCTGAAGTCCAAATATCAAATAAACACTTTCACAAAAGATACAAGTATAACAAAAGAAGTGTGCTTTTATTCAAGAGTATAACATTAAAAAAAGAAGCAAGAGGTTGCAGGTTCGATGCAGGGTCCTCCCTAGATTTATCATTTTGAGTAGTAACCTGCTCTTATTGAGGTGTGAAGGAATTTAAGGTGGCCCAGGATTATGAATTTTTTTGTAAGCTTCAGGGATTCTAGCGTTAAACACCCCACAGCACTGCTGAACTGCATATGTCTGCACTGGAATGAGGTCTCTGCAACTTCCCCCATAAATACTCTGGGGTCTCTTGTCCATGCTACTGTTCCCATCTAAGCCCACACCAAACTTGCCACAGCCACAGATCCCAAATGTGTTTTACCACAGAGGTTCACATCAGTGATAGGTTGGACTGGTCTCATAACACAGAGGAACTATTTAATAAAGAGAAGAGTAGACAGACTCTTTGTTCGTCTGAGACTGTGTTCCTTTAATGTGTCTAGCGACATGTTCTATATCGATTGTGATGGCTATTGTAGTGTACTGGGCTGGTAACATTACTGCAAAAGTGCCGCTAGAGGGTGCTGTAGGGACGGCACAGTCCCACTTTGTCTGACTTCTACCTCACCCGGAAATTCTTCCAGGCGATGTTAACGGGCCCCTGGAAATACTCCCGGGTGCAGGATAAAAGGAGCCCACTGCCACTGCTCCAAGAGCCAGATTCGGAATAGGGAGAATGAAGCTTGTCAGGAGCAGTGGAGGTAGAAGCACAGAAAGAGAAAGAAGAGAAGAAAAGTCATGTGCTCTCTGTATTTGACAGTGTTTGTGTACTGAACTGTTTAGTAGGGAAACAACTGGGAAGAGTTTCCACTGGCCAATTAAAAACTGGTGGCAGTCGTTGTTAACCCAGGACTCAATCAATCTGGTATGGAAATCTGTAATGTTGTCCGCATGTTGATCTGCCACAGTTTTACACCGGATGCCCTTCCTGAAGTAACCATCCCTATTTATCCGGGCTTGGGACCGGCATGAAGAAACACACTGGTTTGTGCATTCCCTGTGGCTGGGTTGGAGTTCACATTTAATAAATTCTTTAAACTAATTTCAAGGACTTAATCAGGTTAAATGCATTATTTAGATAGATAGATAGATAGATAGATAGATAGATAGATAGATAGATAGATAGATAGATAGATAGATAGATAGATAGATAGATAGATAGATAGATAGATAGATAGATAGATAGATACTTTTTTAATCCCCAAGGGGAAATTCACATACTCCAGCAGCAGCATACTGATAAAGAACAAGATTAAATTAAAGAGTGATAACAATGAAGGTATAACAGACAGACAATAATTCTGTATAATATTAACATTTACCCCCCAGGGTGGAACTGAAGAGTCACATAGTGTTGTATTTAAATTGTATTTAATACAAATAAAAAAGACCACTGACAAGTCCATTTGATTGAGTTCATTGATGTCTGAACTCCTGAATCTGAGGAGGGCCGCAACCTATTCTGGTAGTATTGGGCACAGGACAGAATCCAACCCTGGAAAAGGCGCAGCTTTGAATGAAAGAATATACTATCAGTGAGGTGCTAACACCTCAGCACTCCTCAGACAACCAGCACCTCAAGCCATCTCTGAACTCTGAACCCTGAAGTGTTTTGTTGAATTGTTCTTCCATCTGCTCACTTCTCAAGTGTCACTGTAAAACACTCAATTTTCGACTCCCGTTGCTTGCTTGCTGTCTTTCTCTCTGCCAGTCCCAGCTGGCCCAGATCTCTGAGCCTTCACCCCAGACTTTCCACCCAGCTTCTTACTAATTTACATTGCATCAAGCATTGAGATGGAAAGACTGAGAAATACACCAAATGTGAGTTAAGCCCAGTCATGGGCATATTTATTTAACAACTAATGATTTACAGTTATTAACAGAATCACCTTCCCGCTGTTAACGCCATGGGAGACACATCTTAAACATGATGACTACCTAAAACAGACAGGGTTAATACAGTCTGACAATGTCCCCGACTGTCTTCCAGCGTTGAGTGCTATGTCCCTTATCGTCC